>NC_092782.1:56959865-57559865 GCF_047496795.1 Chiloscyllium punctatum
GGGAATGAGGGAGAGGGGGGGAGGGGGGAATGAGGGAGAGGGGGGGAGGGGGGAATGAGGGAGAGGGGGGGAGGGGGAGAGGGGGGGAGGGGGGAGGGGGGGAGAGGGGGGAGGGGGGAGGGGGGAATGAGGGGGAGGGGGGAGGGGGGAATGAGGGGGAGGGGGGGAATGAGGGGGGGGAGGGGGGAGGGGGAATGAGGGGGGAGGGGGGAGGGGGGAATGAGGGAGAGGGGGGGAGGGGGGAATGAGGGAGAGGGGGGGAGGGGGGAATGAGGGGAGAGGGGGGGGGAGGGGGGAATGAGGGAGAGGGGGGGGAGGGGGGGAATGAGGGAGAGGGGGGGGGGAGGGGGGGATGAGGGAGAGGGGAGGGGGAGGGGGAATGAGGGAGAGGGGGGGAGGGGGGAATGAGGGAGAGGGGGGGAGGGGGGAATGAGGGAGAGGGGGGGGGGAGGGGGGGAATGAGGGAGAGGGGGGGAATGAGGGAGAGGGGGGGAATGAGGGAGAGGGGGGGGAGAGGGGAGAGGGGGAGGGGGGAATGAGGGAGAGGGGGAGGGGGGAATGAGGGGAGGGGAAGGGGAGGGGGGAGAGGGGGGGGAATGAGGAGAGGGGGGGAATGAGGGAGAGGGGGGGAATGAGGGAGAGGGGGGGAATGAGGGAGATGGAGGGGGAATGAGGGGGGGAGGGGGGAATGAGGGAGAGGGGGGGGGGGGGAGGGGGATGGGGGAGGGAGGAGGGGAGGGGGAATGAGGGAGAGGGGGGGGAGGGGGGAGAGGGGGGAGGGGGGGAGGGGGGAGGAGGGGGGGAATGAGGGGGGAGGGGAGGGGAGAGGGGGGGAATGAGGGAGAGGGGGGAATGAGGGAGAGGGGGGGATGAGGGAGAGGGGAGGGGGAGGGGGGAATGAGGGAGGGGGGGAATGAGGGAGAGGGGGGAGGGGGGATGAGGATGAGGGGGGGAGGGGGATGAGGGGAGGAGGGGAGGGAGAGGGGGGGAGGGGATGAGGGAGGAGGGAGGGGGGGATGAGGGTGAGGGGGGATGAGGGGAGGGGGGAGGAGGGGGAGGGAGGGGGGGGAGGGGATGAGGGAGAGGGGGGGAGGGGATGAGGGGGGAGGAGGGGAGGGGAGGGGGGAGAGGGGGGGGGAGTGAGGGGGAGGGGGGGATGATGAGGGGAGTGGGAGGGGGGGAATGAGGGGGGGGAGGGGGGGGAATGAGGGAGGGGGGGATGGGGATGAGGGAGGGGGGAGGGGGAGGGATGGGGGAGGGGGGGATGAGGGAGGGGGAGGGGGGATGGGGAGAGGGGGGGGAATGAGGGGGGGAGGGGGGGAATGAGGGAGGGTGGGGGGATGAGGGAGGGGGGATGAGGGAGGGGGGGGAATGAGGGGAGAGGGGGGGGGGAATGAGGGAGAGGGGGGAGGGGGGAGGAGGGGGGGGGATGGGGGTGGGAGGGGGGGAATGTGGTGAGGGGGGTGGAGGGGGGGGGGATGAGGGTGAGGGGGAGGGGGGGAATGAGGTGAGGGGGGGGAGTGGGGGGGTGGGGGAATGAGGGAGGGGGAGGGGGGGTGAATGAGGGGAGGGAGGGGGGAATGATGAGGGAGGGGGATGGGGGGGGGAATGAGGGGGGGGGAAGTGGGGGGGGGTGATGAGGGAGGGGGGGGATGGGGGGGGGATGAGGGAGGGAGGGGGGGAATGAGGGAGGGGGGGATGGGGGAGGGGAGGGGGGGGATGAGGGTGGGGGGGAATGAGGGGGGGGTGGGGGGATGAGGGGGGGGGGGTGAGGGTGGGGGGGAATGAGGGAGAGGGGGGGGGATTGAGGAGGGGGAGGGGGGGAATGAGGGAGGAGGGGGGAATGAGGGATGGGAGGGGGGAGATGAGGGGGAAGGGAGGGGAGGGGGGGAATGAGGGAGGGGGGAGGGAGGTGGGGGGAATGGGGGGATGAGGGAGGGGGGGAATGAGGGAGAGGGGGGGGAATGAGGGAGAGGGGGGGAATGAGGGAGAGGGGAGATGGGGGGGGAATGAGGGAGGGAGGGGGGAATGAGGGAGGAGGGGGGAATGAGGGAGGGAGGGGGGAATGGGGGAATGAGGGAGAGGGAGGGGAATGAGGGGATGAGGGGAGGGGGAATGAGGGAGAGGGGATGGGGGGATGAGGGAGGGGGATTGGTGGGGGGGATGAGGGAGGGGGGAGTGGGGGAATGAGGGAGGGGGGGATGGGGGATGGGGGGATGAGGGGGGTGGGGGGTGGTGAGGGGGTGGTGGGTGGGGGTGGGGGGGATTGTGGGGGATGGGGGTGTGGGGGGGGGGATGAGGGGGGGGGGGGAATGAGGGGGTGGGGGTTTGGGGGATGAGGTGGGATGAGGTGGGGGGAATGAGGAGGGGGGAATGGGGGAATGAGGGAGAGGGAGGGGAATGGGGGGGAATGAGGGAGGGGGGAATGGGGAGGGAGGAATGGGGGGAATGAGGTGGGAGGGGGGGAATGAAGGAGGGGGAAAGGGGGATGAGGAGGGGGAATGGGGGGAATGAAGGAGGGGGGGAATGGGGGAATGAAGGAGGGGGTGGGGGTAATGAGGAGGGGCGAATGGGAATGAGGGGAGCGGGGGAATGAGGGAGGGGGGAATGGGGGAATGAGAGAGAGAGGGAGGGGGAATGGGGGGATGAGGGAGGGGGGAATGAGGGGGATTGAGGAGGGGAAATGGGGGGAATGAAGGATGGGGGGAATGGGGGGAATGAAGGTGGGAGGAATGGGGGGAATGAGGGAGGGGGGAATGGGGGGATGAGGGAGGGGGGAATGAAGGAGGGGGGAATGGGGGAATGAGGGGAGGGGGGGAATGAGTGGGGGAATGGGAGAGGAGGGAGGGGGATGAGGGAGAGGGGGGGAATGAGGGAGAGAGGGGGGGAATGAGGAGGGGGATGGGGGAATGAGGGGGAGGAATGGGGGGAAGAGGGAGGGGGGAATGGGGGAATGAGGAGGGGGAATGAGGAGGGGGGAATGGGGGATGAAGGTGGGTGATGGGGGGAATGAGGGGGGAATGGGGGGGTTGGGGGGAGGATGGGGGGAATGAGGGAGGGGGAATGGGGAGGGGAATGGGGGGGAATGAGGGAGGGGGGATGAGGAGGGGGAATGAGGGAGGAGGATGGGGGGAATGAGGGTGGGGGGAATGGGGGGAATGAAGGAGGGGGGAATGGGGGGAATGAGGTGGGGGGAATAGGGGGAATGAGGGAGGGGGGAATGAAGGAGGGGGGATTGGTGGGAATGAGGGAGGAGGGGGGAATGAGATGGGGGAATGGGGATGAGGGGGGGGGATGTGGGAGAGAGGGGGGATGGGGGTGGGGGGGGGTTTGAGGAGGGAGATGGGGGAATGGGTGGGGGAGATGGGGGATGAGGTGGGGGGATTGGGTGGAATGAGTGGGGGGGAATGGGGGAAATGAGGGAGAGGGGGGGAATGGGGGAGTGAGGGGGAATGAGGGGGGAATGTGGGTGGGGGAATGGGGGGAATGAGGGTGGGGGGAAGTGGGGGGAATGAGGGGGTGTGAATGGGGGGAATGAGGGTGGGGGGAATGGGGGGGGGTTGGGGGGGAAGGAGGGTGGGGGGTTGGGGGTTGGGGGGGATGGGGGGAATGGAGGGGGTTGTGGGTGGGGGGATGGGGGGAATGAAGGTGGGGGGTTGGGGTGTGGGGAGTGGGGGGTTGTGGAGGGGGTTGGGGGGTTGGTGGAGGGGGGATGGGGTTGGGGTGGGGGGATGTGGTGGGGGGGATTGGTGGGTTGAGGGGTGGGGGGATGGGTGGTGGGTGGGGGGTTGGTGGGTGGGGGGTTGGGTGGTGTTGGGGGGGAATGTGGGAGGGGGGGATGGTGGGGTGGGGGGGTTGGGGTGAGGGTGGGGGGGTTGTTGGTGGGGGTTGGGGGTGATGTGGGGGTGTGAGGGGGGATGGTGGGGGTTTGAGGGGAGTGGAGGGGTATGAGGGAGAGAAGGGGGGAATGTGGGTGTGGGGATGGGGTGGGAGGATGGGGGGGTTGTGGGAGGGGGGAATGGGGGGAATGAGGGAGGGGCGAATGGGGGGAATGAGGGGAGGGGGGGAATGAAGGAGGGGGGGAATGAGGGAATGGGGGAATGAAGGAGGGGGGAATGAGGGGGGGAATGGGGGGATTGAAGGAGGGGGGAATAGGGGAATGAGGGAGGGGGGGAATGAAGGAGGGGGGAATGGTGGAAATGAGGGAGAGAGGGGGGTATGAGATGGGGGGAATGGGAGAATGAGGGAGGGGGAATGAGTGAGGGGGGAATGAGGGAGAGGGGGGGAATGAGGGAGGGGGGGAATGAGAGAGGGGGGAATGGGAGAGAGAGTGGGGGTGAATGGGGTGGGGGGGAATGGGGAGAGAGTGGGGGGAATGGGGGAGTGAGAGGGGGGGGGAATGAGGGTGGAGGGAATGGGGGTGGAGGGGTGATGGGGAGGGGGGAATGGGGGTGAGTGGGGGGAATGGGGAGAGAGAGTGGGGAATGAGGGAGAGAGAGGGGGAATGAGGGTGGGGGGGATGGGGTGAGTGGGGGGAATGGGGAGAGTGGGGGATGTGGGAGGGAGGGGGGTTGAGGTGGGGGGAATGGGGTGAGTGGTGGGGGGATTGGGAAGATGGGGGTATGGGGAAGTGAGGGGGGATGGGGGAGAGGGGGGAGTTGAGGGGGGGGATTGGGGGTGAAGGAATGGTGAGTGGGGAATGGGGGGGTGGGGTTGAGATGGGGGAAAGAGAGGGTGGAATGGGGGAGAGAGTGGGGAGAGGAGGTGGGTGGGAGGGTGTGTGGGTGGGAGAGGTGGGGAGAAAGGGGGGTTGGTGAGAAAAGGAGAGAAAGGGGGGGGAGGAAAGGGGAGTGGGGAGAAGAAAGAGGAGTGGGGGAGAGGAAAGGGGAAGGGAAGAGAGGAAAGGGGAGGGGGAGAGAGAGGAGGGGAGGGAAGGGGGAGATAAGGTGGAGTGGGGAGAGTTGGAGAGTGGGGGTGTGAGGGGGGGTGGGAGGGGGGAGTGAGTGTGTGGGGGGGGAGTGTGAGTGAGTGGGTGTGGGTGAGGAGGGAGGGGTGGGAGTGGGGGAGGGGGGTGGAGAGTGAGGGGGTGGGGAGAGTGGGAGGGGTGGGGGGGAGGAGGGGGTGGAGGGGGGTGAGAGAGGGGTGGGGGGGGAGAGGGGGTGGGGGGAGAGAGAGGGGTGGTATGGGGGGAGAGAGAGAGGGGTGGTGGGGAGGGAGAGAGGGGTGGGGGGGAGAGGGGTGGGGGGGAGAGATGGGTGGGGGGGGAGGTGGGTGAGGGGTGGGAGGGGGGTGGGAGGGGGGTGGGAGGGGGGGAGGGGTGTGAGGGGTGGGGAGGGGTTGAGAGGGGGTGGGTGGGGGAGAGAGGCAAGGGGAGGGGGAGAGAGAGGAGGAGAGAGAAAGGGAGCAGAGTTTGGAGAAAGAGATGAGAGAGGGGGGTGGAAGTGGGGGGAGAGAGGGATGGGGAGAGGGGGGAGAGAGAGAGGAGGGGTGGGAGAGGGGGGGGAGAGTGAGTGGTGGGGTGGAGTGGGGGGAAGGGAGGGGGGGGAGGAGGGGGATGGGGTGGGGGAGAAGGGTGATGGGAGGGG
Source organism: Chiloscyllium punctatum (assembly GCF_047496795.1). Classification (NCBI taxonomy): domain Eukaryota; kingdom Metazoa; phylum Chordata; class Chondrichthyes; order Orectolobiformes; family Hemiscylliidae; genus Chiloscyllium; species Chiloscyllium punctatum. Next base: position 56,965,451 of record NC_092782.1, read on the forward strand.
AGAGAGAGTGAGGGAGGGAGGAGAGGGGGCGGTGGGAGGGGGAGAGAGAGAGTGGGGGTGGGAGGGGGGAAGAGGGGTGTGGGGAGGTGGAGAGTGACAGAGGGAGTGGGAGGGGGGCAGAGAGGTGGGGGTGAGAGGGAGGAGAGAGACAGGGAGTGGGAGGGGGGCAGAGAGTGAGGGGGTGAGAGGGAGGAGAGAGACGGGTGGGAGGCGGGAGAGAGAGAGGTGGTTGGGGGGGTGGGAGGGTGGAGAGAGGAGGGGATGGGAAGGGTGAGAGAAGGGGTGGGAGGGTGGGAGAGAGATAGAGGTGGTGGGAGGAGCGAGAGAGAAGGGGTGGGAGGGGGGAGAGAAGGGGGCGGGAGGGGGGAGAGAAAGGGGGCGGGAGGGGGGAGAGGGGGGGTGCGTGGGAGGGGGAGAGAGAGAGAGATGGGTGGGAGAAGGAGAGACATGGGGTGGGAGGGGGAGGAGAGAGAAGGGTGAGGGGGAGGAGAGAGCGGTGGGGGGAAGGTGAGAGAGAGAGGGGGTGGGAGGGGTAGGAGAGAGAGAGAGGGGGTGGGAGGGGGAGGAGAGAGAGGGGGGGAGAGAGAGAGGGGGGAGGGGTGGAGAGCGGAGGAGAGAGAGGGGTGGGAGGGGGAGGAGAGAGAGGGGGGTAGGAGGGGGAGGAGAGAGAGGGGGTGGGAGGGAGAAAGGGGTGGGAGGTGGAGGAGAGAGAGAGAGGGGTGGGAGGCGGAGGAGAGAGAGAGGGGTGGGAAGGGGAGGAGAGAGGGGGGTGGGGGGGGAGAGAGGGGGGTGGGAGGGGGAGGAGAGAGAGAGGGTGTGGGAGGGGGAGGAGAGAGAGAGAGAGGGGGTGTGGGAGGGGGAGGAGAGAGAGAGAGAGAGGGGGTGGGAGGGGGAGGAGAGAGAGGGGGTGGGAGGGGGAGGAGAGAGAGGGGGGGATGGGAGGGGGAGGAGAGAGAGGGGGGGTGGGAGGGGGGAGGAGAGAGAGGGGGTGGGAGAGGAAATGGAGAGACGGGGGTGGGGGGGAGTGAAAGACAGGGGTGGGAGGGGGAGGAAAGAGAGAGGGGATGGGAGGGGGAGGAGAGGGAGGGGGTGGGAGGGGAGATGGAGAGAGAGGTGTGGGGGGAGAGAGAGAGGGGGTGGGAGGGTGTAGAGTTCAGGCTATGGGGGGTTAGGGGTGAGAGAGAGGAGGGGAGGGGCGCGTGGGAGGAGGGGGAGGGAGATGGGGGAAGAGAGAGGGGAGAGGGAAAGAAAGGGGGTGAGGAAGAGGAGAGGAGGATCAGAGAGGGAAGAGGAGAGGGGGTGAGTGGGGAGATGGGATAGGCAGGAGCAGGTGGAGAAGGAGGAGCAGGTGGGGAGGCAGGAGAGAAGGGGGAGGGACAAGGAGGTGGAGAAAGATGAAGTTGGGATACAAGTGAGGGAGGGGTAAGGACAGGCAAAGGGAGAGGAAGGAGGAGGTGGAGAGGGATGCGGGATAGAGAGGGAGAAGGGAGGAGACTGGTGTGGAGGGCAGGATGAGAGTGGGGAGGAAGGTGGGGGAGGGGGAGGAGAAGGGAGTGAGGTGGGGGAGGGGGAGGAAGTTAGGGAGAGGGAGGGAGGGAGGAGAGGGGAGGGAGGGAGGGGACAAGGAGTGGGGAGGGGTGAAGGGAAAGAGGGTAAGAGGGATGAATAAGAGGGGATGCACGTGAGTGGAGGGGGGACTGGGAAAGAGGAAAAGGGGAGAGGGGAAGAACAAAGAAGAAACAAAATTACAGCACTTGAACAGGCCCTCTGGCCTACTAAAGCCTGCGCCGATCCAGATCCTCTACCTAAACCTGTCACCTATTTTCTAAAGATCTATATCCCTCTGCTCCCTGACCAGTCATGTATTTGTCAAGGTACATCTTAAATGACGCTATCATCCCTGCCTCTACCACCTCCATTGGCAACACGTTCCAGGTGCTCACCACTCTCTGCATAAAGAACTTTCCATGCATATCTCCCTTAAACTTTTCTTCTCTCACTTTGAACCCTTGAGCCCTAGTAATTGGGATCACCACTCTTGGAAAAAGCTTCCTGCGATCCACCCTGTCCATACCTCTCATGATTTTGTAGACCTCAACTTCCATCTTTCTAATGAAAATAACCCTAATCTACTCAACCTCTGTTCACAGCGAGCACCCTCTATACCAGGCAACATCCTGGTGAACCTCTTCAGCACTCTCTTCAAAGCATTCACATCCTTTTTTTAGATTAGATTAGATTACTTACAGTGTGGAAACAGGCCCTTCGGCCCAACAAGTCCACACCGCCCCGCCGAAGCGCAACCCACCCATACACCTACATCTACCCCTTACCTAACACTATGGGCAATTTAGCACAGCCAATTCACCTAACCTGCACATCTTTGGACTGTGGGAGGAAACTGGAGCACCCGGAGGAAACCCACGCAGACACGGCGAGAACGTGCAAACTCCACACAGTCAGTTGCCTGAGGCAGGAATTGAACCCGGGTCTCTGGCACTGTGAGGCAGCAGCGCTAACCACTGTGCCACCGTGCCGCCCACAGATAATGTGGCGACCAGAAGTGTACGCAGTATTCCAAATGTGGCTGAACCAAAGTCCTATACAACTGTAACATGATCTGCCAACTCTTGTACTCCTTACCTTATCCAGTGAAGGAAAGCATGCCGGATGTCTCCTTGACCACTCTATTGACCTGTGTTGCCACAATGGACCTGAACACCCAGATCTCTCTGTACATCAGTATTCCCCAGGGGTTTTCCATTTACCGTATAACTCGCTCTTGAATTGGATCTTCCAAATGTATCACCTGGCATTTGCCCGGATTGAACTCCATTAGCCATTTCTCTGCCCAACTCTCCAATCTATCTATATTCTGCTGTATTTTCTGACAGTCACCTTCACTATCTACTATTCCATCAATCTTAGTGTCATCTGTAAATTTGCTAAGCAAACCACCTATAACTTCCTCCAGATCATTTTTGTATATCACAACAGTGGTCCCATCACAGATTCCTGTGGAACACCACGGATCACAGTTCCGTTGATGGGGGAGTGCCGAACCAGAGGACACAACTTAAAAATACGGGGTAGACCATTTAGGACAGAGATGAGGAGAAACTACTTCACCCAGAGAGTGGTGGCTGTGTGGAATGCTCTGCCCCAGAGGGCAGTGGAGGCCCAGTCTCTGGATTCTTTTAAGAAAGAATTGGATAGAGCTCTTAAAGATAGTGGAGTCAAGGGGTATGGAGATAAGGCTGGAACAGGATACTGATTAGGAATGATCAGCCATGATCATATTGAATGGCGGTGCAGGCTCGAAGGGCAGAATGGCCTACTCCTGCATCTATTGTCTATTGTCTATTGTATTTTTAGAAACTCTCTGTGTCCTGCTGACCCATCAGTTCTCTATTCATCTAGCTAGTACACCCTGGAACTCATGTGACTTCCTTCCTTCATCAGCATACCATGGGGAACCTAATCAAACGCCTTACTGAAGTCCATATATTTGACATCTACAACCCTTCCCTCATCAATCAACTTTGTCACTTAGAATCATAGAGATGTACAGCATGGAAACAGGCCCTTAAGTCCAACTTGTCCATGCTGACCTAACCCATATATCTGAACCTAATCTAGTCCCATTTGCCAGAACTTGGCCCATGTCCCTCTAAACCCTTCCTATTCATATACGCATCCAGATGCCTTTTAAATGTTACAATTGTACCAGCCTCTACCACTTCCTCTGGCAGCTCATTCCATACATGTATCATCCTCTGCGTGAAAACGTTGTCCCCTAGGTCCTTTTAAATTTTCCCCCTCTCCACCCTAAACCTATGTCCTCTAGTTCTGCACTCCCCACCCCAGGGAAAAGACTTTATTTATCTGAATCTATGCATCTCATGATTTTAAAAGCTCTATAAGGTCATTCCTCAGCCTCTGATGCTCCAGGGAAAACAGCCCCAGCCTATTCAGGTGTAATCTGCAAACTTATTACAACCTCCTGCAAACCTTCTATGTTCACATCCAAATCATTTATATAAATGACAAAAAGCAGTGGACTCAGCACTGATTGTTATGGCACACCACTGGTCACAGGCCTCCATTCTGCAAGGCAACCCTCCACAACCACCCTGTCTTTTACCTTTGAGCCAGTTCTGTATCCAACTGGCTAGTTCATCCTGTATTTCATGAGATCCAATCTTGCTAACAAGTCTACCATGAGGAAACCTTGTGGGATGCCTTACTGAAGTCCATATGGATCACGTCCACTGCTCTGCCCTCATCAATCTTCTTTGTTACTTCTTCAAAAAACTCAATCAAGTTTGTGAGACATGATTTCCCATTCACAAAGCCATGCTGACTATCCCTAATCAGTCCTTGCTTTTCCAAATACGTTAGTCCTATCCCTCAGGATTCTCTCCAACAATTTGCCCACCATCGATGTCAGGCTAACTGGTCAATTATTCACGGGCTTTTCCTTACTACCTTTCTTAAATAGTAGCCAACTTCCACATTAGCCAATTTCCAGTCTTCCTGCACTTCATCTGAGACTATCAATGAAACAAATAGCTCAGCAAAAAGCCCAGCAATCACTTCCCTAGCTTCCCACAGAGTCTTCTAGGATACGCCTGATTGGGTCCTGGGAATTTATCTACTGCTATGCATTTCAAGCCATCCAGTATCTCCCCCTGTGTAAAATGGACATTTTTCAAGATGTCACCATCTATTTCTCTACATTCTATATCTCCCATGTCTTTCTCCATAGTAAACGCTGATGCAAAAAATTTGTTTAGTATTTCCCCCATCTCCTGCGGCTCCACACATAGGCTGACTTGCTGATCTTTAAGAGGACCTATTCTCACCCTGGTTACCCTTTTGTCCTTAGTGCATTTATAAAAGCCCTTTGGATTCTCCTTAACCCAATTTGCCAAAGCTATCACATATCCCCTTTTTGTCCTCCTGATTTTCTTCTTTAAGTATACTCCTACTGCCTTTATACTCTTCTAAGGATTCACTCCACCTCTACTGTCTATAACTGACATATGCTTTCTTCTTTTTCTTAACAGAACCTGAGTATCTCTAGTCATTCAGCATTCCCTACACCTAGAAGCCTTTCGTTTTGCCCTAACAGGAATATACTGTCTCTGGACTCCAGTTACCTCATTTTTGAAAGCTTCCCATTTTCTAGTTGTGAACATCTGCCCCCAATCAGTTTTTGAAAGTTCTTGCCCAATACCATCAAAATTAGCCTTCCTCCAATTTAGAACTTCAATCTATTCTTTTCCATCACTATTTTAAAATTAATACAATTATGGTTGCTGGCCCCAAAGTTCTCCTCCACTGACACTTACTTATCTACCCTGCCTCATTTCCCAAGAAGAGGGCGTTTTGCACCTTCTCTAGTAGGTACATCCACATACTGAATCAGAAAATTTTCTTGCCCACACTTAACAAATTCCTCTCTATCTAAACCCTTAACACTATGGCAGTCCCAGTCTATGTTTGGAAAGTTAAAATCCCTTACCATAACCACACTTCTTATTCTTACAGATAACTGAAGTCTTCTTACAGATTTGTTTCTCAATTTTCCGCTGACTATTGAGGGATCTATAATATAATTCCAGTAAGGTGATCATCCCTTTCTTATTTCTCAGTTCCACCCAAATAACTTTCCTGGATGTATTCCCAGGAATATCCTCCCTAAGTACAGCAGTAATGCTATCCCATATCAAAAATACCATTCCCCTTCCTCTCTCGCTACCCCCCCCCCTCCTTTCTATGCTCTCTATAGCATTGGTATCCTGGAACATTAAGCTGCCAGTCCTGTCCATTCCTGAGCCATGTCCCTGTAATTGCTATGATATCCCAGTCCCATGTTCCTATCCATGCCCTGCGTTCATCTGCATCCCTATTAGGCCTCTTACATTGAAATAAATGCAAATCATCAGTCCTACCTTGTTCTCTGTTGCTACGAGCCCTAACTTCCTCAAAGAATTCTATTAAGTTGGTAAGACATGACCTCCCCTGTACAGGACAATGTTGCCGATCAGTGATAAGCCCATTTTCATCATTAGATTCTTAATTCTAGATACTGAATTAAAATTCCACCATCTGCCATGGGGGTGTCAAACCCCGGTCCCCAGAATTTAATCTGGGTCTCTCAATTAATAGTCCAGTGATAATGCTATTAGGCCATCACCTCCCTGTGATGTTTTCAGAAAAGAAGTAACTTGAATAAGTGTGCTACCTGGTAGTTTTCTTTTATTCATTTGTGGAATGTGGGTATTGCTGGCTGGCAAGCGTTTATTGCCCGTTCCTAGTTGACCTTGAGAAGATAGTCATGAGCTGCCTTTTTGAACCACTGTAGTCTGTTATGGGTTGACCTGCACTGCCATTAGAGAGGGAATTCCAGGATTTTGACCCAGCAATAGCAATAGTCAGAATGGTGAATGGCTTGGTGGGGAACTTGAAGGTGGTGGTGTTCTCATATATGCTGGGAGAAAGTGAGGCCTGCAGATGCTGGAAATCAGAGTCAAGAATGTGGTGCTGGAAAAGTTCAGGTCAATCTATGTTTCAGGTATAAGCCCTTCATCAGAAATCATCAGATTCCTGATGAAGGGCTTATGCCCAAAACATCGATTCTCCTGCTCTTTGGATGTTGCCTGACCTGCTGTGCTTGTCCAGCACCACACTCTCTACTCTGATCTCCAGTATCTGCAGGCCTTGTGCTTCCAGAAGGAAGTGGTTGTGGGTTTGTGTTTGGAAGATGCTGTCTGAGGATCTTTGATGAATTTCTGTATTACATCTTGTAGATAGTAGCAGCAGTGCATGCTGAGCTTTGGTGGTGAAGTGGGTGCTTATGGATGTAATGCCAGTTAAGGAGGTAGCTTTGACCTGGATGGTTTCAAGCCTCTTGAGTGTTGTTGGAGCTGCACTCATCCAGGCAAGTGAAGAGTATTGCATCACACTCCTGAGTTGCGCCTTGTCGTTGGAGGTTTGCTTTAGGGAGTCAGTTGAGTGACTCACCACAATATTCCTAGTCTCTGACATGCTCTTGTAGCCAGTGTTTGTGTGACAAGTCCAGTTGAATTCCCAGTCAATGATAGAAGGAGATTTAGTGATTATATTGGCTCTTGTTGGAAATGGTCATTGCCACAAAAATGTCAGGCACTAAAGGTACAGCAAATATGATTATGGAGAGGAACATATCAAAGGTGTCCTGCTGTCTAGGCTGATTTAAGCAGGTGCTAACAGGTTATTTTCATTCCTGTTCATATTATACTTAGGTGCAAGAAAACAATAGTAGAATGTTTGAGAATTCATCAGAGCATTGCCTATCAGGGCTGATATCTTTCAAATAGTGATTACAATTCAACTGATATCTATACGTTCACAGCTTTTCCACATCCTCCATATTTATACTTCCTTTCACTCTGCTGCTTTTGGTGAGAACATAATTCTATTCTCCCGCCAGCTCCATTGCAGCCAGCTTCCAAAATGTCTCCCTCTTCCACAGTCAAGGATACACTTCTGTTGTATTTGACAGGGCCCTCAAATGCATTTATACCATTTCTAGCTTTACACTTTGTCTTCTTAAACTACAATACATCCCTTTTGTCCTTATCTTTCCCCTACCAGCCTCCGCATTCAGCAGCTTGAGGAGAGATGCTGTCACTAGACGAGCAATCCAGACACCTAGATAATACTCTGGGAACATGGATTCAGATTTTACATTGGCAGTTGGTGGAATTCAAATTCAATTCATAAATGTGGATGATAATAATGTTAGCCTCAGTAATTTTGGATCACAAAATTCCAGACTCTCAAATGTCATTGACTATTAACTGCACTCTGTAATAGCTCAGCAAGCCACTCTGTTCAAGGGCAGATAGGGATGAACACCAAATGCTAGCCTTGCGAGCAACAATGACATTCCAAGAAAAAAAATAAAAATAAAATCCATCCTCCATCATTTCTGTGACCTCTTACCCATACCTTCTCTCACGCTGAATTCTGAACAAACTGCTCCATGCTACCCTAGTCCACTTTTGTATCACGTGCAGAACCTACACTGTTTCCTTGCCATCTTCCCATGTCAGAGCAGAAGATTAAACTCATGTACTTTTACCTCTGCCCTGTTCATTGAGGCCTCAAATGCTTCCTCTGGCTGAAAGTGTTTTCTATACTTCCATCTTAATGGTATGTATTCACTGCTCACAATGTGGCCTTTTTGACATTGGGGGTCAACACATGCAAATGGGATGGCTTTGACGAATACCTCCAATTGTAATCTTGACTGAACTTTACAGTTGCTCACCAGTTAAAATTTTCATGTCATTGTCATTTTGATCTCTGCATTCATGGCCTCCCAAATTGTTCCAATGAAGCTCAGCCCAAGCTGGATTAATAGACTCAACTTTCTAAACAGAATTTTCTAAACTTTAGACCTGAACTACCACTCATTTTCAAAGGGAGCAAATACTCCCCATGTCTTCCTTTTTCCTCAGCCAAGGTTACCCCTCCATTATTGTTGACTGTGTTCATCCTACTTCCTGCATTTCTACCCTCATGCCTTATCCCTCCCAGAACCAAAATATCCCTCGAGTCCTTTTTTTAAAACAACTTTCTGCCCCAATTGAGATTAAAATGAAATGAAGCCATTTACTGTGTAAGGTTTTTTATTGTTATAATTTACAAACTTCAGAAGATTTGCATGAATTTGCCAGAAATATTGTCCATCAGCATCATCGAACATTTTCACATTGCCACTGGCGGCTTTCCAGAGGCCCATGTTTATCTGCAAAATAAATAACAAAAGTAACTGAATTTATTGGAATTCATTCCATTATGAAGAAAGTACAAAACCTGTCACCACTGAGATGCATTTCTGTCAGGGTGTAAAATATGAAATATTTACTGTTAATCACAGGACAGAGTCCGGGCAGATCAAAACTCTAATTTCTGTATTTAAAATAAATATAATACACTATTAGTCATTAACTGAGAGTTGTGCCTCTAGTGCTTCAAATTGCAAATTAGACAGCTCCTTTAGAAGCCGCTGAAAAGGTGTCAGGTATTTCCCAATTGTGATGGAATGTACCTGACCACTCCTGGTTACATTGCTGGACTAAATCTGAAATTAATACTACAGAAAATATTAACCTTCTCTTCAATGGCAATAAACACACAGGAAGAACAGAAAATTCTATATTGCAAAATACTACTAGCCCTTGCACATTTAGCAATATCTATGTTTGCCACTTGTACCAGTATAAATGTTTACCTCATGGTCCAAAAGTACTGCAGTAAACTTAAAAACTCCTTGTATTTGCAGGAAGTAAACAAAAAAGAAATGATGCATAAATCTGTACATGCAATTCAGTCATGGTCAAATTTAAGCCCAAAATGGTAAACAAGACAGCAAGGCATATATAAAACCAAGTAATGTGGTCACAACAGTACTCAAGGTAATATGAAAAGAATAAACAAAAACATCAAATGAAACGATACAACATACAATTTAAAGGCATGCATGACAAGAACAGAATTGGTGCAGTGACAAACCACAACAAAAAAAAAGGTAAAACCAAATACAATGAAAGCAAAGCTTCACATATAATCTTGTGTTATTATGATAAACTTTAACAAGAATTAAAAACAACATTGCAGGACACTGGATTAGTTAGAACAATGAGCACATTCAATTATACAAAAAAAAAGTGACATGATAACCCTGTATAAGGCAAATAACAAGGGAAAAGAAAAACACCCTTACAAGGACAAGATTTAAATGTCATAGAAAACAGAGGAGTTCCCACTTTCATCTATGGTTTTGAAGTAGTAAACAGAGAGATCTTCAAGATTAAAGATTATAAATACCATTAATGTATCACTGACAGCGGAATCAAAAGAGGGAATATCTTAGGGTAATCACAGAAAACAATTGGGCAGTTCCAAAAATTTAGTGGAATCATCAGGTTGAACTCATTGTCATTCAAAACTCTGCTGCTTATGTCTCAACTCCAACCAAGTCCCAAGTTTTTTTTTTGTTCTGGCAAGTGAGCATCACTAGCAAAGCCAACCTTTACTAACCCTTCATAATAGTCCTTAAGACAATGGTGAGCTGTCTTTTTGAACATCTATAGTCTATGTATGAGAGGTAGAGACACAGTGCTGTTAGGAAAGTAATCCCAAGATTTTGACCCAGGGAAAGTGAAGGATTGGTGATATGGTTCCAAATCAGGATGGCGTGATACTCTGTGGGAAACTTGAACGTGGTGTTGCAAGTTTCCGTGTACCTGCTGTTTCTGTTCTTTGTAGATGGTAGAGGTCATGGATTTGGGAGGTTCATCAATACTGTGTGCTCACTGACCTTGTTCCTGATTAAACAGCACTATAACTTTTAAAAATCTCATCATGGCCTTACCCCTACCTATCTTAAACTTTCTTATTCTTTTACCCCTGCCTTAGTTACAACAGCTTTTGTATCCTGGGATCTACATTTCATGTTATTGAGATTTAATTTCCACCTTCAATTTGTTCATGATACATAGATATAAGGTCCCCAGTAAAACCATTAGTTACTTTTCTCCATATTCAACAAGTTAATGCTCACCACAATACTTACAGAGCAGCAGCACCGGAGATAATCTCAATAAGCTCCTTGGTAATGACAGCTTGGCGAGTGCGATTGAATGTCAAAGTCAGCTTGTCAATAATTTCCGCTAAAAGAAAAAAACGTTATTATTTAAGTACATTAGCTTTTAGATAGAGAATAAAATCAGAGAGAGGCAAGAGTGAACATTGGGTCAATGGAAATAATGCTGGAGAATTCACCACCACCACCACCCACTCCTCCACTCCCCCCACCTCCCCAAAGAAAATTACTGCTTCTGAGGAATTGATTTTTTTTTGTTGGTGTGATTCAAGTGGCAACAGCTGTTTGCCAGTACTATGTTTCAATGGCTACCATTCATTGGGTCTGAGGGATGATGGCCAATTCTATTCTGTTATCGCACTCTTAATGCTCCAGTTACAAAGATTAATGAGTCATGATCAAAAGAAATAGCAGCTAATTTTCTCTACATTGGCCTAAGTGTTTTCAGGGATATTGTAGTGCTCCTGTGAGTTCAACTATACCAAGTATCGAGCAACACTTTTCTGGTTTGTAAGACCTCATAATCTCACTGTGTAAATCTGGAAAATCATGAGTAAAGCTCACAAGATACTTTTCAAAGATAACAAACATTTCTTACAGGCATTCTTGCTGGCACTATCCATAGCAGTCATCCTAGCACTCTGCTCGCTTGTACTGGATTCCTTTAAGCTTAAGTAGATGATGTTTGCTAGAGAGAACTCCTGATAGTTTCGCAGAACATCTGCATCAATATCATCGTAAACACTAATGTTCTCTAGAAATAAAGTTAAAGACTGATTAGTGGTTAGGTCATCACAAATATGGACAAGTTACATTAGTGTAATGATATAAATAATGTGAAAATAAAGATTAAAGAACAAAGGCCCTCCAAGCCTGAGCCAATCCAAATGTACTGTCTAAAACTGTCGGTCAATTCCTAAGCATCTGTATTCCTCTACTCCCCACCTACTCATGCATTTATCCAGAAGCATCTTCAATGAATATACTGTGCCCGCCTCTACCACCTCCGCTGGCAACGCGTTCCAAACGCCCACCACCCTCTGTGAGAAGTACTTGCCACATGTAACCCCCTTAAACTTTCCACCTCTCACCTTGAAAGCGTGACCTCTCGTTATTAGATCCAAAGCAAGTTCAACTTATTGCTTGTTAAATATAAAACAGCCACAGTTTTTGTTAAGTGAGGTCACCTTTAAAGACACAATATATTTGAGCTTTGAAAATGTTTATTCAAATAGGGCGAGGTAACAATTCTGAATAAACACGTTGGCAATGCTCATTGATCATCGATGTAACCAACATTCTAATGAATGGAATAAATTTAAAGGCAAACAAGTGGGCTGGCAAATATTTTAAGAAATAATTATTTTTCTTCCACTTGTTACAAGAAATTCAAATACACCTTCTAGCCAGAATATACAACTCTGACACACACCTCTGATTTTATTCTGGCTTTAAGAAATGTATTTTGTGTTTTTTTAAAAAATGAAGATAGGTTGAGACCAAAGGTAGCGAGCTGTCACTTCCATGTTAAAAAAAAAACCAAAGCTGTTTACATTATTAAAAAGTTAAAACAATGGATACAGCTTAGAGGGGTGGGGTCAGGCTCCCACAGAACCAGGGTTTCAGTTTAGTTTTCCACTGTTGAGTTTTGAAGGTACCATGTATCTCACCCTCCAACAACTAAAACTCTTGAGATCCCCCCATGCCCCACCTCTTTCTCTGCCAGAATTTTCTCTTGGTGTTTTCCCCTGAACTGGAGAAATATTGCTTGTCAGCCAATTTATTTTAATGATTTTGCCTTTGCCCAAGGCTGTGTTTATAGTATGTTACCATATTTAATAACTAAACAGCAACCGTTCGAATAATCTATTATACTGTCAAGTTTTCCAATAAATTTATACCAATCTTTTTGTTTGTATTTTAATTGTAGCATAAGAATAATGTGTGTTTTGCACTGGTTGGAGACACTTGGCCATGGCCTTAGAATGAAGGGACGACCATTTAAAATGAGATGTGGAGAAATTTCTTCAGTCAGAGGGTGGTGAATCTGTGGAACTTGTTGCCACAGAGGGCTATGGAGGCAAGTCCTTGAGTATATTTAAAATAGAGATAAGGTAGGTTCTTGACTAGTGAAGGGATCAAGAGTTGTGTGGATAAGGCAGAAGAGTAGGGTTGAGAAACAGGTCTGACATAATCAAATGGCAGTGCAGATCTGATGGGACAAATGGCCTAATTCTGCTCCTACAGTTTGTATTTTAACAAGTAGTTACAAGGGCAGTTTAGAGTATAGGGCCCAAATCTATTGACAATATTCCAAATGCAGAGCCTTATACATCTCTTCTATTCCAGCCCTCTTGAAATTAATGCTAATATTGGGCATTTGCTGACCAATGAACCTGCATGTTAACCTTAAGAGAATCCGGATATCTGAAGCCTTTGCCCATTTAGAAAATATTTTCTGCCTCTATTTTTCCTATCTCACACTTCCTCACATTGAATTCCATTTGCCATTCTCCTAGCTTGTCAAAGTTCTTCTGCAACCTCACCATTTCCTCAACACTACCTATCCATCCACCAATCTTTGTGTAATGTACAAACTTCACAACTATGTCCTCCGTTTCTTCATTTAGATGGTCAATGTATAACGTGAATAGTTCTGATCTCAATGTGGGCCCCCGCAGAACTCCACTAGTCACCAGCTGTAATCCTGAGAAAGACCCCTTTATCCCTACTATCTGCTTTCTGCAGGTCAGCCAATCTTCTATCCATGCCAGTAACATGCCTCTAACACCACAGGCTCTCAATTTATTTAGCAGCCTCCCTTGCAACATAATATCAAAGACCTTCTGGAAATCCAAATAGATCACATCCACTGGGTCTCCTTTGTCTAACTTGCTCGTTACCTTCTTAAAGAATTCCAACTGATTTGTCAGGCATTATCTCCCCTGAAGTCGTGCTGATTGAGCCCAAATTACACACACTTCAAAGTATTCCACGATTTCATGATTAATAATGGACTCTAAAATATTACCCATGTCAGACGAACCAGCCTTCGCCTTTTTGCAAAGTTAGAGTATAATATATAACTACATTGTGAGGATATTGTGACTTTGTAACAGTTCTCATTAGTACCAATGTCAATTATTTGTTTATAAATTGCAATAAACTATCTAAATAGAAAGTGGTAATTCAACAAGGTGAATCAGAGTAACACCATATTCATCTACCTACTTTACAGACATGGTAACTTACCAGCATTTGTAAGAGTCTCAAAAGAGAAGACTGGCTTCTCCTCAGTCTTGTAAGAAATCACAGACCTAAAAACAAGGAGACGTTATCTGTGGCAGGAATTAAGATGCAATTGTTACACACCTTTCAAAACAAATCCAAATTAAATATGCAGTTACTACAATGCATACAACTTCATGTGTAGGCAAATTACCTCATGACTGGAATACCCCATGCACTTCCCTTAATTGCGACCCACTTATTTCACTAACTTGCATTTATATAGAAAATTATACTCTAAGCTTTTTGTTTAAAAGCCCCTTGATATCTAACGTGCCTTGTCATGATTAGATTAGATTAGATTCCCTACAGTGCGGAAACAGGCCCTTCGGCCCAACAAGTCCACTCCGACCCTCTGAAGAGCAACCCACCCAGACCCACTCCCCTACGTTTACCCCATTCACCTAACACATGGCCAATTCATCTAACCTGCACATTTTTGGACTGTGGGAGGAAACTGGAGCACCCAGAGGAAACCCACGCAGACATGGGGAGAATGTGCAAACTCCATACAGACAGATGCCTGAGGCGGGAATTGAACCCAGGTCTCTGGCGCTGAGAGGCAGCAGTGCTAACCACTGTGCCACCCACAATCTGTTTTTGTTTCATCACTCATGAGATGTGGGCATTGTTGGCTGGCCAACATTTAATGAGCTGCTTGAATCAGATTGATCAGTTTATTGTTGCAGAATCCATGTGCTTCTTTAAATCTATGAGGAAAACAATAATGCTTGCACCTCAGTTCTGGTATTAGTATCCCAATGCAAAGATGTGCACTTTTGTTACAGTGTTAGAGGTTTCATTTTTGACTTTGATCAACATAGAATTAGTGCTGTGAGCAGGGCAGAGGCTGTAATTAATAGATTGCAGAGGGAAATGTTGAGATAAGTGGGCTCCAAACGGAGAAGTAATGTCTGTTCATGGCCTTTCAAGATGGAGCTCCAGTTGCAGAAAGTAAACAGATCCCCACTTTTCTTTTGAGCAAGGTGAAGAGAATTGTGGTGGATTTGAAAAGGAGGGATGCTAACGAAAGAACAACAATAGCAATATTGACTCACAGAGGAAGCAGAAAACGTAAGCAAATGGTTAAGTTGAACCGTAAGGACAATCAAGGGAGAAGGTGGATTGTACGGAAAAAACTAAAGTAAAAAAAAACTCACGCTAAGTAACTTACCTAAACCTGTTGAATACAATAGAACCTTTATCAAACTCAAAGCCAGAGTTCAAGAGCTCAGACGCAATAACTGAAGCATCACCAAATGTTGGTGGTTTCCGGCCCACTTCCTTGAACATCACCAGCATTTGACTTCCATGTTTTCTACAATGTAAAGCAAGAATGGAGTCAGCCTCAAACTTGAAAAGTTTGGTCAATAGTTTCCCAACGTGCTTATAGAATATGGCTTTACAACTTGTGTAATTTCAGAATTGGGTTTGCCTCCAAATTATTAGACCATAGTACTGCTAAAACCATAGTGGAGTATTACCTTGCAACAAAATGAATATGTAAGTAATCGTCTGGATGATTTAGCAGAAAGCTGTTCATACTTTAAATCTGAAGACAGATTGTCTTCATTATTAGTCTGATGTGAAGGGGTCTGCACTGAGTAGTGTAAAATATAATATAACAGTCTAACAAGGAAACAGAATCAGCAACTTGTAGTTACAACATGAACCTTAAAATGATTATGGAGAAATATAATAAACATTCACCTTTTCCTACTCGTGTGATGGTGAGGTTGCAAGTCATTCAAAATGGAAACAACAAAGAGAAACTTAATGATGCCATGTATTCATACCATCAACCCACATTATTTTCAGCTGATAGTATTTTAGTCTAGAGTAAATTATCAATGTTTTTGAGCATGGACAGATTTTCAGACTCAAAACGATAACATACCTGTATAGCAGTGCTCTCAGCTTCTCACCAATGGGAACAATCTTAACCTCTTTCCCTGCAGCAGTCAACTCCTCTATTTGATTTCTTATGTTCTTAGCAACATTACTGTGGATACCACCACAAAGACCACGATCAGAAGACACCCCAATGATCAAGTGTCTGGCTTGGTCTTCAGGTGCTTGAATTTCTGCTTTTTCATACAGAGCTTGTGGAAAAATAAACAGGGTCAATAATAAAGCTTGTATTCATATTGTGGCTCATCAGATTTGTCAAAACAAAAAACTTGAGCAACTTTTACATTTTAATCAATTCCATTCAATCAAGTGCAGCATTTTCTGTGTAAACAGCGCAATAGCTTAAAAGGAAGATTTTACAAATGCCAGTAAGACTCATGCATGATATTTGGTGGGCTTCTAGAAAAAATGGGCAGTACTAATTGCCAAAGAACTAGAGTAATTCCACCAAAACACTCAATGATGCGGCTTCATAGCATTTCAAAACCATTACGTTCATACAATGTCTGATTAACTGCTCATTTTTAGAAATGGGAGTTTGCAAATTTGAAGATGATAAGAAGCAATTTAATTTCATTTTCAAATTAATGGAATAACTGTTTCAAATTTAACTTTTGAGTTTTTTTTGGCGGGAATTGCAGGCAGCACAAAATGAATGGATTAATTCAGTTGGCTGCTCAGCACGTGCTTTCAGTCTCTCCGAACACTATAGATAGGACATGGACTAAAAAACAGGCTCATGGTATTGCCCAAAACTGCTGCAGTGAAGAAGAAAGAAATACCACTCAGCAATCTACATTAAATATTCATCATTATATAATTCTAGTGCAGATGCCTTTATTACCGTACCAAGAGCTCCTGTTCCATAAACTCTTGCTGGTTTCAGTTCTCTCTCTGCTCTAGCATATTTTGCTGCAGCCACCATTTTCATGGATTGGGTAATCTTTTGGATATTTTTGATGGACTTCAAGCGCCTGGTAACTGAAATAGGCAAATATTTAATCAAGCAGTGCTTTACCTGGACCATATTTTCACATCACATAATGAAGTCTAAAATACATCCTGAAGTCACTTTTATCTACCTGCCTATAAATGTCACATTCTGTTATTACCAGCTGTGGATATTCCTGGAAGAACATGAAAAACTACTTTGCAGCAGATTGGTGCTGGATCCACTAATTTTCATCATTTACATAAATTATTTGGATGTAAGCATAAGAGGTAAAGTTAGTAGGTTTGTAGATGACACCAAAATTGGAGGTGTAGTGGACAGTGAAGAAGGTTACCTCAGATTACAACAGCATCTTGACCAGATGGGCCAATGGGCTGAGAAGTGGCAGATGGAGTTTAATTCAGATAAATGTGAGGTGCTGCATTTTGGGAAAGCAATTCGTAGCAGAATTTATACACTTAATGGTAACGTCCTAGGGAGTGTTGCTGAACAAAGAGACCGTTGAGTGCAGGTTCATAGCTCCTTGAAAGTAAAGTCGCAGATAGATAGGATAGTGAAGGCGGCATTTGGTATGCTTTTCTTTATTGGTCAGACTATTGAGTATTGGAGTTGGGAGGTCATGTTGCGGCTGTACTGGACATTGGTTAGGCCACTGTTGGAATATTGTGTGCAATTCTGGTCTCCACCTTATTGGAAAGATGTTGTGAAACTTGAACAGTTTCAGAAAAGATTTACAAAGATGTTGCCAGGGTTGGAGGATTTGAGTTATAGGGAGAGGTTGAACAGACTGGGGCTGTTTTCCCTGGAGTGTCGGAGGCTGAGGAGTGATCTCGCAAAGGTTTATAAAATCATGAGGGGCATAGATAGGTTAAATAGACAAAGTCTTTTCCCTGGGGTAGGGGAGTACAAAACTAGAGGGCATACGTTTAGAGTGAGAGGGGAAAGATATAAAAGAAACGTAAGGGGCAACATTTTCACACAGAGGGTGGCACGAGTGTGGGATGAGCTGCCAGAGGAAATGGTGGAGGCTTATACAATTGCAACATTTAAAAGGCATCTGGATGGGTATATGAACAGGAAGGGTTTAAGAGGGATATGGGCCGGGTGCTGGCAGGTGGGACTAGATTGGGTTGGGATATCTGGTTGGCATGGACAAGTTGGACGGAAGGGTCTGTTTCCATGCTATACGTCTCTATGACTCTATAAATAACATGCCTTTGATGGGGAATTTAAATACAAAATAATTAAACTATCCATCTAAAAGGAGACAATTCCTATGACTTGGACTCAGTTATTTTTATCTATTAAGGTTTCTCTGTCTAACTGGTGAAGTGACAAGAAACAAATTTTGATGAGAGGGCACTTAATAAAAGTATGTAAATTTTATTCCTGCACGTTTAACAGTCACTCACTTTTTGTCCCCAACTTTTGGACTAAGCAGTCTTGGTTTCCATACACTGAAATTCAGTTTAAAATAGATCTTTTCAGACAGCAAACTCCGAGCATTGCTTCATTTCTTTTCCCCCAAACAGAAGACTGCTAAACTGACTTCATATTTTAACTCTGAATTTAACACACAGTTTTGTTTTACTTATCACCATGCCAAAGCTCCCAATGCAATGTATTTTAGAACATTGACCACTCTTATGACCCATTATTAATGCAATCCATTAAAACAAAATTAATCTTTTCAGACATGTTATCACACAGTTCTAAAGCAGATAGAAATTGAAGCTGGACCTTATGGCCTAGAGATAAGGACACCACCACAAAGACAACTTGCAAAAATATTTTAAGTACACAGAAACACAGGTGTCAACAGTGTGATGGAACTGTCTGTCCTTTATAAAGACCTAAAGAAATAGGAACAAGAGTATGTCATTTTGCCCCTTCAGCCTCCTTCATCATTCAATAGAATTATGGCTATCCAACAGACCCCACATTAATTTCCTAACATTTCTCCATAACCCTCAATTCCCCTGCTGATCAAGAATCTCTCACAGCCTTAAATATACACAAATACTCTGCCCCCATTGTGGCAAGAAATTCCAAAGACTCTCAGGGAAGACATTCCTCCTTACCACAGTCTTAATTTGGTGACTGTTTAAGCTGACTCTTACCAATTTTAGCATCCTCTCTGGATGCATCACAGCTTGGAAAGGCAAGTGGTCTGCCCAAGACTACAGAGTTGTGAACGCAGTCCAGTCCATCACACAAAGCAGCCTTCCATTCAGTGACTCCGTCTGTGCTTCCCACTGCCTCAGAAAAGCAGCCAACATCAAAGACCCTTCCTACCCTGGTTATACTTTCCTCCACCCTCTTCTGTCAGGCAGAAGATACAAATGTTTGAAAAGATATACAAACAGATTCAAGAACAACTTCTTTCCTGACGTTATCAGACTTCTGAATGGACCTCTCGGATATAGTTGATCTCTCTCTGCACCTTCTTTGCAGCCATGAAACTATATTCTGCATTCTGTTCTATTACCCTGATGTACTTATATAAGGTATGATTTGCCTGGATAGCATGCAGAACAATGCTTTTCACTATATCTCAGCGTATGTGAGACCAATAAATCAAATCATATATCAAAGCTTAAGACATTCACAATTTACCTCTTCAATTTATCAAAGTGTTCTGTAATAATGAAGAAAGTAGGCTACTTACTGTCCTTCAGGGTTGCCATGTTTCGAACTTGGCCCCTGTAACATAATTGAGATTGGACTTTAGTAAAGTTAAATAGGAAATATATATTATTTGGGTGGGAAACTAGAAATTTCAACTACCCACTCTGCAGAAATTAACGACCGTGATCTTATCTACTGGTTGATGCTCCTGGACACATTCCTAATACCTTGGGATGTGCAAGCATAAATGCAGATTGCCAAACTCAGCAATGTTCACCTTGTTGCTATTTGATAAGCTGGTCGCTTAATGTATGAACTGTATGAGTACAATTTCCTACAACAAAAACAAAGTGCCAGATAAACCCAGCAAATCTGGCAGCATTGTTGACACAGAAAATGAGTTAATGTTTCAAATCCAAGATGACTTGTTCTGAGGAAGGATCACTCAACCCGAAATGTTAACTCTGATTTCTCAGTGTATATTTTTTCTCTGTATTGGAGTTCACAGAAATGTTCAGTTAAATGCATTATGGGAAATACTACTGTCAGTAAAAACGTTCCTTTAATATAAAAGGTGACTATAGATGTCAGAAAGAAGAGTTGAACACTTTGTACTAGGTATAAATAGAATAATTTAGCATCAGAGGAGACCTTACTTTAAGTCCAACACTTGTTCAGTACAGAATTAACTACGGTTATATATCATGAATTCTAAATCCTGGCAAAGCCCAATTTTGATCAATTATAAAGTAGCCAGACTTGCGCACACATTTGCAGCAGCACACCTGATCACATTACGTTACCCCTAATCAACTAGATTCCTCTAACAGTATTATATCTTATAAGGGTCACTGGAACAAAATTCTGCTTTCACTCCACACATGCTGGCAGATCTGCTGAGCTTCCCCTGCAATTTCAATTTTTGTTTCAGATTTCCAGCATCTGCAGTTCTTTGGTTATTTGCTTAAGTACGAATACCTTAATATAGAATAGGCAATTCTAAAAATTTTCTCAAGTGCACAAATCAAACTAATGTTTTCTCAAACTCAAACGGTATAAGATAAACTTAAAGAGCAAATGAGTATTGCAAGCCATCACTGAAAGTAGTTCATCACTGCTACATCCCACACTGACTGTTGTGCAAATACAACACAGACCATACACAGAAGTGGTCCAGGTTCAATAACTGAGCAGTATTAAATTAGTTTCCCTCTTTCAGATCAGGAATAAAGCACTACAACTAGAGTCCGATAAATTAAACAGGTTCAACCTAATCATTATTTAACAGAATGCTGAACAGGAGGATAACAGAAAAGATCAATGTGGCTTTTGATTATTATGTACATCGGCTATCATAAGGAGAAATCCAGTCTCCTCATTATACAAATTTCTACATGCTGAACTGTTACAATACCCAATTACCTATTGTTTCTTTTGGTATCACGTCTCAACTAAAGTCATCTCCTCCATGAACAAATGAAATGGAAAAAGAAAATCAATAAATGGGAAAATAGTAAATTTTCAAACCGTAGATAAACACATGCTAACACTTTTTGGAAAACTTTTAAAAGGTTTCAATGTTACAAATATTAAGATGATTCCTTGGCAAAACTTCTGTTGTACCTTGATTCAACTTGATTTTACATGTCTAATATCTCAAAATCCTCATTCAGTAACAGCTATTTTATCTTCATTCTCCCCGTGCCTGCGTGGGTTCCTCTGGGTGCTTCGGTTTCCTCCCACAATCCAAAAATGTGCAGGTTAGGTGAATTGGCTATGCTAAATTGCCCGTAGTATTAGGTGAAGGGGTAAACGTAGGGGAATAGGTCTGGGTGGGTTGCGTTTCAGCTGGTCGGTGTGGACTTGTTGGGCTGAAGGGCACGTTTCCACATTGTAAGTAATCTAATTTAATCTAATCAATTCAGTCCAGCATTTGCATCACAAAATAAGCACGCTAATTGGACTTCATGCCATTGGGATATTTACAATTACATTATGTTCAATGAACATGATTTTGTTTTTGTTTTAGTTACATAATAATCCAATTCATTTAAATTAATAAAGTACTGTATATCATGATGGCCTTGCCCTGCAATCCAACTAAGTTAGTTTGCAGATTACAAACAGGTTCCTTTTGTTAAATTGATTTGTGCAAACATCTGAACACAAGGCAAAATAATGCAAAATAGTAATTCCTAATTAGAGGAAGTGACCGGTGTCAGATCTTTAAAATTACATCCCAGTATTGGATCACTTTATTAAGTCCATAAATCAGGGACTCACTAGAATCATTACTTCACTGTTTCTACAATTAAAGAATGATGGTAAAGTCATTAGCACTGTCACAGATGTTGTAATCATAACTGAATAACACCTCTAATAAAGACTCATGACAAAACAGCCCCATTTCAGATTTTTTAAAAATTGCTGTATATTCTGGTATTTTCTGCATCAACAGACATGATCTCTCTGCCCAAACTGTTTATAACCAAGATCTCACTTATCAACTCAGGTGGACACAAGAAAGCAATTTCACAGTATTATCCCCTCAATTGAATAAGAGGGGAGTTTTACAGTATCCTGGCTAATACTTAGCCATCAATCAACAGGTTACCTCGTCGTTGTCACATTTGCTTGGGGGGGGGGAAAGCTTGCTGTGAGCAAACTTTCTATGCAACAACATTGTACTCCATCCCATGTGTGATTTGGATTCTTCTGAGGCGCTATATAAATGCTACATTAGGATCTTTTATTTTTTTTAAAAAAACAAGTAGGATCCGTCCAACCAAACAGAAAGGAAGAACCTTCCAGCTGTTTACGAGAGGCCACATCAAAATACAATCCTAGGAGGCGTACAGAGGCTGCAAGAAGAGGCAGTCAAAGGGTTTCCTTGGAAAAGGCCTCCAAGCCTGGGGTCATCGACCCAGATCAATAACACACGGAAGGGAACACTGCACCGCCCTGCAGTTTAACTGAGAGCATTCCTCTCGAAAAGGAGAAGCCGCAGTTTAATTACACAGAGACAATGTCCATTACCATTGGGGTTCAAACAGCAAAGCACCACTCCTGGCGAACATGGTGACTCCTTCCCGGGCGGATACGGCTGAAGGTCAGCGCTCAGCAACCGCGCATGCGTCAGCTGTTAGTCCACGTGAACACCCGGCGAGGTGGGACCACCAACCGCGCGCTGCACATTGGGGGCCGTAGTCCCCTCTGCCGTCGACAGGCCGCGGTCAAGCCGGTGTTCGAACTACAGTTCCCAGAAGGCCATTCGACACATTTTCGCCCCCTCCACCTCCGACTGCGTTGCCCGCGGTAAAGTTGTAAATATTCCCTCCCCTCAGATTTTAAATTACCGGGGGGAAAAAAAGCAACACAAAGAGGAAGGGTGAAAAGGTTTAAGAAAAAGCAGCTGGGTGGAAGGCGATGACGAACACGCAAGGTGCTCCGGCGTCGGTGACGTCATCGCTTTCTGAGGGGTGCGGCGACGTCAGCACTTTGTGCGCTGTCAGTCCGCCGACGCCGCCGCGGTTGCTGAAGGATGGGCAAAGCCGAGTTCCTGACTCCCAAGGCGATCGCCAACCGCATTAAGTCGAAGGGGCTGCAGAAACTGCGATGGTACTGTCAGATGTGTCAGAAGCAGTGTCGGGACGAGGTGAGCGAACCAGAGTACGCGCAGTTCCTGCCTGGGTGCAGGATTCAGGGTCTCGCTGGTCCCCCAGCATCAAGAAGGAAGGCCTCCTTTGTCAGGGAAGCCATGATGCGGGGGAGCTGCTGCTGCTGCTGTTGGATAAGAGTTTAAATATCACACCACACCTGGAGTCTGACTCCAGGTTGGCATACAGAAAGTCTCTAACCTCACACCTTTTAATGCGTTGTCTGAGCTGAGATGTCACCTATGTGCTAATATATAGTGTTAAAATCGAGGTGTCACTTTTTAAAAAAAAATATAACCTTATGTTATCTCGAGAATGCGACTTGAAAGAAGCTCTGGGATTTGCATGTGAAGCAATCGAAACCTGCAATCCATTATGAAAGACTTAACAGCAATCTAGGTTTTTTTCTGATGAAGGGCTTTCGATTTTCCTGCTACTTGGATGCTGCCTGACCTGCTGGTGCTTTTCTAGCACCACTCTAATTTTAATTCTGATCTCCAGCATCTGCAATACTCGCTTTCGCCTAGCAATCTAGATTGGTTCAATTTCTCGTATCAGTTGCATGACATTGTGATTTTATAAATTCTGTGACTTGTGACCCTGCCCCTGTAGCTATCTGACGAAGGAACAGTGCTCCAAAAGCTAGTACTTACAAACAAAGCTGTTGGACAATAACCTGGTGAGGTGTGATTTTTAATTTTGTCCATTCCTGTCCAACACCGGCACCTCCTCAACATGATAAAGCCTCGAAGTTATCTTGTGACTTGAAATAAATTCTGAGATTCTTGCATCCCCATTTTAAATGATTAAAGACTTAACAGCCATCCATACTTGTCTAACACATTTCATCAACTGTATGATACTTTGATCTTTTATTATACATTCTGTGATCTGGAGAAACTGGTGTTGGGCTGGGGTGGACAAAGTTAAAAAGCACACAATGCCAGGTTATAGTCCTGCAGGTTTACCTGTGTCCCATGTATCCTGCTCAACTAGCTTCCTGACAAAGGAGCAGCGTTCCAAAAGCTTACACTTTCAAATAAACCTGTTGAACTGTAACCCGGTGTTGTGTGATTTTTAACTTTGTTGGGAAGGCCACTGTCATCCTCTGAGGAGAGCAAGGGGAAAATTACTGCAGATGCTGGAATCTTCCACAGTTAACAAATGCTGGAGATCACAGTGGGTCAGACTCATCTTGACTCAGAATGTGAGCTTCTGTCTCTTTCTCTCTCCCCATGGATGCTGTCTGACCTGCTGTGATCACTAGCATTTGTTGTTTTCAGAGTAAGGAAAAGGTTCTCTGTGCTTGAAACATTAACTCTGCTTTCTCTGTCTCACATGCACGCACAGATGTTGCCAGATCTGCTGAGTTAATCCAGCATTTTCTGTTAGTGTTTCAGAGAGTTTATTAGATTGGTTTCTTATACATGGGAATTGCACTGCTTCAAAAAATTGAAAGTCATTGAGTCATAGACATATACAGCATGGGAACAGAACCTTCGGTCCAACTCTCCGTGCTGACCATATATCCTATATAAATCTAGACCCATTTGCCAGCATATCCCTCTAAACCCTTCCTATTCATATACCTATGCAGATGCCTTTTAAATGTTGTAATTGGATCTGCCTCCATCACTTCCTCTGGCAGCTCATTCCATTGCATGAAAACGTTGCCCTTTATCCTTTTTATATCTTGACCCTCTCACCCTGAACCTTTGCCCTCTAGTTTTGGGCTTCTCCACCCTGGGGAAAAGACCTTGCCTATTTACCCTATCCATGCCCCTCATGATTTTATAAAATAGGGTAACCCCTCAGCCTCCGATACTCCAGGGAAAATAGCCCAAAAGGAGATAGAAACTCTGGAGAGGGTGAGGATTTATCCAAGAATTGCCAGGCTATACATATTGGGAATGACAAACAGATTGGATCTTTTATTTTCCTTGAAGAAAGAAGACCGATTAGGGGATCTCCATAGCGCCATAATAGATAGGAACAGGAGTAAGTCATTTAGCCCCTCGAGCCTCCTCTGCCATTTGTTAGGATCATGGCTGAGCCAACATTCCTCATAACCACGTGCCTGCATTTTCCATGTAACCCTTGATTCCTCTACTGGTCAAGAACCTATCTATCTCAGCCTTTACTAGATTCAAGGACTTTGCCCTCACTGTGCTCTGTGCCAAGGAGATCCAAAGATACACGACCCTCTGACAGAAGAAATTTCTCATGTCATGTCATAAATTGGTGTCTCTTTGGTCTGAGACTGTGCTTTCTGGGCGTAGAATCCATAGTGGTCTTTAAAATTACAGAGCATCTAGCCAGGAGTTGTTTATTATTGGTGCACTATATTTTTTTCTAAATGACAATTCAAATGTCTAAATTGAAAATATCTTTTATCAAAGTTGTGGCTAATTATGAATAATTATTGCAGATTAGGGTAGGGGAATTTGAAACTAGAGGACATATTTTTTCAGAGGGAAGCTTTGTCACACATAGGGTGGTTTGGCTGTGGAATGAACTGCAAGAAGAAGTGATAGATGCAGATATAGTTACAACATTTAAAATACATCTGGACAGGTTTATGAATAGGAAAGGTTTAAAAGAATATGGGCCAAACATGGGCAAATGGGACTAATTTAGTCTGGGGAAACTTGGTCAGCATCAATGAGTTGGACCAAAGGGTCTGTTTCTCTCCTGAGTGACTCTATGACTCGATTACACTCCGATCTGGAATGATGTGTAGAGACTTTGTTGGTAGAAGTACCTTAGCACATTCTGTCAAGGCTGGTAATATGTAATATGTTCTCAGTAGAAGTAGTGGAGATAAAAGTTTCAAAACCGGAAAGATGCCTTAGACTGATTGCTAGTGCTGAAAACCCACTTTCCCACAAGTAGAAGAAAAAACAATTTGTAACAGCATTATTCAAAAGTGTGATCTTAAAATTCTACATGGCTTGAGCATTACCGTAATTGTATTGAGTCCAGTTTTAATTCCTCATGATTCTTTTCGACAGAGGCGTTATAGACAGTAAATGACTGGATGACTGTTAGTTCTGTGGTTGAATAATTTCAAAAAGGAATCTGAAAATATCTATACAAATGCAAGGATTTATTTCATATTGTAAATCAGTACAGTATAAATGATGTGGAGATATTTCACTAGAAAGAAAGCAAAGAATTGGATAGCTAGGCTGTATTGTTTAGTGGTCATTTTTTCCCTGGAAAACTGTGGAATAAGAATATTGATATTATTTGTGTTGTCTTCCAGAATGGCTTCAAATGTCACTGCATGTCAGAATCTCACCAACGGCAGCTTCTGCTGGCATCAGAGAACCCACAGCAGTTCATGGACTACTTTTCAGAGTATGTATAGTTTGGCACCCTTTAAGAATTACTGCCAGATCTGCCCAACGTGATGTTAAGATTAGATTACTTACAGTGTGGAAACAGGCCCTTCAGCCCAACAAGTCCACACCGCCCCGCCGAAGCATAACCCACCCATACCCCTACATCTACATCTACATCTACATTTACCCCTTACCTAACACTACGGGCAATTTAGCATGGCCAATTCACCTGACCTGCACATCTTTGGACTGTGGGAGGAAACCGGAGCACCCGGAGGAAACCCACGCAGACACGGGGAGAACGTGCAAACTCCACACAGTCAGTCGCCTGAGGCTGTGAGGCAGCAGTGCTAACCACTGTGCCACCGTGCCGCCCACAGTGGAAGTACTGGGAGTTATAAATTTTGAATGATACATAATGCTTTGACTTGGAATAAGATTTCTTGCAACCTTTCCCCTTCTAGCTGTTTCCAATTTGGTTGTTCCTCAGTTTGAACAGATTTATTTTCTCCTGCTCCATTACAGTTCTGCAGAAGAATGTATTTGATACAAATTTGATTGATGAGGGAGTTGATGGGGGAGATGGGAAAATGGAGTTGAAGTTATAACCAGAACAAATCTTACCAAGTAGCAGAGTAGGCTTGAATGGTCTATCATGATTCTAATTTTTATATTCCTGTGTATTTCTCCCATCATTACCATAACCGTCATTTTGAAAACTGGGCTCTAAATATAATGAAATAATTTTTTAAAATATTTAGTATTCTTCTTATTATAGAATACCGCAACATGCAAAGAGGGCATCCAGTAATCAAGTCTGCTCTAGTTTGTGCCTCAAAATGAAGTTTCTTATTTGATCACATACTTATGTATGAAGGCCTAAAGTGAACGGGTAACTTGGGAAATAGTTTCACACTCAACTAAATGATATTACCTCAGTGCCTGCTTTTAGAGTGCTGTGACCCTAAACATCGCTGTTTAACTCAAAAGTTTAAAATGCTAGAAAATTAGACTACTCAAGGGACCAACATTTTCTCTAGGCTGCACAGCTGCATGCTCTCTAATATTCTCTAAATAAAGAAATAAAGATTGGCATGCTGATGCAGGTCATTGCGTTGACATTTGAAGTTGCTGTTGCATATTGATCTCGAAGGTCCATGCAGAAGAAACAAGTTAGAGGGATTGTTGTATGGGGCTATCTGAAATTTCAGGTTTAAAGTTCAAGAATGTAGCCTTTACACTGGTTTAATTTAAGCTATCACTGATGCTAAGCTGATCATTCAACACGAACCTGCTGCCTCAAAGTGATGTTAGAATCAAGGCAAAATAACCAAACTAATGTGATTTGTGTTGTAGCTATAGGACACATTGTGTCTTTGTTCAATTCACAAGTTACTTGAAGATAATGTAAATTGTTAGATGTTGGTTTCGTTTTAGAGATTGAGAGCCTGAAATTATTTTAACGGGCAAAGATGCAGGGGTGGGGGATGAAAGATGAAAATTTTTGTTTTACTCTAATTTATGTTTCTGAATGAATTGTCTGGAAGGCTGGTAGAAACTGATTTAATTGTATCTTTCAAAAAATAATTGGATCTCTACTTAAAACGAGAACATTTACTGGATTACAGAAGAAGAACAGGGAAAAATAATTTGGTAGCCTTTTCAGATGGCCAGCACAAGTATATTGGACCAAGTATTCTCTTTTGTGCTATAATTCAGTTCTATAACACGGCAGTGTTGACATTTTCACTGGATGGTAAATGCTGCCATTTCCTGGTGAAGTATTGCACACAATTCTTTGTTTTCCTCCAGGGAGTTTCGCAATGAATTTCTTGAACTTCTTAGAAGACGCTTTGGTGAGTTTCCGATTGTTTTTTTGCCATAAAAGTCTATTTGAATTGAATTTAGTTCATAGAGAGCTCACATTTTGGAGCATCACTGATAAATCTAACTAGTATTTCTTGCTGGTTTGCTTCTTCTTTTGTTGTAAATAAAAAATTATGACATTTGTACTGTTTCCCAGTGGTGCATCATTTGTCTCCAGAAAATAAGCACACAAGCTGCATGCTGACCTTTTTCAGTATGCCTGTTCATTCAACATTAATTGGCAATATATTAGCTCCTTACTGAAAGGTGATAAAAACTTTTCTCTTATTTCCATTTACAAACAAGCCAAGCTTTAGAAATGTGAAATAAGTAATATGCTGTTTCAAATAATCCTTTGTGTATGTAACTTGAATGTTTACATTCAGTGCCCAAGGTATCTGCTAATATGTAGGTCTGAGATTTTATAGATAATCTGCACATATTATCTGCTCAACAACAGTACTAAGTAAATGCCGAATAATGACATGGAGTGACTTCCTTTTGGATCTGACTTTTGTTTTCAACAGTACCTCTTGTATTAAAGAGTGTTTCATCTTTGGCTACCACCTCTGTTAACTCCACATAGGGAATTACATGGCTAGGTAGAGAACAAGCTACTACAAGTTTGCTGCCTGTGTCGGTGCCAGTATACCCAGTCTCATTTGTTTGGAGTTTTGCTTTAATTTTTGATCCTGGTACTAATCCAATATTAGCATAAATGTTGTTGTTACAACAATAGTAATTTCTTCTAGTAGTAAGATAATTGGACTTTCTTTTTCTAGGAACTAAACGTGTTCACAACAATGTTATCTACAATGAATACATCAGTCATAGAGAGCATGTTCATATGAATGCAACAATGTGGGAGACACTGACTGATTTCACCAAGTGGCTAGGCAGAGAAGGTGAGAAAGATCTGTTAGATTTTCATTCTTGAGTTAATCTTACCCCTCCCTTATATCTCCATTTTAAAAAAAAAGGTTTCCTGCATTGTTTTACAATTTGTGGTGTAAGGATCAAGTTTAATCAAATTCAAGCATCACTGAACACTGCATTACTCCGGCTGAAATCCTAGTTTGAAGAATCCTAGTTTGACACTATTGAGCTGTGATGAAGTAGTTCCCATCAGTCTTGCACCAAGACGATGATTAAATGGGCAGTTTGAGATCCATGTCCTTTAAATTACTGTTCAGTCAACTGTAATTATCAAATGTGAGTATACACAAATTAATCTCAATAGCTTTTTTGCATTGCAAGTGTTTTGCGTTCCAATTTCAGGTTACTGCAAAGTGGATGAAACTCCAAAGGGCTGGTACATTCAATACATTGATCGTGATCCAGAAACTATTTGTAGACAACAGGAGCTAGAGAAAAAAAAGAAGCAGGAGCTGGATGATGAGGAAAGAAATTCCAAGTTTATTGAAGAACTAGTTAGGAGAGGAAAAGAAGGAAAAGAAGAGGTAAAACATTGATTTGTATTGAGGAATTTATTATATATCAGTTTGTGGTGCGCCTCTGTATCACCTGTTCCAAACTTTCCAGCTGATTGTTTGTTTGTTTGTTTGTTTGTCATGGTTTCTTCCATCCCTGAATTACAGCTCACAAGTATTGTGCTCCTATTCCCCTTGCTACCCTCAAAAATATTATGCACAAACCCTGGATAAACTACTTAATAAATGCAGACAGCAGCTGTTGTTCCTGGAGCATGGATGTCGGCTCTATAGCTATCATTGTATTGCATGATCATTGCCCAGTATCAACTTAACATTTCCAAATCCAAGATCATCTGTTTCAATTCCACGTGTTAACTCTGCCGATGTCTCCATGCTCCTCCAAAATCTATCTCCCTTCGCATTAGGACGTAATGGCTGGTAATCTTACAGTTCTGCTTAACCATGACCTTGGTTGACAAGCTGTTATTCTATCGTCACTGAGATCATTTTATTTTCATCTTGGCAGTATGATCCACCTCTGCCTCTATCTACAACTCAAACCTTTATCTCTCCATTTATCTATTTTGGCTTGTTTCTTGAAAACTGACTTTCCCCATGTGCTGCTTGCCAGCCTCTTGAGCTAGACTCTCCATCAGTTCCAACTTGTTTAAAATTTGACCACCCACACTTTATTCCACAATGACTCTAACCTCTATGATTCTCATTAGCTTTTTGTCACCTCGCAATGCAAAGAATTCAAAGTGCATACTTTCTGTTACAAAAACCTCTTTTCCCCATTATATATACACAGCTTTGTAGCCTTTCAATTGGGTCCAGCCTTCTCTGTTCACTTTTTCTTTCTGCAGTGTGAGTGGCAGAGCCTTCAACTGTTTTGGCGCAATCTAATTTTTTTTCCCTGAAAATAAGTGAATTGTAGCTTCTGAAAATGACTGAAACTTTCTTTCTATAGAAATATTTTCACTTAAATCCATTTATGTTCTTTGTCTTATTAGTGATTAATAATTTTAATGAAAATTTGACTTTGCTATGCCATCAGAAAAAATACACTCCACGCTACGTAGAAAAAGCATTGGATTTTCAGAGACAGTCTGTATTTTGAGAAACTAATCAACGACTAAAAGAGCTATTGGTATTTTTGGCAACTGACAGTAACCATAGCTCACAATATACTCTGCCCCAGTTTTCTCTCTCTTTTTCACACTTGGTCCTCTTTTTCTCTGAAGTTTATGATTTACCAATGAGCTGAATGGTCTTCATCTGTACTAATCTTGTAACTGCCTCTTTTCAATCAGATAAGCAAACAAACCATTCAATCAATCAGTTAATTATTTAATGTAGCAGCAAAGTGAACAATATATTTTGTGGGGAAAGATGTGCCTGCAGTTTAAGATGTATAAGTATTTTTTTAGTTCAAGAATCTTTATGTTGCTTTGAAACAATGTAACTGCAACAGGGTGATTCCAGTTATATATGGGTGCAGTTTTGTAGCTAAAACATTCCGATAGTTCGCAATTGCCTCTTGAGTTGATTATTCTGCTGCTGTCCTTGTACCTTATTTGTACCAAGCCCTGTTCGCTCATCACCCGTGTGCTCACTTATCTAAGCTGGTTTTCAGCCACTGATGCCTGAGTTTGAAAATTCTCATCCTTAGTTTCAAATCACCTGGCAATATCGCCGCTATCTGTTTAATTCCTCTAATCCTCCAGTTAGCTGTGCCCTGTCACTTCTGGCCTTTTGTTCGATTTTCACCATTTGCCATTGAGAGCTGTACTTGCACCTAGATCTAGGCTCTGATCTCTCTACACTTCCCCTTTAAGACCTTGCTGAAAACTTACTAGAGTCATAGAGATGTACAGCATAGAAACAGACCCTTAGGTCCAACCCGTCCGTGCCAAACAGATATCCCAACCCAATCTAGTCTCACCTGCCAGCACCCGGCCCATATCCCTCCAAACCCTTCCTATTCATATACCCATCCAAATGCCTCTTAAATGTTGCAATTGTACCAGCCTCCACCACTTCCTCTGGCAGCTCATTCCATACACATACCACCCTCTGTGTGAAAAGCTGCCCCGTAGGTCTCTTTTATATCTTTCCCCTCTCACCCTAAACTTATGCCCTCTAGTTCTGGACTCCCAGACCCCAGGGAAAAGACTTTGTCTATTTACCTATCCAGGAGCCTCATAATTTTGTAAACCTCTACAGGGTCACCCTTCAGCCTCTGACGCTCCAGGGAAAACAGCCCCAGCCTATTCAGCCTCTCCCTATAGCTCAAATCCTCCAACTCTGGCAACATCCTTGTAAATCTTTTCTAAACCCTTTCAAGTTTCACAACATTTTTCCGATAGGAAGGAGACCAGAATTGCACGCAATGTTCCAACAGTAGCCTAACCAATGCCCTGTACAGCTGCAACATGACCTCCCAACTCCTGTACTCAGTACTCTGACCAATAAATGAAAGCATACCAAAGGCCGCCTTCACTATCCTATCTAACTGCAACTCCACTTTCAAGGAGCTATGAACCTGCACTCCAAGGTCTCTTTGTTCAGCAACACTCCCTGGGACCTTCCCATTAAGTGTATACGTCCTGCTAAGACTATTTGTCAAAATTTTGCTCATCTGTTTTAAAAACCTCGTTATGTGACAAATTGTTTTTGATAACACTCCTGTGAAGCACTTCAAAACATTTAATTCTCTGAAAGGTGCTATATAATTGAAAGTTCTTAAAATAAATATGTTTACGTATTTAATCTTTTAGGACATTCCAGTTTTTACAGAATTGAAAAGAGAAAATGAGGAAGAAAAAGGTATGTCTGAAGTGAATGAGTAATGTGTTTGTCCTCCTAACTTGGCCAGAACATTGCAGTGCATTCTGTCTATTGCATATCACTTAACCGCTTTTCAGTCCCCATCAAAAATCTTATTTCTTGTGAAAAAGCAGGAAATGTTCTGACAATACTTTGCTCCGAGTAACCGAATGTCTATGTAATCCTTGAAGTTTGTACTAGGGAATTAGCCTTGGTGCCTATTCTCCGTTCATGTGTTGAATCCCAGTAATGGTATTCCAAATGTCACCCTCTCTAATATTTGCTAACTAATTGCACGAATAACATTTCAGACCATTCATATGATTGAATTCATTGTGAATTAATTTCTTTTTTTTTAGCAAATTATTACTCTTGTTCTATTTCCTCCCTTGTTCTTCTTTTTTCAAGTAAATTTCATATCTACCTGTTCTGAAATGCTATGAAACAACTCTGGAGCAGGTGTGACTTGAACCCAGGCCTTCTTGCTTAGAGATAGGGAAATTACGGCTATACCACTTCCTGCTCCTGTTATCATACTTATAGGATATATGTATGTGTATTTATGTCCAGAATTGTTCTTACACAAATGAAAGTTTTTTTAAAAATCCCACTACTAACTCACCTGTGGTCCCTTGATGAATCTTGAAAGTCGTACTTGGACCACTTGTAACCTATTAACAGTTTCTTATATATCTGTGAACAAATTTTGCTCCTTAAAACCTTGACCATACTTTTGATCGTCTGTCTAGCATCTTGCATAGCTTGATGTCAGATTTTGTTTGGAACTCCGATGAAGTACCTTGGGGTGCTTTACAATGTTAAAGATGCTAGATCACTGCAAGTTCTTTATTTGCATGACCACTGACAGCACTTAGAAATGA
This sequence comes from Chiloscyllium punctatum, assembly GCF_047496795.1. Classification (NCBI taxonomy): domain Eukaryota; kingdom Metazoa; phylum Chordata; class Chondrichthyes; order Orectolobiformes; family Hemiscylliidae; genus Chiloscyllium; species Chiloscyllium punctatum. Next base: position 56,998,899 of record NC_092782.1, read on the forward strand.
GAAGCTATGATGTACTATCAATGCACATGAGTTAAGCAATGGTAAAAACACTTCAGAAGCAGGTACCAAACATTCTGTGCTAAAAGTTTGTGAGATGATTTGTAGCTCGGCTGCTCGTTGTTGTGGTTCTGTTCGCCGAGCTGGGAATTTGTGTTGCAGACGTTTCATCCCCTGTCTAGGTGACATCCTCAGTGCTTGGGAGACTCCTGTGAAGCGCTTCTGTGATCTTTCCTCCGGCATTTGTAATGGTTTGAATCTGCTGCTTCCGGTCAGCTGGAATGGACAACCGGAAGCGGCAGATTCAAACCACTACAAATGGTGGAGGAAGGATCACAGAAGGGTTTCACAGGAGGCTCCCAAGCACTGAGGATGTCACCTCGACAGGGGATGAAACGTCTGCAACACAAATTCCTAGCTCGGCGAACAGAACCACAACATTCTATGCTAAAGATAAGTTAAAACTGGAACTTTCGTCTAATAATCTTTCAGTATGTATCTTTCATCGTATTGGCAGTTTCTGAGGCTATGATTGAGCTATTCCTGAATATTTCCTTTCTTGATTGTAGCATTCTCAGATTTTGGGATTTTAGTTATCAACTGATAATTTGTGATTATATTACTTCCTCCCACCCAACTCATTAGTACATACATAATTACAGAAACAATTACACCTTAAATATAACCAGAGGAGCTGATTTACTTTACTTTAGGATTTGCCTTTAGATGTCTACATCACTTATTTTGTTTGAAATGTTTCAGCACTGTTGTTGTTCTCAATCCTGTTCTAATAATTTTAGTATTTTTTTCTAATTTATGTTTTCATGACTACAGTTGGAAAGATAGATTAAATGTGGAAACTGCTCATTTTTTAAGATGCTTTTGAAGTTATACTCTTTTAAGTAGAAGAGTAGATTCCATCGAAAGATTCAAACTATATATTTCTAACACTTGTAAACTATTGACAATCAACATAAATGTCTTGATCTATTTCTTTTGTTTATAGTTGCCTTTAACTTAAACAAAGGACAAAGTGCATCAGCTACAGCAGCTCCTAAATCTAGGTAAGAAATCTATCTTGCTGTTATCTTACAAGTTAAGAACACATTCCTTGAAAACCTATTAGAAAATGTTTCGATTTTTCTTAATATAGTTCTGATTTGGCTGATAACTGAGAAAGTAAATACGTTTTGCAAAAGAAATTGTAGCTAAGATTAATTTTTTAGGGTCATTTTGTTTTTGATTTCTTAAAAGCATTCAATTGCATTCTTTGTCTTTTCTAAAATGTCATCTTTCTTTGAATAGGACAGCTGATTTTCACAATTTTTCTTTCACTCTTACTTGTTCAGGCTACTAGGCAGCCTGTAGAACAGTATTTCCAAGGCAGACAATAGCCACAGGAGCTATCCATAGTTATTCAGTTCAATTTTTGTGTGCTATTCCTCCTCCTTGTCCTCTGCCTCTCTACCCAGCCCACTGTGTGAGCATGTCATTAATGATGTAACTGCTCTAATGCTTCTAGTCAAGAGACATTCTAGTAGCAGAGCAGCCCAGTCATTACAACTTCCATTTGGTCTTTTGTAAATGATGACTGTTGCCTCATCAATGCTTGACTTCCTTTTTATCTTTGAATAATTGACCATCATATGAACTCCTAAGAGCCTAAGCTAAATATAATTATGTAAACTCATTTGGTTCCACTTTTTTGAATTGGAAATGTGGAGTAGTTGTTCAGATTGTGAGTACAGTTGAGAGAAAGAAGGGTTCTATCAATGCCTACAACTTGTGGAATAGGAACATATGGTTCAGAGTAGGCTATTCAGCCCTCTCTCCAGCTCCACCATTTTAGATCATGACGGATCATCTACCTCAGTGATGTATTCACATGCTATCCCCAAATTCTGTGATGTCATTTGTAACTAGAAATCTGTAAATCTTTTGTCTTGAGCATATTTAATGACTGCGTTTCCACAGCCTTCTGGTGTAGAGAATTCTGAAAATTCGCCACCTTATGAACCTTTTTTCAATTATTGCATGTTCTTCATGTTCAACTGAATGCATACAGAAATGACAAATATTTGCTCTGATTGTAAAGAAGAATCCACTAACTTTATTCTGTCTGAATGCAATATGTTCTGCAGCATAAAAAAAGTTTGCTTAGCTTTGAGAAAAGAAGTCAGGGATGCTGAATTCAGCCAATTAACTACAAAAGAATTTGTAAACCATATCTTGTGTGTTTTTCAGTACGCTGGGACCAAGTCCATTGCAAACAATAGCTTCAGTAAAACGAAAGGAACCGGGCCATACATCTTCAGATACAAAGGACAAGAAGAAGAAATCTGCACTAGATGAGATTATGGAGGTATATTACTGCAGTGATGACTAGCCAGTAGTTGATCCTGTGGTTTTCAATGTTTGTTTAATTAAGAGTAAAGATGTCTGGCTCTGTTGTAGCCCATTATTCCTAAATTTAAATGCTTCATCATTGCTGGCCATGTCTCAAATTGCCTGGATCCTATATGCTGCGCTTTCCTTCTGAAACTTTTCCACATCTTTGTCATTTGCAGAACTTATGAAAACGCTTTGACCAAGCTGTTGATCATCTGCTTTAGTATCTCTGTGACTTGGTGTTGTATGATCCCAGCTTATGTTCATAATGGATAAGACAAATTCCAGAGTGGAACCTAATGTGTTAGATTCTCACTTCCTTTGTTTTTAACAGTGGAGGTCTTTTTTTTAATTCATGGAATGTGGGAGTTGCTGGAACTCAGACAGAATTTATAGTCCATCTTTACTTGGTTTTGAGATGTTGCCCTTGAACCGCAGTTATCCATTAGTATAAGTCCAGTTACTGAACACATTTACAAGGCTACCAGTGTATTGGTACACAAAGAATGAAGTGTTTATTAAACAAGAGAACACTTGACTGATATTACATTATAAATAAAAATAATATTGCAAAGATTTTATTACAAACATCAGGATAAAAATTCAAATTCAAACGATTGCTTTTATCCCAGTGTGACGATGCTGCCCTTTTAACAAGGTTATTTTGTCCTTCGTTTTTTCCAATAGGGGTTGTAAAGGTGGAGGTGCCGATATGTCTGGAAATGGCTACTTTAAACAATGGCAGGGGAGTGGCTAGTTGTCTCAGTTCAGATTTTTTTCTAGCTTGGTCTGATTTCGTTGGCAGTCAGAAATTGCTGGTAGCAGGGAAGCTGCTACTGTGAAAAAAGATTCCATGCTTAACACGTTTCCTGCCCGACTCTTCTCTCTGCAATCTCTCCTGTCTGTAAGAACCTGAGTTTGAATTTGCTATTTGCCAAGGGGTGTGTGTTTGAGATGATGCGGGTATTGGAACAGCTCCTTCGTTAAGTTACAATTTCAATTTGGTTGGGTTTTCAAATAATTAAGTTATTCTAAAATTTGTTTTCTTCTGTTCATGTGTCAACCGTAGTGTGTAAATAAATTGTTTTGTTTAAAGCCAAATGGTTTGACCAACTACATCACTCCTGGAATATCTACTGTACATCTGCCTTTAAAATAAGAAAAGTTAGAGTCTGGGCAACTGTCTTAAAGTGTTTTGATGGGATCTGGCTTGGTCCATTACACCAGCAATACCCTAATACTCAGTGAAGAGTTAGCATTATCTCCATGGTAAGGCTTCTCGTTCAGGCTGACATGGCTGTAACCAGTTTCCTTCTGGTAAAGTTTTGTGCATTCACAGGATGCTTTTCTTCCTCAGCTTGTACCTCTCCTGTAGACACCTTAAACGAACTGCATTCTAAACTTTAACTTTAGAACAAACATGAGGTTCTAAAACAGCTTCCAGCAGTTTTCCTGCCAGGTTTCTGAGAGTCATAGTCATACAACACAGATACAGACCTTTCGGTCCAAACAGTCCATACTGACGGAACACTTCGGCCTCCACTACCTAATACTTGCAGAGAGCCTGACTGAATTTCTGGATTGTTCTCTCTCTGTCGTTGGACCCACAATGCTAAAAACGAAACCACAATTTTCTTCCCTTTACCTTTTTTGAATGCACTGAACTGTTCACCTCAGAGGCTTAATGGCTCAATAAAATGGATGTAAACAAAACTACCCTGTCGACCCCCTCGCACCAAGCTTCTGAATGAAACTGTTAAAGTTGACTTTCCTTCTTAACACACAATACAAGACTTGAATTCAACTTAAGTTATACATTTTATTAGTGTCAAATGTTTGTTTGGCAACATTTGTAAAGCAGCTTGGGTTTGAAATGGTGCTGTTTTATTGGTGGCATAATGACAGAGATCCGCTCCACTTGATTAGTTGGCAGTAAAGAGGCGGGAATGTCATTGCAGTCTTAAAACAAAGTCATTCACTGTTGTCTGCAGGCTGGACCTAGGTGAGTAGGTATCAGTTGAATGTAGAAGAAATTAATGGGTCAGAGGAAAGCTCATTGATTAATGTTTTGTAAAGGTTCTGCAATGGGGCTTCTAACACTACAGTTTTTGGCACAGTGCCTCAAAAAAGTGACTTGGTGATAGCACTTCCAGTACTATGATGTTGAGGAGGAGAAACCAGGGAATATTGGGCATTCGAGCAGAGAAGGCTAAGAGACAACCTGATTGAGATATATAAGATTATTAAGTGCATGGACATGGCAGACAGAAAGCAACTGTTCCCCTTAGTTGAAGCGTTTGTAACAAGACGGAAACATTTTAATATGAAAGGTAGGGGTTTAGAACCCCTTTCTTCACCCAAAGGTGGGGTGGGGGTGGAGGTGGTGGTGATGGTTCTAAACTGTCCTGCCTAGGAGGTAGTTGAGGCAGAAAACCTTAAACTTTGTAAGACGTGTATGGATGAGCACTTGAAATGTCATTAAAATTCAAGGCCATGGAATGCATGCAGATTTAGAGTAGTTTTGTCAACGTAGACCTGTTGGGCCAGTGGGCCTCTTGTGTTCCATATGATTCCATGAATACTTGAAACTCAAGTTTAAGGTAAAAACCAAAAGACAAATGCTGTAAATCAAAGACAAAAACGGAAATTCCTTGAAAAGCTCAGCAGGTCTGGCAGCATCTGTGGCGAGAAATCAGAATTGATGTTTCAGGTTGAGTGACCCTTCCTCAGAGCTCCAGTTGCCCCCAGGTATTGTATAATACCTCAACGATTTATTTCCTTTCACTTCATTTATGACTTTGTTTCGCTGCTTTTGTCAAAGGCTGCTAACAACATGGAATATCTTTTTAAACCTTTCAAAAGCTAGTCAGAATGTTTGTCTTCTACGGCTACTTACCTTGCAGTGACCATATCCCCGTTGTTTTCAGCAACACTGTAAATTTTCCAGTTCTGTTCTCTCAGCCTAACAACCTTCGTGAGCTTAAATAAAAACCGAAAGAACTGCAGATGCTGTAAATCAGAAACAAAAGCAGAAGTTGCTGGGAAAAGTCCAGCAGGTCTGGCAACATCCGTGAAGAAAAATCAAAGTTATACATTCAGGTCCAGTGTCCCTTCCTCAGAACTAATGGTAGCTTTCTGAGCTTTCTGCATAAGAACTGTACAGGAAGCTGCAAATGAATATGATGGTCCATTTCATGTGAGCCACTCACTTGTTAAAAATTAATCTACACTTATGCCTCCCCAGCTTGCTGTATTTTTCATTTAGCAGATGGGTTTAAGAAGTAGAGTGAATTTTTAATTTTGGATTATGATTTTGAAAGTAGAGTAATTATTTTGAATATCTTCTTTGTTTAGTTTGAAGAACAGAAAAAGAGAAGCCTTAGAAAAGACTACTGGCTTCACACTGTAAGTTCAGAAAGTAATTGTTGTGCTTACATGCAATACTCTGTACAGTTACTGATTTGTCTGACATACTCTGTGTCTCTGAACAGTTTTGTTTTTGTCATTCTTGTGTGATATTATAGACATAGTTGCTTACAGAAGAACTTGGCTGCAGCCCAGTTCTCTTTTGTCCAAGACAAGTAATTTGCACGGAAAGATAAACTTGCTAAATGCTATCCTCCAAACACTTGTGAAAATATAACAGTGTCATTCAGTGAAAATGGATTTCAACTTATCAATTTATGATAAAACAGTGTTGTCAATTTTTGTTAGTAAAATTTAAGTATATCTGGGTCTCCATTCCTGGACTACTTGCCTGTGGAATCTTCCCCAAACTGGGATTCGATTATCTTTATTTGATAAATTGAAATATTCAGAAGCCTGGCCCAAAGCTGCAATGGAAAGTAGCCAGTTAAAGTTTTTTTGATTAGAATTGTTAGCTCTAGAGACTTTTTTTTTTGATCGAATTGTTAAGTCTAGAGACTTTATTTTCCTCTCTATTGTTGTGTAGTGCTTTACCTTTAGTTACTAACTGAGAGTGAAATCTGTTCATTCTGTTAAAATTCACAATGAAGAGAGTGTGGCTCATAACTCTCAGCTGTAATGCTGAGAATAGCCCTTAAGCAGTTTGTTGTATGGAATTGTGGATTTCTATGCAAATGTTATTGAATGTTAACTAAAAACAAAGTGCTGGAAATACTCTCTGACGTGCTGAGTATCAGTGAAGAGAGACAGAGTTAACCTCAGTGATCTTTTTTTATCACAACTAAAGTAAGAGAAATTGAGTTTTAAAGCCAACTAAGGGCCCAGTCCGCGATGAGGAAGAGGACAGGTGAGATTAAGTAACAAAACATTTCATGATACAACACAGCGGTAATAGTTACAGTACAGAAACAAAGGCTGTGTCCAGATGAGTGAATTGTTCCAATACACATAACTGAATGCAACAGAGACAAAAATAGTTATCCATTTTTAGTTATCCATTTCAAACGCAAATGTTCAAGAAAGTTTTCCTCGATTAAACTTCTGTAATCTTTTGATTTGTTATAAACACTGAGAGGAAGTATAAATCGAAGATGCTGGATAAATTCCGATCTAGGCAAGAAAAACAGTAACAGTTCGATCAATAATATTTCATCAGAATTGCTGTTTCCTCAGATCTGATTTGCTCTATGTTGCCAGCATTTTCTGTTTTTTTTCAGATTTTCAGTATCTGGAGAATTTTGTTTCTATGAAGATATTGAGGTAGCTCTATATTGTACTGCTTGCCTAAATATGGCAGAAGCCTATCCTAGAAAAATAATACCCCAAGCTCTTTGTCCACGGTCTGCCCATGTGTTAAAATGAACATGTTGCAGGAACTCTTTAATAATTCAATTTGATTTTTTTTCCATCTGATTAGGGAATAGTTGTTAAATTGATAACCAAGAAACTTGGTGAAAAATATTACAAGAAGAAAGCAGTGATCAAGGTAAGAAAGTGTATATTTTGTGAAACCTAAATACAGTTAATCTGTAAACTGTGGTACGTGTGCTGTAGAACCCCAGTTATTTGCTGCTAGCATTCTATCAGATGAATAATGAAAACTGGCAAATAATTCAGCCTCCCAGGTGCATTGCTGACAGCTGTAAAGGTCTTTGATCTATTTGGGTCACCTAATTAAGTTGTTATTGTTGTGGATAAGACTTTTTTACTTGTTAGAGAAATAAATGACCCTGTTAACCATCTAATGTGAAGCTAAATTTTTGAGCTGCAGCAATAAATCTTACAGGAAATTGAATTTCCAGGTAAAAGCTATCCTGCTAGATCAGAACAGCTGAACAATCATTGGAAGAACTGAATTGCATATTACCTTGTCTGAGCAACAGCACACACACACACGAAAAATGTACTACTATGATACTTGACTAAATAAGGCTTGAAATGATTTCTTGCTGTTTTCAGGAATTTGGGTGTGCTCATGGTTGTTCTTACAGCATCACTAAAGTGAAGTGCTGAGGGAGTGCTGTGCTGTGCTGTCACTGCTGCTGTTTATCAGATGGGCCATTAAACAGGAGCCTGGTCTGCTTCCTCAGGATTGAATGCAAAAGATAACCTGGTGGTATTTGGAGATGAGCAGGAAGTTCTCCTGGTGTCCTTGCCAATGTTGATATTTCAACTAACATTGAAAGCCATTGTTCCGATCACTTAATTTTCTGCTATTTGTAGGAGATGCTAGATAAATGCAAATCTTCCTTATATTCAGCTACCTGAAAAAAATTGCACTAATAGAGTACAATTCAACTCTCATTACAGGATGTGCAAGAAAAGTACACTGCCATTATTAAAATGATTGATTCTGGAGACAAACTGAAAGTTGACCAGACTCATTTGGAGACTGTCATTCCAGCTCCTGGTAATTTCCACCTTTTCTTTATTAACTGATGTATTTGTACTGAAGGTTTGTTAGTAGTTATAGAAATCTGGTTATTATTCATGTTAGTTGAAATATAATGATCAAATCCTTCCTATTTTAGGTAAGAAGCTGTTGGTGGTGAATGGTGGTTACCGAGGAAATGAAGCTGTTTTGGATTCTATAAATGAGAAAAACTTCAGTGCTACAATAATCATAGAATCTGTAAGTACATATTTTCCTGCCTTGGGAAAGGCCTTGACTGTCACTTATCCCTTAAATAAATTGTGTATCTACTAACTTGTTTACCTAACTACTTAACTATTAATGTGCGAAGACCTTGATTCTTGCCTATGCTAGGATAATAACTGGTGTAGGAGCAGTGAAACTAATTTTAAAAGTTGCACTGATTTTGGAATCCAAGGTCACCAAGTTGCTCCCTTTTAATTTTGCAGTTAATATCATGCTTTATTTTAAAATGTTTCAATGATTCTTCGTAACATGTGGAATTTTCTTCTGATTGTACTGAATGTGGACAGCACACTGGCTCAGTGGTTAGCACTGCTGCCTCACTGCACTGGAGACCCAGATTCAGTTCCAGTCTCAGGCAATTGTATGGAGTTTGCGCATTCTCCCGTGTCTGCATGGGCTTCCACTAGGTTCTTAGGTTTCCTCCCATATTTCAGAGGTGTGCAGGTGAGGTGGATTGGTCATGGTAAATTGCCCCGTAGTGTTTAGGGCATTGGAGACGAGGTGGGTTAGTCATCATTACAGGGATAGGGTGGGATACTCATTAGAGGGTCAGTGCAGACTTGATGGGCCAAGTGGTCTCTTCCTTCACTGTGGGGATTCTGACTAGGCATAAAGTCTTGGGATGAGAAGTGGAAAGCCTCTGTCTGTTTTTTGAGTTAGATGGGGTTTTAATAGATTAGACTTGAATTTTCTGATGTACTGGGGACATTACTTCTATGTTTAGTGATTAATCATTGTTTCTTTATAGGGACCTCTGCAAGGGCGGAAGGTTGAAGGTGTGCAGTATGAAGATATTTCAAAGTTGGCATAAGCAGTGTTAACCGTCGACTTAATAGTTCAAAGCATCATGTTGGTGTCCACTGATTTTTTTTTTAAAATTGCAAACTCTACTGTGTCAGGGTTTTTCATTTCTAACATTTTGAATGCTTCTACCCAGCTCCTGCAAGAATGTAATTCGTACTTTTTTTGGTTTGAACTTTCATTCTTGCAATGGAACGTTGTATGTGTAATAACTCTTGTTTAATATAATTACTGGATGTATGCCTGTTTAAAAGCTTTGTGTTGCAGTTTGAAGGTTTGAGTGTGATCGTCATTGTTAAAGAATATATTTGAACAAAAAACAAATAAAGCTTTATTTTAATTTCTTAAATATTTGTAGTTATTTTGTAGTTATAACATCAAACCTAGAAATGTATGATGTTTAATTTTCTTGATTGTATATTCTGATATCAAACATGATTATTTTGTTATAACTTATAATGTAGTATTCTTATACTTTTAGTTTCATTTAGTATTTGTTGGTTTTTGTTAACTTTAGCCTCCAAGTAAACAATTGTTCCCAGCAGCAACATCCAGCTCTCAAGTAGAAATAGTGTTTTCATTGTATGTCAAAAAATAATTACCAGATAAGTATTTATCCATAGGTCCTTTTTGTTCCAGGCTCACACATACAATCATTGACCAAATCGCAAGTTGTTGACCTTGCATCTACTTTTTTTTTGGGATGTCAAAAATAAAATGGGTAGGACAGTGTTCCTTAGAATTAAATAAAAACAAAACAATTCTGGAGAAAGACAGCACTTCTTCCAGCATCTATGAAGAGAGAAACCAAACTAACATTGAGTTTGATTATATATTTCTGTTTTTATTTCAAATTTCCAGCATTGTCAATGTTTAGCTTTTATTCCTCAGGGAATGAATTGTGATTTGGTTATTTTTAACTTTTCATTTAGTCACTCATATCAAAGGAGCAGTTTGAACATCTTCCTATGTTCCAAAGCCCTGCTTGGGTTGATAGGTCAGATATATAAGCATGGTACTGCAATGATTCCAGCAGATTCAGTTCATTGTAATACATAATAAAACTACTTTTCCAATTTATAATCGGAATAAGTTATATGCTCATGAGAGGTCTCCTGAAAAAGAATGCAAGTACGTAGTATGTCACATTGTAACCTTATGAGTAATGAGAAACTCATGTTTGCGTTAACTATTTATTTAATACCTCTGTGTTTAAAATGTTGGCATTCTTAGTCATGCATTTAAAAAGAAATCACGGAATTGATGTAATTTGCAAAATATTATATTTATTCTGCACTACAATTTTGCGGCCACTGTTAGTAAACTTGATCATTTCCTAGCATCATTTTAAATACAGTAATCAAAACAGAAAAGCAGAACAACCAGAGATTATCATGTTTGCTTTCTCAGGTAAGCCGGATGTAACATGTATCCTGTGACTCAATTCTTGACCATTTATCTAACCTGCAGTGATGAATAAGCCAACCAGAGATTGCTAAATAAACTCTTGTAGCTTTTATAGCTGGTATTGTTGATAATGTGCATGGAATACCTTGTTCAAAGCACTTTTTAAAAAAAAAAGCAGAGCTGGAATTCCTTAAAGGGGGAAGTCACAGCTGAGCAGTTGTATTTATTTTGAAACTCTTACTCCATCTATTGCAGTCAAAAGCAGCCTTTATATATTTTCTGTTTATAATTTTGAAATTTGGTTAACTGGAAATGATATTATTCCATAACAATGCACAATGGTTCATATTCACATTACTGAGCAACATTCAGCAAATAGAAAAATATTTGGAGTACAAGTACAGCAGACCTTCTGTAAATGTTATCTAGATGCCATCTAATCTGCATTGTAAGTGAATGTTTGAACACCTTAGTAAGAGATCAAAAGTATGTGAAAGGGTTATAGAACAATACTACAGTGAAAGATTACTATAGAAAACACTTCGGTCAAAGCAACATTCTTGTGATGATATTGAATGAAAAGTTTGCTTTAAAAGTAATTTTTATGACTGTTTTTTAATTATTTTTTTCTATGCTGCAGATACTCTACCTTCTATCTTTCTAGCCTTTGCAGTTTCAGAAAGCTCATGGATGATTCAGGAAGCTGTAAAGGTGTGGAACAAGATAATCTTTGAAATGTCCATCGATAAAGCCTTTTCCGCTATTGTGGATGAACCAGCATTGGACATCTGTTCCATTTACTGTACCCATTCTATAGTCTTTCTGTAAACCCCTGTAGGACAATGGAAAATGTGGTTACATTCAATCGTGCCACTTATCTTCCCACTTCACGTCGTCATCTCAGAAATCAACTTCACTTGTAAAATTTCATAATCCTACCTAGTATCACCAATATAGTCCACTCACCTGCTTGCAAAGCAGATCTTAAGATTTTAAATATTATTGCTGTCTTTCAAGAACACTGAATAGAAGGAATGACATGTTGAAAGGAACAGAAAGTAAAAATATTGACTGGCATCTCAGCACTCATAAGATAGAGATAAGAGGGATACAGGATGTTTCAGAAAAACTTGCACCTTTCAGTACCTTAGGAGATTCCAAACTACTTTGCAGCCAATTTATACTTTGAAATTTGGTCACTGTTGTGGGAAATATGGCAGACAGTATGTAGCACAAATAGCATCATGACTGACCCGATAATCTTTTTGTCGTGTTGACTGAGGAATGCTGATTAGCACATCAGAATTAACTTTTTGAAATAGTAGCATCTTTTATGTCCACTTGAGTACAGATCATGGGGTGGGGACCTTTTATGTAACCCCTCAACTGAAAGACAGAACTTGTACAATACCTGCACTGGTACTGCAGTCATATTGCCTGACTTTGGCATTTTGTGCTCAAGAAATCATCTGGGACTTGGACCCAAAGCCTTCTCATTCAACAGAGCCACAACTTGGCATGCTTTTAAGCTTGAAAATGTGTTTTTGGAAAAGCGCAGCAGGTCGGGCAGCATCCAAGGAACAGGAGAATCGATATTTTGGGCATAAGCCCTTCTTCAGGAAACAAGAATCGACGTTTTGGGCATAAGCCCAGCTTCCTTGAATGCTGCCTGACCTGCTGCGCTTTTCCAGCAACACATTTTCAGCTCTGATCTCCAGCATCTGCAGTCCTCACTTTCTCCTCAATGCTATTAAGCTTGACATGCTAAAAGGAGTAAAGTTGCTGGTACTGTATAAATGGAATTGCAGCTATTGAAACTGTAAGGAGACCTATGCAAGGAATTGTGATAGAAATTGGTGATAATAAACACAACTAAGTAATCAATTATATATTGTCTGTCAGTTCATGGATAAATGACAAGAAGTTTGAGTAATCCTGAGAACCTACTGTCCTGTGTAATATGTATCAAAGGGATTTGCCTATTCCATGTCTACATTAGGACTATTGAAAGAAAGGTGTGAATTTAAGTAATTGCTTAGAAGTGACTACTTGTGAAGCGCAAATAAATAATTTTTGAACACAGGTGAACCTAACAAATTCAATTTAAAACTTGCTGAATTCAGCTAGTTTGACATATTTCACTAATCCCCACTGGTAGTTTCAGGTGAATGCTAGCAAGTAGAGCTTAATCAGCTGCAGAAAATTAATCCTGTTTAAAGTACAGCAGAATGGCACTTGGTGGGAGTATTACTTCAATTCCCATCTGCCAAAGTAAGTCCATGTATTAAAAAAAACTCATCTATCTTTGTTGTAACTGTATAAGTTAGTGCATGTAATGGAATTTAACTAGTAAGGTGTGCTTTGCAAATAACTGAAATCTACTAGGAGAAAGTGAGGACTGCAGATGCTGGAGATCAGAACTGAAAAATGTGTTGCTGGAAAAGCGCAGCAGGTCAGGCAGCATCAAAGGAGCAGGAGAATCAAGAAGGGCTTATGACCGAACTGTCGATTCTCCTGCTCCTTTGATGCTGCCTGACCTGCTGTGCTTTTCCAGCAACACATTTTTCAGCAAATAACTGAAATCAACATTTTACTGACTTATTAACACTTAATAAATTTACATTTTGTTCTCGTGGTACTGTAGCCATCCAATTTATTAGTAAAATTACCCTTTTTTTGGTTCCTTCCTTTTCATGAGATGAATTGGCACGGTCAAAATTTGTTACCGACTCCTAATCCTCTTGAACTGAGTGGGTTGATAGGCCTGTTCAGCCATATTTCTGTGTAGGCCTGAATAGCAGATTTCTTTCCAACAAAGGCATTAGTGAACCATCTGGGTTTTTAATGATATTGATTCATGGTCACCATTATTGAAACTAACTTCAATTTTAGGTATGTTATTTGAACTTAAATCCCACAGGCTAATATGGTGACATTTGAACCTATGTTCGCAGAGTATTAGTCTGGGTCTCTGGATTACTGATCCAATGGCATTGTCATTGCCCTACCACCTCCTTCATATGTTTATGATATTAAAATAATGTAAACACAACAGTAAGTACACTGAATCTGTTTGCTAAGTGCTACTTTATTCTTCACCTAAGTACCACAGATAGGTTCAACAATCTCCTGTTGCCTCCAACAAATTATTCTTGTAAATCTCCCAATGGTTGGTTATATCACACCATGTACAAAGGCTTGGATACAAAATAGAACACGATTAGAAGCATGAGTAAAGCTGAAAAAGGGAAATGTTTCCTTAATTTAGGTTTTATTGCTCAGTGGACCCAATATAACTAGTCAGACCCTTTGTTTTTCACATACCTGGTTACCGTAATTCTGTGTCCTTTCACTTCCATGGTTGCTTGTGGTTTATCAGGATCTGAGCCCTGGTGGATATCATACACGTTCACTTCAGGTTCATGGATGAACTGACCTGCAATGAATTTGATTTCTTTACGTTTCATTATATGTTAGAAACCAAAACGTTTCATGTTTGGTGTACCTTGGATGCTGAATAGATAGTTTAGACCGGCCAACATAACATTGAAATTTTCCATTGTATCATAGGTCATGCATTAGAAAACAAATCAAGAAATTGTAAAATAGAATTTTACAGAAATGTTTTTACTAGTCTAGATGGGATTGAAGTTCACAAGAAGGAGGTGATAGAAATTCTGGAAAGTATGAAAATAGATAAGTCTTCTGGGCCAGATGGGATTTATCCTAGGATTCTCTGTGAAGCTAGGGAAGAGATTGCCGAGCCTTTGGCTTTGATCTTTTTTGTCATTGTCTACAGGAATAGTGCAGGAAGACTGGAGGATAGCAAATGTTCCCTTGTTCAAAAAGGGGAGTAGAGACAACCCTGGTAATTATAGACCAGTGAGCCTTACTTCAGTTCTGGGTAAAGTGTTGGAAAAGGTTACAAGAGATCGGATTTATGATCATTTCGATGGGAATAAGTTGATAAGGGATAGTCAACACGGTTTCGTGAAGGGTAGGTTGTGCCTCACAAACCTTATTGAGTTCTTTGAGAAGGTGATTGAGGATAAAGCCGTTGATGTGGTATATATGAATTTCAGTTAGGCATTTGATAAGGTTCCCGATGGTACACTATTGCATAAAATACAGAGGCATGAGATTAAGGGTGATTTAGCGATTTGGATCAGAAATTGGTTAGCTGAAAGAAGACAGGATGATGGTTGATGGGAAATGTTCAACCTGGATTTCAGTTACTAAGTGGTGTACTGCAAGGATCTATTTTGAGTTAATTGTTGTTTCTCATTTTTATAAATTACCTGGATGAGGGCACAAAAGAATGGGTTAATAAATTTGCAGATGACTCTAAGATCAGTAGAGTTATGGATAGTGACGAAGGATGTTGTAGGTTACAGAGAGACATAGATAAGCTGCAGAGCTGGGCTGAGAGATGGCAAATGGAGTTTAATGCGAAAAAGTGTGAGGTGATTCACTTTGGAAGGACTAACAAGACTGCAGAGTACTGGGCTAATGGTAAGGTTCTTGGTCGTGTGGATGAACAGAGAGATCTCTGTCTATTTACATAGATCCCTCAAAGTTGCCACTCAGGTTGATAGGGCTGTTAAAAGTTAACATACCGTATGCCTTATTAGGAGAAAGATCAAGTTTCAGAACCATGAGATCATGCTGCAGCTGTACAAAACTCTGGTGCAGCTACACTTGGAGTATTGCATGCAGTTCTGGTCACTGCATGATAGGAAGGATGTGGAAGCTTTGGAAAGGGTTCAGAGGAGATTTACTAGGATGTCACCTCGTATCGAAGGAAAGTCTTGTGAGGAAAGGTTGAGGGACTTGAGGCTGTTTTCATTAGAAGGAGGTTGAGAGGTGACTTAATTGAAACATCTAAGATAGAGGGTTAGATTGGGTGGACAGTGAGAGCCTTTTTATTTGGATGGTGATGGATAGCATGAGGGGGCATAGCTTTAAATTGAGGGGTGATAGATATAGGACAGATGTCAGAGGTAGTTTCTTTACTCAGAGTAGCATGGGTGTGGAATGCACTGCCTGCAACAGTTGTAGGCTCGCCAACTTTATGGGCATTTAAATGGTCATTAGATTGGCATATGGATGAGAATGGAATAATGTAGGTTAGATGGGCTTCAGATTGATTTCACAGGGCAGCGCAACATCGAGGGACGAAGGGCCTGTACTGTGCTGTAATGTTCTATGTTCTAAGTTCTATGGTTGCGTTTTCCAAAAGAAACTCTAGAGATACTTGACAACACATCTACTGTGTTTTGATTGTATTATGTTCTGGATATAAAAGACTGTAATGTTACATTAGCTGGACTTGTGTGGTGGAAAAGGTGAACCAAGACCTAAATGACCACCACGTGATACTCAGACAACAACTAGCTGACAATGGGGATAATCTTAATCTGCACTGCTAAGCAAAAAATCACAGGATGAGATCGAACGTGGATTTTACAACTTGAGTACCAGTCAACCATTAACCTAAATGGAGAATAAGAGGGGTGGAGTTGCAAAGGAACATTGCATCCAATCCAAGCAGTTTCCAAATAGGTAAGATTGACATTGTCACAATTAAAAGTGAGAATTACTAACTGAACCATTTGCATTTTTGTTGAAAACTTATTTTGCTGCTGCTTTGGATGTAAAGCATGATGAGAGATTACCTTTTCAGATTTCAGAAGTGATGCCTCATGAAGTGGATGTGAGGTGAGCTAAAACCAATGAGATTCATATCCATTTCAATTGAGTGATTCTTTTTGGCTTGAACAAGTGAAACAAGTTTTATTGAGATTTGAAGTAGGATCTTAAAGACAGTAATATGTATGGGCTAAATTGTCTCTGAATCCTAGATTATTACACTTAAGTTATTTTTTATTTGTCTATATGAAAGATGCAACATTATGAAACTCTTGATGTACCAATTCTGAATTAATGGTTTACCCAATACTAAATATTTACCAATTAATCCATGGACACTTGTTGAGAAGTTGTTTGTAGGAGGAGCGTAAAATCCCAGGAAATCTACGTTGGTTGGATGGTTTTTCCAGACACGATGCAATAAGATCAGGAAGACCATATCTTCTCCCACAGTAATGGTGACATTATTATTTCTTTGCACTGACACAACAACACTAGAACAGAAAATAGACAAATAGTTTGAGTAAATTTCTCAAGACTTATTACATCAGTCTCTTTAGTACTTCAGTGCAGTTTGTTGTTGATGGAAATGTTGTATCTAGCATCTCCATGATGGAGGAATTGTGGGGAGCTGTAGGTCACTGCTGAGGATTTCAATCTGTGCCTCTGAAAACCAATCTGTTCAACGTGATGAGGGTTTTTAAAAATTAAATGTATGCAATCTTGTTATGATCAGAAATACTGAATGAAAGGTTCACCTCAGCCTCCTCCTCAGGTTTCCTGTTTCACAGAAACGAATCTTCAACCAATTCAAATCGCTCCTTGTAATATTAAGACAAGATCAAAGATACTGTATAGAGCAAAGGTAATGGACCTTGACAATATTCTGGCAATAATACTGAAGATATATTCCAGAACTAGCTTTGTTCCCAGCCAAACTGCTCCTGTACAGGTGCAACACTGCCATCAACTTAACTGGGCATTTTTGTTTACATTATTATGTCCAGTCCACAAAAAAATCAGGACTTTCCATCCTAGCCAGTTACCACCCTAGAAGTCTACTCTTCGTCATTGACAAAGCATTGTTGACGATCTCTTCCATGACTACCAAGTTTGGGTTCAATCAGGCTATTCGACTCCTGAACCCATTTTAGCCTTGATTAAAACATGGGCAAAAGAATTGAATTCCAGAGGTGAGGTGAGAGTGATTGCCTTTGACATCAAGGTAGCAATCAAATAAGTATGGCCTCAAGGAACCTTAGAAAAATTGGAGTTAATGGGAATAAAGGTGAAAACTTTTCACCCATACCTAGCACAAAGGAAAATGGTTGTTTTTGGAGATTAATCATCTCAGCCCCAGGATATTATTGCAGGAGTTCCCCATTGCAATGTCCTAGGTCCAAACATTTTTAGCAGTTTCATCAACACCTCCCTCCCCATTATAATGTCAGAAGTGGGGATATTCAATGTCTACCCAATGTTCAGCACCATTAACAGCTCCTCAGATACTGAAGCAATCTTTGTCCATATGCAGTCAGACTTGGGTTTGTAAGTAGGAGCAAGTGAGTACTACAGATGCTGGCAAGTCAGAGTCAAAAAGTGTGATGTGGAGAGGGGAGTTTGAGCCCAAAGAATGTTGTCACATCCGGCAGATATTTGCATGCACATCCACCCATCTCATTCACTGTGTCCCTTGCTTTCAATGTGGTCTCCTCTATATCAGGGAGACAGGGCATCAACTCATGGACACACACACCAAACAACCCCATTGCCCTTTGGCCAACTACTTCAACTCCTCCTCCCACTACCCCAAGGACATGCAAGTCCTGAGACTCCTCTACTACCAAATTCAAGCCAACCGACGCCTGAAGGTGGAATGCCTTATCTTCCGCCACACGGCATCAACATTGACCTCACTAGTTTCCAAATCTCCCCTTCCTCCACCTCATCCCATATACAACCCTCCAACTTGGCAACACCCTTTTGATTTGTCTTACCTATCCATCTTCCTTCCCACCTATCCGTTGCACATTCCCCACAGATCTATCACACTTCGCCTTGACCTGTATCCACCTATTGCCTTCCCAGCTACCTTACCCCCAACCCCCCTAGTTATCTCAGCCCCCAAACCCCTCCACATTCCTGATGAAGGGCTTATGTCCGAAATATCGATTCTCCTGCTCCTTGGATGCTGCCTGACCTGCTGTGCATTTCCAGTGCTGCACATTTCAACTTACTTATGCAATGTGAGTGCCAGGCAATGACCATCTCTAACAAGAAGGCAATCTAACCAAAACCCTTTCACGTTCAAAGCATCACCATTGCTGAAGTACTACTGACTAGACAATGAACTATATGGGCTAAAAGTAAAAGCAAATCAGAGGCTAGGAAATCTGTAATGATTAATTCACCTCCTGACTCCAAAGTTCCTGTCCATAATCTACAAGGCGTAAGTCAGGAATGCAGTGCAATGCCCTCCACTTGGCTGGATAGGTATATTTTCAACAACATTCAAGCAGCTTGACACCTTCCAGGACAATCTTCCTTTCACAATTAGCCCTGACCTGCATCCACCTATTGCCTTCCCAGCTATCTTACCCCAGTCCTACCCCCTATTTATCTCAGACTCCATTCTCCTCCACATTCATGATGAAGGGCTTTTGCCTGAAACGTTGATTCTCCTGCTGCTCAGATGCTGCCTGACCTGCTGTGCCTTTTCAGCACCACACTCTCGACTCTAATCTCTAGCATCTGCAGTCCCCACTTTCTCCTTTCTATTAATTTATGTATGGTCAAAATAATTTTTCATTAAACAGTAAAATGCATGTTTGGCTATAATGGTAGCATTGATGACTACGGCCTGGAACAAAGATTTAATCAAGGGGAAATGACCAATATTTGAAGAAATCTATATTGGAGCTGGGTTTTTTTGGGACTTTCAAATTTACATCTTCAAAAGTGAAGCATTGAATTTCCGGTGGAATGATCAAAGTTTTAATGAGATTTGGTTTACCTAACATATGTGTATGTCACTGAAAATTCTGTGGGATCTGAACTTGACCACCTCTATTTGATGTGTTCTGTGAGGTGTCCAACCCAAAGATAGTCTTTTAACTCATTTATCTCATGTTAGTTCTGGATGTTAGAGTATAAGTATTAATTATTAGATTGTGTTAGTTCACTTGCTTCATTCACCAACGTGGAATTGTGTGGCTTTATTCTCTTAGTAAGTACTTGGGACCTGAAACTTCACCAATTTTACGTAAAAAGGTTACTGGTTCTGAACCAGATGGTAACAAATTTGGCATTCATGTCAGGGATCACTCAGCATAAACCCTGAAAAAGGTGTGCAATTGGCTCTTCATTCTTTGTGGGATGTTTCCACCCACCTTCCAATTCCTCATCAAACTCCCCTCAACACACTACAGCAACCAGACCATCTTTTTCTGCTCAGAGCATTCATACTGGAGGCCTATATGCTAAAATCACTAATATGTGAATTTGTATTTCCTGATACAATAGATGGTTAGATTTCATGAACCATTATTTGAAAAACAATAACAGCTCAAAACTTGCCAAAGGCCCTTGTCAATTTCTTTGTGTTGCCTTGCCCAACTGGATGAGCTTACCCAGCATGAGTCAGAATGCTTGATTCTGACCACCAAAGGAGAGTTTTGTGTTGCCCATCTTTCAAATGAATCTTCTCTGTGTTGATCTCAAAGCTCAAGTTTAGATTGGTAAAATGAAGTCCAATTGTGCCAAAATAGGTGTTCAGCTTCCCATTTTTGGTTTGCTTGCCACCAATAATTTTGCCATTGATCGCAATACCTGCCAACAGATAAAAAAAACAGCTGCCTTAAAGGGATATAACCAGTTGGATATAACTTTTTTTGCATGAAAATGATCATCAAGGGTTTTGCTGACAGAGCTAGGGCATGGTTAACAGTATGAAAGCTTTATTCATGAAGAGAAGAAAAGGCACTTATCTTGTTGCAGTATCAGCTCTTTGCCAGCAGATGCTGGTGTTGGACTGTATATAACTATTTATGTTTTACTGATAGATGCCAACAGTATTTCATATGAATTATTTCTGCTTCCATTTTGCTGCACTGAGGAGTGTCCCATTGTTATTAACCTGCTCTCCTGGTACCAAATCTTTTGAGCAATGCTAACAAATGTTTTCTTTTATGGAGAAATTGTAGAGTACATACATGCATAATTAAAACAAATCCTAAATTTGCTGTCTGAGTTACCTTGCAGGTTGCATTCCTTAACAAAACATGCCCACTGAACATACCAAAGCACATGCCTACTGCACATGTCTGCTATACATGCCGTTTCTTTACCTACTAAACATATCAAAAAATATTAGAACTGCTGCATTCAGGATGAAATTAATTTTTAACAGCATTTCAACAATTGTTTGGGGCGACACCGTGGCTAAGTGGTTCGTACTGCTGCCTCACAGCACCAGGGACCCACGTTCGAATCCAGCCTTGGGTGACTGAGTGGAGTTTGCATATTCTCCCCGTGTCTGCGTGGATTTCCTCCGGGTGTAACAGTTTCCTCCCCCAAAGATGTGCAAGTCAGGTGAATTGTCCATGCTTAATTGCCCATAGTGTTTGGTGCATTAGTCAGGGGGGGGGAATGGGTCTGGGTGAGTTATTCTTCGGAGGGTCGGTGTGGACATGTTGGGCTGAAGGGCTTGTTTCCACACTGTAGGGAATCTAATCTCATTTCAAAGGTTACTTTGTTTTGAAGATTTTAAAATGTTCTAGCTTTGCTTTTACGTTTTATATCTTTTATGTCATTTTTCCATTGTTCCATCCCAATGTTGATATCACTTTCTGCACATGATTTAAACTTAATTTATAATTCCTGATTCATAGTTTAGATCGTCTATCTCAGTGAGGATTCAGTCTGACCGGCTGAATAGTTTCACTATTGCTTATCCTGCTCAACCCTGTCCCAAATGTCCTGTAGCAGGCACCTGTTTAAGTCAGATACCAGACGAGAACAAATGTCCAGTCACAAACCTCACTAAAACTTTGGGCATATCTTGCAGCAAAATGATCAAGGTAGGCAGCTCTCCCTGCCCTAACTGCAAAGTTCTGCCATGTGAGAGCTGTGCATATTAATATACAGAGTAGTTCATAAAACCACATAAAATAGGAATAGGAGTAGACCGTTCAGCCCCTTGAGCCTGTTGAAGACTGATCATGGCTGATCTGACACTCCTCCTGTCCACCTTTCTACAATTCCCTCATAACCCTTGATTCCCTGACTGGTCAAGAATCTTTTCAATCTCAGCCTTAAATATACACAAGGACTCTGTCCTCACAGGTCTTTGTGGCAAGGAATTCCAATGTCTTACAACCCTCTGACAGAAGAAATTCCTCCTCATCTCAGTCTTACATTGGCACTGCTTTATCCTGAGACTATGCCCTCTGATCCTATACTGTCCCATGTGGGGGAACATTCTCTCAGCTTTTCCCTGTGGTGGTAGAGTCCAGAAATAGTGGGCATAAGGGACAACTTTTTCATGCAGAGGGTGGTGCGTGTGTGGAATGAACTGCCAGAAGAAGTGGTGTAGGCTGATACAATTACAACATTTAAAATGCATCTGGATGGGGACAAGAATAGGAAGGGTTTAGAGAGACATGGGCCAAGTGCTGGCAATTGGGACTAGATTAGTTTAGGATATCTGGCCAGCATGGACAAGTTGGACCGTAGGGTCTGTTTCCGTGCTGTACATCTTTATGACTTTATTTACCCTGTCGAGCCCCTTAAGAATCCAAAATGTTTCAATGAGATCACCTCTGATTCTTCTAAATTCCAAGGTGCAGAGTCCCAACCTGTTTAACCTTTACTCTTAAGATAATCCCTTCATACTGGGGATTGTCCTAGTGAGCCCTCTTTGAACTGCCTCCAATGAAATAGTGCTCCAGGTGTGGTCTCATGAGCACCTTGTACAGTTGTGGTAAGAATTCCCTACTCTTATACTCCAAACACCTTGAAATAAAAACCAACAATTACTTTGCTTTCCTGATTAAGTGCTGCACGTGTGCTAGGTTTCTGTGTTTTGTGCACAAGTACCCCTAAGTCCCTTCATCTTGCAGCTTTCTCCAATTCTTCTCCATTTAATCTCCATTTAGGGATTGTATCCCGTGCAGGAGAAGCAAGAATCCAAAATACTTCTCTTCTTCAGTTCTCTCTTCTGAAATAAACAACTTCACATTTTTAAGTAATATCTTTCTGAAAGTAAAGTTAATTGAGTAAAGTCTTCAAGATATTAACTAACCATTACAATCCACTTCTAATTCTAGCACCTGCATTTGTGTAATCCTTTGAGTTCCTTACAACATTATGGGTAGATTTTCATTTCCACAGCCTGCGCAGTAATCTGAGAAGATTGCAGCCTACTCATTGATTAGAAATGGTTGAAAATCAGGCGAGAGACAAGGGTAGACAATTGACTACTGCCAGATTGTTGCTCAGATGCTGAAGACACTCTATAAGACCATGAGATGTAGAGGCAAAAACAGGCCATTCAGCCCATTGAATCTGGTCCACCATTCAATGAGAACAAAGCTGATTTGACAATCCTCAACTCCACCTTCCTGCTTTGTCCCCATTGAAATAACTCTGAATGAAGACTCTTATCCTGTCACCAAGTAACCCGATATTTACATGCGCATAGTACATCACACTGACCCAGCTAGCTCAGAGCTGGTTGCGAAAATGAGCAGAACCCCTGACACTCCTGTTTATCTCTATCAGCCAGGGCTCCCTGATTGGATCAGGTTAACAGCCCCAGATAGGGAACTCATTTTCTATGAGATCCACCTGGCTTACCCTGTTATAATCACTACACTCATAATCCTTGATTCCTTTACTGATTAAAATTGCATTTATCTTAGCCTTGATTCACCCACACTTCACTGATTTATTCATTGTTTTAGAAGCTCAGTTCAATTCTTAGTCTCAGGCCTATATTCAGAAGTTCTCACTCACAACTAGTACATTTCCTCTTCGAAAGATGTTACTTCTAGCCAATTCTGAAAATGTCTCATCCAGTTCATTTGGTGATTATATCATAAATCGTTCCCCAAAAGAGCATTTTCATCTTGGATTCTTACTTCTCCTACACAGGATACAATCCCTAAAATAAAAATTAATGTGACTGGATTTTCTTCTAGTTTTGATGATTTGTGCTTGATCCTCATTATTTTTCTCAAAAATAAACAAACAGGACTCCATTCTGCCCCTGCACCACAAGAAGGGATGTGGGCCGGGTGCTGGCAGGTGGGACTAGATTGGATTGGGATATCTGGTCGGCGTGGACAAGTAGGACGGCAGGGTTTGTTTCTGTTCTGTACATCTCTATGATTCTATGACCCCACTGTTCGATTTTCACTAAATATAAGTTTACTATTAAAGTGGAATTTGAACCCCAAATCTTGAAGGATAAATTTAGCTTTAATTGACTATAGGCGATTGCACATGGGAGGCATCTTTTGCAATGCACCTGATTTTCCTTTCCAACACAGAGCCGTTTTGTTATTGCTTATATTGTGCCCAGTGTCAGAAGACAATATTTCTCCCACCCTGACTGATGAACAAATAATACCAGTTACATTCCCTTAGCATTTGGGTGAGAAATCTCACGAGTCAAGCTTGGTTTGTTCAGTAATTTCATTGGTGTCCCTCATCTGACAATTTCCTAATAGACCTGTTTTACTTTTGTTGAATGGCCTCTTGAACTTTGGCTGTGACATATTCAATCACACCACTTCCAATATCATCAAGGCCCAAATCCTTTCCAAAAGGAAGGGTACATTTTTGTAAAATAATATGTTAAAACTTCTAAAATAAGTAAATTTAAGCCAAATGAAGCAAGAATCTTTGTGATTGAAACATTAACTCTGTTTCTTTCTCCACAGACACTCCCAAATCATCAGGATTTCTCCAGCATTTTCTGTTTTTACTTCAGATTTCCAGCATCCACAGTATTTTGTTTTATTTAAAGCAAACCATTATTTTACCCATCCACTCCTACAGACTACACCTCCTCCCACCCTGCCTCCTGTAAAAACACTATCCCTTATTCCCAATTCCTCCACCTCTGCCACATCTGCTCCCAGGAGGACCAATTCCACTGTAGAACATCCCAGATGGCCTCCTTTTTCAAAGACTGCAATTTTCTTTCCCACGTGGTCAACAATGCCCTCCAGTGCATCTCCCACTTCCCACACCACAGTTCTTAAACCCCACCCCTCCAATCGCATCAAGGACAGACCCTCCCCCGGTCTTCACCTTCCACCTCACCAACCTCCAGATACATTGCATCATCCTCCGCTATTTCTGCCACCTAAAGTCAGACCCCACCACCAGGGATATATTTCCCTCCCCTCGCTACCTGCGTTCTAGAGAGACTGTTCCCTCTGTGACTCTCTTGTTAGGTCCACGCCCCCCCCCCCACCAACCTACCCTCCACTCCCGGCACCTTCCCCTGCCACCGTAAGAAGTGCAAAACTTGCGCCCACAACTCCCCGCCTCATCTCCATTCCAGGCTCGAAAGGATCCTTCCACATCAGACAGAGATTTACCTGTACTTCCACACACATCATCTCCTGTGTCTGTTGCTCTCAATGTGGTTCCCTCTACATTGGAGAGACAGGATGCCTACTTGTGGAACATTTCAGAGAACATCCCTTTGACATCTGCACTAAACAAACCCACTGCCTTGTGGCCAAACACTTTACTCCCCCTCCGACTCCGCCAAGGACGTGCAAGTCCTGGAACTCCACCACCACTACCAAACCTGAGCCACACGACACCTGGAGGAGGAACGCCTCATCCTCCACCTTGGGACCCTCCAACCACACGGGATCAATGTGGATTTCACCAGTTTCCTCATTTCCCCTCTCCCCACCTTATCCCAGATCCAGCCTTCCAACTCGGCACTGCCCTCTTAAACTGTCCTATGTGTCCATCGTCCTTCCCACCTCTCCGCTCCTCCCTCCTATCACCTTCACACCCCTCACCTGCATTTACCTATCGCATTCCCAACTATCTTCTCCCCACCCCCACCCCCAAGTCATGTATCTGGCCCCCTTGGGCCACCCCCTCATTCCTGATGAAGAGCTTATGCTCAAACTGTCAACTCTCATGCTCTTCGGATGCTGCCTGACTGGCTGTGTTTTTCCAGCACCACACTTTTCGACTCTGATCTTCAGCATCTGCAGTCCTCACTTTCTCCCCATTGTTTTGTTCAGACTGCATTGAGTTTTGTTTTTGAAATTTCTCTAATTAACATGAGGGGAATTAGAGAAACTATTTTCTATTGTCCCAGTCAAGAATTGTATATTTTTTGCTGAATTAACCTACTTAGTGATGTTATCGCATACTAAATGGAACAAGTAGGATTTAAACTTGGACCACTGCACTGCAAGAACCCCCAGTCATGCATTATATATTTCATTACAATCTTGCACAGCCACTAGCTTTCACATAATAATTTCATAATATTAGGTCTTTTAAAAGAGTAGGTTAGGTTTTACCATTACCTCTGATTGGATCTGACACCAGATTCAGGATTTTTCCAGGTTGTGGATTAACATTGAAGCAAATGTCTTGTTTGCTCTTGGGCAGGTGAATAATGAAATGTGGATCATTTTCAACTAAATAGCAAGAATAAATTATTGATTATTATTAGCAACTGGTTTTCAACAGCTTATAGTCAGCATCCAACTTCGTGGATTCAGTGGAAATATACAAATTATATTAGCTTAACAATAACTGTCCGAGTATTATAATGTTATATATTATACAGTAGTGGATAGGGGAATGGACAAGCTGAGAATGACTTTCCTGAACAGTAATAATACTAAGTGCCCTTCCTTTCAGATTGTGTAGAGGGCAAGAGCTCTGGCTTAACATGTGACAGAGGGCTCCAGCTCATCACCAGTTTGACAACATAACCATCAAAGTTATACAGTAATTGTAGATTGTGTTTTGTTTTTATTTTCCTTATACTCATCTCACCATTCCCCACCAGCCCCCCCCCCCCCCCCCACCTTCCTGTGATACTTCAGCATGTTGCAGTTCCTTACGAATTTGTAATTTAACAATGTTGGTAAGTTAGTTGAGAATTGTTCTTTCTCTTTCACTCGAGCACCTCATACGCAGACTTCTAGCAGCACAGCTCAATATCTCAACATTGATGTTTTTTCTAAAGCAGTGCTTTGTAATTGAGGGTGGCTTTCTTCCACTCTGAAGTTGTGGGTCTTGGGGTGGGTAGGCAGACTGATGCTGGATCTGCTAACCCTGCCTTAGGGAGGGTATTTGAGGAGGTGGATGTGATGCTTGTGTTTTCACACACTGTTTCTGCTGTTTGCAATAGTCCTCCAGCTAGGCCTGTCTATGATGCTCAGAATGACTGGCTCCTTCGCACATGTTTCTTCTCTAGTTTCGAAGAGCTCTGAAGCTCTATATTGGCCGCTGTGTAGCTACATTGTTGTTGAAGCAGGTGTGACAATACAATGGCTATAAGAGGTGTATTTTGCCCGGGGTTTGTTTTATGAAGAGAGGTTGAGACAGTGGTTATGAGCAGTCTGCTTCAAGCCAGTCAAGTAAGTAGCTTATGAGGCCTTGGTGTTTTTAAAAAGTTGGAATAATAGAAGCAGCCTGAATGGGTGGGATCAGGCTCCCACAGAACTGAGATTTTAGTTTAGCTTTCAGTAGCTGTTGGCAGTTGGAAGCTGCAATACATCTCTCTTTGTTACATCAATGTCCTTGCCAATATTCATCCCTGAATCAACAACACAAAAAGCAAATCAGTCATTTTCATATCACAGCTTGTGGGAGCTTGCTATGTGCAAACTTACTGCTGGATTTCCTACATTATAATAGAAGTTACACTCCCATTAAAGTATTTCACTGACTTTAAAGTGCTTTGGTGCAACTGTGAAAGGTGCCATATAAATATAAGTCATTCTTTAGTTCTACAGGTAATTCTTAAAAATTGCATAAAGCGGGCAGCAACATGAACATTTTGGTACTACTGCTATCCTTTGATTAATACGTCACCATGACATCTTGAAGTATAAATAGAGCTCTTTATTATTCATTCAGATGGGGAGAAAGTGAACCGTTAGCAAAATTAACCGAGATATCGGTAACGTATGGATCATTACCTGATGTGACAGGAACATTCATTCCTACTTTTGAGTCCACTTCAGGACGAATAAGTTGCTGAGGAGGTTGGGGGGTGGAATAACTCTTTTTAGCCCAAGTTGGAATAGCAGGTGTCTTCTTCCCAATAATAGGAGTTCCTGCAGTATAAAGCAAGCCAAATCAGAGAGTTTACTTCCATTTATACACATATTCTGCTTTTATTTCATAGGGAGAGTATTAAACAATTCCATCGAGACATTCCATTGAGAATATTCCATCGAGAATACCTTCAGTGTGGAAGAAGGCCATTCAGCCCATCAAGTTTACACTGACCCTCCATAAAGCATCCCAGCCAGACCCACCTCCCTACCCTGTCCCCTGCATTTCCTGTGGCCAATCCACCTAACCTGCACATCTTTGAACTGTGGAAAGAAACAGGAGGACCCAGAGGAACCCCACACAGACACAGGGAGAATGTGCAAATTCCAGACAGTTAACCAAGGCTACAATCAAACCTGAGACCCTGGTGCTGTGAGGCTGCAGTGCTAACCACTGAGCCATCATGCTGCCCCTAAATCAGCCATTGAAAATGCAGAAGTTAGAGACGCCACCAGCAACCTTTAAGAAATTCCAGCCAATGAGACAGTGAAAAGATGACCACATGGGAAAAGGAGATCACCGGGTAGGATGAGGAATGGAAGTTATGGTTCCTGGAGGAAGACCATTAAGTCATGACATAGAAGCAGAAATAGACAATTTGGCCCAGTGAATCTCCTCTGGCATTAATGAGATTATGGCAGTTTTGATAATCCTCAACTGTACTTGCCTGTTTTATCCGCATAACCATTGGTACCCTTACCAATTAAAAATCTGGTGATCTCAGCCTTGAATATATTTAACAACCCAGCTTGATAGCCCTCTCCAGGAAAGAATTTCACAGATTCATCACACTTGGAGAGAATAAGTTCCTTCACCTACTAGGTGGCCCCTTCTTCTGAGATTATGTTCCTCTGGTCATAGACAAGGGCACACAACCTTTCCACATCTACCTTATCAAGTCCCCTAAGAATCTTATATATTTCAGTAAGCTCGCCTCTAATCTCCAAAGATTATAAACTCAACCTGTCAAACTTCTCATTATAAGAAAATCCCTCCATATCTGGGAACAGCCTAGTGAACCCTTTCTGGACTGCCTCCAAGCCAGTATATCTTTCCTGAAGACTTACAGACTTATCCTATGAATAATTGAGTTGGTACTTATGGTACTTTTGTGCTTTGAAAACTAATTTCTGCTTTAAAGAGACTGATATTGCAAACAAATAACATTTTACAATTATTAACTAACATTGCTAAAACCACGTACTTGTAGTTGCTAGATTAGTGTTGATGTGGTATCTTTTCAAATTTAACTGATTCTTGACTGGATAGATGTGGAAAGGTTGTGTGCCCTTGTCGATGACCAGAGGGACATAACCTCAGAAGAAGGGGCCACCTAGTAGGTGGAGGAACTTATTCTCTCCAAGTGTGGTGAATCCGTGAAATTCTTTACTGGAGAGGGCTATCAAGCTGGGTTGTTAAATATATTCAAGGCTGAGATCACCAGATTTTTAATTGGTAAGGGTACCAATGGTTATGCAGATAAAGCAGGCAAGTATAGTTGAGGATTATCAAAACTGCCATAATCTCATTAATGGCAGAGGAGATTCACTGGGCCAAATTGTCTATTTCTGCTTCTATGTCATGACTTAATGGTCTTCCTCCAGGAACCATAACTTCCATTCCTCATCCTACCCGGTGATCTCCTTTTCCCACGTGGTCATCTCCCTGTCTCATTGGCTGGAATTTCTTAAAGGTTGCTGGATTTACAAAAGTGCTGAAAATATCAAATAAAAACATAACCATATGGATAATAGGCCAATGATTAAAAGATCATTTTAGATTCAACCAAAAGTACACACTCAAGGCACTAACACATTCTCTTTTTCAGATGCTGACAGAGTCTCTTTGCATTTTCACTAGTATCCATTTTTGGTTCAGAAGCACATTAGTTTGCTATAAAATTAGGATTCATTTCTTCCAATGGTTATTGTGTATTTCACTCTATTGCATGAAACATAATTATAAAAATGTTAATGTTTGGCTTTTGAAATTATAATAGTTGGAATAAAATATTGTTAATCTTAATTGGACAGCTGATTTAATATCATATGTGGCAGAATAGAATTCTTAATTTTACTTGGACATTGTGACATACAGTGAGGGGAATATTGTAATTTTCTGACACTTGTACATATCTAATGATATAATGGTATATGGGAAGGCATACAATAACGTTCATAGATTATTTCCAATCTATGAACGTATTAGGACGCACTTCTGGAGCAGGACCCTGGCCTTGAACCCAGGCCTCCTGGCTCAGAAGTAGGGATATTACCAATGTACCGCAAAAGCCCCAACAGAGTAACAGTTATAGAGTCATAAAGTCAAAAAGTTTCCTAAACTGAACTAGTTCCATTTTCCTGCATTGGCCCATATCCCTCTCAACCTTTTCTATCCATGTACCTGGCCAAATGTCTTAAATTTTGTAACCGTACTCACCTCTCCCACTTCCTCCGGCAGCTCATTCCATTAACGCTCTGTGTGGAAAAGTTGAGCCTTGGTCCCTTTAAAATTTTTCTCCTATCACCTTAAAGCTATGCCCTCTAATTTAGGACTCCCTATCATGTGGAAATAATCTTGGCTATTTATCTTATCTATGACCCTCATGACCTTATAAACTCTATAAGATCACTCATCAGCCTCCTCTGCTCCAGGGAACAAAGTCCCAGCTTATCCAACCTCTCCTTATAAATCCTTCTAGTCTCAGTAACATTCTTGTATATCTTTTTGCACCCTCTCCTGTAAATGACATTCTTCCTTTAGCAGACCAACCAGAGTTGCATACAATACTCCAAATATGGCCTTACCAATGTCTTGTACAGCAATAACATGATGTCCCAGCTCCTTTACTGAATGCTTTGACCGATGTGGTAAGCGTGCCATAAGCCTTCTTCATCGCCCTGTCCTCCTATGATGCTCCTTTCAAGGAACTATGTTCCCTAAATTTTGCTGTTCAACAATACTCTCCAGGTCCTTACTGTTAACTGTTTAAGTCCTGTACTGGTTTGACTTACCAAAATACAACACTTCGCAATTGTCTGCATGAAACTCCATCTGTCATTCCTCAGCCCACGACTCAGTTGATCAAGATCCCATTTTACTCTCAGATAACTTTTTTCACTGTCCACCAAACCATCAATTTTGGCATCACCTGCAACCTTATTAACTATCCAAATTGTCTGTGTAAATGACAAACAACAGTGGACCTAGCACTGATTCTTGACCTAGCACATCACTGATCACACACCTCCAGTTCGAACAACAACCCTTTACTATGCCCCTCAGTTTCTTACCGTCATTTGTATGTCTACTTTTAATTTAATTGGATTAGAATTGCGGTTTACGGTGGCCTGAAAATATTACATGTCCAGAAATAAACAAGAGCAAGGACCTGGGCAGTAAGTTTCCCATTTAAATGGTAGAGTTCACCACTATCCAAGGTTTCGGGCATCTGTAGTAGGTCTTGGAACTTATCACCCGTGGGTACAGGGAACACCTGTATCAACCACCTATAATTTCCCATTCTTACATAAAGCAGCGAATATCTTATTAGCCTATAAATTGTCCGCACAAACTGTAGCAAATCTTTGCACATTTATGATAATTGCAGTGCTGATGCAATTTTCCTATGATTTTTAATAATGAAATTAACATTGCACTTCTGACAATTAGTTTTTGTTGTTGTCAGGGAAACAGATAGTAAGATAGCTGGCGTTGACGGAGACCCGACTTGTAGTTAGGTCACTCAGCATTCTGTTGCATCCTCAAATTGGCTCCTTTTGAGTCTAGTGGCCAATGACTTTTGTCCAGTGCTGGAACCAAGACCCAACCCTGGGAAAAATGGCAAACACTCTTAATGCTGTACATTTACTAACCTGTACAGCATCCATTTCTGGTGCTTTTAGGAGAATCTGCCAACAGCCTCTGGCCAGTTTCGTCATTCTCTACCATCATGGCAGTCACAGGTGTTATAAGTTGGTGAACCAGGGCAATAGCTAAAATTCTGCTTGTGATATTCCTCTTCTGTAAAGCTGACTGGGCAAGCACTCTGTTGTGAAATGGAAATTCAGAGAATTGATCTTTATGTGAGTAAACCACAGTGGCTGACTAAAAGAACAATCAAAATAATATTGATAAATAATATCATTGTGGTTGAAGGATAGGTTTATATCTGTTATCAAATACATTATTCTAAAGGGGTATTGCAGTCAGAAATCTTTAATGATTGGAAGTTGTGAAATGTGATATTATCAAACAAATACTGTTTTATCATATTATTTTTATCTTCTATAGGAGGGGTATATCATCTATTTCAAACAAGTTAATGCCCTAATTAAAACAATACACTGAGGAATTAAGCTCCTACTGAGTCGTTCAAGGCTGATATTACTGACCTCTCAGATAACAACTGGTTAATAGTAAGATAGGCCCATAGCTGCTTTGCAAACTCTGGAAGTACATATTTCTGCTTAGCCAGGATCTTGTCAAGTTCGTCTGTTGGAGAGTCTACTTGAAACATTAGATCATTATTTGCCTGAAAGAGAAAAGAATCGGTAAAACACGTCAAGGTTTCACATTTGACACATTAATATCATCAACAATCCAGAACCAGCTTAGAACAAATTCTGACAAACTTCTACTGGTAATGTCTGATCGTGCCTTCAGAATTAAATGTTTTTCAGAGATTTCTCCATTATATTTTTATGTCATTGTTATCTCGAGCCATCTTTTTTCAATTTACTGCTCTGTGCACAGATTAATTTATCTAATTCAGACCAAACTAAAGCTAAAGTGAAAACTAAAACCAAACCTGATTTGTTTACCAAATCATTAGGTAATTTAATCCAAAAAACTCTGATGCATTTTATTCAAGATATCTCTAAAAATTTCAGTGTGGGCTGATGATATGAGAAGAACTTGAAAATACATAATGATCTGTCAGCCAGTAGTCTTGCAATTCTGCTATACCTGTCGACAACTATTATGTAAATTACAATTCCCATGAAATATAAACAATCTTTATTTGCAGTTACACCTCCTCAAAGCATGTCAAAAGCATAAAGAAAAACAGAAAGCTATCTCAGAAAGAGCAAGCAGAGCAAAAACAAACAGCATGTTCGTATGATCAATTTGAATTTCTGTTAGTTAAACAAAATTATTATTGTTTCTTTTAAACAATGCAAAATCTGAATTAAATCAAATTTAGTATGCAGATAGATAACTTGGATTCAAACTAAATTTTAACAAAAGGTTTAAGTATTTAGATACAGTTCCTTTTGTTTGTAACAGTGTATTAATGCAAATTAAAATTGCCTGCTATATGCAACTGGGTTTAACATGACAGGACACTACTTAAGTATTGAAAATGTCCCATCTGTTTAGTGACCTTTTGTCCAATTTGTCCCAACTCCATTCATTTCCACAGCATTATTGAAAGTAGACTTGGCACTTAGTACAAACTGTCATCCCACAGAGAGATTTAGAAAATTTTAAGTAAACATAGAGTTATTGAACATTCATGACTTGTTGCTTACTTATGGTCTTCTTGCATTTTGCACACCTTAACAAGTGCAAGCTTGGAGTAAACAGAGTTGTTTCACCTGGAGGTAAATGACAACTTTAAAATTGATGTCAATGCAGGTCATTGACAAATTTTGCATATTTTATGCGATAGGTGCTGTAACACTAAAGAAGGAGGGTACTTCAGAAAAGATAGTATGAGTGGACAAAATGTGTGACTGGTCAGAATAACTGCCAGGTCAAATTTATTTAAATAAACACCAAGTACTGCTTACTTAGTGGTTAAAATAGCCATGGTCTGCTGAGTTGTAATAGACATAATACTTAATATATTGAACCAATGCACAACAACAATCAAGAAAGCTACCAGAATGCTGAACTACATAGCTAACACATTAGATTACATGTTAGATTAGATTTAGACTTTATGGTCATGAGTACTCAAGTTCAAAAGTACAGGTGTACAGAGAAAAGTTTTCAAAGTCGTCACACACGGCACCAATTAGATATAAGTTCCTAGGTACAAGAACTTAAGGGCAAGGTAGAAAGAAATAAGGAACTAAGTTAAACGTTAAACATTACAGCGACCCTTAGTACAGCATAAAAGAGGGAAATAAAGAAATAAAGTTACAACTTAAACATTACAGTCCTTATTCGTATTAAGTTGAAAATAAAGAAATAAAGCAAAAGTTCAAACTGTGCAGCCTTTCTTAAGTGCTTAGCCATGTTGAGACCACACTTCCTATAAATCTTCAATCTCCTCTGCTTTGACATGCTTTCCCTAGACTGGCTCGATTTCCCCTAGCTCCATTGGCTCACTGGGCCCGCTCCTGGCATCTCAGGCTGCCAAAGCTCCAATCCAGGCACCCGTCCACACTGGGCTTTGGCCTCGCCTTCGGTGTGTGCACTGGACATTGGGAACTCCACAAAAGTTACAAGTCAGAATGCAAATCGGAGTTCAGTGCTATGCAGTTTCTAATCAGGAATCACATCATGCATTGCACTTGAATGCTGGGGCCTTCTATAGGGAAGCTTTGTTAAACTTGGGAGGGTTCAGGAGACATTTACAAGGATTTTGCCAGGGTGGAGGGTTTAAGTTGTAACTTTATTTTCCTTTTATTATGCTGTACTAAGGGTCACTGTAATGTTTAACTTTTAACTTAGTTCCTTATTTCTTTCTACCTTGCTCTTAAGTTCTTGTGCCTAGATACTTATACCTAAGATGGCGCTGTGTGTGGTCAGTTTGAAAACTTTTCCCTCTATTCCTGTACTTTTGAACTTGAGTACACATGACTCGAGTTATAGGGAGAGGCTGAAAAGGCTGGGATTTTTTTCCCTGGAGCTTTGGATACTAAGGTTTATAAAATCAGGAGGGGCATGGACAAGGTAAATAGACAAGGTTTTTTTCCTGGGGTGGGGGAGTCCAAAACTAGAGGGCACAGGTTTAAGGTGAGAGGGGAAATGTTTAAGATGGACCGCAGGGGTAACATTTTCATGCAGAGGTGGTGCATGGATGGAACGAGCTGCCAGAAGAAGTGGTAGAGATGGGTGCAATTACAACATTTAAAAGGCATCTGGGTGGCTATATAAATAGGAAGGGTTTAGAGGTATGTGTCAAGATTAGAGTGGTGCTGGAAAACACAGCAGGTCAGGCAGTATCCAAGGAGCAGGAAAATCGACGTTTCGGGCAAAAGCCCTTCATCATTCCTGATCTTGACTCTGATCTCCAGCATCCGCAGTACCTACTTCCGCTTAGAGATATGTGATCTACCCATAAATTTACATATTGTACTTACAAAATTAGATCATCAAAATGTTACTTGGAAAGGTCAATGAAGAAGGTTTATGATTTATTATTATTATTTTGGAACTTCTGAGGCTCTATAAGGCTCTGGTCAGACTACATTTGGAGTGTTGAGTGCAGTTTTGGAAAGATGTACTTGCCCTGGAGCATGATCAGAGGAGGTTCACGATAATGGTCCCAGGAATGAAAAGCTTAACTTATGAGGAGCGTTTGAGGACTCTAGGTCAATACTTGCTGGAGTTTAGAAGGATGAGGGAGGATCTAATTGAAACATGAAGAATACTGAATGGCCTGGACAGAGTAGATGTTGGGAAGATGCTTCCATTGGTTGGAGAGACTAGGACCTGAGGGAAAAGCCTTAGAGTAAAGGGAAGACCTTTTAGAATAGAGATAAGGAGCATCTTCTTCAGCCAGAGAGGGGTGAATTGATGGAATTCATTGCCACAGAAAACTGTGGAGGCCAGGTCATTGAGTATATTTAAGACTGAGATAGATAGGTTGTTGAGTATCAAGGGGATCAAGGGTTATGGGGAGAAAGTGAGAAAATGGGGTTGAGAAACTTATCAGCCATGATGGAATGGCGGAACAGATTCGATGGACTGAATAGCCTAATTTCTGCTCCTATGTTTTATGGTCTTATGGAACTTGGGTTATAAGATAGCTATGAGTGTGTTTTTGGTTTCAGTTCTGTGAAAGTGACTTGCTTTTTTTAAGGGTTCGAAACTCACTTTTCAGCAGTGGATCAAAACAACATTTCAAAGAAATTAAATGACTTAAGTTCAATGACTAGACAAGCTACTTAGTGAGATAATGGCTAAAGTGTTTAATAATTGAAGATTTATGATCTAGGGAGAGACAGATGAAGAATGGTCAAGAATAGGTCCAAATTAGAAGTAAGGATCCATATCAGCAGAAGGTCAGTTTCATTTTTGTGGCCTTTAGGCCTATTGGGAGGTGATGGCCTAGAGGTATTAATAATTGACTATTAATCCAGAGACACAGATGATGTCTTGGGAATTGGGGTTCAAATCCTGCCATAGCAGGAGTTTGTGTAAATTAAAAAAAACAGGATTAAGAGCCAAATTAAACCACTGCTGATTGTTAGACAAACTGTTTGGTTTGCTCATATCTTTTAGGAAAGAAAATATGCTGTCTTTACCTGGTCTGTCTTACATGTGACTCCAGACCCAGCGCAATGTTAACTGCCCTCTGGGCAATTAGGGATAGGTAATAAATATTGGCCAGGTCAGTGACATCCACATCCCATGAATGATGATAAAAAAGAAAGGCCATCAGAATTAGAAAGAAGTTTTCAGCTGTTTTAACGGTCCGAATCGACAGTGTTCTAAAAAGTACTAAGCCTTTCTTGTAGTTCAGTGAGGACATATCAGTGAGTTAGCCTGTACCTGTT
The DNA here is from genome assembly GCF_047496795.1 of Chiloscyllium punctatum. Taxonomy (NCBI): domain Eukaryota; kingdom Metazoa; phylum Chordata; class Chondrichthyes; order Orectolobiformes; family Hemiscylliidae; genus Chiloscyllium; species Chiloscyllium punctatum. The sequence continues at coordinate 57,035,298 of NC_092782.1, forward strand.
TCTTGGGAAGAGACAATAATGTAGAGAATCACATCTGGTGAATGTTCAAAATTTCACTAAAAGAATAAAGGAGTTAGGAAAAAGGAGCCATCTTTTTGCTGTATATGGTAAGATGTTTCCAAATCATCTTGCATATAAATATATATAGATTTTTTGTCTTTTCCATTGTGAAATAGACATAATTTATATGTTATATGTAAAAATACACTTGCAGCCTCTTGTGTTTACATTCAATCATTAACTATTATAGTAACCAAATTACAAAAGTAAAATTTATTATTTTTCAAGCCTGGTTTCACTCTGGGATCTGAGTTGTTCAGTATTACCATCAGCTGGAATCATAATACCTACCTTATAAGGATTATATTCACTTTGTTTCCTATTGCTTAATATTAATAATTCAACTTACAAATCTATAATGGTTCATATAAATATCCACTTTCTCTTAATTTTTGTTGAAATCTGATTTGTTCGTTAAAACACTGATTCTTTCTATTTCCAGTTGGTCCTGTTTAAACCAATTTGCCACCGGACACCTCAGACAATGATCTATATAATTAAGGAGCTAAAAATGTTAAGATATTTCTCACTAGCACAACAGATTAGCTATAATTGTCTCATTTACAGGTAGTATATATTCTATGTTACTTGTATGAATTTATGATTTCTCATTATTTCCTGCTCCCTTTTATTAGGATATTAGTCTCTCTCAAATGTACTGACCCTCACTTTTGGATTCAAACACCACACAATGTTATAGGTTGGCATTTGAAAGCACTACCTTGGATGTACATCATTGCCAGAAATGCTGCCTTTTGGATGAGATGGTGAACTAAGCTCCCATCTTTGTGTTCAACTGGATATTGTGACTATGGTTGTACTGTTTGAAGAAGAGCAAAAATATCTTCTGTTGGTGACTACCAAGCAACAGATGCTGAATACCAATTTAATGCATAAGACATTGTTTTAATAATGTTAACAAAAGCAAGCTTTATTTTTTTTTCCCTTCCATTGATCTTCATCTTTGTTTCACTTTTCTTTCCCTTTCCTAGTCTCCCATCACTTCCCCATTCTTTCCCTTCTTTCTGCCATTTTCTCATTCTCCCCTTCTCTCTCCTCCTTCTTTCATTTCCCACATTCTCTTGTTGTCTTCATACTTTTGGCTTTACCTTTTATTCTTGTTGATGCACAGATGATAAACAAATGTGTGTTAAGAATTAGATGCGGGGGCCAATTGTTAGTATACCCTAGTTGTGCAAGAGTTTTAACAGCATGCAACCTGCTGTGAATGTTTATCTGAAGTGGAATACAATTGCTGCTGGAAATTAGGTCAAAATGTTTGGAGCAAATGAATGACAAGTAATGGTTGTAGCTGAAAATGTGTTGCTGGAAAAGCGCAGCAGGTTCAGGCAGCATCCAAGGAGCAGGAGAATCGACATTTCGGGCATGAGCCCTTCTTCAGGAATGGTTGTAACCAAACAACATATTTCTTTTCATGTTCAGAAAGTTGTGCTGATCAATGCCTCACTGAATGTACTTACTGAGGACGCGGTCACCAGGCATTGGAGTGGTGAAGGTTTCTTCTCTGCCAGTTTTCCTGCTACAATTATCTCAGAACCGCTGAAATACTTGTCAAAACTACTTTGTGTCACATCTGTCACATCGTCACCGTAGTGTATGTCAATCTTTCTCAGCAACGGAGTGGCCACTTCTTCATAAAAATCCTGTCATTCACAATTAGAATTACAGTTTATTAACGTCAACCTAAACTGGACTTGAAAGTTTCAACATCTAAATACAATAATATTTTGCATTGTGAACTCAGTCCTCTTGGCCAGGGATGTAGTGCAGAGGGTAATCAAGCACGAGTGATCAATAAGTCTCACATGGCCAGGAAGGAGAGATCACATCCAGAATGAGACATAGCACAAGTGAATATATAGCTCAGAGAACTTAGAGACAACTTGGGAATTCAGGGCAGAGGGGAAGAGGTGCTTTTTGCTTCCTTGGCTCATAGTTTGTGAGGTTTTTTTAACAGGATAAATTGAAACCCAGGATCAGTTGCTCAGCTCAAAAGATTTTCATCACAGATAAACCTTAAATTAATTGGCTGGTGATAGCTATTAATTTATTTTCTATTATAGGTTACTTTCAGATTGAAAATAAATAGGGGAAATACTTACATGCAACAATAAATGAACAGTACAAAATTTTAAAACTCAAATTATTAACAAAGCAATTGAAATAGAGAGGCCAGGCCAGAAAATATGGTGTAACCGAATGATGTGGGAACTGGTGACCCCAATGTAATTCATAGTGACCACATCTGAAGCAAGTGTTGGTTGTTCGATGAACTCCAGCTCACATATGATGAACTGGAGTCTGAGCTTCAAATCGTGTAACACATCAAGGAGGGGGAGAGTTACCTGGACGCTGTGTTTCAGGAGGCAGTCACACCGCTTAGATTAACCACCTCAAATTCAGCCACTGGTGAGGGACAGGAGTGTGAGATTACCAGTAAGGCAGCTACGGTGATCCAGAGGTTGGTGCTGAAGGAGCCTGAGCCCTTGAGTTTGTCTAATGGGTTTGAGTTTCTTCCTGTGGATGGAATTTGGGCTGTTGGGAAGATGAGCAAACTGATCATAGCGCCACAGAACCATTGAAGGTGGGGGAGAAAAGAAAAATGTTGCTGTAATTGGGGATAGTATAGTCAGGGGATTAGATATTATTCTTTGTGGACAGGATCAAGAGTCCTGAAGGCTATGTTATCTGCCTGGTGCCCGGGTTTAGGATATCTCATCTGGGCTGCAGAGGAACTTGGAGAGAGAGGGGAAAAATCCAGATGTCATGGTCCGTGTAGGTACTGACTATATAGGTAGAAAAAGGAAAAAGGTTCTGCTGAGGGAATATGAGCAACTAGGGATTAAATTAAAAATCAGAACTGAAAAGTTTGTAATCTCTGGATTATGACCCGAACCATGATCAAATTGGCACAGGGTCAACAAAATTAAAGAGGTAACGTTTACAGAACAAGTATTAGGACAAAGAGTAAGGAAAAAGTCAGGAATCTAACTTCAAGCACAGCAGGTAAGGGGACAGTTATGAGAAGGGGGAGTAAATTCAGGAGCGAGGGAGTTGCACTTAAATACACACAATTAACAAAACAAGGTAATTGAGCTTGCAGCACAGATTGAAATTGGCAGATACATTGCTGTGAGTCTCACACAGCAAGGGGATCAAGGCTGGGAACTAAATATCCAAGTGAACACGTCCTATTAAAAGGACAGACAGATAGGCAGAGTGGGTGGGGACCCTTGTTAGTAAGAGATGAAATTAAATTGATAGAAGGAAGTGATATAGAGCTGGAAGATGTAGAATCTATGCGAGTAGAGTTGAGAAACTGCAAAGGAGAAAAGACCCTGATAGGAGTTACATACTGGCCTGGGAAAGAAAATAAATTAGGAGATTAAAAAGTCATGTAAGATAGTTCACTGTTACAATAATCATGGCAGACTTCAATATGTAGTTGGTCTGGAAAAATCAGTTGGTAGCGGATTTTAAGAAAAGAAATTCGTGGAATGTCTGTGAGATGGTTTACTGGAGCAGGTTGTGGTACAGCCCACTAGGGAACAGGCAATTCTGGATTTGGTATGTATAATGAGGCACACTTGATTAAGGAATTTAAGGTGAAGGAACCCCATAGGACATAGTTGCATGTGAAACAATCAACACACCTGTTTCTCAAACTTTTGAGATACCTTATGCTGCCTGGGTAATCTGATATAGACTGGGACTTTTTAACAAAGACCAGTTGTTCCACATTCAATGGAAAGGACCTACATTGGACATTGACTTTACTGGACTCTAATTAATGTGAATTAATACCAATATCATTTTCGAAGTAATTCATAACTTTTTGTTCTGTTACTTTTCCTTCTTCCGTGTAAGCTTGTTGTGTGTCAGCATTGTGAATTATCTCCCAGGCTGAATGCTCGAAAAAATGATCTGTTTTAGTTCCTAAACAAAGGCTTCGAGGAGGGGGAAAATCCACAATCCATTTCAAAAGGGAAAATAAACAAAAAAAACGTAAATAAGTCCAAAACCACCTCTGTTACAGACAGATGAGGAGAACAGTGAAATTAAATAAATTCACTTCTCCCTCTTGTTTGTGATAAACTGAAGAGCCAGTGTAGGAAGGCACAAAATATCAAAACAATAAAGTAGATGAGGCTAAAATAATTCAAATGCTGTTTTGATGCTTGCCAATATAAATACATCAAAACTCAAGACTTGAGGTGAAGTTATGATGCCTACCATCAATTTGCCAAGAGAAATACATGGAATTTTCCTTTGACTATTTATAATAGTACGTAACTTAATAATGCCCTTTCACCTACCACTCAGAAATGGAGACCTGTTAGAGGAAAAATTGGATTTATTATCAACACTGTAACCATAACTGAGCAGACAACAAAAAAAAGCCCCAGAAACAATACCAGTTAAAACAATGGGAATGGCACATAAAAAGGGCTTCATCTGATTGTTATTAGTAACGCATTACCTTCAGCTGACTGGATGCATTGACATTTGCAATAATACGCCGAGCAACTCCTCGGTTTTCAAGAGCTATCCTTTCTAGAAAGTCGTAGTCCACATCAAAACCAATTCCGAGGCAGAAAAGAGAGATATCTTCCTGCATTTTTCTTCTGACATTTTTCTGGATGTTGCTCAGTTTAATTTCACCTGGATTATAAAATCAAATTCTAAAGATTTGGTATCCCTCTTTGAGCAAGTTTTATTTAAATATTTGAAAGTTACACATTCACTTTTAATGGTCAGTTCAGTACTTTTAATAAAAAGGAAGTAAGTTCTGGCCTTCTGACATCCCAAATGCTTTACAGTCAATACAATACATCTGAAATGTAGTTGTGGTTGTAATGTAGAAAATATGATGGTCAAGTTGCCCACAGCAAACTCCCAAGGACACCTGTGTACTTCTTGAGGGATGAACATTGGCCAGGATACTGAATGTAACTCCTCTGCTCTTCAAAAGAGTTTCATGGGATATTTTATCTCCATCTGAGAGCGCTGACAGAGACTTTAGCTGACCATGTTATTTGAAGATTTGATAAAAATCATAATGGAGAAAGGTCATCTCACATCTACAAAAAGCACCGACAAAAAAATTTAGTATGCCATTAAGAAACGTCATTCAACAAAATCTAACCTTTTTAAGGAGTTTCTTCATTGAGACCAATAAAATGGCAATGGAAGTTTTCAGCAGTTTACAAGTCTTTATCTAACTATAGTCTATGAGGACCTCAATGTGGCACTCTCTGAAGAAGCAGAGACTCACTGAGCATTGTCAGGCATTTAATTGCACACATATGGACTCGAGACATTACTGATCATTTCAGAGGAACAGTGACAGAAACATGTCCAACCATTATACTGCAAAATCTGGGCCAAGTTGAAATTTCAGCAATCTTTTGCAATTATTGCTGTTGCAAAAGTTTAATTTATTGGAGCCCAGCTCTGATGGTTACTCGGTCTGGCTTGGGTAGAACATTTCAGCGGGTTTGGTTTGTGAACAGATTAGTAGTCACTTCTGTTGCCACAGTTGGGTTTTCTCGTAAAGCTGGCTGGACTGTGGGATGTTGGATAAGCAGCTAGAGAGTGAGATGCTTTGGTATGGTTGAAAGTTTGGTATATTGACGATAACTTCACAGTCACATATTGCCAAGTCTCTCAGAAGATATGTGCTGGAGACTGTACTGCAGGGATCAATGTTCTTATACTTTAGTATGTAAATGAAAGCGTTTATTGGAACTCCAGAGAGTCAGCCATTTGTAACACTTAGATAAGGCAGAGACAAAAATGCAGCAGAATCAAAACAGGAGCAATCTCGTCTAGGAGAGCAACCTGTATAGTGTAGGACTGAATGCTGACATCTGGACCTTATAGCAGGTAGGATTCAGGATGCAAAGTAATGCAGAGTTGTATCCATGGAGGTAGATTAACCCGTAGTGTCAGCTCAAACCAGGAAGAACAGGGGAGGGTTTTGTCTTCTCAATAAATACATGGGAGTAGGTTCTTCAGCTCGCATCATTACATGGATAACGGTTGTTTTGATCAAGCAATGCATATCCTTTTTCTTTTCATTTTACTGACAATGGAAAAGAAAGTGGCAGATATTTACAGTATCAATTGTAAAGCCTTTTCTAATTATATTAAGAATTGGAGGGTGATAAAAGGCCACCAAAGGGCCAATGGAGGAGGGCTGTTTCATGTGAACTCCATGGTCATGGCCAAGGCTTTAAATGACTACTTTGCATTAATGTTCCCTCCTGCTGATTATGGTGAGTTACCATTAGTGCAAAGTGCCTTTGTAAATGTTAAAGTGGATGACATGTAAAGATGAAAGGAAAATGTGCTCTCAAATTAGTTAATCATTTTAATGGACTGGGGTGAATATTCTCAATACATAGAAAGGAAAAACAAGCAGGCAATGGGAGATAATTATAGGCCCATTAGCATAATGATAGTCAGAAGAATGTTGTTAGGAGGACTCGTTAAGGATACCACATATGACTACCTTGATGAATAGAGACTTAAAACATGACTCTAGAAAAGCAAGTCATTCCCTAAGAACATTGAATTATTCAAGGAGATAGCTAGACTCTTGGAAGTAGGTGACCTTGTAATGATTGCAATTTAAACTTTTAAAGAATTTTCAAAGGCGATTTCACAACCTCAGAATGAACCAAAATGCTTAGCAGTGAATTATGTACACTCAAAATGTAGACACAGGAATAATATAAGAAAAATAGTGGACAATTTACAAAGGAAATGTATGCAAACAACACTGAGGTAAATAACCAGGGTAATAGATATTTAGATGTTATTTGAGATATTATGCAGGACACTGAAAAGAATTCCCTTTGTTCTTTGAAGACAGCCATGGGAGTTTTTTTATGGCAATCTAAGTGGGTAGGCATGACCTTGATTTAATGATTCAATCTTAGAAGATAAAACATCCCTCAGTATCACATTGAAATGCCAACGTAGATAGTGTTCATGACACTGGGGATTGGAGGCAAAGCTGGAGGCACATGGAATTAGTTGCATTCTCTTAAATTGCCATCTTTAAAGTTAGCAGTTCCTTAAGGAGAGTGCTCATTACTAGAGCCCTGCACGGATCTACATCGAACAATACTTTTTTCTAATATTCGCTCATGGGATGTGGGTGTGGCTCACTGGCCTAACATTTTTTGCCCCCATGCCATGAAGAAAGTGATGATGAGCTATCTTCTTGAACACTATACCATAGGTAGACCCACAATGCTCTTCACAATCTATAACGATGAGCTAACTAAATCCGATGAGGATACGGTTCAGCAGTTTGAAAATCTGTGTCAGAACCCTGACTAGAAAGAAAAGATACTGTCTGATCTAGACTTGATGAAGAACTGTGCAAGCACCTAGCAGATGCAATTAACGATCATTATCTATGTAAGCAGATCTAATTTTTATGCTATGTCAACTTCCAATTTACAGTCAGCTCAGTATGAAATGCATTTTGGTGTTATCCTACATGTGCCAAGTCCCACCTGGTCCAGAGGAGTATAATAACATCTCTGAACAAGTTAATTAGAAAAACTCTAAATGTTCACAACCAGTGCTGAAAGATTATATCAAAAACAATTGTAGGATGTATGGCTAGACCAATGCAATATAAAGCATCGTAATGCCTAGGGCAAGACCTTGGCAGGGCTTTATCGTAAACATAATGTCCAGTTCAGTTGGTGGAAAGTATAGAGGACTGAAGAAAATATTTGATTCATTCCTTAGCTAAAAACACTTACCACAATAGAATCAGAGAAATGGGTAATTTCATTACAGAAAATAATTATCTGTTTAACTGGTCCCTTATCTTATTGCCATCTGTGAGACCCTGCTGTCCACATATTAACTATAATATTTCTCTACAACGACCTGACCATAATTCAAGATTAATTCATTGACTATGATGCACTGACATGAAAGATGCGATATAAATGCAAGTTCTTTTACTCCAATTTTGATGTTCCCTCATTTAAGGTATATATTTGTCAAAATAATGAACTAATTCATATTGACAGCTATATATTGACAAATATATTGTAAGCTAATTGTGTTGCAATAAAGCAATATGAGAAAAGACCAATTAAGTTGAAATATCTTACAAGACATCAATGTCAATTAAAGCACAAACACAAATATCACCAAACACTGTTTATTTTCATTAAACAATGAAAACCAAGTACTAGAAAATATTCTTGAATGTTACCATACACTAGACGTATTCATATTTCAAACATACCTGCTGTTTAATAGAAACCGTGTTCATTAGACTACGGAATTCTTGGAATTCAAAGGTGAATGAAGTTACATCAGATTTGAGGATTTCAAAAATATTACACTTTAAGAAAAGAGGGAGGTTGAGGCTGTTTTTGTGTCATATGGAATTGTGACCTACAAACACCTACCAATGAATAACAACGAAACCCTATCAGATGTTCTTACTTATACCTTTCTATTGTGGCCTTAAAAGCTGCAATTTAAACTCATCCAAATCTTATTAGCTAAGTTACATTTGGTATTATTTAGTACATCTGGATAATTATATTTCCACTACTATTCACAAGGATGATACCAGACAGAGGGATTTTAACAATTACAGAGAATTGAAAAGATGTAGCTGTTTTTCCCCAGAAGTCTCCAACAGGGCCTGATGGAGATCTTTAACAGAAAGAAGGGGCTAAACTGGGTGGACATGGAAAAAGTGTTTGCACTGTGGAGGAGATCAAACCTCGAAGTCATGGATGTAAGATAGTCAGTAATTGGTCCAAATGGGAATTCAGGAGATGTTTTCCCGGAGAAAGTGGTTGAAGTTTGGAATATGTTTTTACAGTGTTGAGGTTGCTAACATATATACATTTAAAAGTTAGCTCCATCAGCACATGAAAGAGAAAGTAACAGAAAGTCATACTGAAATAAAAACAAAACACTGCAGATGCTGGAAATCTTAAATGAAAACAAAAAGTGCTGGAGAAACTCTATGGAGAGAGAAACGGAATCAACATTTTGATCCTGGTATGACTCCTGTTCAGAACACAGATTATTTACTACAGGTATTGCATTATTTTCATTGCTTAATAAGCTAATCAGCATTTGGTTCTGATGAAATTATATTATACTTGAAAGTTAATGCTTGTCTCTTTCCACAGATGCTGCCAGACCTGCTGAGTTTTTCCAGCATTTTCTATTTTTGCTTATACAACAAAACTTTTCTGATAAAGTTACGTGAAGTAAGGTTTGAGGAGGAGTGTGTGGAACATAAGTGCTGGTATATATTATTAGACTAAATTGTGTTTATTTGTGCTGGAGATTCCATACATCTTCATCCATTTTATGTATGTATAATGTTACAGATAATATATAAATGTAAGATAATATGTAAGCCCTACTGGACAATAGGACTGCCCTCTCATTAGAGAGAGAGAGAGAGAGAGAGATGGCTGGTGGTGGTTTAACCTGAGGGTCACTAGACCTCAGGCAAGAGGAGAGGTTGAGAATGAGAGTCCTTTATAGTAACCTCAGTTGGTGTGGGAATTGAACCCATACAATTGGCAACACTCTGCACCACAAACCATCTATCCAGCCAACTGAGCACCAGATAATGTATGTTATTGTTAGCATGTTCTTACCTACTGTGGGGTCTCCATCTGAAACCATAATAATGAATGATACAGATCGTGGATCCAGCAGACCCAAATTATTGGCTTCCGTTAATATATAAATGGCTGACAGGACTGCTTCATTGATGTTTGTTCCTGTTAAAGGATAAAAGATGGAAACTGTAAATGAATGATGCATGCCATGTAAATAAATTAATGCTTCTCGAATTGGTGGAGCAACTTGGATGTAGAGAGCTGGAGTAAATATATGATTATTTTTGGATTTGCTTTTTTTTTAACCAAGATGTGTATAAGAGTCACAACATCATGTTGCACCCCATACAGGACACTTTTGGAATACTGCATATAATTCTGGCCACCTTTCTATAGGAAGGATATTGATAAACTTGAGAGGGCGCAGAAAAGATTTACAGGGTGTTGCCAGGAATGGAGGGTTTGAGCTAATGGGAGAAGCTGAATAGACTGGGGCTCATTTCCCTAGAGTAAAGGAGGCTGAGGGGTGACCTTATAGATATTTATAAAATCATGAGGGGCATCAATAGAGTGAACAGTCAAGGTCTTTTTCCAAGAGTGGAGGAGTCCAAAACTAGGGAGCAATGATTTATGGTGAGGGGGGAAAGATTTAAAAAGGATCTGAAGGGTAAATGTTTCACACAGAGAGTGGTGCGTGTATGGAACATGCTGCCCGAAGAAATGATGGAGTCTGGTACAATTACAACATTTAAAAGGCATCTGGATGGATATATGAATGGGAAGGGCTTAGACAGATATGGGCCAAGTGCTGGCAAATGGAACTAGGTCAGATTGGGATGTCTGGTGGACATGGATGAGCTGGACCGAAGGGTCTACTTCCATTCTGTATAGCTCTATGACTCTAAAAGTTCTGTTTTCTTTCACTAGTTGTCTGCAACTGTTCTAATTTCAGAAATGTCAATTTTTTGTTTTATATATCTCCATATAGATTCCGGGCACTGATCTTAACCAAATCCTTCGCTCTTCAGATATCATGGGCTGGACTTTACACCTCATTGTTTGTGGGTTGAAGGCGAGGGTCCTATAAAACCTTACTTTGACTTTCCCATTGTCCACCTGCCCCTGTGGACTATTAGAAATTTTGTTGAGGGCAGATCACCTGACCTTCGGGCTATTTGGGATATTGAATGACTAATGGGTAATTTGGGGCCTCTTTTGCTGAAGCCTGTATTTATCTCAAACCTGGAAGTTTAGCCACATACCGCTGGGCAAGGAGGAGGGGATTTCTTTGGTATATTTAGCAGCGAGCCCCCACCCCGTTCAACCTCCTGAGATTATCCTCCTCTTTTAGCCCTCTCCTGGCCCTCTTGAACTTGGCATCCCCACCCTCCGCTGACCTTCCACCCCATTGCTGATTCAGGGGTCTCCAGATTCAGGGCTGACCTGGTCTCCTCAGTGTGGTGGGACAGTCTGTAGTTTCAGGATTGGCCTTTCCACCACTCTGGCTCTGCTAGATCCAGAGATTTCCTCCCCATCCAATTGACCGACAGCACTCTAAGGCGGAGCTCCAGAGGTCTTGACTTAAATACTGATCCCAGAATTCAACTGCAGTGGGAGGGGCTTGGCCAGGATCATGGCAGGCTGTACCAAGATTTTTTAAACTGGGGAGGGAGAAATCTGCAGAAAATTTAACCTCATGTCAAAAATATTTACTTGAGACTGGAGGCAGAGATTTACAATTCCTTGTTGATCTGCAACCTTTCCTGAGCAGCAAACTTAGCAGAGGCTTGACTGGATCAGGCTACATCAGCATCACGTTCAGTGCAGATAGTGGCCTGTCTGTAGTCGATGTCTCATATCCTGATCATTCTCCACCATCTACAAGATTGACATCGAGAGTAAGATCCCCACCAAACCAGCACAGGGGATCAATATGCATCACACAAATAGACTTTCAGGTTCCTTAATGCTGGGCCTCATGGTGAATGTAACAGGACTGTGCAATTTTTAAAAAAGTTCACTCATGGGATGTGAGTGTTACAGGCCAGGCCAGCATTTACTGTCCATTCCTAATTGCCTAGAGGACAGTTAAGAGTCAACCACATTAGATTAGATTACTTACAGTGTGGAAACAGGCCCTTCGGCCCAACAAGTCCACACCGCCCCGCCGAAGCGCAACCCACCCATACCCCTACATCTACCCCTTACCTAACACTACGGGCAATTTAGTATGGCCAATTCACCTGACCTGCACATCTTTGGAGTGTGAGAGGAAACCGGAGCACCCGGAGGAAACCCACGCAGACACGGGGAGAATGTGCAAACTCCACACAGAGAGTCGCCTGAGGCGGGAATTGAACCCGGATCTCTGGCGCTGTGAGGCAGCAGTGCTAACCACTGTGCCACCATGCCGCCCACACTGTGGGCCTGGAGTCACATGTAGGCCAGACAAGGTTAGGATAACAGGTAAAGGTCATTAATGAACCAGATGGGTTTTTCCTGACAATTGACAGTGACTTCCTGGTCATCAGTTGACCCTTAATTCCAGATTCTTCATTAAATTTAAATTCCGCCATCTGCCATGGTGGGATTTGAACCAGGGTGCCCAGAACATTCTTTCCTGAAGAAGGGCTGATGCCCGAAACGTCGATTCTCCTGTTCCTTGGATGCTGCCTGACCTGCTGCGCTCTTCCAGCAACACATTTTCTGCCCAGAACATTAGCTGAGTTTCTGGATTAATAGTCTATGATGATACCACTAGGCCATCGCTTTCGCAATGCAACAAGCTCACTGCACACTGCAAAAGGACATTACAGGGAATATTGAATACTCACCACATGCCTTAAGTGGCATAACCTCCTTTAAGATGTTCAATGCCATTAAAGACAACGCAGTTCACTTAACCGCTGACCCTGTCACTGGACTCAGTAACAGACTCAGTAACACCCTACTCTGGCACTGTGTGGTTCTAGAGTATCAACTATTGCAGAGCTCATTACAACAACTCACAAAATTGCTTTCACGCCATCATCCAGCCTTGTGAGCTCTGGACTAAAACTGGCCAAGAACTATAACATCTTAATTGTCAGCACCATCATTCCCTCATGCAACTCTGAGGGTATACACCATTCTGATTTGAGCACAGTTACATGTTCCTTTACTTTTCTGGTTCCAGAACTTAGAATTACCCTCTCAGCACCATGATGGAGGGAATACAATTATTAGAAGGGTTTCATGGACTTTTAAGGTGGTTAGTCATTAACATTGTCTGGGTGGACAGTAAACATAGGCTTGTCTATATTTCCCTCATCCCAAAACAAATCAAAAATTCCTTATATGTCAATTACATTTTGTTTTCTTAAGAGACAAGTTAAATATAGATCCCTCTTAGTAACAGATCAATATATTGTGGGTTACATGAATTTACTACTTCTGCTGAGATAGAACATTGTTTCATCAACCTGCGACAAACAACATTTGGTTCACTCCAAATCAAAATGAGTGAGGGGAATGTAAACCACATTACTGAGAGGGAATAAAAATAACAAGGTTCCCTCATCAACTCTGTGAGTTAGTCAGTCAGTAGATATCATCTCTGTCTCAGCTTTTCTTCTCAGTCTGTACAGTGTTAGTTGATCTCAGCCATGCGACAAGAATTAGCCTCATTATCAGCTGTCCAATCCTGTTAATTATTTAACAGGAAGTGCATTTATGTGGCACACAGGGTTGAGTTTAGCTGTGATATCCACACAACTGAAACAATGCTAACTGCCAAACTTCTTATTATTTGATAGGATATAGGCATCACTGGCAAGGGCAGCATTTGTTGTTCATCGCTGAGAGACCTTGCAACTGAATGGCTTGCTAGACTATTTAAGATACAACTCCCTAGCACCCGCCCCCTCCCCCCACCACCCCCCCCCCACCCCCGGAACCCCCACTGTCCAGCATTTGGTCCAGACCAGGTAAGGATGGCAGGTTTCCTTGCCTGCTGATGAACAAGGACGGTTTTATTGACAATCGATCAATGATAGTTTCATGGTCATCAGTGTTGTGACTAGTTTTCAATTCCAGATTAATAAGTTGAATTCCACTGCCAAAGAATCACAGAAGCCTCACAGAGCAGAAGGAGGCCATTCAGTCCATCCTGCCTGCAATGGCTCTTCACACAACCAAAATTACTTAGTGCTAGTCTCTGGCTTCCTCCCCAAAGTCTGCACACTATTTCTATCTGAATAATTACCCAATGCCCTCTTAAATGCCTCAATTGAACCAGCCTCCACCATACATCCAGGCAACATATTCCATACCTAACTACTCACTGAGAAAAAAATCTTTTTTTCTCATATCAACCCTTGCTTCCTTTGCATATCACTTTTTATCCATGCTTTCTTCTTCTTGTTCCTTTTACAAATGGAAACAATTTCTCCCTATTTACTCTATCCAAACCACTCATGATGTTGAAAACCTCCACCAGTACCATCATCACCTGAAGAAGGGCCAATTGTGATTTCAAATAAACCTGTTGGACTATAACCTGGTGTCTTGAGATGTTTGATCTTGACCACCCCAATCCAACACCAACACCTCCATATCACATCTTCTCTCCAAGGTGAACTGTCCCAATTCTTCAACCTATTCTCATCCTCATCCTTGGAACCAATCTTGTAAATCCCTTCTGCACTCTCTTCAATGTATTCACACGTTTCCTATAATGTGACCCAGAAATATACATAATACTTCAACTGAGCAGTGGTGAGCAGAGCTCCAGGTCCCACAGCATTAGCCTTTGCTTTTGGGTCACTAGTTAATAGAATTAGCAGTGCATGTCAAACTTCCTGTAACTCATACATTAATGACAGCCACTTAGATGAGATACTGAATGGAATCATGTGTAGCAAACCATACACACATTTGAAATTTGATGAAGAAAAAGCAGAAAACAAATAAACCAACATCTTTGAACTAATGTTTAAACAGTTGTGGATGGTACTACAATTTGTTGCCACTAGGTGCACGTTCCAACCTATGAATCGTCATTTAGCAATTGCTATTTTGTTACAATGTCATTGCGAGGAGTAAAATCGAATTAAAGTCTTTCCTCACAGGGAATCTCAGCAATGAGTCATCTGGGGTTATGCTTATCCATCCCTTAAACACATACCACCACTCGGCTGGATTTTCTCGATATATTTTTTGGCATCCTCAATCTGGTTGGGAGTGGCTGGGACCAGATGTTGATTCCAGAAACGAATGTTGTGGTTGAAATCAATAATTGTGAACTGGTCCTCTGGGCGGAGATCAGACAGGATCGTTGCCATGGCTTCAACAGTCTAATATAGAGAATGAAAAATATTGATTAGTTGAAGTGAAGTTTATTCATCATCGGTTTCAGTCTTCACCAACAATCAGGTGTATTGAAAAGTTGCAGTGAGTCACATTTGCAGTTTATTCTTGGGTTATTCCGATGCACATCTAAACATGTAGTCATTCAATTAAAAAAAATAATTCTGGAATGTTGTGAAAAGCTTATGTTTTTTGAGAAAGGGACATTTTTTGAAGCAAACACAGAGAATGTTGGAGAAGCTCAGCAGATCTGTGGAGACAGCAATAGAGTTAACGTTTTGCTTAAGTATGACTCTTCCTCAGGATTGAAAGGCATTTTTATTATATGTACTTTTGACATAACCAGAGGAGGGGCAAGAGGACAGATGGTGTCAAAACTCAATGTAAAATACAAAAGGGCAGCTCATTGAGAAGAAAGAAAAAGAAAGATGTAAAATGGGTGTAAGTAAAGGTGTGAAAGGGAGAGAATTAATCCTGTTTACTATGTGCAAAGAAAACAAGACATAAACATGACAGGGCTGTGGGGGAGAGAATGTAAGAAAAATGGAGTTCAGAGGTCATCACTTTTCATTCTGAGGTCCTTCTCTCTGTTTGGGATTGTTTGAGGAATTGGTGCATCTCAGGAAATTGAAAGTGCGTGTAGTGATTGGAACCAGGTGGACCTTATTGACTATGAGATCCTTGATTGGGATTGTTAACCTGGGCCAATCAAGGAACCCTGACTGACTGACATTAACAGGTGATGCAGAATCTCCTCATTTCAAGGACTGACTCTGAGCTGGCTGGCCACATCCAGTGTACACCCTTTATGGTAAAAACAATGACTGCAGATGCTGGAAATCAGATTCTGAATTAGTGGTGCTGGAAAAGCATAGCAGTTCAGGCAGCATCCGAGGAGCAGTAAAATCGACATTTCGGGCAAAAGCCCTTCATCAGGAATACAGGAATCAGTATTCCTGATGAAGGGCTTTTAACTGAAACGTTGATTTTACTGATCCTTGGATGCTGCCTGAACTGCTGTGCTTTTCCAGCACCACAAATCCAGTACACCCTTTATGGACATGTAAATAAAGGGTGACTTGGTACTGTCCTTTTTGCAATTATTTCAGCACAGTTCTGACTTCAACCATCATTGCATTCAACAAATCAAGAATTTCTGGATGTTTTGCCAGTCCTAAAATTTGCCTTAAAGCATGTCATCAAATTCAGGAATTATGGCCTGGATTTTCACCAAGTCAGACTGAAATTGACTCAGATTAAGGAAACGGAAGAGATAGGATGTAGCTACTAAGAATGAACAGGATATCCTGTGCAAATATAAATCATGAAAGTCTTTGCCTCAGTCTGCCTGCTACGAGGGATCCATGAGTCACAAGGCACAAGTCTTCTGTAGAAAATTAGACTGACGTTGGCAGCAAAGGCAATTGACAAAGAAGAGATCTAGTGGGGCCAGTGCAGCTCGATTGAGTATGAACCTAAGAAGTGAAAAGGGCGACTTTGAAATTTTCTCAGCCTGCATCATTCAGAACCTAGACAATACCTTCATATTGAAACAATGTCACTGAAGCGAAAGGATTTACCTGCTTCATTTTAATTCCCCACATTGAGCCACTGACATCAATGACAAAGATGATGTTTTTAGGAAGTGGTGGAAGATTATCAGGAGCAAAAAAGTGAGCAAAGTAACCATTGGAAACCTACAGTGAGACAGAGAGAAATGGTTAGCAAGGGTATAGCACAAAATAACATTGTCTTTGCAAAAGATGTAAATGCATCATTAAGATTCAAGTGAAATGTTCTAAAGTTTGGGCAAGACCTGAAGGTTTCCACCATTGAGCTCCCGTTTCACATCATATCTCACAATGATACGTCCATCAATGGCTGTATCTGTACAATTTGGGCATTTCCGCTGTTGGTCCAAGTTTGGCTTGAAGGAAACATGAGCCTAAAAATACAAGATGGAATTGTGAGTATCTGTCCAGGTTGAGAGTTGAATCTAACATTGGTTTCTGAGAGGTATTATTGTGACTGTATTCTTGAGACTGCCTAGCTTGCTGTGTTCTTCTAACCTCTTTAGCTTCAACCAGTACATCGAGCAACTTCTCTGAACAGCAGCTTGGTGTGTTTAACACTTTGATGGGTTTGCAGGAAATTTAAAATGAAAGGAACTGACATTACAATATGTTCTGGAGTTTGATCAACAGGCGTCTTCACTATTCAGCTACGACTAGATCTGCTCGCTCAGCAGCACTTGCACCTAACGTATTTGCTTTGGGTTAGAGGCATCAAGATTATAAGGACTATTTAAACAATCTAGGTTGATTTTAACTGCAGCAACCAGGTATTAACAGAGAGAGAATAGCCTGAAACTGGTGCCAGATTATTTATTATCTCATTCACTATGACCCTCCAGCTACCATCTTCATAGTGGTTTTCCTATGAATGGCTTGTCATATTTAAGATGAAAATTCAGAATCTTCAATTGAGGTAGGACCCCAAATGCAATTTTATGGTGCAAATGGGCAAAATAGGTGCTACAAAATGGTCAGGTCTACACATGCTTCTCTAGCAGATTGCTTTTCCCTCCATGTTCAGTCCATATAGGAATGGGCTGATTATCCAATGTTCCTCAGCTTGTGGACATGTCCCTGGGTTAAATTGTTGAGTCTGCATGCAAGTCAGTTTATGTGCAAGTCGGAACACAACGCAGCACAGTGTAAAATAGCTGTTCATACGTATAGGAAACGCTCATATGTTGGATCCTTTAAATTACACTCCTGTATGGGATGGCGTTCATAAACCTGACATTTGTAACTCAGGAACCCCCCCTGTCATTTCCTGCAGCAATGCACATGAGGTGGGACATTAAAACATCATGGCAGCAACATAAGATGGGCAGTAATTATGCTGACTACCCATTCTGTTCTAAAAAATTAAATTCGCCCCACCCTGCGTTCATGATGTCAGAAGTCACATGACATCAGGTTATAGTCCAATAGGTTTATTTGAAATCACAAGCTTTCGGAGCGCTGTTCCTTCATCAGGTGTCATAACCAGCACCTTCACATCATGCACTCATGAAGTATTTGCACAGTGTGTAATCAGACTGAGTTTACCATGTTTTTTAAATCCCTATCATGAGTCAGGCTGAGTCTTTCCTTTCATGAATAATGAATCCTGTACTGATATAATCAATACAAATATTTTGACTTGACCTCCAACTGTAATCATTGAAATTTGGATCATATTTAATTATTTCTTTGATCCACAATTTTCATTCATTTTGTCATTAACAGATTTGTGTGCTGTCAAAATCAGTAAGAGACAATATTAAGAGAATTACCTTCTGAAAAGATGACAATGACTATACTTTAGAATCATAGAATATACAGTTACAGAAGAAGACTGTAACTTTAGGGTGCAGGACCTGGAGTGTAGGGAGGGTAGGAATATGGTATCAATCTTAAAGGATCGTGCCTGTAAACAGAAGAGTGGCTTGAAGTGTGTATACTTTAATGCCAGAAGTATACGAAATAAGGTAGGTGAACTCGCAGCGTGGGTTGGTACCTGGGACTTCGATGTTGTGGCTATTACGGAGACATGGCTAGATCAGGGACAGGATTGGCTGTTGCAGGTTCCAGGGTTTAAATGTTTTAGTAGGGTCAGAGGTGGGGGTAAAAGAGGGGGGGGTGTGGCTTTGCTAGTCAAAGATAGTATTACAGCGGTGGAAAGGAAGATGGATGAAGATTTGCCATCTGAGGTAGTTTGGGTTGAGGTTAGGAATAGGAGAGGTGAGGTCACCCTGTTAGGAGTCTTTTACAGGCCTCCTAATAGTCCTAGAATCGTTGAAGAAAGGATTGCGAAGATGATTCAGGAGAAGAGTGATAGTAATAGGGTGATTGTTATGGGAGACTTTAACTTTCCTGATATTGATTGGGAAAGCTATAGCTCAAGTTCGTTAGATGGGTCAGTGTTTGTGCAATGTGTGCAGGAGAGTTTCCTGACACAATATGTAGATAAGCCAACAAGAGGTGAGGCCATACTGGATTTGGTTCTGGGTAACGAACCAGGCCAGGTATTAGAACTAGAGGTAGGTGAGCACTTTGGGGACAGTGACCACAATTCGGTGATTTTTAGTCTCGTGATGGGGAGGGATAAGTGTGTACTACAGGGCAAGAGTTATAGCTGGGGGCAGGGAAATTATGATGCGTTGAGGCATGACTTAGGATGTGTGGATTGGAAAAGTAGATTCCAAGGCAAGAGCGTAATTGATATGTGGAACTTGTTCAAGGAGCAACTATTGAGTGTCCTTGATAAGTACGTACCTATCAGGCAGGGAGGAAAGGGTCGTGTGAAGGAGCCGTGGTTTAATAAGGAGTTGGAATCCCTTGTTAAATGGAAGAGGGCGGCCTTTGTAAAGATGAGGCGTGAAGGTTCAATAGGGGCGATTGAGAGTTATAAGGTAGCCCGGAAGGACCTGAAGAGAGAGCTAAGAGCAGCAAGGAGGGGACATGAAAGGTCCTTAGTTGGTAGGATTAGGGAAAACCCTAAGGCTTTCTATAGGTATGTTAGGAATAAAAGAATGACTAGGGAAGGAATAGGTCCAATCAAGGATAGTAATGGGAAGTTGCGTGTGGAGGCTGAAGAGATTGGGGAGGCGCTGAATGAATACTTTTCGTCAGTATTCACTCAGGAACAGGACATTGTTGTCGATATGAATACTGAGGCACGAATAAGTAGAATGGATGGCTTTGAGATATGTAGAGAAGAGGTGTTGGAAATTCTGGCAAGGGTGAAAATAGATAAGTCCCCTGGGCCTGATTGCATTTATCCTAGGATTCTCTGGGAAGCAAGGGAGGAGATTGCAGAGCCATTGGCCTTGATTTTTGTGTCCTCTTTGTCTACAGGAGTAGTGCCAGAGGACTGGAGGCTAGCAAACGTGGTTCCCTTGTTCAAGAAGGGGAGTAGGGATAATCCTAGTAACTATAGGCCAGTGAGTCTCACTTCTGTTGTGGGCAAAGTCTTAGAGAGAATTATAAGGGATAGGATTTATGCACATCTGGATAAGAATGATGTGATCAAGGATAGTCAGCATGGTTTTGTGAAGGGCAGGTCGTGCCTCACAAACCTTATTGAATTCTTTGAGAAGGTGACGAAGGAGGTAGATGAGGGGAAAGCGGTAGATGTAGTATATATGGATTTTAGTAAGGCGTTTGATAAGGTCCCCCATGGTAGGCTACTGCAGAAAATACAGAGATATGGCATTGAGGGTGAGTTGGAGGTTTGGATTAGGAATTGGCTCTCTGGAAGAAGACAGAGGGTAGTAGTTGATGGCAAAGATTCATCTTGGAGTGCCGTCACTAGTGGTGTTCCGCAAGGATCTGTTTTGGGACCATTGCTGTTTATCATTTTTATAAATGACCTGGAGGAAGGGTTAGAAGGTTGGGTGAGCAAGTTTGCGGATGATACGAAAGTCGGAGGAGTTGTAGACAGTGAGGAAGGATATGGCAGGTTACAGCGGGATATAGAGAAGCTGCAGAGCTGGGCAGAAAGGTGGCAAATGGAGTTCAATGTAGCTAAGTGTGAAGTGATTCACTTTGGTAAGAGTAATAAAAAGATGGATTACTGGGCTAATGGTAGACTACTTGGTAGTGTGGAAGAGCAGAGGGATCTTGGTGTCCATGTACACAGATCTCTGAAAGTTGCCACCCAGGTAAATAGTGCAGTGAAGAAGGCATATGGCGTACTGGCTTTTATTGGTAGAGGAATTGAGTTCCGGAGTCCTGAGGTCATGCTGCAGTTGTATAAGACTCTGGTGCGGCCGCTTCTGGAATATTGTGTGCAGTTTTGGTCGCCATACTATAGGAAGGATGTGGAGGCACTGGAACGGGTGCAGAGGAAGTTTACCAGGATGTTGCCTGGTATGGTAGGAAGATCCTATGAGGAAAGGCTGAGGCACTTGGGGTTGTTTTCTTTGGAGAAAAGAAGGTTTAGGGGTGATTTGATAGAGGTGTACAAGATGATTAGGGGGTTAGATAGGGTTGACAGTGAGAACCTTTTTCCGCGTATGGAGTCAGCTAT
The DNA here is from genome assembly GCF_047496795.1 of Chiloscyllium punctatum. Classification (NCBI taxonomy): domain Eukaryota; kingdom Metazoa; phylum Chordata; class Chondrichthyes; order Orectolobiformes; family Hemiscylliidae; genus Chiloscyllium; species Chiloscyllium punctatum. The sequence continues at coordinate 57,056,438 of NC_092782.1, forward strand.
TACAAGGGGGCATAGCTTTAAATTAAGGGGGGGTAGATATAGGACTGATGTTAGGGGTAGGTTCTTCACTCAGCGAGTCGTAAGATCATGGAATGCCCTGCCAGTAGCAGTAGTGGACTCTCCCTCTTTATGGGTATTTAAGCGGGCATTGGATAGGTATATGGAGGATAGTGGGTTAGTGTAGGTTAGGTGGGCTTTGATCGGCGCAACATCGAGGGCCGAAGGGCCTGTACTGCGCTGTATTGTTCTATGTTCTATGTTCTATGTTCTAAGCCATTTGATCCATCCAGTCTATACATACAAACTGGAAAATTTACTCTCTTCTAAATTAGCTGGAAAAACAAAAGATTTGGAGCTCTACAATCCACCTGGCAGTAGAAAATTAGAATAAGGAATTAATTTATTTAACCAGTTAAATTTCCCACAAGTATGGATCAGACATTAATGTCTGAAGGTATTATTCCCACCAGCTGTAACCGTGATCACACATATCCAACTGTAATATAACCAAGGTCTCTCAAATGGACACATCAAATTAAAACCTTCAACTCATTGAATAAAGTCCATTCAAATACACATAAACTAGTGGAGTGGTGAACTATTTCAGTAGATTGTAGGCCAAATATAATGAAAAACAGTTTTGTTGTTGAAGACTCTCATGAAGCCATTTTTGTCTACATTTTGAGATTCAGGGTAGTGCTACTTTGAGCAATAGTGTGTTACAGAGAGAGACAGATTGATAACCTAGATGGTCTTACCATGTGAGCCTGTACAATTACAACTCCAGTTTGTAACTTAGGGCTGGTACTCAGTATCTAAGATGCTTTGGCATCTTATATCTCAGAGTCATAGAGTCATACAGCACAGAAATAGACCCTTCATCCAGCCAGTCCATGTCAAACATAATCCCAAACTAAACCAGTCTCACCTACCTGATCCTGACACATATCCCTCCAAACCTTTCCTATTCATGTACTTATCCAAATATCTTTTAACTCTCAAAATGGTTTCATGAGAGTCTTCAACAACAAAACTGTTTTTCATTATATTTGGCCTACAATCCACTGAAATAGTTCACCACTCCACTAGTTTATGTGTATTTGAATGGACTTTATTCAATGAGTTGAAGGTTTTAATTTGATGTGTCCATTTGAGAGACCTTGGTTATATTACAGCTGGATATGTGTGATCACGGTTACAGCTGGTGGGAATAATACCTTCAGACATTAATGTCTGATCCACACTTGTGGGAAATTTAACTGGTTAAATAAATTAATTCCCTATTCTAATTTTCTACTGCCAGGTGGATTGTAGAGCTCCAAATCTTTTGTTTTAATTATACCTGCATCCACCACTTCCTTGAACCACCCTCTCTGTAAAAAACTTGCCCCTCATGTTTTTTTAAAATTTCTCTCCTTTCACCTTAAAAAATATATCCCCTATACTGAATTATAATTGGGTTTAGACAACAAAGCATTTTCAGGAAATGCTAAACCAGAATGCTAAAAATACAGTGCCCTGACAGCAAAAGATAAGTTGAATTTTCAGTTGAGCTCTTTATGGCAAATGGTTCTCATTTAAAGTTACAGTCAAAGCATTGAAATATTCAATTGCTCACCAGACATCTCTGCATTGTTTTGTTTTTCATTTCAACTTTCTGATATTTTATTTGTATTTCCTTTTCTTAACATCTCTCGTATTTTGAATGCCACCAATAAGACACTGTGCAGTGAGCAACTTGGTAGTTGTTGGCATAGAACCAATCTTGATGAAAAATGAAACGTTAAATACTAAAGGTGTTGAGGAGTGTGGTGGGAGAGAGGGAGTATGGTTTCGAGATGGAGGATCGGCCTATGATTTTAGTAAATGGTGGACCAGGCTCTATGGGCCTAATGGCCTACTTCTGTCCTTATTTCTATGTTGTTGTGCTTTTATAATGGGTTGTAGTAATTATAGCTTAGACGTTTGGGTTGAACATTGAGAACCAGTACAATACCATTTATGAATCTCTGTGTTAATTATCATCATTCGTTTTTTAGAAAAACGTAATAGAAGTTGTAACTGAAGTTGACCTTGTTCTCTCCTTTAGTTATGCGGATGACCCCATCAAACTGTGTTCCAAACATGTTCGGTGCTTCAATACGGCTGATTCCTTGTGGCTCAAATATATAGACATCCACCTAAGGGGAAAACAAATTATATTCCGAACAAATGGACTTATTAATTAAATATATCAGATTCCTTTTTAAAATCTCCAGATGGTGAACAAATCCACATTGAACAGAAGTATCATCAAGTCCATGCCTTGATACCCACATGCAACATCCAAGTAATGCACAAATCAGAAGCAGGAATCTTAACTAATGGTTGTTTTCTATGTGAGTAATGCTGAGACCATTTACGATGTCTCTGTTAGCTAACACAGCACAGTTTAGGGAGAAAACTGTGATCTGCCCACTCTGAAGATCTCAGTGTAATAGCATGTGCCACATTAAACCACTGAACTATCAGAGTTGTAATATTTATTTATTTATTAATCTCCTGTTGCCCCCTGGATTAGTTTGGAATTTGAAATGTTTGACCTGCCACTAAATGTCAACTACAATAACTAGGAGAGTACAGTATTTGCAGGCACATAGAAGTTGCTAATTAAGTCAATGTTGGGCAGCACTGGCTGAATAGATCCTTTCAGATCCACTGGGTGGTCCAGGATCAGACAGTCTGGGGTTCTTGTCATTGCATTGTCTCAGGGCTGGATTGCTGTGGTCCCATTTTCACTTGCCCACACCTTCAATACATTCTGTTCTGAAGAAGGGCCACTGGACTTGAAACATTAACTTTGATTTCTTTCCACAGATACTGCCAGACTTTGAGATTTTGCAGCAATTTCTGTTTTTGTTTCAGATTTCCAGAATTTGCAGTTTTCTTCATTTCTTCCCCCTTCAATCCATTCCTTGCCTCACAGGTTGAAGAAAAGTTTCAGTGCTTTATATATGTTTATACTTCCTTAGCATGGAAGTATAGAGAAAGGGACACTATAACATCACCATAGGACCCTTTAAAATCAGGAAGGATGAGAAGCACAGGCAGTAAGGTGTGAACCTACGTAGGGAAACCCCAATGGACTTCAAATCAATTGCCTTAACCATGAAGTTTGTATTTCATTTGAGTCTCCTTTAGTCTGAGAAACTTCCAAAAATTGAGGGTGGGCCAAACCAATTGAGAAAAATTCTGGTCACTGTCTTGTTCCTACCACACAAGTGTACACAATTGGAATTTGACTTTGATATATTTACAACACTTATTTTCAATCAGTGGTAGAGCCTTGGAGTCATACAGCAGAGTAATAGTCCAACCAGTCCGTCCTGACTATAACCCCACATAAACTAGTTTCACCTGCTTGCTCCTGGTCCATATCCCTCCAGACCATCCCTATTCACGTACCTATATAAATACTTATTCAGCCATGGCAAGTCAGAGACCTTGCTAACATTATGCTCATTGTTTCAAGATGGCGCCTAAGCGTGGCAACACTTTCTATATACCACACGAAGAAACACTTATCACAGTAGTTTTATATACGTGTGACAACAAATCTAAATCTAATCTATTTTAATCTAATCTAACATATTGTAGCAGCTTTAACATGTGTACTGAGGGAATTTTGATGATCCGATCATCACAGTTGGAGAGTTTTTCATTTGGTTAATCAAATGCCGGATAATCAAATGCTAGATAACATAGTTTAGCCGAACATCAGGACCTTGCAATTTTGTTTGAATAATCCGAAAGTCAGATAATTGAATATTGGGTAACTGAGGTTCCTCTGTAATCATAATTTAATGCACTTAAGAGGAATGTCACTGGACCAGCTAACCATAAAACCTGGGCACATGAATTTGGATGGCAGGTAGTGAAATTTGAATTCAGTAAAATCTGGAATATAATGCTTGTCTAATGGTAACTGTGTCAATTGTTGTAAAAGCTCATCTGGTTATTAATGTCCTTTATGGATCTTTTACTGGTCTGGCCTACATGTGAAACCAGACCTGCGGCAATGTGATTAGGGATGGGCAATGACTTCTGGTCTAGCGAGTCACATCCCAAGAACAAATTAAATAAACCTCACCTGCATCAAGTCAAAATTGAGCTCTGTAGATGATGAACCCTATAATGAAGTCAGCCATGGTAGAGTCATTTAGCACAGAAATAGCCCCTTTGGTCTAATCAGTCCATACTGACCATAATCCCAAGCTGTACTAGTCCCACCTGCCTGCTCCTGGCCCATATCCCTCCAAATAGTGTAGAACATGAGTTATCTGACTGGGGCTGTTAACCTAATCCAATCAGGGAGCCCTGGCTGACAGATATAAACAGGAGCATTAGGGGTTCTGTTTACTCTGGGAGCTGGCTCTGAGAGAGCTGAATCAGTGTCAAGGACTCTCCGTGTATAAATAAAGGGTAACTTGTTGACGGGATACCAGCCTTTGTGGAGTCATTTCAGAGCCAAAGAAAGAGGTAGTGGAAAATGTGAAAAAAAGTTTTACCAATGAGATGGGATTTAAGGAAGGTCTCAACAGGAAGTGTAAGAATTCAAATGGGCAGCAATCCTTTTGGAGATAATACTTGCCATCCGGTCAGAGTGAAACCCATTGAGTACACAGTGTAGCAATAAAGATTATTGAATGTACCTGGAGCTGCTTCACTAAGCTTCCTGGGCGGAGTATGATAGTTTGTTCATAAAACCCCAGTCGTCGTTGTAACAGTTCTTGGCAGTAAAGTTCAAAGCTGACTTTGCTCCCACCAGGAACATTTACTTCAGCCTTAAAGCTTTCCATCTCATGAGCTGATGTCCTAAATATGAAACACATCGAGAAATTACTGAAGGGCCTTTTTTTGATAATGTAGTATTTTCCTGGCCAACTCATTATGTACACAGGAAAAGAAGAGAATCGTCTTGTGTTTGGCTTTGGAGAGCAGTTAGCCACCAGGTGAGGAGGGGAGATCCAGGACTACAAACAGAATGTGTAATACAGGATAAAAAAAAGCATAAACATCAATGGAGACTTTACCTAAGAATCCCAGCAGCCTTCCCTTGGGCCAATGCTTCTGCATAAAGTTTTCTGGCCACACTTGTTTCATGCACGGATCCAACAAATGTTATGTCATTCACCGTCCTGTGTGAGAGATGGAAAGCATATTTATTAATTCCATTAAAGTAATGATGCAGGTTTATTTTGCTTCTTATTATCTAACCTACTTTTCCCATTTTTCATTTTTCATAGTTACCTTGAACCCTGTCTATTCTCCCCTCTCTTAATCTCAGGAGTTTGGAGGTTAATCATGTTCCTTCTATAGATCAAACCTGGGAGGTGAAGTTCCATAGAACTTAGCATAAAGAAAAGTCTTGTGTCTAAAACATGTTTCATGACCACTGTTTACAACCAACGAAGACCTTTGAAGTGTTGTCGCGTAAGAAACACGTTAGTCAATTTGCCCACGAAGTACGATTATCCTTTGAAACAAAACTCTTGTCTCCAGACTTCATTCATTTTGGAAATAATTTTTGTTCTAATTTTTCTCTTAAAAGTGCACTTCTGTTAATCAACTAGCATTGCATGTAATTTAGAAATTGGGGATTTACTGAGCAGTGAAATACAAGTCAACAACCCAAAGAGGATTCACATGAGCCAATACACACAAAACTATACCAAAGTCCAAAATCTTCACCAAATTGCCTACTTTTTTGGTAAAATGGTCATTTGTGAGAAGAAACTGAAAAAAACACGGAAGTTGTAAATCAGAAACGAAAACAGAAATTGCTGGAAAAGCTCAGCAGGACTAGCAGCATCTGTGGAGAAATCAGACTTCTGAGGAAGGATCACTTGACCCAGAAGGTTAACTGATTTCTCTCCACAGATGCTGCCAGTCCTGCTGAGCTTTTCCAGCAATTTCAGTTCTTGTTTCATTAGTGAGAAGAGTTTGTTTAAAAAATGTCACAATATGAAAACTTGTGTTTAACTTAACATTTAATGTTTTACAATTGCAGTATAAGATGAAATAGAATGCATAACCAATTTCGGATGGTGGGATGGAGGGGTGGTTTACATTTGGTCATTGTCAGTGACAAATGGGCTCACAGTAAATTAATCACCTTCTTGTCATTGCATACAATTTTCTTTTCCAAATTTCCAAGAGCCCTGGCTGCATACAGTTGGTTGGGTCACTGTGTTCAGCCCATACCCTAACCTTTAAACACAGCCACTTTATAAAGTTGTTCCATAATGGCCAACATTTGATTTTCTTTCATTTTTGTTGAGGCCAGGTAGAGATATAGTACTCCGAGAAAAGTAGCTGATTCCTGGAGGTCCCTGTGTGTGCCCTCACTATGCCCTCAACCTCCTCATCTCCAACTGCCACTGTGACATTGACCCTCAACCTATCCACACCTATCGCCCAATCTAATCTTTCACCCTTGTGTAACCTAACTATGTTTCTGCCGGGGATTCTGTGCTCCCAAGCCCCTGATCTGTCCTGTCTGCTGGCTCAGCCTGCTGATTTTCAACAAGAACTTCTGCTTGACCACATACCAACACACCTGACCACTGGCTATCACTCTTTGGCAACATCACAACCATGGCCATTTGATGATGGAGCAGATTAAACTTGCTCCCATGGCCATGCATAGGTGATTCTGTCAGCCTCCCCAATGGTTGTGTCCATACAAGTACCATATAGCGCCATATTAATCCAATTAATCATGGATCTCACATTTGATTATCAAGGTGGAGATTCCAGCTGAGGTAGCAGTAGACATGATATACTGTATTTGGCCAGAGCACGCCTTGCTTACAATGATACAAATCATTGGCAATGATTGGCAAGACCAATATCTGAAAGAGAAACTGTGAGGAAAGGGACTCAGCTGAAACTGTGTTGCTGGAAAAGCGCAGCAGGTCAGGCAGCATCCAAGGAGCAGGAGAATCGACGTTTCGGGCATAAACCCTGAAGAAGGGCTCATGCCCGAAACATCGATTCTCCTGCTCCTTTGATGCTGCCTGACCTGCTGCGCTTTTCCAGCAACACATTTTCAGCTCTGATCTCCAGCATCTGCAGTCCTCACTTTCTCCAGGGAAGGAACTCACCCTGACACAGAGGCTCTGCTGAACATTTTGTGCACTTTCCCTGTTTACAAAAGTAACCATCAGGAGCTGTTAGAAGGAACAGTTTTACTTGCTTTCAGAACTCACATTGTGAAATTTGAGATGTAGGCTCCCTTGGGAATTTCTACGGTGAACACCACATTCTGCGGACTCGAATCCTTATTCACTACCTTCGTGCTGAAGACTGTTTCAGCAAAGCGTGAGGTGATAATGGATTTAACTTTATAGCTGTGAATGGTGATGTGTTCATCAATGTGATCCTGTTTGACACAACAAAGATTTTAGCAAAAAACATTTGTTATTTTGCAACTCAGGACCTTGATGGTAATTTTCTAAAATTAAAATAAATGTTTGTTCTCCCTCTTTCCGCAGACTTGATGTTCAAGGTTTGGAACAGCACAGAGAAGACACTTTGAGTTCCCTGGCCAGTTCTGATCATTTTAACTTCAAAGGGGCATTGTCTACATTGCTTTAGAAATATTAACTCTTCCTAGGATCCATAGATACTTTCTGAATCTCAAAATGTGGGCATTTACTATTATGGACTTGTACCTTATAGGCTAAAGTTTTCCAAACTTATTTGGCATAGACTTGTTGCTATTGGCAAACGCAAGAAATTTTCAACAATTTGTCCTCAGAGATTGATTAATAGATATTATAAATTTTGATGAATTTTCATGGTAGTTTGCATTAGCAAAGTTAATGTTGTTATGGATCAGACCAAACCCCCTTAAAACATTTCAAGAAAGTAGCCCAGACTTTGCCAGTTGTTTTAAGCAGATGTAACGTAGATTTACCAGGAGGGATGCAGTGGTCAAACCACTTAGTCTTAAACAAGACAGGATTTATTTACAAGATTACTGAATGAAACACAAACAAAAGAGAACAGAATGCAGAATAACTTAATCTATCTGAAAACCCAACAGAGCATCTCAACTTAATGATTCTGTTCCAAATACTCGCAACAATGCCCTTTAATACCCTTTGGCACAAGAGGTAAAATGAAACACAGGACTTTACAGGAGAGATGTCAGAGAGATCTGGTTCTTTCATGTAGCTGTTTCTTGGATTAGTAACTTCACTGACTGGCTGACTGCTTTCAGTGAATAGTGTGGCGCTGGAAAAGCACAGCAGGTCAGGCAGCATCTGAGCATAAGGAGGGTCATGATTCGGGCATAAGCCCTTCAAGTCCTGCCCAACATGTCGACTGTCCTGCTCCTCGGAAGCTCCCTGACCGGCTGTGCTTTTCCAGTGCCACACTTTTAGACTCTGATTTCCAGCCTCTGCAGTCCTCACTTTCTCCTACTTTCAATGAATAACCAAACCAGAGAAAAGCTGAGCTGGAAGAACTGGCTATTCCCCTTTCATTGTACCAGTGTTTTTATTTAAACTTGAAAGTCTTTTTACTGAGGCAGTATTTGTTAGTTATAATCAGGTTGGCCCTAAAACCCATCCAAGACCAGACTTTTCGGAGTCTGTGTCTTTTACTACCTCTCTGAAAAAAAGCCAAGGACAGTGTAACCTTGTTAAGGGAGCAGCTTCATCACAATTTCCAGCTTGTGACAGAATGAGGCTAAATCCATTCTAACAACACCACCTGACTTACATTCCAAGCCGTACTTTCCAACATTCCAGGTGGAGGGTTGGTGGGAAGCAGTGCTAGATGTTGTGCCCGTTGGGGAAGTGGAAGAATTGGGTGCAGGCTCACTCCATGCTCACCGGTGATTGAAGGCGGGATGATGTGTGAGGAAACCATGAAAGCTGAGACTCCGACTTCCCCAAAGGCTCTTGGCAGAGCTCTCCTGTTCTTCCTGGCGCCTCCAGAGAACTTAAACATTTTTAGAAGACCCCTTTGGTGCCTCATCTAGCTCAAATCTTCTACCAATGGGATGACCTAATAAAAATTGTAGTCAGGTCTCAGTCATGTGATTGAGACCAGTTGGTTGTGATATCAGTGAGATAAATATGAAAACGTCAGTTCTAATTTATTCTCTGGTGAATAAGTAAAGTGGGTAATTTTAATTGTCAACATATTCCTTGAAAGGGTCATATTGTATTTGAGAAGATTCTGTTTTTCTCTCTCTAAAGAAGTTGCCAGACCTGCTCCAACACTTACTTTTTTTATTTATTCTTTATGTGCTGGATTTCTGCCAGATGTAATCACCCATCTGTTCATTCATTTACTTTTCTGTCTATCCTTCCGATCTCTCAAAAAGGCATGAGGCGGGAAACAATCAATTATCCTTATTGAAGGGAAAAACCATCTCAAGGAGCTAGTTCAATTTACTCAATGGCCTGACCAACTTTTCAATAAAGGACTACTATCAGTGATAGAGGACAGACAAGCAAATTTGTGCATATCAATTATTTACAAAAGTGAAGTGCCTGTAAGAGGAAAGAAGTCAATAACCTATTGGTCTTGCAAACATCGTGATCAGTAGATGAACAATGGTTAAACTGATCAGGAACTTCAAACACTACAGAATAATGAGATAGAGTGAGCCTACCTCGTCCTCCTCCTTGCTGTTGTCATCACTTCTCTGTGAAATAAAACAGTAAAACAATATTTTCTTCATGTTCAGAAAATGTTACTCATTTATCCCATTATAAAACAGTACAGTGTCAAAATGAAACGTCACCACCATTTTCTTGCGGGCAACTAAGGATGGGCAATAAAATGCTGGCCAGTCAGTCACACCTATGTCCCACAAGTGGGAAACATAATTATTTTAACATAAGTATTAACCGTTCAAAAAAGAGGTTCATTATCAACAGCTTCCTCATTTCCCCTCCCCCCACACACTATCCCAGTCCCAAGCCTCCAACTCGGCACTGTCCTCCAGACTCACCCATCATTGCCCCCTCTGACCTCTCACCTTCTCCCTCACCTTTATCCACCTATCACTTTCTCCCTCCAATGCCACCCCCTCGCAGTTATTACTCAGCCCCGACCCACGAACCTCATTCCCGATGAAGGGCTTATGCCTAAAACATCGATTCTCCTGCTCCTCGGATGCTGCCTGACCTGCTGTGCTTTTCCAGCACCACCCTTTTGACTCTGATCTCCAGCATCTGCTGTCCTCACTTTCTCCTCATTGCAAATTAACAGTCAAAATCAGCAAGGTTCAATAACGTTTCTCTAATATTGTTAATTCGGTTCCAGTGATGAAAAGGCGATGATCGTGGTGCTTTGGGATCTTGATTCAAAGTTGAAACATGTTCAGGCATAGTTAGAGGGTGTCTTTAACAGTCTTGACCATTGTGAATTGGTGAACATTCCTTTTCTGAAGCACTCTAGTGTGTCTCTCATTTCATTTACTCGTACCTGTCTGTGTCATAACAGATGGCTTGACACGTATCACTTCCCAGACTGTTTACCAATATGACATCAGCAAAGTAAGATAAAGAAGTGCAAATGCTGAAGATCTGAAACAAAATCTGAAATTGCTGGAAAAACTCAGGAGGTCTGGCAACATCCCTGGACATAAAGAAGAGTTAATGTTGTGAGTTCAGCGACCCTTCTTCAGAACAGACAGTGACCGGGCTTGAAATGTTGACCCTCCTTTCTCTCTGCAGATGTTGCTAGACCAGTTAAGTTTCTCCAGCAATTATTGTTTTTGTTTCAGATCTTCAGTTTGTTGTTTTATCTTGTGAGTGTTGCTGACAATGCCAGCGTATGTTGATCATCCCTAATCAAACCTGAATTGAGTGTTGTGGTAAGGCCGTTAAGAGTTAACCACATTGCACTATGTGTGGTGTGGAGTCACATATAGGTCAGACCAGGTAAGGATGTTAGATTTTCTTCCTTAAAGATCATGATTGAACCAGATGGGTTTTTACAACTGTTGAATGGTCACCTTTATTAGGATTAGCCTTACGGTCCAGATTTGTTTTTAATAAGTAAGTTTAAATTCTGCCTTGATAGGATTAGAACCCAAGGCCCCCAAAGCATTATTCTGAGCCTCTGGATTTATGTCCCAGTGTTATTAGCACCCCGTCACCATCTTCCACTTGATGTTGGCTTAGATATAATATCATGTCCCAATAAAACAAGATTTGGCTTGTTTCTTTGGAGCGATGTTGACTTAAGCTGTTTTGGATAGCACATCCTTGTATCGAAAATTCTGTCAACTTAATTCAATCAAACTCTTTAACAGGCAAAAGAGGAGACTTTAATTTCATTTACTTTCGAATTCCGATTCAATTCCTTATCTCTGAGATACAGTGTGTTCTAGCTCACCTTTGTTAAAAGCAAATTTAATATTCGCTTTTGACCTATTTTTCCCCTTCTGTATCTCTCCATCAGCCTTGCATATGTTTGATAGGTCACATCAGCTAACTAATAGCTTGACAGAGCACAAAGCTCCAAAATATTGAATGCACACGCAAAAGAAAAAAAGTAACAATGTCCCACAGAACTTTCCTTTTCCTTTTTTGGAATTCCATAAAGCTCAGCATTCACATACTGTTTTCTATCAAACAGAATTAACTAGAGACAGTTTGTTCATATTATCTGCAAATCAAAACTGACATTTTCTTTGCAATGAGAAATAAATTTTCTTCACATGGTTCCTACCCATCAAAGCAAAATTGTGAGTCTTTATATCCTTTTAAGATACTGTTTCTGTTTAACATTGCTTAATTCATATTCCTGATACTGGCTTTAGCAAGTTAACAAGGAAAGCGATATAAGAACTTTCTGTGTTCATAAATAAAAGACTGTTAGTATTGAATAATAAAGTTCCCTTTCATATTTGAGACCCTCATCAAATACTCAGTCCCAGGTTATAGATAAACACAAAGAAAAAGAACTAACAATGTGCCTGATTTTGTAATTCCATTTGTATCTATCCCATGCTGATGAGAACATTGGTCCATTTTTAATAATTTACCTTTTGGTAAGATCAGTCATTTTGGAACAAATAGCAATAATAGAGCTAATTAATATTTGCCTGTAAGTAAATTTGTTAGGAACTGGGTCAAGACAAAACAATTATTAACATCTCATAACTCACATTACTGGAATTGTAACACTCGTAAACATTCAGAAGGTAAAAGAACAGCTTAAAATTCAGATCTCCACCCCTTTCACGAATAAATAAATTGCAAAACAATCTTCTAACAGAAAGAAAGACTTCCACTTTTGATGTGACAAGTGGAGAGCAGCAGAGTCAATAAAACAGGGACATAATGATTATCATGATCGGACTAATGATGATGAAGAAATGTGCTCCAACCCAAATTGACAACTGCAGAATTTAAAAACGATTAATTAAATAAATGCAGAATTTAAAAGCTAGTGTCATGGTGCCCATGAAACTATCTCATCAGCCTTGGCTCAGCTGCAGCAGTCACTGAAGAACAGGGGAGTCCATCTTAATGTGCTGTCATTACTTACCTTTTAACTACATCACTAAGAAGAGTCAGTAACTCACTACTGATTGCAGGAGCTTGCTGTGTTTTCCTACATTACAGCAGTGACTACACTTTGGTAGTATCTCAATGGCTGGAAAGTGCTTTGGATTATCCTGATCCTGCAAAGGCTGTTGTATCATTGCAAGTTCTTTCTTTCTTAAGAGCCAGCAGTTTGAGCGGACCAAGAAGAAAATGATCAAAAGAATTGAAAAGACACATGACACCCATTAAACACAAACTAATAAACTGTCTTGGAAAGAAATGTTGTTATACTTTTTAATATTCTTAGTGATTGCCTAGGTCAAATGATTTCTCTGCTTCCGGTCTGTAACAACATTGTAATTATATTCTTTTTGAAAGCTTTATAAAGTTTCCTAATCAACTGTGTACAGAGTTATTATTATCTATTCTTATCCCAGAGAGTTCACGAACATCTTTGAGATGAACAAAATGTTTTTTTCAACACCCTTAGTGATTAGCACACATATCAATTCAGCTAGGCAATTCTCATTTAGGATACTACTGAAGTATATTGCTGTCACATTCAATGGACTGAACCTTACCTTTTGGCGTCTTTCATATTTGTTTATATTTACAGAAGGACCATCTACAATCTTGTCAGATCCAGGAGTTCCTACGGGCTGGTATAGAGAGAAGCTTTTATTGAGGTCAAGCAAGAACACAGATCGTTTACAAATTAAGAACAGGTTTTAGTAACACGTATGTATTTTATTAAACATCCCCAATGCAAAGACATGTTTAAAAATAACTGATAAAATACAAATACTGGAGCCATGTTCACAACCAAAATCCCAAGTAATCAAAAATGCCACACTACCCAATAACATATTTATTTCATTGTTTTGTTCCAATCTTACAAACTACAGGGAACAGTAGCTTAGTGACTACATTACTGAGTTAGCGATCTAGAAACCAGAACGAATGATGTGGTGACATCTGTTCAAATCTAAGCAGGGGAACATAAATTTAATTAATAAATAAAACGAAAACTGAAAAACCAGGCTCAGAGTTCATGAAACTACTGAATCATCATTTAAATCCTCTTTCAGGGAATAAACTCTGCACTTCTTGCCTGGTCTGGCCTGAGTCTCCAGATCCACAGCAATGTAGTTGACTCAAAAATGGTCTAGCAAGCCAGTCAGTTGTATTCAAGAAGACTTATCATCTTCACCAGGGACAATCAGGCCAGTTAATGTCAGTCTTACTTGCAGCACCCACATCCCATGAATGAATAAAAAAAATCACGTTTTGAAAAATGACTCTAAGTTTTAAAAATAAGATAAAATGCTGGAGAAGCTCAGTAAGGCTGTCAGCATCTGTGGAAAAAGAGAGAAACAGATTTAATGTTTCGAGTCTGAGATGGTTCTTCTACATCACTTCTTCAGACACTGATCATTGCTCTGTAAAGTTTGTCAAATCACAGCAAGAGTTTGGAATCTTTATGACAAATGTTTACTTTGCAATATTTAATCCACAATGTTGATTATTCATTTTTAAAATGCACATAAGACCAACTTAAGTGCAAAATTTTCAATCGGCACTTACAGACACATCCGAAAAGTCACCTGCAATTATTTCAAGACTTTGTATTTCGGGCACGAGAAAGAGCCAGGCACAGAGAATGAGGAGTTTCATGCTGTCTGATGTTCCCACACTGATGCTGCCAACACCAAATAGACTGCTAGTGACTCACTTATAAATTCAGGTGAAACAACAGGCAAAGTTGCATTTGCAGTTCCCTTCTTGAGTTCACTAAAACTTTACCCTGAGCTATGGTCAATAATTACTGAGTATGTTACCAAACCTGCAAACAGCTGGAAAGGTTGTGCAAACAAGACAATGCTCTCTGTACTTTTGGATGATAACTGTTTGAAACCTGATTGATTTTTTTTTCTCCTTTGCTTTGAAGGTTCTTCATTATGTTACTTAGTAAGGAACAGGGAAATTCAAACAATAACTTAAAATTACCTCAATCAATGAGGAAAGCCTACTGTACAAATGTTAACAATAATGTTGCATGTCAAGTAATTAATAAAGAATGCAGCCAGGTGGAGCATAAGCAACTCATTCTTGTTTATAGATGTTCAATGGAAGGTTCAAGGACCTTTTGCATCTTGGTTGATCGCCAATTATACATGTGCCCAATGGCAAGTTCCATTATATTTTAAAATTTACTTGCTTCTGTAATCTGGAGAATTAGCTGTCCAGTTTAAATACAGACTCCATGATGCACAGATTTTGAAGAAAAGTGTTAGATGGCAACAGTTCATTTAGTTCCATTCTGTTTCCCTCAGAAAGAAAGATGTTATGATTTTCAGTCATTCTCCTGATGCCTTACCATTGCCTCCTTGTGGGAGAATTTGATTGATGGCAAGTCCTTTTAGAGATAAACGTTTGCACTTTGTATTCAACAATACCTGTTTGCAATTTTTTTTTCAGGACTTGAATCAATATTAAATTTATTTGAGGAGTAAATTGTCCTCAAATTGGATTATTGCCAATTTCCAGTTATCACCAAGAGTTGGCAGCTGATAGAAGCAGGTTGTGGTCAAATTTCCTCGATTTCCAAACACATGTTAAAAACTTACTTTGATAGTGTCTCGCAGCAATGCCATTTCTACCACCGAGAAGTATTATAGCAGCAACTTTGTGTGAAACCATTACTCCAAGTCATGCACATTTATTAATCTGACCATTTCTTAGCATAGGCCAATACCTTCTATGTAAATGAACTGAAGAACACCACCTTTTTGAAGAGTAAAGGAATTTATTCTGTTAGAATGCCACCTACTACCAGCTTGTGGTTTGGGATGCATTGCTGTTATCGTCCTCTTTCCTTGACTGGGTCTAAGAGTCTGTTTGGTTTGCAATGGTAGAGGAAAGCCACGAGTGAATCTTAATGAGAGGAGACTGTTGTCTTTAAACAAGATGGAGTTCATTGCATGATAACAATTAAGTACAACTTCCATTGACAAGTTAGACATTGTTACAAAGACAATTGCGAGACCTGTGGACTCAGATGTTCCACCTTTTCCCATCCAAAACCAAATTGCTGTCACGCTTCACTGGGGAACACTTTAGAAATGAAGCTGTACTATTCTCAGAGTCATCACAAAAAGAAATTTTATCAGAGTATGTAAAATATCCTCATTTTCCTGTCTTTTTAGATCCAGGTTAACAGAGCCAAGTTTCTGAAGGTTTTTATCATTGACAACTGATCGCCAAGCCACAGACCCATCAGCTACCTATTGCTGGATGAATCACACTTCGTACTCATGCCTTGGTGCCAACCAGTCTGTTGTAACCTTTCCCAATTGCTTAAACAAGCAGCAATGTAAGCAGTGCCAACAATGCGTGTTGGCAATTTACTTTTAAAAAATGCACCAATCTCTTCCACAGTCCATGATTTTTAAAAACAGCCCTGTTTCCATTTCAGAACATAATCAACACAATAGAAAAATATAAGAATTCAGTCTGTACATTACATCACCTGATTGGTTGAGCTTAATACAGTCCCAAAATGAGCCCTTTCAGAGTCATTGTTACAAGCAAAAGATTTTGTTTCTAGTTAAACAATTAGAAGGGAGATCTGGCAAATAACATAGTTTGTGTACAACATTTTGTCACAACCAGTTTATGCTCAATGACCATGTTGGATAAAGCCGAAGATTTGGGAATCAACAAGACTTTACAATGGGTTGGAACAAGTTAGCTACAAGCCAGACAGAAGACATTGTAGAAAGCAGTTCTCTAAGGTAAATAGCTTACCAAGTTCCAGCTGTAGTCAGAAAGAATGAACAGAGTGGCATTCCAGCTACCGTGAACAATTTGTCGTTCTGTACGGTTAAATCATTTGGAATTGGACAAGTCTCACAAGCAATTCCAAATAAGGAAATTGGAATGCCAGTTTAGCAGGTATAAAAAGCAGCCAAGGAAACTCCTGATTTTCACAGTAACTCTGAGACTAGCAACTCTGAAGAGGTATCCTACATCAGTGAAGATGCCAACAAGAGTTCCATCCTGGGTAATAATGTTTGGGGTTAGTTACAGAACCCAGAGTAGGAAAGGACAGCAGTTGAGATATCTTTAGTAGTTAAAGACATGGGTCTTTCACATAAATATTTTTTAAAAATTAATTAAGTTTTATAGAGCTCTAAGGGTCTTCACTGTATCTTTAGCTTGGTATAAACTGTAGTCTCAGGGACGGGCAACATCCATGTAATGAAAATTGAATCCTCTCCTGGTGGGTCAGAGATCATCTGTGGCTCAAGTCAGCAGTTCTCTCTAGTGTAACACTACATCATTGATGAATACTTTGGGCTTCCTATGTTTAATCGTTTAATTAATATAGCTTAAATTTCTTCCTTGACATCTGTGGCTTTGAATTGATTCTTTCCCGAAGTGAGCTTCCACTTGTGTTTGCATACAGCAAGTGAACAGATAAACCCCAATCTTTCCTATGAGAATACCAGGGAAAAAAATAATCTTCAGTGGATAGAGTCTGCTCATCTAATTGAGTCAATGAAATGAAAAGAATTCAAAGGTTTCATGGCCCTGTGGCTGGGCAAACACAAGTCAAAGTTAATGATTTATAAATCAGCCTCATTGAAAGATGCACAACAGTGATCAAAAGAGACAAACTAGCTTCCAACCAGCTTTTAATCTCGTCATCATTGTTTTATAAGTTTTGCCTACATTGATATATTTTAATTTTTAACAGCTCAAAATAGAACTAACATTAAAAGTCCATTTGAATATATCAGTGAATTTACATTACATTTTACATTACATTACATTGGGGCGACACGGTGGCACAGTAGTTAGCACTGCTGCCTCACAGCGCCAGAAACCTGGGTTCAATTCCCGCCTCAGGCAACTGTCTGTGTGGAGTTTGCACATTCTCCCCGTGTCTGCGTGGGTTTCCTCCGGGTGCTCTGGTTTCCTCCCACAGTCTAAAGATGTGCAGGTCAGGTGAATTGGCCATGCTAAATTATCCGTAGTGTTAGGTAAGGGGTAAATGTAGGGGTATGGGTGGGTTGAGCTTCGGCGGGTCGGTGTGGACTTGTTGGGCCGAAGGGCCTGTTTCCACACTGTAATGTAATGTAATGTAATGTAAAAGTCCATTTGAATATATCAGTGAATTCCTTTTTGATTAGCTTCCAAACATTAATGTATTTCATTGGGCATCTAATCTTAACTTAGGCTATTCTTCAATCAGTCAAGGAGGTGTTATGCAGCTTGATGATAGGATGACCTGACTGAGGATAACCCAACCTGTTTGATTACTTGGAGAGAACATTAACTTGATTAAGAAAATGCTGGAATGGTATAACAGTATTCAACCTGAAAGATGATAACTGGAAACACCAACTAAAATTGCTGGGAAAACTCAGCAGGTCTGGCTGTGCATGTGGAGAGAAAGCAGACTCAATATTTCGGGTCCAGTGACCCTTCTTCAGAATCTGAGAGGTGATAACTGGACTTTGCTGAAATTACTCTGACTTAATTAACAATATCCAATGCCAACTAACAGAATCAATCTGATTTATTTTTAACAGTGTTATAGGCATTTGTGATTACAGCTGATAATTATTAGAATTAATCTGTGTGAAACTACTGCAGTTTCATAAACTGCTGTTTGCCTGTGTGCAGTGTTGTGTAACACTTGATGGTTGGGGACTGCAGCCTTCATTCAGTGTCACAGGCATTGATATCCCACAAATATCTTCTGCCTGAATCACCATTGAGGACTTTTTAGATTGTCTTTGTCTAGCTCCTCCCCTCCGACCTTAATGTCAATTGGCAAGAGGTGACTGGAACATGATTGTAAGATTTGGAAGTCCCTGGATTCAGACCAGCATCTCAATGATGGAGTTTGACTCAGTCTCAAGACAAAGGACCAATTCCACTTCCTGGAAATATCTGACAAATGTGTAGTGAAAGATGTGGCTTGAGGATCAACCACATAAGAATTCACCAGTGGCATGGAATGTCCACAGTGGACCATCATACTCGATAGCGAGTTGTTGCTGTCAACGATGATTTTGTAACATAATTGTTTAACTATTGACAATTAAACAAAAAGAGCTATTGCAAAAGTAACCAAACTGGTATAAGAGGGAAACCTGTGGCAAGGTTACCACAGTTAGAATGATTCTGATCTAAATATCGAGAATGTCTACCTTCAGTTTTGTTGAGGATAAACTTTTCACTCAATTTGATTGATTTTCACGTTGATGGTTCAAAGTTCAGACTCATCTTCCAGAATATTCAATGGAAATCCTGCATCAATGGAGTTTCAATTGTGTAAATTTATGAATGAACATATAATTACTAGAATTATAATTATGAACAGCTAACGAGAGATTTTTGCCCTGAATCTATTTAACTTTTTACAAACATTATTTTCCAGGCAGTAACCAGACTTAATATAAACGTTAGTAAATAATACTTACAATTATAGTTAAACGTACAATTATTTGTGTCTCTGTTTAATTATAGCTAGGCAGGTTTTATTATTTTATATTATTTTTAATCAATGGCATTTCCTGGCTTCACAGTGTACACAAGGCTGCTATTAAACTATTATTTCCATGTTGATTAAGTTCAATGTAAAGGCATCAGTATAACTCAAAAGTCAGTTAGTAATCCTGAGATTAGATGCATTGACGCTGAGAAATGTGAAT
This sequence comes from Chiloscyllium punctatum, assembly GCF_047496795.1. NCBI lineage: Eukaryota > Metazoa > Chordata > Chondrichthyes > Orectolobiformes > Hemiscylliidae > Chiloscyllium > Chiloscyllium punctatum. The sequence goes on from NC_092782.1 coordinate 57,075,723, forward strand.
GCATAGTCTTGCACCTCTGGGCTGATATTCACTAGATCCAAAGTTACTTGGATAATATTTAAAGTAAAGTTTATTTGTGTTACTATTGAGAGAACCACTAATTCCAGTAGCTGTCTTAACATTTAAAAAATGATCTCTGGGGAGCTGTGTCTCACTACATTGTCACATGTGTGATTATCTGGTCACACAAATAACATTTACTGACATGTACAATTTAGTAGGCAGATGGAAAATGTGGATTCAAATATAAAGGTCTTCTTGCCAAAGCTATTTCATACGTGAGACGGCCAGTCAATTCTCAGTTTAATTCTCATTCCCATTTTGTTTGAAAGCAAATTGCGAAGGTTGTTATTTGTTCAAGACATCAGTGGAGATCTCCCAGAACAGGCTTCCAGCTTTTATCAGCTGTCTTCTCTTGGGGTGTCTCCCTGCTTGGTGTTTAGTGACTCCCCTCTGCTTCCTCATCATGACCAGTATAGTATTTCACATCACTGGGGGTAATAGTCATTGTGTGTGATTGTATGAATCAATGGCCGATTTTACATACTTTGCTGATTTTACACAGTTAGATAAGATAAAAGCCTTTGAACCATAAGTTAATGCAACACCGAAGGAGGCCATTCAGCCCATTGTGTCTGCTCTGATGGCATTATGGAATTCTACTGATGTGATGGTACTTTCCTACCTACCTGACATTTCCAGCATCTTCGTCGGGACATGAACAATGCAAAGATCTTCCAGCACTAGGAATACCAAGCATTGGGGTTCAGCATCAGATTTAGTGGACTGTAGCATCTTAAATAAATCAAGATATTAAAAAAAGTCACTTGCACACCTGAAGGTTTGATTACTGGGAGAATGTAAATGCAATGGATTCTCAGTTCCATTCCAATCCCAATGCCATGTAGGTTGCAATGGCAAATCTCTGCCAGCTCATATGATATTGCAGCACTAGATGGCGTACTGTAGCAAAGCTACAGCTCTTAAACAATCTGAATGCTTTGGTTGTGTTAAGAAATATTCAAACAATTGATTTAATGGCCCAGATAAACCATTGGCCAAACAGTCGGTAATCCAGCTAAATTCGAAGGTGCACATGGGGACCCTGTAGAGTTCCCATCAGAGCATGCTCTGAAGAAATTGCTTAGGAAATTGAACTTTCCTCTGGGCAGTTCCTCTGTTCCTAGAGCTGTCTGAAAGTCTCAATCTTAAACTGGAGACTTTGGGGAGTACTGGTGAAATTAATTACTCAGAAAAAATTACTCTATTAAATACATAATTGGGTGAACTCCCAAATAATTAGTTAACAGACCCCACACCTATACACCCAACCACACCTTTGCCTGACCGTTTTCTCCCCTCAAAGACAATCTGATGTCCCTATGGATACCTCCCCCCCACTTTGGGCACCTTAAGTACTGCACCCTCCCAACTCTACCTAAGGACACAAAACACCTTCATAGGAACCACAGACCCAATCCACCCTACCCCCAATACCCAACATCCCATTGGAATTAAACACACATTCCGCTCCTCCACCCCCACCGTTCCCAACATCCCATTGGGATCAGACATCCACCCCACCCCCCAGGGATCTGGCAGTCATGTCAGACCCGGCACACTCACCCAAGTCTGTACCCAACTCTTCCTGGACCTACCTCCTGCCACCTCCCGTACCAAGCCTAACTTACCTTGAAGGCAAAAGTGAGGACTGTAGATGCTGGAAACCAGAGTTTAGATTAGAGTGGTGCTGGAAAAGCACAGCAGGTCAGGCAGCATCTGAGGAGCAGGAAAATCAATGTTTTGGGCAAAAGCCTATGGAGAGTTACTTGTCCTATACACCAGTGACCAGTGGCCTATTGCAGAGCATGGCCTCAGCCTGTGGTCACATGGAAGCCCCGTGTGCTGGTCTGCCACAGAGAGCCTTTGGAGAGAGTCTGTGATGTTTGCCTTTTTATCTTCGCTTCTTGTTTTTCTGACCTATGATTAGCCTATGTATAGCCGTCATGTAACGTTTTTTACTTCATTTGTCTATTCTGCAGCTAAGGATTGTGCCTAGGTACCTTTGTACCTCAGATGGTGTTGTAATGCTTTGACTTGTAAACTTTCCGTTGTGCTCATTTGTGTACATGTGACAACAAAGCTCATTCTATTCAATCATTTAATTCAAGATTTGTCACAATGGAACCACGACTCAGCATTTCGGAGGGAGCCCTGACTGGAATCTCCTCTCAGAGGTGTGGAACACCATTCCTTTGTAAACTAGAGTGGGTGGAGTAGCAAATGGCATGAGATTCCCACTCCTCGGAAAATCCAGCCTGTGTGATTTGCATATGGCACTTAATTTTCCACCTGTCTCAACTGAGACGATGACAGTAAGAATAAATCATTTTCCTCTGGTGGATACGTGTAATATCTATTAAGTTTCAGAGGATGGTAGAAGGTCTTGTGGTAAAGTGGGTGATGTACTAGTTTCTGAGCCAAATTCCCAGGTTCAAGTTACACTCCAGAACTTGACAGTAACAGAGTGCATATGCATAACTCAGCCACCAGGTGGCATATCAACTTGTAAATCCTTTCAACATGCAGCAATGGGAGGCAGTAAGTGTGGGAGAGGCTCTTGGGTCAGCCATGTGATGGAAATAAAATTAAAGCTCATAAGTAAAATATGTGTGTAAGAGTCCATGTTACCATAGCAACCCAGACTTCTTGGGGAATGAGTTAGCCAGTCTGAATCAGATGTTGTAAAGAACACACCATTTTGTTTTTGGGCTGAAAATAGGAATAAATGGACACTGTTATAAAAGGAAAAACAAAACGGATGGTGATTTTTAAATTCGCTCATGAGATGTGGGCATCAACGAGCTGACCAGCATTTATTGCTATGCTCATAGTTGCCATTAAGAACGTGGCAGTGAGCTACTTTCCTGAACCACTTCAGTCCATGTGCTGTTGGTACACCGACAATACCATTAGGGAAGGAATTCCAGCATTTTGACCCAGCAACAACGAAGGAGCAATGACATTTTTGCATGACAGAATTGTTAGTGGCTTAGAAGGGAACTTGAAAGTGGTGGTGTTCCTATGCATCTGCTGCCCCCGTCCTTCTCGGTGGAAGAGGTCATGGGTTTGGAAGGTGTTGTCTTACGATCTTTGATGAATTTTTGCAGTGCATTTTGTAGATAGTATGCACTGGTGCTGCTGAGTTTTGATGGTGGAGGAAGTGGATGTTTGTGGATGTAGTGCCAGTTAAGGAGGCTGAGCTGAAAATGTGTTGCTGGAAAAGCACAGCAGGTCAGGCAGCATCCAAGGAGCAGGAGAATCGACGTTTCGGGCATGAGCCCTTCTTCAGAAATGAGGAAACTTTCTCCTCCAGTTAAGGAGGCTGCTTTGTCCTGGATGGTGTCAAGCTTCTTGAGTGCTGTTGGAGCTGCACTCATCACATTCCTGATTAGTTGAAGTATTCCATCACACTCATGATTTATGCCGTGTAGTTGGAAGACAGGCATTGGAGAGTCAGGAGGTGAGTGACTCACCACAGTTATTCCTAACCCTTGACCTGCTCTTGTAGCCACTGTGTTTATGTGACATGTCCAGTCAAATTTCTGGTCAATGGTAACCCCAAGGATTCATTGGGGGAATCAGTGATGATAATAACAATGAGTATCAAGGAGTGGTGTTTAGATTTTCTCTTATTGGAGATGGTCATTGCCTGGTATTTGTGTGACACAATTGTTATTTGCCACTTGTCAGCCCAAGCCTGGACATTGTCCAGTTCTTGTTGCATTGAACATAGACTGTTTTGGTATGTGAGGAGTTGTGAATGTTGCTGAACATTGTACAATCATCTGCGAACAACCCCACTTTGACATTCTGATGGAGGGAAGGCCATTGATGAAGCAGCTGAAAATGGTTGAGCATAGGACAGCACCCTGAGGAACTCTTGTAGAGATTGGGTGAGGCTCAGGGTTAGGGTGAAGAAAAGGAATTGGCCATTACTTTGCGGATAATTTTGAGTCATCAGCAATAAGAATGAATAAGATTGTGTAAATAACTCATTCTACTTTTGTGGTCTGGACTTGTGATGTTGAACTGTGATTTCTATTGATTATATGTTTCGCCTGCCTATCGGATTTGTGTGAAATTGTCTTCTGTTTTATTTGAGAGTTAGTATGCATTTGGGTAAAAGGGGGTATAGATTAAGTTTAATAGTAGTAGTTTAGTAATTAACTATGCATCTTCTTTGTCATTTTGTTAAACTATCGCAAATAGTTACTTTTCTTGAACATGATAAAAACCAGGTGTGTGTTTTTTTTTTCTTTCAAAATGATCCAGTCTCCAAAGGGAAGGAAACACTCAAGTGGCCAGTCACAACTCCAGGGTGTCGGTGGACACCCGCGTGCTCCTTCTCCAAGGACACTCGGACCAGGTGTGTGTTATGGTTGCATTTCAAATTGCACTCAATGAGTGAGATAAAGCGTTTCTGAGGTTTATTTAAATTCAGATGCATTTTTCACAGCTGATGGAATAATGTAACTCAAGAATCAGTGTACATTATGGGGGTGAATCACTGTTTAGGTTAGAGTGCAAATGGGATCTCTTTACTTATCCTACCTGTGGTAGAAATCACAGCTCTTTGGGTTGAATCTGTCTTTGGGCAGAGAACCAAATAGTAAGGCGGACCCACGCACTTTCACCAATGGAACGTAAGATGTTTTTTGGTCTGTCCGAAACCTGTTGATCTTCCAGCTGAAGGAGCTGATCCCAACTGAGTATTGCGGACTGGCACATTCCAAGGTCCAGGACTACGTGTTGAGGGACGTGCTGAAGCCTGGGGCAGTTGCCACCAAAGCGTGGTGGGGAAAGACCACCGTGTAATGTCTGCCTGCCAAAGAAGAACACCGAGGTCCACTCAGTAAGTGGGCTCCACTGAAGCCTTAGCTAAATATATGGATGGTATATATGAATGATTAATTCCGATCTCTGTATCTAAAGAAGTGGAATGTATATTTATGTATGGCATCACCAATTGTATAGACATCAAAATAATTTTATGAATAAAGTATATTTTTTAAATAAAAAAAGTAAAGCTCTGAATTCTAGAAATGTTAAATAAAAAGGTCCAGCTGTGAAAGTTTACATTCAGTGACCCAGCAGAGATATAATTGAAGCAGACCCATTGAAGAAAGCAAGACCATTTCCAATATGAAAACTAGCAATGGTATCTGCTGTCACTCGGTTAGTCACATTCTTGTCCCTGAGACAAAAGGTTTTGGGCTCAGTCATCCTCTCAAGACTTTCCTATTCTAAGATGCAACCCATAAGATACAGGGGATTTATCAGCTCTGTTTATTTCCCTAGGACTTTTTCTCAAGTGATAATTATTGGTAATTATTTCCTCTCCTTCTTTTAGGCTTGATTAAGGTAACCTCCCAAAAATTCTGGAATCTTCTAGACCAATGATTTTATATGATTGAGGCAGACCATGGTACCAAAAGGAAAGACAACCATGCATTATTATCATTAACAAGAAATCAATAGAAACTTGGATTTCCAGCTGACAGGTAACGATAAAGCTTCACAGGCACCCAGGGGAAGAACACCCATACCAACAAAAAGGTGGCACAAACATCCTCATCCTCAGAATTAGATCAGGACCAGCTCAGGGAGACTGGCCAATACACCACAGTGACCAACCCTGTGAAGCCTGAGACTTAGACAGGAGATCGAATAACCAAGGTATAATAGGAACAAAGACTTGGGGAGTAAGGTTGACCAATGATGTTAACATCATCAAATCATAATTATTGTATCAGAGTCACATGAGTAAGTAGGGAGATCTGGAAGTAAGCAGATCATAATCTGAAGAGGATGTTTGTAAAGATCTCAATGAAATATAGAGTTCTCAACTAAAAGGACTATGGATTCAAGCATCATACTTTTGGGAAACTAGACTCCCAAACTTAGAACAGAAAGCAACTACATGGAACTGACCAAAAAGATAGTGAAGGAAAGAATTATGAATAAAGTGAAGAGTATAAAAATTTTATCTATCTACTATTACAATGCTAATGTGTTCACTGAATTGTATAATGCAGCAAAGTGATTGAGACAGATGTTTACTCGACAAGGTTCATCCCAGCTGTTTTCATTATAAATAAAACATGGAACCACTTTGACAAAAAGCAAAATCCTGCAGATGTTAGAAATAACGAAAAAGTAGATAATGTTGAAATATCTATATGAACTATTCTTCCTATGAATAAATTGCTCCAGAAATATTTCTGCAAACACACAACAATCTGAGAGTTTTCTGTTGTAATACCATTTATATGTATAACTGGTAAGAAAATGTTGAACTTTATTGTCAGCAGAAATCACATCATTACTCCTTAAAAGTGTCTTTGAAATTCTTTATTAGAAAAGGTACTTATCGCAAAAACTGATTAAAAGGAGACTCCAAAATAACTTATGTTTAATGCATACAGCTTTCTTCAATATCTTGGACCAGCAGTAATTCATTTTTTAAAATCTTTTTTATCTGAATTGGAAAAGTCAGTTTCAAAAGCGTCTGTTTTCCCCGTATACTTAGAGAGGCATTAACCAGACTGGATAAAGTAGTAACACTCTTTTGTCACAAAGTAATGATGTCAGAAGGCCATCTTCTACACAGGAAACAAAAATATCAGTGCACAATAGCCTACTTTTAATTGAAGATTCCAGTTTAAAAAAACTCTACTGTGAAGCAGATTTCTCTACATTAAAACAGACTTGCTTTCTGTTGAAACGAGGGAAACAGTATAAATTTAAAACACACAGACTCCAGGTTTCCTATCTGTTAGTCAGCAGCAGGTAACCCTCTTTTGACACCATTATCTGGTGCCTAAAGGTTATTAGTGTAGCTCTGTGACAGGTAATGGCTGCTTCTAGGTAAATGGAGATAGCTTCGACTTTGAAAGTTGTTTTAACTGAACAGAGAAAATTATTGGATCTGAATAATGAAGAAGTGCTTGATGTGTATTAAATTTCAATTGGCAAAATGGACTTACTTTTTAATTATATGGACGGCAAAAAATATTCAGATATTTCCCAGTTTTATTTTGTTCCTTGAAGAATAAACTTTAGTAGATTTGAACAGTATATGCATAGTGCTACAGCAAACTAATAGAATAGAATTAGGCACATAAACGTGGACAGTAAGCTAGAATATAATTTGAATAACATAAAATAAGAGGAATAAAATGTCCAATACCGAACGCCCCAGATGGCCTCCTTCTTCAAAGACCGCAACTTCCCCCCAGACGTGATCGACGATGCTCTCCACCACATCTCCTCCACTTCCCGCTCCTCTGCCCTAGAGCCCCGCCCCTCCAATCGCCACCAGGACAGAACCCCACAGGTCCTCACCTACCACCACACCAACCTCCATATACATCATATCATCCGTCGTCATTTCCGCCACCTCCAAAGGGACCCCACCACACTTCCCCTATCAGCGTTCTGAAAAGACCACTCCCTCCGTGACTCCCTTGTCAGGTCCACACCCCCCACCAACCCAACCTCCACTCCCGGCACCTTCCCCTGCAACCGCAAGAAATGCAAAACTTGCGCCCATACCTCTCCCCTTACTTCCCTCCAAGACCCCAAGGGATCCTTCCATATCCGCCATAAATTCACCTGCACCTCCACACACATCATTTACTGCATCTGCTGCACCCAGTGGCCTCCTCTATATTGGGGAGAGAGGCCGCCTACTTGCGGAACGTTTCAGAGAACACCTCTAGGACACCCGGACCAACCAACCCAACCACCCGTGGCTCAACACTTCAACTCCCCCTCCCACTCCACCAAGGACATGCAGGTCCTTGGACTCCTCCATCGCCAGACCATAGCAACACGACGGCTGGAGGAAGAGCGCCTCATCTTCCGCCTAGGAACCCTCCAACCACAAGGGATGAACTCAGATTTCTCCAGTTTCCTCATTTCCCCTCCCCCCACCTTGTCTCAGTCCAAACCCTTGAACTCAGCACCACCTTCCTAACCTGCAATCTTCTTCCTGACCTCTCCGTCCCCATCCCCACTCCGGCCTATCACACTCACCTTGACCTCCTTCCACCTATCGCATTTCCAACGCCCCTCCCCCAAGTCCCTCCTCCCTACCTTTTATCTTAGCCTGCTTGGCACACTCTCCTCATTCCTGAAGAAGGGCTCATGCCCGAAACGTTGATTCTCTTACTCCTTGGATGCTGCCTGACCTGCTGCGCTTTTCCAGCAACACATTTTCAGCAATAAAATGCTTATCTTAACCTCACACCTTATCATTGAAACTTCTCCAAATGCCTCACTCTGAAAGTAACCTTTTCAACAGCAAGGACTATAATAGAGGCAAGTACAATAAATCTTTCAGTGACAGCGCTGTTAGAGAGTCATAGAGTTAAAGATGGACAGCACAGAAACAGAGCCTTTGGTCTAATCCATCCATCCCTCCAAACCCTTCCTATTCATATACCCATCCAGATGCCTCTTAAATGTTGCAATTGTATCAGCCTCCACCACTTCCTCTGGCAGCTCATTCCATTACACGTACCACCCTCTGTGTTAAAAAGTTGCCCCTTAGGTCTCTTTTATATCTTTCCTCTCTCACCCTAAACCTATGCCCTCTAGTTCTGGACTCCCCCACCCCAGGGAAAAAGACTTTGTCTTTTTATCTATCCATGCCCCTCATGATTTTATAAACATCTATAAGGTGCTTCCCATTATGTGCCTCAGCCTCCGATGCTTCAGGGAAAACAGCCCCACCCTATTCAGCCTCTCCCTATAGCTCAAATCTTCCGACACTAGCAACATCCTTGCAAATCTTTTCTGAACCCTTTCAAGTTTCACAACGTCCTTCCGATAGGAAGGAGACCAGAATTGCATGCAATATTCCAAACGTGGCTAATCAACATCCTGTACAGCTGCAACATGACCTTTCAACTTCTATACTCAATACTCTGAAGCATACCAAATGCCTTCTTCACTATCCTATCTGCCTGTGACTGTAATTTCAAGGAACTTTGAACTTGGACTCCAAGGTGTCTTTGTTCAGCAACACTCCCCAGGACCTTACCATTAAGTGTCTAAGTCCTCTCTAATTTTCCTTTCCAAAATGCAGCACATCACATTTATCTAAATTAACCTTGATTTGCCACTTGTTAGCCCATTGGCCCATTTGATTAAGATCCCGTTGTACTTTGAGGTAACCTTCTTTGCTGCCCACTACACCTCAAATTTTGGTGTCATCTGCAAACTTACTAACTCTACCTCCTATGTTCACATCCAAATCATTTATGTAAATGACAAAAAGTAGAGGTCCCAGCACCGATCCTTGTGGCACTCCACTGGTCACAGGCCTCCAGTCTGAAAAACAACCCTTCACCACCACCCTCTGTCTTCCACCTTTGAGCCAGTTCTGTATCCAAATGGCTAGTTCTCCCTGTATTCCGTGAGATCTAACCTTGCTAATCAGTCTCCCATGGGGAACCTTGTCGAACACCATACTGAAGTCCACATAGATCACATCTACTACTCTGCCCTCATCAATCTTCTTTGTTACTTCTTCAAAAAACTCAATCAAGTTTATGAGACATGATTTCTCATGCACAAAGCCATGTTGACTATCCCTAATCAGTCCTTGCCTTTTCAAATACATGTAAATCCTGTCCCTTAGGATTCCCTCCAACAACTTGCCCACCACTGACATCAGGCTCATTGGTCTATTGTTCTCTGACTTTTCCTTACCACCTTTCTTAAATAGAGGCAGCACGTTAGCTAACCTCCAGTCTTCCGGCACCTCACCTGTGACTATTGATGATACAAATATCTCAGCAAGGGGCCCAGCAATCATTTCCCCAGCTTCCCGCAGAGTTCTAGGGTACACCTGTTCAGGTCCTGGAGATTTATCCACTTTTTCTTCAAGACAGTTAAAGGAAGTGAGGACTCATTGTTATATTTTGACGCTGTTGGGTGAGAATGCACAGATAGCCAGAGCATTTGGTTTCTCACCCAATTCTGCCCCAAAGGTCTTCACAGCCACCTGAAGAGACAGATAGGAGTTTTGTTGAGCATCACACCTGGAACAGCACCCCCAGTGGTTCTGGTTTGGAGCACAGCCGTAGGTGTGCATTTGTGTTCCCTGTATCCTGTCTGATGCTTAAGAGCAGTCCCCTGCCTGCAATGTCCCCAGGTTGAATAAATAAAGCAGGACAAGAAAATATGGGGAAATGCTGTCTTAAATACACAACAAGAGGCCACAAAGGAAATTCTACCCTGCAGTCTTCACCTCTTTGCCATGGAGGTGAGTTTGGGGTACATTTAGGTGGGTTCTGAAGAGTCATACCAGACATGAAATGGTAACTCTCTTTTCCTCTCTCCACAGTTCTTGCCAGACCTGCTGAATTTATTTCAGATTTCATAGTATTTTGCTTTCATTGTGATAATTCAGAGTATAATTCTTTTACTCTTGGAGTAAAAGAAGTTAACCGTCAGATTACTGGAAGAACTCTGTAAAAATGAGGAGGTCATCAAAAATCTCTGGAAGCTTTTCCTGAAAATGTAATGAGAGCAGAGTCTTTGAACATTGTAAAGAGACAGATAGATGGATTGTTGTAAACAACGGGGTGCAAGATGTATCCAGGAGTATTAGGTTTTTTAAGTTTTCTATTTATTCATTTTGTGGGAAGTGGGTGTCACTGGTTGGGTCAGCATTTATTGCCTATCCCTAGGTGCCCTTTGAGAAATTCACCAAAGATCCTCACGCAGCACCTTCCAAACCCACAGCCATTTCCATCTAGAAGGACAAGGCCAGCAGATCTATGGGAACACCACCATCTTCAAGTTCCCCTCCAAGTCCCTCGCCTTCCTGATTTGGAAATACATTACCATTCCTTCGCTATCGCTGGTTCAAAATCCCGGAAATCCCTCCCTAAGGGCATTATGGGTCTACCCACAGCACATGGGCTGGAACAGTTCAAGAAGGCAGCTCATCACAACATTCTCAAGGGGTAACTAGGGATGGACAATGAATGCTGGCCTAGCTAGTGATGTCCACACTCCGTGAGTGAATAAAAAAAAATTGAAAATGAAATTAGATGGTCATCTGAAAAGGAAGAATGTGCAGGATTATGGAGAGAAGATGGGAGAACATGCACTAAGCAGATTGCAGATTCAGAGAACTGGTGCAAACATGATGGGCCAAGTGGCTTCCATCTACACTGGAAGGAGGCTGCAAAGCCTCCATTTGCCCTTCCAGTTTCTGAGGAGACACTGGCTGATTGAACTATTCTTCCTGGTGGGGACCAAAGAACCAGACAGGACAGAAGGCGACCATTTGGCCCATCCTGACTGTACTGGTTATTCGAAATAATCCCAAATACTGCGGCTGCTGGAGAATCGAAATAAAATGCTGGAGAAACTCAGCCGGTCCGGCAGAGAGAAACACAGTTAACGTCTCCAGTATAGTATGAATTTATTTCAGGACATATCCATTTTACTCCTCCCTGTCTACAAGATTATCTCTGCAAACGTTTTGTTTTTGAAAAATAAAAACCAGCCTTCACACATATTTTAAACTCAGCATTGCATTTTCCAGCTCGGGGAGTGAATTGGACTGAGACTGGGGTCCGTGACTCAGTGAAAACTGGAGCTGCCCAATGTCATTCTAACCATTTATCTCCAGCAGAGAAGGTGCGCAATGATCGGTCTGCTGCTCGTTTCCTACTTTTCTCTGGCCGTTTGGGGACAGGAGTTTGGGGATTTAAGGGACGATGTCGATTACTTGGACCCAGATCCCCGTTCTGTAAGTGAACAACTTTTTGTCCGCATTTAAACGGATTTACATTAAACTTTGAACTCCTGAGAATTTACTGAGATAATTAAGAGCAACGGGAACTCAGTCAAATATCAGCAATGGGGGGGAAAACAGTAAATATTTAGGTCATGTGTTAAATTTATTGTTTGCAGGTTCTGTTACTTTTACATCTAATGCCATTTATAAAAGCAAAAGTTTCGTTATAGTTACACAAAGCTCGGAAACGCTGACAAAATGACTCGATGAGCCTTGTTCTGATCTCATGTGGTTTCACTTTAAGGAGTTTCTCCGCGTTCCGAGACAGGTTATCACGTCGCAGAGATCGGTAAGTGCCCAAAGTTTTATGTTGTTTCTTGCGGTTTTAAGGAGGGAAATCTGCCGAGCTGGTGCAGAAATTTGCAACCCTTGCCCTCAGCTCCGAGTGGTTTACCCGAGAACCCCCCCCCCCCCCCCCCACCACCCTTGGTTTGCAAATACTTCATGAGAAATTGTTGACCTTACACTGTCAGACATCTGCACCAACAGTTCTGTAGGAGCCCACAGAATATTGCCTTACCTGTATCCAAGACATGACTTGGAGATGCCGGTGTTGGACTGGGGTAAACAAAGTTAAAACTCACACAACACCAGGTTAAAGTCCAACAGGTTTATTTGGAAGTACAAGTTTTCGGAACGCTGCTCCTACATCCAAATAAAACCTGTTGGACGATTACCTGGTGTTGTGTGATTTTTAACTGTATCCAGGCATCATTGCACGTTTCTTCATCTTTTTGTTGCTCGGGACCAACGCCATCTGCTGGATGATGCCAATTCAGAAATAGTTAAAAATCACACAACATCAGATTATAGTCCAACAGATTTTTTTGGAAGCACTAGCCCCCACAACCTGGGGACACAGACAGACTTTAACCTCACACCTTGAAGGCATTGTCTGAGCTGAGATGGCAACTATTGTTAAAAAAGCTAAAGCTATTTTGAGAATGTAACCTGAAAGGAGTTCTGGGATTTACATATTAAAGAACTGGAACTATCATTCCCCATTCTAAAAGATGAAAGACTTAATCTGAATTTGTTTAATATATCATTACAGCTCGATGACACTGTAACGCTTTTGGTATAAATTCTGTATCTTATGATTCTGCTCCACAACCACCTGATGAAAGAGCAGTGCTCTGAAAGCAAGTGCTTCCAGATAAACTTGTTGAACTATAACCTGGTGTGAGATCTTTAACTTTGTCCAACCCAGTCCAACACCGGCACCTCCAATTCAGAAATAAGTAGCATTGAAATCTCTTGGATATGATTCAGATCTATAAGATTATCATCAGGGGTATAGATGGGGGAGACAGGAAGAAGCTTTTCCCATTAAAGGAGGGATCAGTGACCGGGGGCATGGATTTAAGGTAAAGGAGCAGGAGGTTTAGAGGAGATGTTTTTCTTTCAACCAGAGAGTGGTGGGAATATGAATTTCACTGTCTGTTAGGATGGTGGGAGACAGAAACCCTCATAACATTCAAGAAGTACTTAGGTGTGCACTTGCGATGCCACGGTTATGGGCCAAGAATTGGAAAGTGAGGTTAGAATAGGTGATTGTTTTTGACTGAAATGGGCATGATGGGCTGAAGGACCTTTTTCTGTGCTGTTGATTTCTCTATCTCTAAGGCATTCAAAAATTTTGAAAGTGCAATTGTTGAATTATTTTTTATAGACAAGTTTAGACATACTTCAAGTCCCTTCATGTCACTGGGTTAAACATAAAGAAGTGGGCCATTCAGCCTATTTGATTCCAGCCTCAAGTGACCATCTGTGTGGAGGTTGCATATTCTCCCCGTGTCCGTGTGGGTTTCCTCCAGGTGCTCCTGTTTCATCCCACAGTCCAAAGATGTGCAGGTTAGGTGGATTGGCCATGTTAAATTGCCCATAGTGTCCAGGGATGTGCAGGTTGGGTGGATTAGCCATGGGAAATGAAGGGTTACAGGGAGGTGGAGGTGCGTGGGTCAGTATGGACTGGTTAGGCCAAATGGCCTGCTTCCACACTGTAGGGATTTTATGATTCTGTGGTTGAGCCTGCCCTACTCTTTCAACATGATCATGGCTGATTGAACAATTCAATACCTTTTATCTACCGCATTCCCATGCACCACAGGTAATAAAAATCCAAGAATTCCCCACCCAACAAGGAAGGGAACACCATTACAACAGAAACTGGCATGTGTCACTATTTAACTGGAAACATGCTCATGTGACCCACTGTTCTACAAGCCATCACAAAATGTGAGATGTTCCAATGCGATCACCAAAATTTGCTCTGTTGACTGATAGTCAGGATAAAAGCAATTCACACGAGGTTTCATTCATAACAGAAAATAAGTATTTATTGTTTCATACATAACTTTAACAAGACCAGTAAGAAAGAAAGTTTTCTAATTTATGCAACTTACCTATACCCTTGCAAAATCCCAAACATATTCACATACTCGATCATGATTAAGGCAAACAAAAGCGAACAGTTTGAAACATACCATGAGTGGGAAATGAATACAAACAAAATCCCAAAGATCAAAAGTCCAGCCAAGAAGGCAGAAAGTTATTTTTCGCAGTGTTTTTGATTTTCATGCCAAAAGATGATATGCTTTTATCAGTTGTGTGGCTTTTGTCTTTTATTTCGACGGTCAATCTGGTGAACTTGGGTATTTTCCTGTATGAATGGTCTCTTTGTAGCTTGCTTTGTTTTTGCTGTCTTTATCCCACATGGAAAGAGCAAGAGAGTGAGATGGATGTCTTCTGTCTGCTGGCTCTGGATGTTTCTTTTGCTGCACTTGCCACTTGGAGCTTTTAACTCTATAGCTCAACCAATCAGAAGGATGTTGTCAAGCAGAATTTAGTCATAGAGTCAGCAATATACAGCATGGAAACAGACCCTTCGGTCCAACTTGTCTGTGCTGACCAGATATCCTAAATAAATCCAGTCCTATTTGCCAGCATTTGGCCTATATCCTTCTAAAACCTTCCTATTCATATGCCCTTCCAGATGCATAATGATTCTTGGTGCTTCAAATTCTTTTTCCTCCAGCTCCCGAAAAGCAACATTGTATTGTACAGCTACGTGATATGCAACACTTGATTTTCAAGTTCTGAAACTCCCCTGATTTTCCAATTATAGCAGTCCAATGTCCATTTCAGTTTTTATTAAACTATAATTGGAAATTTTTGTTCATAATGAAAGGTATGTGGTCTCTTACAAGCTGTTCAAGGAGTCAGCTCACCGCCAACTACTTTGGGTTGGGTCGCAAATGCCACCCATTTCAGTGGCAGTGATCCCCACAGTCTGGGAATTATCAGCTGTAAAATGTAGCCATCTTAGTACAGCAAGATCCCAGAAAGAGCAAATAAGAGGAATGGCTAATAACTTGTATTGATGGTACAGGTTGTGAAAAATTGAGGCTGACACTCCAGTGCAATATGGAGGAAGTACTTTACTGTCGGAGATGCTACCTTTCAGACCAATCTGTATGCACTGATGGACGTAAATGATTCCTTGCCATTTCTTCAAAGATTCCTGATGAAGAGCTATGCTCCAAACATTGACTCTCCTGCTCCTCGGTTATTGTCTAAATGGCTGTGCTTTTCCAGCACTACACTCTTCGATTTTTTCAAAGAAGAGCAGTAGAGATCTCTCTGATGCCTTGGTCAATATTTATTGTTAAATCCACATTACAATAGAACAGATTATTTGCTTATTACCATATTTCTGCTTCTGGAAACATGCCCTGAACTAACTAGTCGCCATGTTTCCTGCATTTACAATATGGATGGCATTTTATTGGCTATAAAGTACTTTAAGAGATCTGGTGGTTGTGAAAAGTGCTTTGAAGTCTGCCTTTCTTTCTGTTAATTATGAATTGTTATTCATAGAGTCATAGAGATGTACAGCATGGAAACAGACCCTTTGGTCCAACCTGTCCACGCCAACCAGATATCCCAACCCAATCTAGTCCCACCTGCCAGCACCCGGCCCATATCCCTCCAAACCCTTCCTATTCATATACCCATCCAAATGCCTCTTAAACGTTGCAATTGTACCACTTCCACCACTTCCTCTGGCAGCTCATTCCATACACGTACCACCCTCTGCGTGAAAAAGTTGCCCCTTAGGACTCTTTTATATCTTTCCCCTCTCACCCTAAACCTATGCCCTCTAATTTTGGATTCCCCGACCCCAGGGAAAGGACTTTGCCTATTTATTCTATCCATGCCCCTCAAAATTTTGTAAACCTCTATAACGTCACCCCTCAGCCTCCGGCGCTCCAGGGAAAACAGCCCCAGCCTGTCCAGCCTCTCCCTGCAGCTCAAATCATCCAACCCTGGCAACATCCTTGTAAATCTTTTCTGAACCCTTTCAAGTTTCACAACATCTTTCCGATAGGAAGGAGACCAGAGTTGCACGCAATATTCCAACAATGGCCTAACCAATGTCCTGTACAGCCGCAATGAACAGCTGAAACAATAAAAGATCAAAGCACCAAACTAGCTTCTTCTGGAGATTGGTATCACCTCAATGTTTGGAGTCTTACCTGATCTTTCCTTCTACCCAGGAATAGTTCTGCAAAGCTTCTCCCTGGCCTCAGAAGTAAATTAAACAACTCTACAGAATTCCTATCTGTCCATCATACACTCTGAATGGGTTGCCTTATATTTCATGATATTTCCACAGGATTAGAATCTCAGTAACACCCATCACCACAGACATTTCATCATGATAGGTGGAGCCATAAATTGAGCAGCTATAATGGGGCCATAGTAGAGTTCTTGTGCCAAGGGCAAATCAAAACCACAAAATCAAACTTATGTCTGTTTTCTTCCTGGTGGATAAGTTTAAGATCCCCATTCCCTCACATCCAGAGCATTTGTCTATGCTGGTATCATCGTCAGTAATGATAGGAGAACTAGAGATTGTCCATTATGTCCAATTTGGACTCCATCAAGAAGCGACTTCAGCAAGACTTTATGGAATATATTTTAATGCAAGGAGCCTGAAGAACATGCTAGATGAGCTGAGGACAGAGATAGGCACATGGGAGTCTGATATCATTGCTATGACCAATGTTTGGCTGAATGATGGGTTGGATCAGCAGCTCAATATTCCTAGTTATAGGGTATTTGGATAAGGTGAGAGAGTGGATAGAAGAAGGGGTCACAGATAAAACCAGGTCAGAGCAGGAAATAGGAAATTCAAGGAGGAAATAGTGAGAGTACAGGGCACATGTTCCTTAAAGACAAAGAGTGGGACACTGCTAGAAAACTGAGGTCAACGAGGGGCATAAACATTGGGATTATGGGAAAAAGGGAAACTTATGGGAGTTACTGAGGGCTCAATACAACAGAATTCCTTGAAGAATCTAAAAAGTGCTGGGGAAGACAGTGCTTATAAAGGAAATTAAGAAATCAAATGAGTGAATGAGAAAGCACTGGTGAGCTGAATAAAGGATTGTAGAAATTATACAAAGAACAAAAAAAAATTAGAGAAAGAGTAGGGGCCATTAGGGACCATAGAGCTTATCTTTGCATGGACACAGAAGACATGGGCACAGAAGACATGGGCACAGAAGACATGGGCACAGTCCTCAATGAATGTGTTACTCTTCACAATGGAAAACGACAATACTATGGACAGAAGGGTGGTGGACTGTGAAATATTAAAAGTAATTAACATTTTAAGTGGAAGGAGAGGAAGGAGAGGAAGTGGATGGAGCAGCTATAGAAGTGGATAAATCTGCAGGTCTGGATAAGGTACGTGTTAAGCTAATGGGAGCAGATGTTAGGGTCCTGGCAGTAATCTTCAAATAATCTCTGGCCAAATTGGCCCACTATTAAAGTATGGAGGAAACAATAGACCAGGAAGTACAGGCCAGTCAGTTTAACCTCAGTGTTGAGAAAGAATTCTGAGGGACAGAATATATTTGCACTTGAAGAGAGGAGATTAATCAGGGATAATCAAGATTAATTTGTTAAGTGTAGGTCATGTTTGACAGCTGTAGTTGAATTTTTTGAGAACATAATGAGAAGTGTTCATGTGTTTAATGCATTTGATGTTATTTACATGGATGTTACCAAAGCTTTGATAACGTTCCTCATGGCAGCTGATCAAGTAAGAGCTCATGGGAACCAAGGCAAAGTGGCATGTTGGATCCAAAGTTGATTGAGAAGCAGGAAGCAGAGGGTGATGGCAGAGGGATAGTTCTATGACTTGAAGTTTGTTTCCAGTGAAGTTTGTTACCTCAGAGTCCAGTTCTGGGGCATTTGCTATTCGTGGAGCACATTAATGATTTGGACTTAAATGTAGTGTCTGTGAGCAAGAAGATTGCAGAAGAGAGGAGTCAAGAGGGATCTGGGTGTGAAAGTACATAGATCCCTCAAAGTTGCCACCCAAGTGGATAGGGCATATGTTAAGAAAGCATATGATGTTTTGGCTTTCATTAACAGCTCTACAAGTCCCTGGTGAGACCACACTTGGAATATTGTGTCCAGTTCTGGTCGCCCTACTATAGGAAAGATACAGAGGCTTTGGAGAGGGTGCAAAGAAGGTTTACCAGGATACTGCCTGGAGTGGAGGGCTTGCCGTATGAAGAAAGGTGGAATAAGCTTGGACTTTTCTCTCTGGAGAGAAGGAGGAAAAGAGGAGACCTGATCGAGGTGTACAAAATAATGAGAGGAATAGATAGAATCAATAGCCAGAGACTTTTCCCCAGGACAGGATTGACTGGTATGAGAAGTCATGGTTTGCAGATATTAGGAGGAAGGTATAAAGGAGACATCAGAGGTAGGTCCATTACACAGAGAGTTGTGAATGCATGGAATGCATTGCCAGTTGAGGTGGTGGAAGCGAAGTCATTGGGGACACTTAAGCGACTACTGGACATGCACATGGATAGCAGTAAGTTGAGGGGTGTGTAGGTTGTTATTATATTTTACATTAGGATTAAGTCACGGCACAACATTGTGGGCCTAAGGGCCTGTTCTGTGCTGTACTTTTCTATGTTCTGTAACATGAAATTGGAAGGGTGGTATATAGTGAGGAAGATAGCCTTAAACTTATAGAGAACAACAACAGTGGGTATTGCAGTGACAAATGAAATTCACCTTGGGAAAGTGTGAAGTGATGCACAGAAAGAGGGCTATTAAAGCAGGTATGACACTGTGAAGAGTACAACCTTGGATAGTACCGAAGATCAGAGGGTCCTTGGTGTGCATTTCCACACATCTCTGAAGGTAGCAGGGCAGGTAGGTGAGATTGTTGAGAAGGCTTATGGTACAGTTTCCTTTATTAGCCAAAGCATAGAAACTAGAGGTTCTGCTGGAATTTAAAAAAATGTTGACTAGGCCATAACTAAAGTACTGGGTGCAGTTCTAGTCACTGTAAAGACTGTTCATTTTTCAGAATATTTTGATCGTGGATTGAAATGGGAAAAAAAGACCACTTAAAAGCCAAAGATTGTTGCACTTTTTAAAAGCAAGTCATTCAGTGTAAGTACTGTTTATTCTGTTGATTGTTGACGATGTTGGGATATTTTATCTGCAGTTGAGCAGGAGCCAAGAACTGTGTATTAATGGAGGCTTCGCTGGCAACAGTTAGCTGATTGGTCTGGGGAATAGCGATCCTTTGATGATGACAAAGACCTTTTGCCTGCCAACTACTTTGTGATTGGCTTCCAGGGGGCTGATCAGTTTGTGGGTGATCCTTCCACATCTGACAGAGATTTTCCTGCACCTCCAATCACCTCTGCTCCTGTGTCTGTTGCTCTCGATGTGGTCTCCACTACATTGGGGACACAAGACACCAACTTGCTGAATGTTTCAGAGAACATGTCCGGGACACACCCCCAATCAACCCCACCACCCTGTGGCTGAACATTTCAACTTCCTGTCCCACTCTGCCAAGGACATGCAGGTCCTGGGCCATCTCCACCACCAAATTCTAGCCACCTGACACCTTATCTTCCACTTTGGTACCGTCCAACCACACAGGATCAATGTCAATTTCACCAACCCCACCTTAACCCAGATCCAACACTCCAAATTGGCACTACCCTCTTGAACTGTCCTACCTGTCAATCTTCCTTCCCAATGATCTGCTCGACCCTCCTGTCCGACCTATCACCATCACCCCCATTTTCATCTAGCTATCACATTCCCAGTTATCTTCCCCACCAGCTCCACCCCTCTCCCATTTATCTCTCAGCACGCCTCCCCCCCACACACGCGCATTCCTGATCAAGGGTTTATGTGCGAAACCTTGACTGTCCTGCTCCTTGGATGCTGCCTGACCAGCTATGCTTTATCAGCACCATACTTTTTGACATTGTGGATGTGAATGTTTGGGTTAGAAGCCATTAGAACTCTGGAAAGGAAGGAGCAGTTAGGAAAAAGCACCCAAAGCCTGAAGAAAGGCAGTTTATATTCTCTCATCAGTTGCTAAAAACTGTGGCTTTTAACCATACTTTCGAGACTTTATAAGTTGTGAACCAATCACCCTGTGCCTCCTGCAAACAAGTGAAAGTACTTGGAAAAGGAAGGTCATGGAGTAGCAAAATAGGCAAGAAAGGATGATCTCAGTGCACACAATAAACAGGGACGATTGAACTGCCTTCCCGATCTTTCCCACAGCTAATAATGCCCATGTATTTGTGTGTATCTGTGTTGGCATGTGCATGTAGCAGGCATATATAAGGGGGTTAAGCATTTTGATCAGGAGAGTTATATGTCAACGGTTCGAATCCACTTAGTTGTCATAAATAGTCATTCTTGTTCCGTAAATAGACCTGCTCTGTGCTTACTGTTATCCTGGGTGCAAACAGACAGAACAACATGGAAGTTTGTGTGGTCTTGCAAAATCTTTAACTTTTGTTATGATTCTGGGAATAGCAGGTCTTGGTTTCCAGTGGTGTAACATCATCATATTGCAGGAATGATGTGATTGCATGAGAGAAAGTGCAGGGGTGATTTGCCAGGATGCTGCCTATGCTAGAGGTGTATGAGCTGTGTGGAAAAATTGGATAGGGTGAGGTTGTTTTCCTTGGAGCAGTGTCCATTGAGGGACACTTAATAGCGGAAGATAATCTTATGAGAGGCATCGATCAGGTGGATAGGAAGGTGCTTTTTTTCATTAGTAGTGGGGTGAATAGTCAAGGCCATAAATTAATGAAGTAGAAGGCAAAAAGGAGAGTTGAGGAGAATGTTTTCACCCAGAGGATGGTGGGGGTCTGGAACTCACTGCCTGAAAGTGTGGTTGACTCCGAAACTCTCGTAGCATTTAAGCATTAGTTTGATATTCACTCCTGTTGCTGTAGTATCCAGGGCTATGGTCCAAAAGCTGGAAAATGGGATGGGTGTAGCCAGATCTTTGTCGACTAGGATGGACATGATGGACCGAAGGGCCTCCTTATGTGTTGTAAATATCCATGAGTCTATAATGATAGAAAGACATTTAAAGTAATGAGAGTACCAAAAGGTTCATTCATTTCTCACAAGAATGCAGATTGAAATATTTGCATTTCACTGACATTTGTTTTGAATATATTTCAGTTTTAACAACAAAGGGGTACACAAAATTCCATTGCAGAAATATATAGTAGGTATACATAATAAACATATTGATGTAGAATCATTGAATTTTACAGTGCAGAAGGAGACCATTGAGCCCATTGAGCCTGTACCAACTCCCAAAAGGGCTACCAGCTAGTCCCACTCTCCAACAGTGCTCTGAATTCATCACTTTCAAATAGCTATCTAAGTCTCTGTGGAATCTGCCTCCATCATTCTCCCAGGCAGCACATTCTAAATCCGATTAACTCTGAGTAAAGAAGCTTCTCCTCATCTTGCTCCTAGCTCTCTTGCTGACAGTCATGACATTTGACTTTGTTACTGACATGCCAACGAGTGTCACTGTCAGACTTGTTCATAATTTTTAACATCTCAATAAGGTCTCCTGTTAATTTTTTCTGCTCCAAGGAGAATAACTCCAATTTGTCTAATCTTTTCTTGTGTCTACAATCTCTCATTCCTGATATTATTCTAGTAAATCTCCTTCACAGTCTCTTCAGGGCTTTAACATCCTTGCTAAAATAATATTCCTCAAGTCAGCTTTCACCTATTCTTTCTTTGAGTGAGCTCTCCAACTCATTCACATCTCCTACACTTTCCTCAGAGCCATGAAAATGTTTCCCTTCCTAGTATTTATCCAATTTACTGCTGTAATATCTTGTAATATTCTTGCTTCTGAGTCAGAAAGTTATTGTTTCAAGCTTTTGGATTTAAGTACTTAATGTAGACTGACATTCAGACCCAGTCACGAGAGTTTGTTTTATTTATCAAGTGTTTAACTGAAACCATTGCTAAGTTTGACTCAACACATGGTCCCAGGACATTATTCCGGGAAAAGGAGAATGCTAATCTATTTTCGAGTCCAAAAGTCTTCCCTCAGGAGACTAACTAGCCATTACTTTTATTGCTGATGTTACCTTCTGCTGTGTGCAAAAAGCTGTCCACATACTAAAGTCATTGCATACTTCAAATAGAATAGAATCTCTTAAGTGTTGAACCGGACCCTACAGCCCAACAAGTCCACACCAACCCTCTGAAGAGTAACCCACCCAGACCTATTCCCCTACCCTATATTTACCCCTGACTAATACACCTAACCTACACGTTCCTGAACACTATGGGAAATTTAGCTTGGTCAATTCACCTAAATTACACACCTTTGGATTGTGGGAAGGAACAGAATACCCAGAGGAAGCCCACACAGACACAGGGAGAATGTACAAACTCCAGACAGACAGTTGCCTGAGGTTAGGATTGAACCCAGGTCCCTGATGTTGTGAGGTAACAGTGCTAACCACTGAGCCACTGTGCCACCCCAAAGCTGGAGATATCTTTGAGATGTCCCTGTAAAAGCATGATGTGGAGGTGCTGGTTATAGTCCAGCGGGTTTACTTGAAACCGCCAGCTAGCTACCCGAGGAAGGAGCGGGGGGATCCAAAAGTTAGCGGTTCCCGATGATCTGTAAAAGCAAACCTTTTGTCTTTGTTCTGAGATGTATACTATGCTGTTGTGAGGACCTGGTGGTTAAATATCAAAGTTACTGGCATGAATATATAAACCATTCAGTTCTGAATACAGCGTTCTATGTGACCCAACCTATTCACTGAGAGGAAAATACAATATGGCAATTATTGTGATAAGCAAATTAATTGCAAGTGTAAATGAACATCTATTCTATTAGGAACATACTGAACAGCAATAGGTGCTCAAGCATGCTTTGACATTTCACTAGATTATGACTGAATTGTGTTGACCAGGCTTGGCTTTATTTACCTCAATGTGCATTACTCACAAAATATATTGATTTTTAACATTCTAATTGTTGTCCTAACATCCACAACCTATTGGGAAAATGATTTCCAGATTTTCATTGCTGTTTGTGTAAAAGAAATGTCTGATTTTGTTCTGAAGCTACAGCTTTAATTTTTGAACTAAATCCCTACAATAGCAAAGAGTTTTCAGACATCTGTCAAAACTTTTGATACATTTTGATGAAGTCTTCAGTATGCCATTTGATAATGCTGATATTTGCTTAATATTTACTTAAACATTAAAGGCGGTTGCAGTATTTTAGCTTTTTAGAGGATTTCCTATACATTTTAAAACTCTTTTAGGTACAGGTTCTGCAGTCATAAAAATCAGCTCAGATAAAATAACTCCATCTTCATGTAAAGTTCCAACCATTAGATTTATAGCTCTTTGGTGAGATCCTGGAGTATATTTAAATTATATAATAGACTCAAACAGGCTGAAACCCATTTATGCAAAACGCAAAATCATTGCCAGTAAAGTAGATCTAGATCACGATACAAAGTTGTGCCGGTTGTAGTAAAAGTACTTGTTCGATCGTAAGCATTTGTCAGCATTTCATTTTCAAAGTTAAATCCTCATGGCTAATATTATTAATTTTGAAAGTTGGCAAAATTGTCAAGCTCTACTGGTGAGTTCTCACTGTCAGAACCATTCAGAGTTAAGAAAAATTGTGGGCGGCACGGTGGCACAGTGGTTAGCACTGCTGCCTCACAGCGCCAGAGAACTGGGTTCAATTCCCGCCTCAGGCGACTGACTGTGTGGAGTTTGCACGTTATCCCTGTGTCTGCGTGGGTTTCTTCCGGGTGCTCTGGTTTCCTCCCACAGTCCAAAGATGTGCAGGTCAGGTGAATTGGCCATGCTAAATTACCCATTGTGTTAGGTAAAGGGTAGATGTAGGGGTACGGGTGGGTTGCGCTTCGGCGGGGCTGTGTGGACTTGTTGGGCCGAAGGGCCTGTTTCCACACTGTAAGTAATCTAATCTAATCTAAAAAATGTGCACCTGCTTCTGTTGAGCCGAAAAGCTTTGCTTGCTCATTTACTAGAGACCACCTCAAGGTGAAGGTGAGATTGTGTTCGTGCACTGAGCTGTCTAACTTGGTAATGAAGGTGAGAACTATCTAATGTATAATTGCTTTCTGTCTATTCTATCTCACAGTGAAGGTGTGATATGACAGACAGACATTTTTATATGTTTTCTGATAGACTTCATTGTAACACGGAGAAACCGTTGAAACCCACAGCTAGGACTGTAGTGAGCATCTGAAGTAGCAACCCTACATACTTAAAAAAACCCACATATTTAATCTTGGCCTTTAAATGCTGACTGATACCGTAAAGAAAAATAGAAACATAATCTATCTCTCTAATTGCCATCACAAATTGCCATATGAATATTTAGATCAAAACAACATCCCTAAGTTGCAGATCAGGTCAGAAATGAGGAAAGTACTCAAAAGTTGTGAATACATTTTAAAATATTTTACAGTCATCATTGCTCGTATTGAGAAGCTGATGATTATTGGTAAAATAGACCTGAATCAAAGTAGAAAGTTGCCCAACAGGCCATCTGAGAACCATCTTGATTGCTGAATGCACTACCAACTTCCAGCACATTAGAAAATTAACAAGAAAGATTGTTATATTTCTGATGTGGGGATGCCGGCGTTGGACTGGGGTGGACCAAGTTAGAAGTCACACAACACCAGGGTATAGCCCACTATAATCTGGTGTTGTGTGATTTTTAACTTTGGTATATTTCTGTTCAGGATGTGTCAGGGTACTAAAGCTTTGCTCTTGTGGTTTCTCTCTTTTGCAGGACAGAAAACCCCATGTGACAGATTTCATAGTGAAATCCACTATCTTCTCTCGCTATGCGTTCACAGCTGTTTCCTCAACTATGGTCAATCGAGCTTATCAGCCCAAAAATGCTGTTTTCCAGATGCAGATTCCAGCTCGTGCCTTCATTTCTAACTTCACAATGTGGGTAATTGTGCAAACCTGGTTGCATTTGTCAGTGGTTGCAGCTTTTGAGGTTCTGGAGCAATTTTACCAGAATGATCAATGATGAGTGAGATTTTGATCTAAAGGGCCATTGTTATTAGTTACACACGTCATCCAGGAACATTTTTGTTCTCTAAGTTTCAAGGAGTGTGAGTAGAAAACATCACAGTGAGGGAAACAGTGAAAGCACCAGGGTATTTTCTTGTCCCTTACTGTGTCCCTCATGATTTTAGATACCTGAATAAGATCACTGCTCATTGTCCTACATTCCAAGATATGAAGTCCTATCCTGGCCAACCTCTCATTATAACTCATCCTGGTAACATGTTCATAAATCTCTGTTGCACTCTTTCCAGTTTCATTATGCCCTTCCTTTAACAGGGTGACTATTACTTATATATAAGTAATTCCTGATGAAGGGCTTTTGCCCGAACTATCGATTTTCCTGCCCCTCGGATGCTGCCTGACCTGCTGTGTTTTTCCAGCACACTCTAATCTTGATTCTGATCTCCAACATTTGCAATCCTCACTTTCGCCTATAAGTAATGACCACTCTATTCAGCCAGTAAATTCATGCTCAGAGTTTTGAGTTGTGCAGAAGATCTTTAATTTGTGTTTTATTTTAGATACACTAAATAAAACTGGTTTTTCATACTTCTGTTCTCACTGTCAGCTTGCTGGAAATCCACCATTTTGGTTTCACAAACAAAGTAAAAAAAACTGATCTGATGTGATTGCAGGGAGCTTGTGTTTCTCCCAACACTGTTACTGTTATAATATGTTCTGGCATTGCTTGTCCCAGATGTTATTTGTGAGGAAATAGTGGGACAATATAGACTGGCTGAATGCTTGGCTCATCCCTGTATTTTTTCATGACCGACAGTAGGTCCAAGTTCAGATTAGAATTATTTGCAATTTCTACCAATTCTGTGTGGTTCTGTGTCCACTCACAGTTCTGTATTGGGGGATTAAGAAAGATCTGTCACCACATTCCAAAACCATTTGATCCGAGTTGGACCCATTCTGTTCTATTCTTAGATGGAAGTTTAATGGCAATTAACACTATGTCCCAGTAGCAGTCAAAATGAAAGGTTTGACTAAAAATAAAGAGTGATTATAAAGAAACATCCATCTTTGATTCTAATACAATCCAACACATATTCTGACATTCAAAAGCTTGAATGAATTACCTACCAGTCAATCGACCTAGCTCTGTATGATATGCTATTTTATCATGGTTCACTCAGAATGGAGAACTCATGTAAGGAACCCATCTAATACTGTCCCATCATTCTGCAAAACGTGCTTTATGTATATTTTACTAAGACAGAGAAAAGGAGAAAGTGAGGACTGCAGATGCTGGAGATCAGAGTTGAGAGTGTGGTGCAGGAAAAGCACAGCAGGTCAGGCAGCATCTGAGGAGCAGGAGAATCGATGTTTTGGCATAAGCCCCTCATCAGCATCCTGATGAAGGGCTTATGCCCGAAACATCAATTCTCCTGCTCCTCAGATGCTGCCTGACCTGCTGTGCTTTTCCGGCACCACACTTTCGATTAAGATAGAGGAAAGACATGGATTTCATTTTAATTCTTTTCATGGTTTCTGAGCACTGCTGGTACAGCTAGCATTTACTATCCATTCCTAATTGCCCTTGAGAAGATAGTGGTGAGACCCCTTCTTGAATCTTTGCAGCCCTTGTGGGTGCACCTAGCCCCCTCCCACCAATGCTGTTAGGAGGATGTAGTGATTGGAACATTGACTATATGGATCTCACTGAGTATGCGATCCATGATTGTGGTTGTTAACCTGGGCCAGTCAGGGATCTCGTATTCATTGAAGTTGAGGGGGGACCTGATTGAGGTCTTTATCCACCTGGCTCTCATTCCGATCACTACAGAAGGGAACCCTGGGATTTTAACTCAGCAACAGTGCAGGAACATCAGCAAATCAGGATGACCTGAGACTGGGAGGGCATCCTGCAAGTGGTGCTGTTCCTGTGTGTCTATTGCTCTTGTCATTCTGTGAGGTGGAGGTCACATGTTTGGGAAGTTCGGTCATAGAGATGTACAGCACGGAAACAGATCTTTCGGTCCAAGTGGTCCATACTGACCAGATATCCCAACCCAATCTTGTCACCTGCCAGTATCTGCCCATATCCCTCCAAACTCTTCCTATTCATATACCCATCCAGATGCCTTCTAAATGTTGTAACTGTACCAGCCTCCACCACTTCTTCTGGCAGCTCATTCCATACACGTACCACCCTCTGCTTGAAAAAGTTGCCCCTTAGATCTCTTTTATATCTTTCCCCTCTCATCCGAAACCTGTGCCCTCTAGTTCTGGACTCCCTGGAAATGTAGCAAAATGCAGTGTCGCATGTAAATGAAACACTTTGGTACTGTGTCAGTGATGGAATTTTAAGTTATTGGATGAGATGCTGATCAAGTGGGCTGTTTGGTTCTGGATTTTGTCCAGACTTTTGAGTGTCATTAGAGCTGCACTCATGTGATGCATAAATATACAGATAGGAATTACTTCTTGTTCAATCATTATTCTTGAGAATGATTAGTTAGATCCCCAACGCGATTTCCGCAGCTTTAAATTAGAGAAAAGTTATTGTTGTCCAGGTTTGATGGTGAGCAAGCCTTAGGTGGCAACCATGCATGAGAACTTTGTACAAAGTTCCTTTCCTTTGAAGTGAATTATAAAGTAGAACTAAAAGAATATCTGGCAGCATGCAATGAAAAGTTTCCCATCCTGGGCTTGTCGTGCAGAGAGCCTTACTTAGGCTCTCTGTCCTGTAATGAGATTTATGGGAGACCTGTTAAACACTGGCAGTTATTCAATCGTGGAACACAGTCCCAGAAAACAATGATAGACTTTGCTGTGATTTAACAATCATTCAGTTTGTTCTTCTTGTTTCTGTCCAGGATAATTGGCAAAAAAGTACATCAGAGTGAGGTGACGACCAAAGCAAAGAATTCCAAAGACAAAATCAAAGAACAGTCTGGAAAAAATAGCAGGTAAGTATTTTTTTTTTAAATCGATATAATGCAAGACTTGAACATTTCAAGCAGGTACCAGTTAATTAATTAATGGGTATTTTGCACTTAGAGTCGTAGAGATGTACAGCACGGAAATAGACCCTTAGGTCCAACTTGTCCATGTCAACCAGATATCCTAAATAAATCTAGTCCCATTTGCCAACACTTGGCCCATCTCCCTCCAAACTCTTCCTATTCATTTACCCATCCAAATGCCTTTTTAATGTTGTAATTGTACCAGCCTTCACCACTTCCTCTGGCAGCTCCTTCCATACATGCAACACTCTGCATGAAAATGTATCCCCTTAGGCCCCTTTTAAATCTTTTCCCTCTCTCCTTAAAACTATGCCCACTAGTTTTGGACTCCTCCACTCTGGGAAGAACACTTTGTCTATTTACCCTATCTATGCCCCTCATGATTTTATAAACCTCTATAAGGTCACCCCTCAGCCTGCAACGCTCCAGGGAAAACAGCCCCAGCCTGTTCAGTCTCTCCCTATAGCTCAAACTCTCCACCCCGGCTACATCCTTGTAAATATTTTCTGAACCCTTTCAAGTTTCACAACATCCTTCCTATGACTGGGAACCTAGAATTGAATACAATATTCCAAAAGTAGCCAAACCAGTGTCCTGTACAGCTGTAACATGACCACCCAAATCCTATACTTAATGCATCAACTAATAAAGGCAAGCATACGAAATGCCTTCTTCACTATCCTATCTACCTGTGACTCCACTTTCAAGGAACTATGTTCCTTGTTCTTCATGTAATGTGAATGGTTTCATAAGCTATTAGTGTTAAATAACAGTGAGTGTGAGCAGCATATCAGAATTCAGTCACAGTGACCGCGTCTTTACATTAACACCCAAAGGAAAATAAATGGCCCACTATTCAAAATAATTGCTTTCATCTTCAAAAGACTGGTAGAAGAGACAGCTGTAGTCACCATGTAAAACAATGGAACCCAATGCGGAGGATGACTAAACTAAACTACACGTTTTGATTTTGCCCCTGTGCTTCTCTCATAGTGAATTGCCAATCATAGATGCGCTCCTAAGATGGGAGGCACAGGGTGAGAACAAATCCTCATTGTCATAGGTACAGAGAAAGGGAAACCAATTG
This sequence comes from Chiloscyllium punctatum, assembly GCF_047496795.1. Classification (NCBI taxonomy): domain Eukaryota; kingdom Metazoa; phylum Chordata; class Chondrichthyes; order Orectolobiformes; family Hemiscylliidae; genus Chiloscyllium; species Chiloscyllium punctatum. The sequence goes on from NC_092782.1 coordinate 57,105,151, forward strand.
GTGAACTTGGTCTATCCTAGTGACTATGTGAAAACTGCAGTCACAGAGCTTTTACAGCAAGGAAAAAAACCTTTTGGCCCATTTTGTATGTGCTGGTCATTAAGCATCAATCTATTCTAATCCCATTTTCCAACAGGTGGCCCACAATCTTGTATAGTACGGTGTTTCAAGTGTTCATCAAATCCAAATATTTCTTAAATATCTTGAGAGTTCCTGCCTCAACCATCATTTCAGGCATTGAGTTCCAGATTCCCACCTTTTGCCTCAAATTCCCTCTAAACCTCCTGTTCCTGACCTTAAAATTGTGTTCCCTGCTTATTGACCCCTCTACTAAAGGCTTTCCATATCAATCCCATCTGTTTTCCTCAGAAATATGTACTCTTCAATATGTACTCATCTCAACTTAAAACTCTAGCTTACTCTCTCTCCATGGATGCTGCCTGACCCTCTGTGATCTCCAATATTTGTTGTTTTCAGTACAGATTGCAGCATCTGCAGTATTTTGTTCCTAAACTGTGCCTCCCCTCAGCCTTCTTTGCTATAAGGGAAACAACTAATTTTCTTCAAAGCTGAAACACTCCAGCCCAAGAAACATCCTGATAATCTCCTTCACACCTTCTCTGATACAATCACATCCTTCCTGGAGAGTGGTGGCTAGAACTTGAGTTGAATGTAAATAAATCTGGCATCCCTTGAATTGTGGCGTTACATTATGCAGACCAGACCAAAAGAAGACTGCCTCTAATTGGATAACACAGCTGTCAATAATAGGGAAGAAGAAGAAGTTCAAAGTTTGGGAGAAGATTTGCAGCTCGGGTGCTCGTTGTTGTGGTTCTGTTCGCCGAGCTGGGAATTTGTCTTGCAAACGTTTCGTCCCCTGTCTAGGTGACATCCTCAGTGCTTGGGAGCCTCCTGTGAAGCGCTTCTGTGCTGTTTCCTCCTGCATTTATAGTGGCCTGTCTCTGTCGCTTCTGGTTGTCAGTTTGAGCTGTCCGCTGTAGTGGCCGGTATATTGGGTCCAGGTCGATGTGTTTGTTGATAGAGTCTGTGGATGAGTGCCATGTCTCTAGGAATTCCCTGGCTGTTCTCTGTTTGGCTTGCCCTATAATGGTAGTGTTGTCCCAGTCGAATTCATGTTGCTTGTCGTGAAGTGCAAGAAGAAGAAGTGCCCAGTTTCAATGACACTTGAAGCACAGACTTTAGAAAATACAGGGCCCTCTTCTGATGTAGTGGTAGCATCTGGACCGAGAGACTCAGGTTCAAGTCCCACCTACTCCAGAGATGTGTAATAACATCTCTGAACAGGCTGATTAGAACAAAAAATAGGTTTAATTAAAAGAAAATGTGAGCAACCTGCATCAGGAAAGCAATTGACAAATGTGGCCATTTGATAGCGCTGTCCCCTCTGAACTCTCAGGTTTCATGATGAAACTCCACTCCTGTGTCTGCACACATGACACTCTCCAGCGCAGTACTGATGGAGCACTGCACGTCAGATGTATGATTGTTTGTGTAATCTATAAAAAGCAAGGACTTGTCTTCCAATCACAGAAGATGTAACATTTTGAATACACGTACAAATAGATTCAAGAACAGCTTCTTCCCAACTGTTATCAGACTTTTGAACAGACCTCTCAAATGTTTATTCTGATTTATCTTTCTGCACCTTCTCTGCAGCTGTAACATTGTATTCTGCACTCTGTTCTGCTACCCTGATGCACTTTGTATGGTATAACACACAAAACAACATTTTTCACTGTATCTTGGTACATGTGACAACAATAAATCAATCAATCCTGCTCATGTGTGTGTAAGAGATCCAATGTTACTGTCTTAAAGTAAGCAGGGGAGTTGATCTCCTATGTTCGGGCCAATACATACTTCTCAAATCAGTGAAACAGGTGAGCTAATCATGATCATGGTCTTAAAAATATTCATGGTAAAATAAACTGCTGGCAGAATATGGATGTTAGTCTGTGATATTGATGCAACTAATAGGAAACAAATAAACCCCCCTGAATTTTCTGCTTAAAACATCTGTTTATCTGCATCTGTGCAAACTGCCACAGTTGTCAACAACAAGAGTTTGCTTTTGCATCTTAATGAACTGTGGCTCAGTGGTTAGCACTGTTCACAGCACTAGGGACCCAGGTTCAATTCCTGCCTTGGGCGACTGTCTGTGTGGAGTTTGCACATTCTCCTCGTGTCTGCGTGGGTTTCCTCCGGGTTCTCCGGTTTCCTTCCACAATCCAAAGCTGTGCAGGTCAGGTGAATTGGCCATGCTAAATTGCCCATAGCATTAGTCAGAGGGAAATGGGTCTGGGTGGGTTACTCTTCGGAGGGTCGGTGTAGACTGGTTGGGCTGAAGGGCCTGTTTCCATACTGCAGGGAATCCAATCTAAACTGTTTACTTTCTGAGAGATGTGACTGTATTATCTGCATTTACTTGTCAAAGACACCAGTCAGCTGTGGAGGAGCTTGGTTAACTGATTTTGTCAACAGAAAATATTAACAAGTGGCACTAGCCTTCTCAAGGTGATCCCAGACAAATAACGTCGCACAGGCAAGAATGAACAGTGCTGGGAAAAGGTCCATGGGCAGAGCGCATTCAGGGAAAACTCAAAAAATTCCAGTCAGATGTATTTCTTCAATTTGCCAGAGGACAGAGTAAGTGGCGATGTAATGCTGTGGAAATGCCAGGCTTGGATATTTAGACCCTGTGACATTTCAGAGGAAGGGAAGATTAAAAAGTTAGAACATTTCATAGTTTTGATAGAATGGAATGTGATTGAATAGAAGCATTGTAATGGGGTAAGATGTTGGGGCTGCAGAGTGGCTCAGTGGTTAGCACTGCTGTCTCACAGCACCAGGGATCTGGGTCTGATTCCAGACTTGTGCAATTATCTGTGTGATGTTTGCATGTTCTTCCAGTGTCTGCTTTTGGTTTCCTCCCACAACTCAAAGATGTGCAGGTTAGGATGGATTGGCCATGCTAACTAAATTGCCCATAGTGTCTAGGAATGTGCAGGCTGGGTGGATTAGCCATGGGAAATCGAGCGGTGGGTCTGGCTAGAAGGATTGGTGTGGACTTGATGGGCTGAATGGCTTACTTCCACACTGTATAGAATCTATTTTATCAGTCTTGATAAGGAGACAATGGTGTAGTGGAAATGTCATCAGACTAGTTCTGGATTACTAGTAGCAGATAGTGAAATTTGAATTCAATAAAATGCTGGAATTAAAAGCTGGATGACCATGTGATTATCACTGATTATTGTAAAAGTCCTTCTAGTTCATAAAGTACTTTAGAAAAGGAGATTGCTGTGGGTCCTAAGTCACATGTAGGCCAGGCCAGGCGAGGATGGACAATGTAGCTGACTCTTAACTGCTCTCTGCGCAAACAGGCAAAAATGCTGGCCTTGCCAGTGATGTTTTAATTCTATAAATGAATAAAAAACAAATTAGTGAAGGATGGTATAGGATGCAGCTCAGAAAGATCGAGAGAGGAAAGCTTGGAGGGAGGTATGTACAGTGCAAATGGGCAGGGCTCAGCAGAGGAGGTATACCAAGGTCCAATGGCTGGCGCACAGGAGGTACGCCAGGGTCAAGTGGCTGTGGCACACGGGGTATAGCAGGGTCCAATGGATGAAGCACAGGAGGTACACCAGGTTTGAATAGCTAGGGCACAGGAGGAAAACCAGCGTCCAGTGGCTGGGACACAGGAGGAACACCAGGGTCCAGTGGTTGGGGCACAGGAGGAACACCAGGGTCCAGTGGTTGGGGCACAGGAGGAACACCAGGGTCCAGTGGCTGGGACACAGGAGGAACACCAGGGTCCAGTGGTTGGGGCACAGGAGGTACACCAGGGTCCAGTGGCTGGGACACAGGAGGAACACCAGGGTCCAGTGGTTGGGGCACAGGAGGTACACCAGGGTCCAGTGGTTGGGGCACAGGAGGAACACCAGGGTCCAGTGGTTGGGGCACAGGAGATACACCAGGGTCCAGTGGCTGGGGCACAGGAGATTCACCAGGGTCCAGTGGCTGGGGCACAGGAGATACACCAGGGTCCAGTGGCTGGGGCACAGGAGATTCACCAGGGTTCAGTGGCTGGGGCACAGGAGGAACACCAGGGTCCAGTGGCTGTGGCTGTAGTGGGTCCACTGAGCTGGGGTCAGGGAATGGAGAACAGGAACAGGAGGGTGCCTGTTCTTTCTGTCAATGCCACTGCAAATGGGTAACCTACCTGTCTTTCCTTCCATGCCCTTTAGGGCCTGTTGGTATTTATCTGTTTTGCAAACTGATTTATCTAGTGCTCATTTGGGGGTGGGGTTGGAGACCCAGAGGAGGTGAAGTGCTTTCTAACCGTAGAAAAGGGGCTATACTCTTACATGAGATGTTTTTTGACTTTGTGAAGATCTATGTTTTTAAGTTCAGGACAGCCAATATTCCGAAAGAATGTTCCACTCCTTTTTTGCATCTCTTAAACATTCCACATTCCCACCCTAGTTCCTCACAAACAATTTTTTTTAAAAGAAGTAAAACAGCACAGCTGATAAAAAGATTTTTATTGGGTCTCATGCTGTACACAGCAGCTGCAACACAATCCTCACTCACTTGAGTTTCAAACCCATGAGAGTATCCACTCCCTGAGGGAACATTTATCACAGTCTGGCCCACGGAACAACTGATCATCATATTATCACTCGGCAACTCGTCAACTTCCTGTAACCGATCAGTAACCCGCCATTTCTCACTGGCTGAGTGAGTTCATCCAATGAGTGGCTAAGTTATCGAGGTTAGGAAAGCTCCAGGTCTCGGGTATGTGACAATAGGTGGTGTGTCAAGTGAGGATGAGATAACTTTTGACTGTAAAACCATTAAGAAAGCCCAGAAAGCTTATCAACTTGTGCGCTTGAGGCCAGTTGGTTGAGGTATTAGCAATGGCCTGGGCAAGGTGCGAAGGAACCCAGAAAATCTTCAGTGCTTTCATAGAATCATAGCAGTGAAGAAAGCAGATCATTCGGCCCATCGAGTCCACACCCCGCTCCTCTGAAGAGCATCCCATCCAGACACACCCCTTACCCATATCCCCGGAACCCTCATTCCCCATGGCTAATCCATCTGATCTGCATATACGTGGACACTATAGAACAATTTCATATGGCCAATCAACGTAGACTGCAGATCCGTGGACACTATGGGCAAGTTAGCATGGCCAATCCACTTAGCCTGTGCATCTTTGGACTATAGGAAGAAACCAGAGCATCCAGAGGAAACCCACACAGACGCAGGAAAAATGCGCAAATTCCAAACAGTTAGTCATTTGAGGGTGGAATCGAACACAGGTCCCTGGTGCTGTGAGGCAACAGTGCTAACCACTGAGTAGAGACAAAAGGCAACATTATCTACATGGAATATCTGTAGCTAAACCTTGCATTTTGGTTGGATTTAGCTAAGTTTGTCCCGTGCGATGTTTTATCTCATTGACAAATGTAGGCTGTTACTTTGACCCTTTCCTGGTTACTTTTTAAAATTCTAATTGTGTTCCGCCATTTATCTGACAATTGGCATTGACGTCTTAGCTGCATTTCTGTCTCCAAATCAACAGTGATCCTATTGATTCTGTTAACAATGAAATTATCCCAGATTAATAGTTAGTCAAGAAATCATTAAAACACAAAATGTACTGATTGTGATATGGTCTGTACAAATACACTTTAAATTATTGTGGTCATAATTTCTACTCACATGATAACACAGGATAATCTCTGTAGTCTTCAAGCAAAATCGTTAATCATTTCATAGTCCAATGCTACAAAACAATGCAAGGCTCAGACTGTAGATTATGCTAACATATACTGTTTTGTTCCCTAACACAGGGACAATGAAATGGAAACTTTCTCTGTTACTGTAAGTTTGCCTGCAAGGACCAAAGGACTATTCCTGTTGACTTATGAAGAACTGTTGGAGAGACGTCTAGGACAGTACAGACACGTGATCAGTGTCAGGCCCATGCAGATCATTCTGAAACTCCTGGTAGAGATCCATTTGACAGAACCTTCTGGGATCACTTTTCTGGAAGTTGCACCACTCAGAAACAGCAAGAAGAACAGTCAACTCCTTGAAGGTACAGAGAATCAAGGAAGGATATTTACATCTCAGTGACAAGTTTGAAATGAACTTTTGTTAAGTGACGTGTATTAGATTTATATTCAAATTCAGTTTAATTATTGCATTTTGCCATAATGTTTGTAACATCTAGCTGCTATCATTTTTCTGAAAGCTGTTTAGTAGGTTTCTTAATCTGTCATGTATTCTCTATACTGTTTCCTGTTGAGATCCTGTGGTGCAGTGGGTATTGTCTTTAACACTGAACTAGAAACTCCAGGTTTGTGTCCCACTCCAGGACTTAATGGCCAAGGAACGTGTTTTCATTATGCAGCCAAATAGGATGAGTGCAGACTTGAAACTCTTTCTGACACACACCACTGACAGGCGGTTAGACTGGGAGAGATCCCTGTTCTATCATGTAGTCGAAAAATATTAGAATGTTTACCATTGCTATTCATACTCCAGACTACAACATGCAGTCAAACAGGCAGAAGTGGGTACTGCAGATACTGGAGATTAGAGTCAAGATTAGAGTGGTGCTGGAAAAGCACAGCAGGTCAGGCAGCATCCGAGGAGCAGGAAAAATCGACATTGGAGCAAAAATCCTTCATGCAGTCAGACACCCACTTCTTGATGAGGGGATGGTCAGTGTGGAGCATGTTGGTGTGAACAGCATGAATGAGATTCTGGTTTCAGCCGGGGTGTATCTGGGACCAGCTACCTTGCCCTATCTGGGATGGAGGGTGTGGTACTGTCACTTGGACCAACCTTCAACTAGACAATGGAAATCAAAGGATTTGATTTCCATGTCCTTCAAGACTTAGGCTTGCTCCAGGAATGCAGTAGAGTATGCAGTGGACACCCTGAAATGTTAGTTGCCAGTGGGTACAGTGCAGCTCTGTTAATTTCCCTCTTCTTTGCTAAGCAGCATTGGTTGATACAACAAAGTAAAAGCCAATAGGAGTGATTGCAAACCTATTCCTCTGAGTATTTAACCTCTCTTGATTGCTAATATGCTAATGTTTGGCAACACAGTGCAACTTCTCTGAATGGTCCACCTGAATTCAAAAGAGAATATATTGTGTGAGGCACAGAGCTAGTGACTTACCCTGGTCCCATCCGCACTCTTGCAGCGCCAGGCATAGACGTCAGCATCCAATTTAGCCAGTATTTTGAAGATTTTACCAGCATCATTGATGTCAGCAGCTCATTGGTTTTGTGTTGGTGAAGCCTAATGGTCAAGTGTTCATTGAATGTCATTGGACACGTCAGAGACACTGTATGTGGATTTCAAATATGAATTACTTTGTCTTGGAAGCCATCATTGATCTTGATGCAACAGTGCAATAATGAAAGAGTGCTGCACTGTTGGAGGTGTTGTCTCACAGATGGCGTGTTAAGTTGAAGCCCAGTCCACAAGCTTAAATGAATGCAAATGATCTCCCAGCAGTATACAACCAAGAATAGGGAAGACATCTCAGTGTATGTTCTTCAACCTACACCACTTAACATACATTTACTTTGTCACCGCCTTGTTGCTGGGATTTTGTTGTTCAAATTGGTGGCATGTTCCTACATTACATCAGACACTTCATTTCAGAAGGAGTTCATTGGCTACAAAAGACTCTAGTGATGTGAAAGACGCTAAGTAAATGCAATTTCTTGTTGTCTAGAAATCTAAATGGTTAGTTGGAATATTCATTTTGTCAGCCAACCGTTAACAGCTGATTTCATTTTAAAAAAATGTTTTATTGTAGACTGACATATGGGTAAAAGAGATTGAAATGCATGTAAGTGGGTTAATATTCAAATACAATTCAAACAGAGAAAATAGAAAAATAATAGGAAATTATAGATGACTATCTGATCTCATTAAACAGTATTACAGTTAACTAAACAGAGTACTGTGCCAGCAAATGTAACTCATTTTGCATCAATTAGTATTGTGAGAAGTGACTTACATGTACATTGTTCAGAAAAGTGGTTCAGAGTTATTGAGGTGGTAATAAATTTATAATTTACAATGGAGTTAGCAAAGTAGTGTTAAGATCATCAAAAGGAAGGTTCAGCCATTGAGTTAGTCAGGCACTTTGTAAGGTTGTTGAAATATTTATCTGGTCTTAAGTTTGCTTCTTCTCATGAGCATTATTTCATGTTTCAAATACTTGAGGATAATTAATTGATGGTCCTTAGTATTTGAATGTATTTATCATACTTCCTTCCTCCTTTCCTTTTTTTATCATTTTTTAGACCTTTCCTATATTTTGGAGAATAAGCAATAGAATAATTTTTGAAATAATTGGTCTTTCTCCTCCATTCAAACTGCAGGATGAACAAGAGACTTGATATATTTTAACCAGAGCTGTGACTTTTGTGTCATCACCCCTAGACATGGTGTCATGGGGTCCTTTGAGCTAGTAATCCAAAGCTTAAGACTAATGTTCTTTGGACACAGATTTTAATTCCAACATGGCAGGTGGTAAAACTTGAATTCAATAAAATCTGGAATATAAAATGAATAAAAAGCATTTGGCTCATTAATGCTCTATAATGAAGGAAATCTGCTATCCCTGACTGTCCAACGTGTGACTCCGGACTCTTAGGAAGTTTGATATTTTTTAATCAAAGGAGTGACTTTTGTGACACCACCCATAGATATTTAGGAGCTGCATGTGACTCCAGACCCACAGCATTGTGACTGACTCTTTACTGCCCTCGGAAATAGTTGAGATAGCCACACTAATGGATCAAAAATCTCCATGGCTACAAACACTGCCTAGCCATTGATGCCCATAATCCATGGATGAATTCTCTACTTCCTCAGGAGGCTAAGGAAATTCTGTATGTCCACAAGAACTCTAACCAATTTTTATAGATGCACCACAGAAAGCATCCTATCTGGATGTATCGCAGTGAGCTGTGGAAACTGCTGTCCCCGAGACCACAAGAAACTGCAGAGGGTCATGAATGCAGTTCAGTCCATCATGAAAACCATCCATTGACTCTACCTATATGTCCCGCTAGGTTAAAAACAAGGACTGCAGATGCAGGAAACCAGAGTTTAGATCAGAGTGGTGCTGGAAAAGCACAGCAGGTCAGGCAGCATCCAAGGAGCAGGAAAATCGATGTTTCGGGCAAAAGCCCATGATGAAGGGCTTTTGCCCGAAACATCGATTTTCCTGCTCCTCGGATGCTGCCTGACCTGCTGTACTTTCCCAGCACCACTCTAATCTATATGTCCCACTGCTTTGGGAAAGCAGCCAATATAATCAAAGACTCCTCCCACCCTGGTTATACTCTCTTCTACCCGCTTCCATTGGGCGGAAGATTTAAAAGTTTGAATGCACATATGAACAGATTCAAGGACAGTTTCTTCCCCACTTATCAAACTTTTGAATGGATCACTCAAATGTTAATTCTGATCTCTCTGTCTCTGCACTCTCTCTGCGGCTACAACACTGTATTCTGCACTCTGTTCTGCTGCCTGAGGTACTTTGTATGGTATGATCTATCTGTATAGCACACAAAACAGCACTTTTCATTGTATCTCAGTCCATGTGATAACAAATTAATGAATCAAAAATAAAGGAAAGTGAAATACATTTGGAAGAATGAATTGTCGTTTAAATTTTGACTGAAAAATGTACTGGAAAAGCACAGCCAGTCAGGCTGCATCAGAGGAGCAGGAGAGTTGATGTTTCTACAAGCATAAGTTCTACGTCAGGAATGTCTAATGAAAAATTTATGCTCGAAATGTCGACTCTCCTGCTCCTCGGGTGCTGCCTGACCAGCTGTGCTTTTCCAGAACCGTACTTTTTGACTCTGATCCCCAGCATCTGAAGTCCTCACTTTCCCCCTAAATTTTGTCCAACCTATTAGAAAGAGTATGCTTCATGGGACCTGTCTTGTCCTTGAGCCTGCATTTCACCCCATTTATATATTTGTATGTAATTCTTCTGCTTTTCTATCTACTTGTTTTCAACTGAAAACAGACAGCATCTGATTACATGTGAAGCAATAAAGCAAAAATAGAAGTTGCCAGAGAAACTCAGCAGGTCTGGTAGCATCTGTGGAGAGAAAAACAGTTAATGTTTTGAGTCAAGTGACACTTTTTAAAATTGAAAATAACTGGTAAGAGTGATATTTATGCTGATAACAGGGCAGAGGGGAGTAAATAAAATACATGAAAACCAGGCCCAGAGAGAGAGTGAGAGAAAAAAGGAACAGGTAAACAAAGAGATTGCCGATGATAAGCTGAGGGAAAGAGAGAGAGAGAGAGAAAGAGAGGGAGAGAGAGAGATAAAGAAGTATAAATGATTGAAAAAGGTTGGCTGTATTGGGAGAAACCCATACAAGATAGGTCATAAGGATGTGGGAGATGGTAATGAATCTGGAGGAAGGGTATATAATTGTTATAAGGTATGACTGTACCTGGGATAATGGTGCAAAGGCTGTTTACACTGGTACAAGCAAAGTTAGGCATTACAAATGAACTGGCAATGATGCAGGATAATTACCCAATCTTCTTTGTTATCTATGATCTCTTCAACCCTGCATTCAAGCTGTATACTGTATATTAGTGGTATTCATCTCCATTTTAATTGTAAAGTCAAATTCCTCTTACCAACAAGAGAAAAGAAAACAAATTGCATTTTCTATACATTTTAGGAAATAATAGAAAGCCTGCTTTTGGGTCCCAGATCTGAATGTTCATGAACAGCTGAGCCAAGACCAGTTAAATATATATCTCTGATTGACCTATCGTAATGTGGAGGCGCCAGTGCTGGACTGGGATTGACAAAGTTAAAAATCACACATCACCTGTTATAGTCCAACAGATTTACTTGGATTTACAAGCTTTCAGAGTGCGGCTTCTTCATCAGGTAGCTACTTGAGTGTGGTAGCTACCTGACGAGATAGACAGAAAAACCAAAGAACTGAGGATGTTGGTAATCAGAAACAGAAATTGCTGGGAAAACTCAGCAGGTCTGGCAGCATGTGTGAAGAGAAAACAGAGTTAACATTTGGGTTTTCCAGAACAGAAGCGTCACTGAACCCGAAACATTAACTCCGCTTTGTCTCCACAGATACTACCAGATCTGCTGAGATTTCCCAGCAATTCCTGTTTTTGTGTCTGAGGTAGACATATTTTTGATCAGTGAGGGACTCAAAAGTCAGAAGTCACGCAAGATCAGGGTATAGTCCAAAAGGCTTATTTGAAATCACAAGCTGTCGGAGCGCTACTCCTTCATCAGGGATTCTAGAGTTATTGGGAAAAAGCAGGATAGTGGAGTTGAGGATTAGCAGATCAGCCATGATCTCATTGAATGCTGGAGCAGAATTAATGGGTCAAATGGCCTACTTCTGCTGCTACTCTTGTAGTCTTATTTGAAGAGTGCCTCATTTGACAAAACTACATTCTACTGAGTGGATAGGGTAAATTTTCACTTTAATGCAACTCAAAATTTATTCTATGTAACAAAAATAATTCTATTTCACCTGTATTTAACATTATACCTTGAATGTATGAGGTTTAATAAATTCCATAAAATAATTATTGGTAAAAGAAGGATGAGATATTTGCCTGTAAGTTTTATGATATCAAGATAAATGATGATCATGAAAACTTCACAACTTTAAAAGCATTGAGAGTTGAGATCTCACATTTTGGAATGTGTACATTTAGATGTTCACATCCTCAAATCAGGAGACGATTAATTTTCATTTTCTTTTCCAGAATTGCGCTACTGTTACACAGATACACATTTCAAGTTATAAAGTGAATTTAAACTATTCTATATTTTTCACCTGTCCTGTTTCAGCCTCACCCCCACCATCCACCAAAATCAACCGGACCACAACAACAGCCCACATCAGATTTGCCCCAACAATTAACCAACAAGTAGTAATTGCTGAGAATGGAATTCTGGGCGACTTCATTCTGAGATATGATGTAAACAGAGAATTGGGAGTTGGTGATATTCAGGTAATACTCTTAATGGCTTCCTGATTTTGTGATCACCGTATCCCAAGAGTGTACGTTTTCATTCATAAAACACTCCAGAGAGTCTGCTTTCAGCAAATTTCTATAGTGTTGTTAGAGGTGTCATTTAAATCAGATAAGTTCACTTTAACTTGGTTCTCTGCTTCAGCTGATGTTTATAGATCTTAAAACAAACATGTGTACCTTGCATCTGCAATGCCTCACCACAAAAGCTTGTTTTTAAATTAGTTTTAAATTAAATTCCAAGCATCTTTGACTTGTGTTTACGTACCCCGCCCACCCCCCACCACCCCCCGCCAAGCTCCCAGCCAGTCTATTTTCTGAAATCCCAGTAAGAGCAAATTGTCCTCATCTTCACTTTCTTTCTACTTGTTTCTCCTCTTCTTATCTGTTTTCTTGTCCTCTCACGAAGTCATTGACTCTTTCTTGAAATTGGTTAGCCACTGTTCCGATGACCTTCTGTTAATGTATCCAGATGGACATTCTTCAATGGGTTACAGTGAAGCCCAGAATATTTGGAGTCCCATTTTCACAATAACGGTACTAAAATTTACACTCTGCAAAGGTTTCTGATGTGAACTTGCTTTTCAACAACACAATGTATTGTAACCAAAACCAGCTGTGTTCCCATTGATAACTTCAAAACCACTTCCAGCAGGAACTTTTGGATTGTGATTGTAAGCAGTAAATATCTTGCTCATCTTCACGTCAAGGCCACTATTGCTGTAACATACCCTTCTCTTCCATCCTTCCTAGTAAAATCAGTTTACTCTATCCTGGTTTGGATGTTGATGGTGCCATTTGTAAATAAATGCCATTGCGCCAATATCAGGAGCTGGTTGATTTTGGTAAATGGTTTCTTTTGCCCAAAAGCTAATCACATGAAGTTTCCTCATCAAAGTTTAGCAAGCAGTGTGAGTCAGCATAAATCTCAGCTCACCATCTTAGCTCTAGAAAGAAATATTCAAATGTTACAGCTGAAGTTACTATTTATAGACAATACCTTTGTCATAGAACTCCTGTTGTAATCATCAAGAATATCAGAGTCAGGTCAAAACAGTCAAATTCTCAACTCTTCAAAAGAAACGTACCTCAACTTGCAAATTTAAAAGGGAATGTTTATTATCTCCAGCTGTGATATTTTATATTTCACATGTGAATGTGGCTCATGCAAAGGAGATTGTCAATTGTGAACAAGTTAACAGATAGAGATTATAACATGAAATATATATATATATATATATACACACACACACACAAGAATGTTAGCATTCTTGATAGAAGACACAGATTCATGTCCCACCTGTATCATAACACCTATGACAGTAGAGTCATAGAGATGTACAGCATGGAAACAGACCCTTAGGCCCAACTCGTCCATGCCGAACAGATATCCTAAATTAATCTAGGCCCATTTGCCAGCGTTCAGCGAATATCCCTCTAAACTATTCCTGTTCACATATCCATCCAAGTGCCTTTTCGATGTTGTCATTGTACCAGCCTCCACCATTTCCTCTGGCAGCTCATTCCATACATGCACTGTGTGAAAATTTGGGCACACCAATACTCTGCTTGAAAGAAAATTGCCCCTTACGTCCCTTTTACATTTTACCCCCCTCACCTTAAACCTATGTCCCCCAGTTTTGGACTCCCCCACCTGGGGAAAAGACCTTGACTATTCAGGCTATCCATACCCCTCATGATTTTATAAACCTCGATAGGATCACCCCTCAGCCTCTAATATTCCAGGGAAAACAGCCCCAGCTTATTCAGCCTCTCCCTGAAGCTCAATCCCTCCAATGCTGGCAACATCCTTGTAAATCTTTTCAGAGCCCTTTCAACTTTCACAACAGGGAGACCAGAATTGTACAGATTGATGAGACAATCTTTATAAAGGGATGTGTTGTAACCTACTCCAAAACTATTGCCCATGGTTTCACTGTGCAGCATCCATAAGGTACACTGCAGCAACTTAGCAAATCAGCTTCTACAGCAGCTTCCAAACCTACAACCTCAACACTTAGAAGGAGAGGGGCAAAAGGTGCAAGAGAATACCGCCCGCATTGGCGGGTCAAAATATTGGAACTCATCCCTTTCAGCAGTGTGGGTGTGCCCAAATTATAGAAGTTGCTGTAACCCAAAAAGGTGACTCCCCAGTACCTTCACAAAGGCAACTAGAGGTAGACAACAAATGCTGAGCTTGCCAGCAATGCTCAGAACCCAGTGAAGGAGAGCCATTGTAATGATTGTAAATCCATAGGTCAGTAGGTATTTTTCAACCCATTGTCACCAACACAGGGTTACTTGTGTTACAAATGCAGATGATGCAAAAAATTACTTATGTTTGCTATTAATCATGTCAAGTGCTGAGATTTTATAATTTTTTTTTTACAGATTCAAAATGGGTTTTTTGTTCATTACTTTGCACCCAAGGATCTGCCTCCAGTTCCAAAGAATGTGGTCTTTGTGATAGATACAAGTGCTTCGATGGCAGGAAAAAAAATCAAACAGGTATATTTCTTTACCTTAATGATTGTACTTAAACAGAAGCTGCTTATAGATGTCTGATCATATCATTCACCCATTACTAACATGCAGCTAATGATAGAATCACAGAACTTTACTGAAGGAACTCTTATCCCATTGCAAATTCCAAATTGTAACCTCCTCAAAGAATTCTAATAAGCTTGTCAGCCATGACTACTTCTTCATTAAGTCTTGATAATTCTCTGTGGTTATATTATGTATTTATATTATTATTTTCACATGCTATTTTATAATTGAGCAAGGTTCAATACCATTCATGATTCTGCAGATATCGAAGCAGTATACAAGAATAATATTAGGTACAGTAGATAATAAAGAAAGCAAACGGAAATTTGACATTTATTGCAAAAGGAATAGGCAATATATAATTAGGGAACTTTTACTGCAACTGAACAAGGCTTTGGACAAAAACAAAATAAAACTATAAAGGAAACCCAATATCTGAGATTAGTACAAATTCCCATGTTTGGTAATGCAGTCCAATCTCTCAAGGTGCCCACTGATTAGAATCGTGGAATTATACACAGAGGAACCTCGATTATCTGAACGAGATGGGCGGGCACTATTTTGTTCGGATAATCGATTCAATGCCTTTCCTCTGGGCCTTGGAGTTTTTTAAAGTCCGCTCCCCGTTCAGGAGACAAGGCAGCAGCACATCGCTTGCGAGCCGCTGCTCCTGCCCCGATCCCACACACCTCCTGCCCCAATCCTGTCCAACACCACCCCCTATCCCATCCAATACCGCCCCCCACCCGCTCTCCACCCTCCAACCCCGTCCAACACCGCCCTCCAGCCGCCCCCAACCCCGTGCACCCCGGTCCCCCCTACCCACTCCGCAACCCGGTCCAACCCCGCTCCCCAACCCCGTACAACATCCCCCCGGTGTACACACCTCACACACCCCATCCATCCCCACCCCTCTCCGGGGCAGCTGGACTGGACATCAACAACTAGACTGCTGCTGCTGCCTTTGTGGATAAGCCTCCAAATAGCACACATGTACACACACACACATAAACTTTTTACTGCAACTTTCTGATGGATTCCACTTTTGTCCTGTGCAGGACAATGTTGGAAAGCTCATCTGGGGAAAGGGGTATTGAGGGTACACCCCTCTGTAGAACTCCAGGGAAAGTGTGGGAGAGAGAGAGTGTGGAAGGTCTGTGATTTGGAGATGGTGCCTGTTTAATCATTGTAAACAAAAGATGTGATCAGTGTTGGAAACACATCCTTGATGTAATGTTTCTATCGGGACCTCGAGATCTCCTTCGGATAATCAGATATCCGGATAATCAGATATTTGGAGAATTGATATTCGGATAATCCAGGTTCCTTTCTATATAGTAACTGTGGAAAGTTTCAATTGTTCTGGTGGACACTGCCCCAAATGGCGATCTCCTGTTCTGTTTGCTCCTCTTTGCACCAGGTAGCTAAACAACAGGGTCATTTGACTCAAACGTGATCTGAAATTGGGGAGCAAGCCCAGTCTGATAATGGAAGAGGGTCTGTAACTCTCACACTCTCTAGAAATGTGAAACCTAACCTCTTCCAGTGTAGATGTTACAGGTAGTTTGGGAATCCTGACATTGACTTAATGCTGCATTGTCCTGGACTGCTCTATGCAACAGGCCCATTCTGGTAAGCTGCCAGTAAACACGTGCCCTGCATAATATGATATTCTAATAGATCATAAATTCTTTGTAATAAGGACGATGTAGTAATTGTAATGAGGTCAGCCAGGTGGACCTCATAGAATATGAGTTCTCTTATTGGACCAGGTCAACGTCCCCAGTCAGGGTCCCCAGGCTGACAGATAAGAACTATTGTATCTCCAACTCTATTTTGATTTAGTCCTTACAGTCTCCTTTGCTTTCTTTTAGGGAAGCATTGCCTTTATCAGGCTTTGCTTGTTACTGTTTCATTAGTGACATGGTTGTTCTCCTGGTGGTGGAGAATATTGAGTAAAGTTCTTGCACAATGGTGTGTTTTTCAGTGGGTCACTGCACATACAACCACAGGTGATGTGGGGAAAATATAAACACTGAACAAAAAATAGTTCAGGACAATCATACATCCTACTCACTCTTGAGAGCTGACTCTGAGGGAGGTCAAAGGAAGATAAAGGGTGTAGATTAGATTCCCTACAGTGTGGAAACAGGCCCTTCCTTCAGCCCAACAAGTCCGCACCAACCCTCTGAAGAGCAACCCATTCCCTTATATTTACCCCTGACTAATGCATCTAACACTACGGGCAATTTAGCATGGCCAATTCACCTAACCTGCACAGCTTTATGACTGCGGGAGGAAACCAGAGCACACAGAGGAAACTCACACAGACATGGGGAGAACGTGCAAACTCCACACAGACAGTTGCCCGAGATGGGGATTTAACCTAGGTCCCTGATGTTGTGAGGTAGCAGTGCTAACCACTGAGCCACCGTGTAGATAAAGGGTGACTTGGTGATGGAATACCATTCTCTGTAGAATTATTTCAGATGACACTTTGAGCAATTTTTCATCCCAGCTGTTGGAAACATTTAAATTATGTTGCATTTTGAACTCAGAGTGAATTTTTCCATTGTACTCAACTCCTGATTCCTTGGGACCCAAACCAGCACTTTTCTGATTGAGCTGGTCATCTGAATGTGAAGTCGAGCTGTATACTGATTGACCCAAAGTCCCATTGTACAGCTCTCCATTCATTGACCCAAAGTCCCATCGTACAGCTCTCCATTCATTACCATCAAACCAAAAGCCAAGATTCAGAGATTATTTTGCGTTGAACTGAGAAAAGAAGAGGGTCAGAGCAGGCCAATTATCGGCCTATTTATTCCAGTGTTTGTTGGCATTTTCTGATGCATGACTCATTTTCTCATAAATGAAAGACTGTAAGAGGAGCCTGGAGCATATGGGTGCCAGCTCATGAGTCTTTGCTCAACAAACGACAGCTGTTTCACCAATTCAGAAAATAAACTGCTTAATTCAAGTAATTGAAAATATGGCATTTGCAATATTTTGTCATCTGTAAATCGGAACGGGTACACAGTGCTGTCAGGTTGACTTGAATTGATTGTCACTTTTAATAGGGATGTAATTATAACATAAACACAAGCATCTGCAATAAATAGTCTTCGATGTACATTATAAAAGGATGGCCGAGCAGGATTTAGAATTATCATGTCCTGTATCCAGTGATGAAACTAATGTAATTTTATTCTTTACGCTGATATAATCATAACATGTTTTGATATTTCCTTTGCTGCATTCTAACAGAAAATTTCACTTGTCACCTGTGATTAAAATGTTACAAGCTCTTAGCCTCCTTTGTTACCAAAAGAAATTACCCTAATTCACTGTAAAGTGTGGGCAGCACAGTGGCTTAGGATAACAGAATAGGGGAATGGGTTTGGGTGGGTTCCTCTTCTGAAGGTCGGTATGGACTTGTTGGGCTGAAGGGCTTGTTTCTACACTGTAGTGATCCTACGTAGCAAGTTCCTTGAAGATGTTTGATTGTCCATTCTACGACCGCTTAAGTTTGACAAATTGCTGTGGGCATTATGTGAGCTTTGCTAAACAAGGACACAAAGGCTGTTAAAAAAACACACAATTCCAGTCTACTTATCATCATCAAATTACAGGTAAGTGGTTTCGGCCTGTCTTGGAGCTGAAGTCTTTAATGAGAAAGAATACCATGTCACAATCTTAAACCTTTCATATGAGATGCATTTCTAATGCTGGTGTCTTGGGGAGAAAAACACCCCTGGAGTGGCTCATGGAGTCAATTGTTCTTGGAAGGCATGGTGGAGTAAATGAATGGTGGAATAAGCCTACTGTTGTTTTGTACATCAGCTAGAGACAGATACTGCATATCAGCAGCAACAAATGAACTTTTTGATTGAATTATTTTAAAAAGACAAATTTCCTTCACAGGAGGAACAATGGCAGATATTTCTGGGTATAATGCAGAAGATGCAGGATCAGTTCATTCCAAAAAGGAAGAAAAATCCTATGAGGAGGCAGGGGTGGCCGTGGCTGACGAGGGAAGTTAAGAAACATATAAAGTCAAAAGAGAAAAAGTGTAACATAGCAAAGTTGAGTGGGAAAATGGAGGACTGGGAAGCTTTTAAAGAACAACAGAGGATTACTAAGAAAGAAATACGCAGAGAAAAATGAGGTACGAAGGTAAACTGGCCAAAAATATAAAGGAGGATAGTAAAAGCTTTTTTAGGTATGTGAAAGGGAAAAAAATGGTTAAGACTAAAATTGGGCCCTTGAAGACAGAAACGGGAATATGTTACGGGGAACAAAGAAATGGCAGAAGAGTTGAATTCGTACTTCAGATCTGTGTTCACTAGGGAAGAACAAGCAATCTCCCAGAGGTAACAGTGGCTGAAGGACCTGAACTGAAGGGAATTTACATTTGCCAGAAATTGGTGTTGGAGAGACTGTTAGGTCTGAAGGCTGATAATTCCCCAGTGCCTGGTGGTCTACATCCCAGGGTACTGAAGGGGGTGGCTCGGGAAATCGTGGATGTGTTGGTGATTATTTTCCAGAGTTTGATAGATTCAGGATCAGTTCCTGTGGATTGGAGGGTGGCTAATGTTGTATCACTTTTTAAGAAAGGAGTGAGGGAGAAAGCCGGAAATTAGAGACCAGTTAGTCTGACCTCAGTGGTGGGAAAGATGCTGGAGTCAATTATTAAGGCTGAATTTACGACACATCTGGATAGCAGTAACAGGATAGGTCAGAGTCAGCATGGATTTATGAAGGGGAAATCATGCTTGACTAATCTTCTGGAACTTTTTGAGGATGTAACTCTGATGATGGACAAGGGAGATCCAGTGGATGTAGTGTACCTGGACTTTCAGAAAGCCTTTAATACAGTCCCACATAGGAGGTTAGTGAGCAAAATTAGGGCGCATGGTATTGGGGGCAAAGAACTGACTTGGATTGAAAATTGGTTGGCTGACAGGAAACAAAGAGTAATGATAAACGGTTCCCTTTCAGAATGGCAGGCGGTGACCAGTGGGGTCCCGCAGGGATCAGTGCTGGGACCGCAGCTTTTTACAATATATGTTAATGATATAGATGATGGTATTAATAGTAACATTAGCAAATTTGCTGATGATACAAAGCTGGGTGGCAAGGTGAAATGTGAGGAGGATGTTAGGAGATTACAGGGTGACCTGGACAGGTTAGGTGAGTGGACAGATGCATGGCAGATGCAGTTTAATGTGGATAAATGTATGGTTATCCACTTTGGTGGCAAGAACAGGAAGGCAGATTACTACCTAAATGGAGTCAAGTTAGGTAAAGGGGCAGTACAAAGAGATCTGGATGTTCTTGTACACCAGTCAATGAAGGTAAGCATGCAGGTACAGCAGGTAGTGAAGAAAGCCTATAGTATGCTGGCCTTCATAACAAGAGGGATTGAGTATAGAAGCAAAGAGGTTCTTCTGAAGCTGTACAGGGCTCTGGTGAGACCACGCCTGGAATATTGTGTGCAGTTCTGGTCTCCAAATTTGAGGAAAGACATTCTGGCTATTGAGGGAGTGCAGCGTAGGTTCATGAGGTCAATTCCTGGAATGGTGGGACTACCTTATGCTGAAAGACTGGAGCGACTGGGCTTATATACCCTTGAGTTTAGAAGACTGAGAGGGGATCTGATTGAGACGTATAAGATTATTAAAGGATTGGACACTCTGGAGGCAGGAAACATGTTTCCGCTGATGGGTGAGTCCCGAACCAGAGGACACAGCTTAAAAATACGGGGTAGGCCATTTAGGACAGAGATGAGGAGAAACTTCTTCACCCAGAGAGTGGTGGCTGTGTGGAATGCTCTGCCCCAGAGGACAGTGGAGGCCCAGTCTCTGGATTCGTTTAAGAAAGAGTTGGATAGAGCTCTCAAGGATAGTGGAATCAAGGGTTATGGAGATAAGGAAGGAACAGGATACTGATTGAGGATGATCAGCAATGATCGTAATGAATGGTGGTGCAGGCTCAAAGGGCAGAATGGCCTACTCCTGCAACCTATTGTCTATTGTCTATTGTCTATTGATGTTGGGATCACTGGTGAGGCCAACATTTATTGCCCACTCTTACTTGACCTTGAAAAGGCAGTGTTGAGCTTCCTTTTGGAACTGCTGTAATTTGTCGGATGGAAATGCTGTCACAATGCTGTTAGGTGGGGAGTACTAGGACTTTGACATATTAATGACATTTGCTCAAGGAAGAATGGTGTATGACATGATGGGCAACTACAGCGTTGTGATTGGTTCTCATATGCTTACTGCCATTGTATTTTCAGACTAAAGATGCCCTCTTTACTATCCTTGAAGATCTTCGAAGCAATGACCACTTCAATATCATCAACTTCTCTGGCCGTATTAAGGTCTGGCAAAATGGAAAACTCGTCCCTGTCATGAGGGAGACTGTGAGAGATGCCAAGAAGTACATTTACCTGATGTCACCTTCAGGAGGTAAAGGGATATGTGTTTTATTTCCACTCCAAAGCCTTACCTTCTGATCTCCAATGGAAAAGCTTGTCTTTCAGCCTTTAGAACATTGTTTGAATGAAGGTCTCTAGATTTGTCTGACATTAATAACGAGGTTGTACTGTGCTGGTCCCTTGTTACTTGTATGCCCTATTCCAACTACAGAAGAATTATTATAATTTACCTGCAGTAAGTGTACAGACTTAGTGAGACTTACTTGGTGATTTTTCCTGTCATGCCACACACTTGTGAGAAAGATTACCGCTCATGGAGTAAATGAAACAGTAGCAACGTTGATTCAAAATTGACTGAGGGGCAGGAAACAGAGTTAATGTATATTTTTCAGACTGGAGGAAGGAGTACTAGTGGAATACCTTGGGGATTGGTGTCAGGATGCCTTCTTTCCCTGATGATCTAGATCCTGGAGTGCAGGAGAAAATTTCCAAATTTACAGAAGACAGAAATTTTAGGCTTTGGGGACAACAGTGTAAAAGTGTAAAAGTACAAGAAGTCCTTGGCAAGTTGCTGGACTGGGCAGCTTGGTGATAGATGACATGTGAGGTGATATATTTCAGTAGAACAAACAGAGGTACAGCAGAAAATAAAAGGGGAACCCCAAAGCAAGTGCGAAGAGCAGAGAGACCTGAATGTTTTCTCATTATTCATTTGTGGGATGTGGATATTGCTGGCTGGGCCATCATTTATTGCCTGTCCCTAGATGCCCTTGAGAAGATGCTGGTGAGCTGTCTCTTAAATTGCTGCAGTCGCTGTGCTGTAAGTAGTCCCTCAGTGCCTGTATGGGCAGATTTCAAGGTTTTTGACCCAGCGACAATGAAGGAATGGCGATAGATTTCTAAGTCAGGATGGTGAGTGGCTTGGAGGGGAATTTGCGGGTAGTGGTGTTCCCACATATCTGCTGCCCTTGTCCTATATAACAAGTCCAGTTTCTGGCCAATGGCAACCCCCAGGATATTGATTTTGGGGGTTCCTGTTGATGCCATTGAATGTCAAGGAATGGTGGTTAGATTTTTTTTTCTTTAAGGAGATGATCATAGTCTAGCATTTGTGTTACTTGGCACTTGTCAGCCCAAGTCTGGATATTATCCAAGTCTTGCTATATTTGGACATGGAGAGTATCTGAGGAGGAACCTGTTTATGGAGCTGACCAGACTAAGTGCCAAGGCCCAGTAACATTGGAGCTTTGGTGTCTCATATTAAAGTTTGGGCTCTCATCTGAACTTGGAAAGAATCACTGTCTGGATGACGTACAGGAATGATATTTAGCAATCCTTTGAAAACTACAGGGATGGTCCCTGACATTGATGTCAGGAATAATTCTGCAGTGAAAGGAAGAAAAGTCTAGAGCAATGGAGGGATTGTAACTCCCAAGAATGAGTCATGTTCATGGAATGAACAATCAGTAGAGTTCGAGACATACAGCATGGAAAAAGACCCTTCGGTCCAACCAGTCCATGCCGACTATGTTCCTAAACTAAATAGTCCCATATGCCTGTGTTTGACCCATGTCCCTGCTAGTCAAGATCAGAGTGGTGCTGGAAAAGCACAGCAGGTCAGGCAGCATTCAAGAAACAGGAAAATCAACATTAATGGGCAAATCATTTCCTGATAAAGGACTTTTGCCCAAAACATTGATTTTCCTGCTCCTCGGATGCTGCCTGACCTGCTGTGCTTTTCCGGCACCACTCTAATCTTGACCCTGATCTCCAGCATCTGCAGTCCTCACCTTCGCCATGTCCTTCTTAATCTCTCTTAATGGGTTCTAAGGACCTAAAAAGTTAACTTTGATTTCCCTGCATGGATGCTGCCAGACCTGCCGAGGTTATTCAGTAATTTCTGTTTGCATGTGAAAAATGAGAAATGTTCTTGTTTGAAAAGTTATTACCATATATGTCATTTTAAAACTTTTTATTGATAGAAATGAAATGGTTTCATGAAAGCAGCCCCATTTATTATTTATCCTCCATTCCTTAAAGTAACTAGGTACTGTATTGGGATGATTATGAGGGGGGTTGATAAGGTGAATGACAAGGGTCTTTTCCCTAGGGTGGGGAGTTCAAAACTAGGGGGCATATTTTTAAGGGGAGATGAGAAAGGTTTAAAGAGACATGAGGGGCAATGTTTTTACACAAAGAGTGGTTCGTATGTGGAATAAATTGACAGAGGAATTGTTGGTGCAGGTTACAATATTGTAATCTCAAGAGACATTTGGATAAATACATGAATAGAATCATAGAGTCATATAGCACAAAAACAGACCCTTCGGTCCAACTTGTCCATGCCAACCAGATATCCTAAACTAATCTGTCCCATTTGCCAGCACTTGGCCCTTATCCCTCCAAACCCTTCCTATTCATATACCCATCCAGATGCCTTTTAAATGTTGAAATTGTACCAGCCTCCACCACTTCCTCTGGCTTCTCATTCAACATGCACACCACCGTCTGTGCGAAAAGGTTGCCTCTGAGGTCACTTTTATATCTTTTCCCTCTCACCCTAAACCTATGCCCTCTTGTTCTGGACTCCTTCACCCCAGGGAAATGACCTTATCTTTTTTCCCTAACATGCCTTTTATGATTTTACAAACCTCTATAAGGTCACTCCTCAGTCTCTGACGCTCCAGGGAAAACAGCCCCAGCCTATTCAGCCTCTCCCTACAGCTCAAACCCTTCAACCCTGGCAACATGCTGGTAAATCTTTCCTGAACCCTTTCAATTTTCACATCCTTCCAATAGGAACGGTTTGGAGGGATAGGGGCCAAACACAGGCAAGTGGGACTAGCTTAGTTTGGGAACATGGTCAGCATGGAATAGTTGGCTCGAAGTGTCTGTTTCCATGCTGTATCATTCAATGACTCTACTGATTGCAGGAAGAATTTTATTATCTCACATCACGTCTTCTTTTGCAAATTATCTTATATCTGTGATATCGTGTTCTTTATCCTTATATGACCATGGATAGTCTAGCCATCCCCTGAAAACATTTATTGTTCATCTAGGACTTCCCTGTTTTAAGGAAAGTGGTCTCAACCTCTCCAATCTTTCTTCATCGATAAAGTTTCTCGTCCCTGGAACCATTCTTGTAAACTTCTTCAACACTCTTTCCAATTCATTTTCATCTTTCCCAAACTGTGGACCCAGATGTGACAATAATACACCAGCTGAGATCTGACAGGTATCTTTGCAGAACCTCCTTGTTTCTGGACTCCACCTGTCTACAAATAAAATTTCAGATACAGTATGCAGTATTAACTGCTCACTCTGCCTATCTTGCCACCTTCAGTGCTTTGTGCACACATACACATACTAGAGCAGGTCAAAGGTTAGGAAGACTGTGGCAAGTAATTCCTGACTCCTCAAAGCCTGTCCACCATCCACAAGGCCCAAGTCAGGAGTGTGATGGAATACTCCCCACTTACCTAGATGGGTGCAGCTCCATCCAGGACAAAGCAACCTGCTTGATTGACATTACACCCACAAACATCCACTCCCTCCACTGCCGACACTCAATAGCAGCAGTGTGTACTATCTATAAGATGCACTGCAAAAATTCACCAAAGATCCTCAGACAGCAACTTCCAAAACCATGAACACTAACAGCTGGAAGGACAAGGATAGCAGATATGGTCTGGAAAGAGAGATCGCATCGAGGGTGAGACACAGCCCCGTATGAGTATAAAGTTCGGAGAATTTGGAGGCGGTGTGGGAATGCGATGCAATGGGGAAGAGGTGCTTTTTTGCTTGTTTTTTTTTGGCTTATAGTTTGGAAGGTTTTTTAACAGGGTAAATTTAAGCCTAGCACAAAAAAGTTACATCACAGATAAACCGTAAGTTCATTGGTTGCTGATAACTATAACTGTTTATAGATCACTTTCTGATTGAAGGCAAATAAGGGAAGTATTTACTGACTACAAACTAAGAGACCAACATGAAATTTTTAAAAATCAAATTAAAGTAGGGATGTCAAGCAAGGCGATGTGCTGTAACTGCATGTTGTGGGAGCTGGTGGCCCCCATTGTGGTCCATAGTGACCATATCTGCAGCAAGTGTTGGTTGCTTGAGGAACTCCAGCTTAGAACTGATGAGCTGGAGTCTGAGTTTCCAACACGGCGATACATCAGAGGGGAGGACAGCTACCTAGACACTGTTTCAGGAGGCAGTAACACCCCTCAGATTAACTACCTTGAATTTGGTCAGTGGTCAGGAACAGGAGAGTGTGACTACCAACGAGGCAGGCAGATGGATCTAGGAAGTAGTGATGAAGGTCAGCCTCAGACCTTGTGCTTGTCTACCAGGTTTGCGATTTTTGCTCCCTGTGTGGATGAGAGTTGGGTTGTAAGGAAGATGAACAAACTGACTATAGCACCATAGTACTGGGAACCATTCAAGAGGAGAAAAGAGAAATGTCATTATGATCGGGGATAATGTAGTCAGTGGAATAGACACCAGTATCTGTGATCAAGAGTCCTGAAGGCTATGTTACCTGCCTAGTGTCCAGTTTCAGGATCTCTCATCTGGACTGCAGAGGAACTTGGAGAGAGGTGGGGGGGACGATCCAGCTGTCCTGGTCCATATAAGCACCTACAATATAGGTGGAAAGAGGAAAGTGATCCTCCTAAGGGAATATGAGCAGCTAGGGGCTAAATCAAAAATCCTAATATGGAAAGGGTCAGGAATCTAACTTCAGGCACAGCAGATGAGGAGACAACAATGAGAAAGGGGCAGTCAATGCAAGGCTAAGGGTGTTGTACTTAAGTGAATGCAGTGTACAAAACAAGGGAAGTGAATTGTAATGCAGGTTGAAATTGGCAGGTACGATGTTGTGGATATCGCAGAGACATGGCTGCAAGGACATCAGGGATGGGAACTAAATACCCAAGGATACACATCCTATTGAAAGCACAGGCAAGTGGATACGGGGTGGGGTTGCTTTGTCAGTAAGAAATGAAATTAAATCGATAGCAAGAAGTAATATAGAGTTGGAAGGCGTGGAATCTGTGTGGGTGGAGTTGAGGAACTGCAAAGGGAAGAAAGACCCTGATGACCCTGAGTTTTGTATAAACCTCCTAGCAATGTGGGGAAGAAAATAAATCAGGAGATATAAAAGGGAATATTACAAGAATGGGGACTCCAATATGCTGATGGACTGGGAAAACCAGATAGTGGTGAATCTCAAAAAAAAAGGAATTCATGTATGCCTACACGATGGTTTTTTTGGAGCACTTGTGGCAGAGCCCACTGGGGAACAGAGAATTCTGGATTTGATGATGTGCAATGAGGCAAACTTGATTAGGGAGCTTAAGGTGAAGCAACCTCTTGGGGTGGTGACCATAATATGATAGCATTCACCCTGTGGTTTGAGAGGATATAACAGTATTACAATTAAATAAAGGTAACTATATAGACATGAGGGAGGAGCTACAGGGAAGATGCTGGAGCAGCAATGGAAGCAGTTTCATGGGGCAATTTGGGAGGCACAGCAGAAGTTCATCCCAAGGCACAGTGGATCAATGGTCAGCACTGCTGCCTCACTGAGCCAGGCACCTGGGTTCAATTCTAGCCTCAGGCGTCTGTCTGTGTGGAGTTTGCACATACTCCCTGTGTCTGCTTGGGTTTCCTTTGGGTGCTCCTGTTTCCTCCCACAATCCAAAGATGTGCAGGTCAGCTGAATTGGCCATGCTAAGTTGCCCATAATATTCAGGGATATGTTAGTTAGGGACAAATATAGGATAATAGGGCAGGGGAATGGATGTATGTGGGTTACTCTTTGGAGGGTTGCTGGGCTAAAGGGCCTGTTTTCACACACTAGGGATTCTTTGATTCAAGGTGAGGATAAACCAACCATGGCCGATAGGGGAAGTCAGGGACAGCATTAAAACAAATGAAAAGCTATACAGTGTGGTGGAGGTAAGTGGAAAGCTAGAGGATTGGGAAGCCTTTAAAACCCAGCATATGATAATTTAAAGAGCAAAAAGAGGGAGGGGATGAAATATTAGGGCAAGCTAGCTAATAATATAATAAAGATTGCATGAGGTTTTTAAATATCTAAAAGGTAAAAATAAAAGGAAGATTGGACATTGAACTACTGGAAAATGAGGCAGGAGAAGTAGCAGTTGGGAACAAAGAACTGGTTTGGTGTTTTGCTTCAGTTTTTACAGTGGAAGACACCAGTAGCATACCAGATCTTCAAGAGAGTCGGGGACAGGGATTATAGTGGCTATCGCTGAGGAGAAGGTACTGAGGATGCTGATCAGTCTAAACGTGGATAAATTACCTGATTCAGATGGATTACACCCCAGAGTTCCAAAGGAGATAGCTGTTTAAGAAAGGATGGAGGCAGAAGACAGGGAACTATAGGCCGGTTAGCCTGACGTTGATTGTTGATAAGATTTTAGTGTTCATATTAAGGTTGAGATTGCAGGGTACTTGGAAGTGCATGTTAAAATAGAATTTAATCAGCACAGCTTCATCAGGTGCAGGTCATGCCTGACAAATCCATTCAAAATCTTTGAGGTAACAAGTGCATGAGACAAAAGGGAGCCAGTGGGTGGATGTGATCTATTTGGATTTCCAGAATGGCTTTGACATGGTGTCGCACTGGAGTCTGCCAAATAAGATAAGAGCCCATGGTGTTGGGGGCAAGGTACTGGCATGGAGAGAGGATTGTGACTGGCAGAAGGCAGAGAATGGGAATAAAAGGGGTCTTTTTCAGGATGGCAGCCAGTGACAGTTGAGTTGTCCAGGGATCAGTGTTGGGATCACAACTATCCAGGTTATACATTAATGATCTGCGTGAAGGAACTCAGGGCATTGTCAATAAATTAACAGGTAACACAAAGGTAGGTGGAGGGATGAGTAGTATTGAGGAAACATAGAAGCGCAGAGGACTTGGACAAGCTAGGAAGATGGGCAAGGAAGCAGCAGATGGATATCACGAAATGTCAGAACTGAATTGAATTGAATTAGCTTTATTGTCACATGTATTCAAATGAGTATAGTGAAAAGTTTACAGTGTGGGAAAGTGTGCAGTTATGCACTTTCCATGGAAGAATAGTGATGTAGACTATTTTCTAAATGGAGAAAGGTTTCAGAAGTCTGAAGCAGAAAGGGACCTGGTAGAATAGTTCAGAACGCTATTAAGGTTAACATGCAGATTCAGGAAGGCAAATGCACTCTTAGTATTCATTTCCAGAATGATAGAATACAAGAGCATAAATCTATTGCTGAGGCTGTCTAAGGCTCTGGTCAGACTATATTTGGCATATTGTGAGCAGGTTTGGGGCCCTGTATCTAAGGAAGGATGTGCTGGCGGTGGACGGGTCCAAAGGAGATTTCTAAGAATGATCCTGGAGATGATGAGCTTGTCATATGGGGAAGGTTCAGGTCTCTGGGTCAGAGAGACCAGGACCCTGGGACACAGCCTCACAATGAAGGGACAGCCCTTTCGAACTGAGAGGAGGAGGATGTTGAATCTGTGGGACTTATTGCCACAGAAGGCAGTAGAGGCCAAGTCATAGAGTGTATTTAAGACCGAGATAGATAGGTTCATGATTAGTAAGGGGATTAAGAGTTATGGAGAGAGGGCAGGAGAATGAGTTTGAAAAACATATCAACAAAGATCAAATATGTGGAGCAGCCTCAACAAAGCAAATTGCCTTACACTGCTCCTATATCTTAATGTCTTCTGATACATGGGGACACCATGCCCCCACTTGGAAAGAACCATTCCTTTAGTTCACTGGTAACCCTTAATTATTTCCTTCACGAAATATCAGAACTGAATTGAATTGAATTAGCTTTATTGTCATGTGTATTCAAATGAGTATAGTGAAAAGTTTACAGTTGACTTTACAGCACCATCTTAGGTATAAAAGTATCCAGGTACGGATACTTAAAATCAAATTCTTAGAAATATTAATGCAGTGGATGAGTGTTAAAACAAGAAAAGTGTTTGTTTAGAGTTGTTAACTCTTTCAGAAAACCTCAGGCACATTGGTGACTAAATAGTCTTCTTCTGTCATTCTGAAACAATATTTTCCAAGATATTGTTCAAAAATTGTTTGAAATTCAAAAACTTTGTTCAAAATTCTACTTTGTTTCCCAGGTACCAACATAAATGATGCCATCCAAACTGGATCGAAATTGTTGAAAGATTACATCGCTCAGCAGGACAAGAGTGTACGGGCGGTGTCATTAATAATATTCTTGACAGATGGGCGCCCAACAATTGCTGAAGTTCAAGCTCATAAAATCCTAAACAACACGAGAAAGGCCGTTGAAAAGAAGTTCTGCATCTTCACCTTGGGAATAGGAAGAGATGTGGATTACAAGCTCCTCGAGCGAATGTCACTGGAGAACTGTGGAGAAATGCGAAGGATCAACGAGGACTCAGATGCCAGCACCCTGCTGAAAGGTTTCTTTGATGAAATAGGGACTCCACTCCTCTCAGATATTCGTGTTGATTATTCAGAAGATTCAGTGGAGTATGTGACGCAGACTGTCTTCCCAAACTATTTCAATGGATCCGAACTTGTGATTGCAGGGAAACTGAAAAATAAGACCAGCGATAACCTTCATGTCCAAGTTACTGCAAGCACAAGTGACAAACACCTCATGCTGGAGGCAGACGTGAAAATTAGTGACACAAGGAAAACTTCAAATGATTTCAAGGCTAGATCCAAAGATGCTAAGTTAGTCCAAAGGGCGTGGGGCTACTTAGCAAT
The DNA here is from genome assembly GCF_047496795.1 of Chiloscyllium punctatum. Lineage (NCBI taxonomy): Eukaryota > Metazoa > Chordata > Chondrichthyes > Orectolobiformes > Hemiscylliidae > Chiloscyllium > Chiloscyllium punctatum. The sequence goes on from NC_092782.1 coordinate 57,135,047, forward strand.
AAAAGATCTGCTAAGATCACGACTAAAGAGCAGCAATAGCAAAGTGAAGGAAATTCTTTCAGAGAAAGCAAAAAATCTTTCATTGGAATACAATTTCTTCACACCCCTCACTTCACTTCATGTGAAAAGGTCAGATGAACAAAACCATGGATTCACACAGAGTGTGGTGAATGAGTCTGAAGTGAATGACGAGAGAGCACAGAATTTACAGAGAGTAACTAAACCAGGTAAAGCAGATTAATACAATGAGCACAGTTGTAACTTACTGAACTCCTTTTCCAAATATTTGTACCCTCAGTACCTTTTGTAGTAAATGAGATTCAAAGAGCAATATGCTAATAACTAGACTGTACAGTTCGTGAAGTCAGATGATGTCAGATCATATGAAGCTGACACCTGATGCAAGAAGGTTCTCGTGAAGTCCAGGTCAACCATGCTTCTGTGGCTAGTGTAAATAGTTAATAAGTGTTTGCCAGTCTGCACCAGTATGGTATTCAGCTCTCAACTGCTTAGAGCTCCCTGAACCTCTTTGTGATGTTCATACACCTTCACAGGATTATCATTTTGATTCTTTCTTAAAATGGAATTTAAACTGCATTCCCATTTCAGTCATTTGATGTTGGCACTGGGTACTTATGCATTGATAAGAAAAAGATGCGGGGAGTCAATCCTCTTTATTTGTTTTAATGATGGGGCATTATCTGGAGTAAACTCATAAACCTCTTTAAATAAAATGAATATTTAATGGCCCTTAATCCCAATCCTCTCCAATTCACAAAGAATCTATTTTAAATATTCACAAAAAGACAAGTGCAGTTAATTGCCAAATGTTATTCGGGCAGAATTAAATTCAATAATTTTAACTCTGACATTTCTTTATCTAGAGAGCACATCTTTAAGAAAGACAAAGAAAACAGTAGTAGTTTCAAAAACATCAGGTAAGTGCAACAACTTTGAACTTCCTCACTAAAGGCCCTTCAACTCGATAGTTTGACAAACTGTAGTAACTCATAGTGAGGTCAGAGATGACAGCATCTGGCTCATTATTGCACCACACTGCTAACTACGCAGGGTTCAGCTTTTTAAGTGCAGTGTGAGAAGATTCTCAGAGCTAGTTAAAAGCACAAACCTGTTACTGTATGGCTAATTGACCAAATTATTATGATTTGAAAAAGGGAAAACGTCAATAGAATTTTTTTTTCTTTTGGAGAACTATTTCTTCTTCCAAAATGTATGGTTAATGATATAAGGCCTGAAATAAAGCTGTGTATACACAAACAGTGGAATAGTGAATGGATGTTTTTATGGAATCGTTATTACAGCTATGTAATTAGAAATTACACCCCTTAGAATCAAATACTGCAAAAGCTGATGCATTAAAGTTGAACCATTTTACACAAATCCAGTCACATTTACACACTGACAAAATCAATGTGCTTATTTGATTATTTGTAAGCATGAGCCAAATTTTACTTTTAGTCCTATTTCATATGGTATATATGGTTTTTTATTCATTGTCACCAAATTGTTTTTGGGTAGATTGGTGTGAAAGAAAATAGTGAAGCAGAGATTGTGGTTTCACAGATAGTTAGCTGAAGATTGAAGAATTCCGAGCATTGAGGCTGGTTCTAAAAAATGTGACATTTACTTTTGCCTTCGAGGGAGGGGTTCACAATGGGGATAAAGAAAAGGACTTTATTGGTGATGTCAGGGCATTCCACTAAAGGCAAGGGGCAGCTGAGTGGGAGGCAAACTTTTATTCCCTTTGAAAGAGAGGGAGCTTGAAGGAAAATATTTGAAGTCAAACTACTAAAGTTGCAAGGGCCATGTTTACGACAGGCGTGTCATGTGAAGAACTTTCAGCTAGTACTTTTTTTTAAAAAGGGGGACTTAACCATTCAGTGAATAATATGACTTTTGGCATTTAGAATATAGATATTATCAAGTCTCCAAAAAATCCCTAATTAAATACGGACACGAGTAAGGGTACCTCCCAGCTATCAGTTAAATTCACACGTCTCTGGGTGGATTAATGTAATGTCAAAATAGTCCTAAGGACCTTGGGGCTGCTCTGTCATTACAGAGGATACCTGATGGTGGCTTAACGGGAGGGTCACCACATCTCAGGCAAGGGGAGAGTTTGAGGAAGAGAGCCCTTCAATGATAGTCTCAATGGTGTGGGAATTGAACATAGCAGCAAACGAGATGTCCAAACAACTGAGCTAACTGACCACTCACCTCCCCCCCCAACCCCAAGTGGTTTAAGGATGGGCCAACACCTCAGGATCATATGGTTATTGACTGCTTGTGCCTCATATGGGTGGAGAAAGAAACATTATACTCAAAGATCACCATTAACCTCACACTGCACCATGTTGGCCTCCTCCATCTAAAGAAGACTGGGTTTACCTCAGAAGCATTAACCCAACAATCTTGTGATTGAAGCTGTTTTTAGGACGACACGCTTATTATCCGTATTTCCCAGAGGATCCATCATAAACATCTTTCATCAGACAGTCTGAGAAGCAATACAAAAAGGAAGACAAAAGTCCATGCTGTTTAGACTCTTTTGGCTGTTCTCTAGTCATAAGGTTTTAAGTTGAGATGACTTTGTTTAGTTGTAATTTTGGGCTGACAGTAGAAAAGATTGTAGTTATCATTAAAGTTCTCAGTTCTCCAAAGTTTCTGACTAATCAATGCTATCTCTGGCAGTTTTCTTCTTAAGAGATAAGAGAGGACCTTCTCCAGTCCATGTTCAGTCCAGAGTCCTTAGTTTCTTATAACCAAAGAGAGAGGTCCTTGAGATAGCAGCTTGTTGGTACATTATGTCTATGTTTACGTATAAACTCTATGTTTTCATAGGCTCAGTGAACATAGGTCATGCATCATCTCCAACATGTGAAGATTCTTGTAGTGGTGTAAACTGAAGAAGAGATTGCAAACTTTTAAGACTCCTGGTTGGGTGGGGTAGTGGGTGGTGGGGGAGGGGTGGGGGAGGTGGTTGGGTTATTTGGTGCCTGACTGATTAGTTTTATTGTCCTTTGATAAGAATACTGTCCCAGATTTTCCAGTGTGCAGACTGGAACTGTGCATCAGGACCCTTTTAAGAAAAAATGAGAAGTGATAAATAATTAGCAACAATTGCAAACCAATAAACTCAAGGTACTCTTGTTCCAAATATGTCTAGTCTTTTCATTGACCATTTAATATGGTCTGTATAAACTGTGGTATTTGCTTGTAATGCAGCTGACGGTGATCCCCATTTTGTTGTTGACTTCCCCTTGGGCAAGTTTTCCATCTGCTTTAACATAGATGGTGAGCCTGGTAACATACTGAGATTGGTGTCTGATCACGAAGGTTCTGGTGAGTAGCAAACTGAACAAGTTTTAAAAGATTGAAATATTTTTCGTTCATCATGATGAGACTTGTAACTTGATGCTGCTCAGAATAAGACCATTTGGCCTATTGTGCTTAGGCCATCTCTTTGTTAAAGCTATCCAATAGACCTCACTTATCTGCTTTTTCCTCAGTTATTTCCTTTCAAGTATATACCCGATCCTCTTTTTTATGCTAGCACTGTACCTATACCCAGTACCCTGTTAGACAATGCATTCCAATGCATTCATAATTCACTGTATAAATACACGTTTTCTCAATTTGCCTCAATTTTTTTTCCATTAAATCTGTCTCTTCTGGTGACCAAACCTCTTGCCAGGAAACTGCTTCTTCTTAGTTACTCTGTCAGAACCATTCAAGATTTTGTGCACCTCCGTCATATATGTCCTCTTTACCTTCTCTATTCTAATGAGGTCAACCCCAACTTCTCCATTCTCTCATCATAATAGGCATCTCTTATTCCTGTTTCCATTCAAATATATTTCTTCTCCAACATCTCAAAGGATTTGACGTCCTTCCGCAAAGGCAGTGCACAGAATTGAACACAATATTTCGGGTGAGTTATGAACATTAGAAGTCGAAGCAGGAGACTATTCGGTCCATTGAACCTGATCTGCCATTTAATGTTGTCATGGCTGAGCTTGGCCTTCAACTCCACTTTCCCGTCTACTTTCCATATCTCTGGATTTCCTGAGAGACCAAAATCCTCTCTGTTTCAGCCTTCAATATATTCAACAACAGAGTATCCATAAGCCTTTGAGGCAAAAAATCCCAAAGATTCACAACCCTTTAAGTGAGGACATGTCTCATCATCTCAGCCCTAAATGATTGGCCACTCATCCTGAAACTACCTTCTTATTCTCGATTCTATGGCTGAGGGAAATGCTTCAATATCTTCCCTGTCAAATTCTCACACAGTTTTAACAGTTCTAATTAGATAAACCTCATTTACTGATCATAAGTCAATGGTCTCATCACAATATCCAGTCTGGTGCACCTTCACTCTACCACCAGTAATGCAAGTATATTTTCAAGAAACTGAGATGGTATACAGTAGTTTGGCTGTGTTCACACATACCTAGAACCCTATGCAATTGTAGCAAAACCTCTTCATTCTTGACAGAAATTGCTGGAAAATCTCAGCAAGTCTGGCAGCATCTGTGGAATAAAAACAGAGTTACTGTTTCAGGTCCAGTGAACCTTCTTTAGACCTGATGAGTTTTTCCAGCAATTTATATTTTGTTTCTGATTTCCAGTATCCACTGTTCTTTTGGTGTTTTGCTTCATTCTTGTAATAGAGGCCAAAATTTGTCTTTCTAATTTCTTGTTATACCTCCGTGCTAAATTTTTGTGTTTCTTCTAAAAATGCACCAAAGTTTCTCTGAACATTAACTTTTGTTAATGTGTCACATTTTAAAAGATATTCTACTGTTCCAATTTCACAACCAAAGTGAATGTCCTCACACTCCCCCATTAAGCCATCGTGCTGCCCACCCACTTAACCTGTCTATATCTCTTTGCAGCCTCTTTGTGACTTTCTCAAGCTTGAATTCCCACCTAGCTCCATGTAACCAGCAACATTAACATCGTATCCTGTTTCACGATCTGATTATTCAGATGGATTGCAAACAGCTGAGTACCAAGAGTTACCCCTTGTAGCACTTCATGAGCCACAACCCGCTAACTTGAAAATACCCTATTTTTGACTATTTTTGCTTCCCATCCATAATAATCCTCTTGCCATACTCATATTGTACCTCAACTCTCAGATTTCTTATCTTCTGTGACACCTTATTGAATGTCTTTTGGAAATCCATGTGTACTACACCTACTGTTTACCCTTTATCCATCTTTCTATTCATATCCTAAAAAAAATCAGATCCCTTTCATGTATAGCCCATGAATTACTAAAGGATTTTTTTTATGAGCAGTTAATGGTCCAAACAGTAATTTGTCATAACTATTGTGAAAATTTGGGGTAATAAACATTTAACAGTTTGTCTGGGTTTAAGAAGTGTCTTAATATTCTCCAGTACTGTAGGCACCTCCCCAGCTTGAGTAATATGGGATTCCTCAATGATTTAATTCCATTTGGCAAACCTCAGAAATGACTGAATAAAAATGTCATAGGGCTCAACATGGATTTCCTTAATTGCATCAGTATAGCTACTGGCTTCTCCATGCAGAAAAAGACTTGTATCCCTGTTAAAAACCTTGTAAGGTCATGGAGAGTGTTGCTGAACAGAGATTTTGGAGTGCAGGTTCATAGTTACTTGAATGTGGATAGTGAAGAAGTGTTTGGTATGCTTGCCTTTAATCGTCAGTGCATTGAGTATAGGAGTTGGGAGGTCATGTACAGGACATTGGTTAGGCCACTTTTAGAATACTGCATGTAATTGTGGTCTCCCTCCTATAGGAAGGAGGTTTTGAAATTTGAAAGGGTTCAGAAAAGAGTTACAATGTTGTTGCCAGGGTTGGAAGGTTTAAGCAGTAGGGAGAGGCTGAACAGGCTGGGGCTGTTTTCCCTGGAGCATTGGAGGCTAACGGGTGACCTTATAAAGGTTACAAAATTATGAGGGGCATGGATAGGGTCTTTTCCTCAGAGTGGGAGTCCAAAACTAGAGGGCATAGGTGAGCGGGGAAAGATTCAAAAGGGACCTAAGGGGAAACATTTTCATGCAGAGGGTGGTGCATGTGTGGAATAAACTACCAGAGGAAGTGGTGGAGGCTGGTATAATGGCAACATGTAAGAGGACGGGTAAATGAACTGGAAGGGTTTAGAGGGATATCAGCCAATGTTGGCAAATGGGACTAGATTTATTTAGGATATCTGGTTGGTACGGATAAGTTGGACTGACGGGTTTGTTTTTGTGCTGTTTATCTCCATGACTCTGTGACATGCAATTGAAGTAAAGAATGATCTATTATTTACTGCTTTGGCACTAAACCACGCTGATAAGTAATTTCAAAAGACATTGTGGTCGAGAGGATTTTTTTTTCAGCCATTGTAATGACTTAAATATTGAAATGCCTAATAGTAATAGTATCTTCGGTTTTTGGCAGGAGTGACGGTTAATGGTCAGTTGATTGGAGCTCCAGCACCTCCCAATGGGCATAAGAAGCAACGCACCTATTTCAGTGCCATTACTATCATTGTCAGTAAACCCTCCCGCTCTTACATCGAAATCACACCACACAAGGTCATCTTCGACAGCCGAGATAGATTTATCTTATCTTGTGATAAAACCATAGAGGTAGAAAGTGAAGGTTTGGTGGTTTCTGTCACTGCCAAGTCTAAGGTCACCGTGACAGTCCAGCAATGCATCTCCTTTGTCATCCTGGTCCATCAGTACAAGAATCCAGCACCCTATCAGAGAGATCATCTGGGATTCTATATTCTTAACAAGAAGGGACTATCCTCCAGTGCTCACGGACTCTTAGGTAAACAGCTTGTTCTCTTTAAATAATACATTTTGACAGTAGGTGTTATTGTTAAACCTTTTATGAAATTTAACAAGTTTGCAATGTTTCTTCTGCATTGCTTTTTTTGGTTACATGATAACATGGATCCTAACAAAATTATTTTTTATCCTATGGGGTTGTGGTAGTAGAGTTCCAGTGCTGCTGGACTAACAAGTTAGAGACCTGGACTAATCATCCATAGAGATGAGCTCAAATCCCACAATATCAGTTGGGGAATTTAGACTCAATCAATGCAATAAACCTGAAACAAAAAATTGAGTCACTGGTGGTGACCATGACTGGATACTAGAATCTTGTAAAAGCAAATTCATTTCAAAATGAAATGTACTGTCCTTTCCTTGTCTGTCTTATCCATAGCAATGGGGTTGCTCTTAACTGTCTCTACAATGATCTAGCTTCTAAGTCTCAGAGTTATAGAACTGGGAAATAAATGCTAGTGGCGCCAAGATCCTATGCAGTGGTGAGACCTTTTGCAGGTGCTACATTTTGAGGGATGATCCTTTTCAGAGGGTAGTTTAGGTTTTGCACTTTTACAGAGCCTAGGAGTTAGAGGTGCAGGTTGTTGAGGGAGTTCAGAATCCCCCTTTTATATGTCATTAACCAAGATTATCATTTGGTCTTAAAAGTCCATTTAAGGAATCTGACGTTTTATCCAAAATTACACCCTCAACCCAGAAAGAAAGTGATCAGTCCCTGTTTATGGGACTTTGATGCAGTTTGTATTTGTTGTCATAACACTGATCTGTCACAAGTGGAGCAATGTGAGACCTTCCTGAAATAGATATGGTTTAAATTCCAGTGTTTCCTTTTGAAATTAGTTCCACTTATGCCACACTCAAAATAATTTGTGTTATATCACAGCTAAGTAAGAAAGTGGTACAAAGCAGACCACTGTGAGTCTATGTCAAATAAAATGCTTGAAAAATACTCAGCAGGTTAGGAAGCATCTGAACAGACAGGGGAAAACAAAAGAGGATTTTTTAAAATTTGATTTGATTTATTATGATCACATGTACCTAGGTACAGTGAAACGTTTTGTTTTGAGTGTAGCACAGGTAGATTAATTCTGTCAAAGTGTATGAGAGTAACAGCACAGAGTAAGGAATACAGTGTTACAGTTGCAGAGAAGGTGCACAAACAGCAAGATCAAGTTTAAGTTTAAAATTTGAGAGGCCTATTCAGAAGTCTAATAACAGAGGGGAAGAAGCTGTTCTTGAATCTATTGGTAAGTGTGTTTGAACTTTTGTATCTTCTACCTGACAGAAGAGGTTGGAAGAGATTATAACTGGGATGAGAGGAGTCTTTGATGATGTTGGCTGCCTTCCCAAGGCAGTGAGATGTATAGATGGAGTCAAAGGATGGAAAGTTGGTTTGTGTGATGGTTTGCTGTGTTCACGACTCTATAGTTTCTTATGGTCCCGGGCAGAGCAATTGCCATACCAAGCCGTAATAAAACCAGATAAAGTTAAAAATCACACAACATCAGGTTATAGTCCAACAGGTTTATTTGGAAGCACTAGCTTTTGGAGCACCGCTCCTTCATCAGGTAGTTGTGGAGTATCACCAGCATCTCCAAATCATAAATCCTGATAGAATGCTTTCTATGGTGCATCTATAAAAATTGGTAAGAGTTGACGTTTCAAGCCTGTTACCTTTAATCAGAACTGGGCAGCTGGATTACGAGAGCTGCAATTGGTTTTGAGCAAGAGTGGGGTGGGACAAGGACAAAAGGAAGCTTTGTGAGTGGTTGGGAAATGGAAGAGATTGGATCACTGGTAAGTAGTCCTCCAGGGTCAGAGTGATTGTGGTGGGACAAGAAAAGAAACAAAGGGAGAACAGGTTTACTTTTTTGTTCACATGACATGGATATTGCTGACTAGACCAGCATTTGTTACCCATCCTTAATTATCATAAGACCATAAGACATTGGAGAAGAAATTAGGCCATTTAGCTCATTGGGTCTGCTCCACTATTCGATCATGGCTGATATGTTACTCAACCCCATTCTGCTGCTTTCTCCCCGTAACCTTTGGTCCCCTTTACAATCAAGAACCTATCTATCTCAGTGTTAAATATACTCAATGACCTGGCCTCCACAACCTTCTGTGACAGTGAATTCCATAGATTCACCACTCTTTGGCTGAAGAAGTTTCTCCTTTTCTATGTTCTAAAATGTCTTCCCTTCGTTCGAAGGTTGCACCCTCAGGTCCTAGTCTCTCCTACCAATAGAAATATCTTCCCAACACCCACTCTGTCCAGGCCATTCAGTATTCTGGATGTTCCAATTTGATGCCCCCTCATCCTTCTAAACTCCATCGAGTATAGGCCCAGAGTCCTCAAACAGTCCTCGTATGTTATGCTATTTATTTCTGGGACCATTCACGTGAATCCCCTCTGAACACACTCCAGGACCAGTATATCCTTCCTGAGATATGGGGCCCAAAACTGCGCACAATACTCCAAATGTGGCCTAACCAGAGCCTTATAAAACCCCAAAAGTACATCCCTGCTTTTATATTCAAATCCTGTCAAAATAAATGCCATCATTGCATTTGTGTTCTTAATTACTGACTCAATCTGCAGGTTTACCTTGAGAGAATCCTGGACTAGAACTCCCAAGAGGGAAGTCAACCACATTAAGTGGGTCTGCAGTCACATATGAACCAATAGATTTACTTTGCCGAGAACCAGATGGGCTTTTGTAACGATCTACAGCAATTACATGGCTGTCATCAGACCAGCTCTTCAGTTCCAGATTTTAATTGAATTTACATTTCACCATCTGCCACAGTAGGATTCAAACCCATGGCCCAGAGGTTTGGCCTGGGACTCTGGATTACTAATCCAGTGACATTACTGATATGCCACTGCCTCCCAGGTGTACTATTAATTGGAGGAAATGAAAACCAAATGAAGGAAAGGAAACAAAATAAGGAATAGGAATGGCCTGTTTCCACACTGTAGGTAATCTAATCTAAAAAAAATTGACATTGTTGAATTCAGTATTGAGTCAGAGATGTTAAAGTGTCTCACTGAAAGATGAGGTGCTGTTCCTGGAGCAAATATTAGGACAGTGGGACAGGGCACTAGGGGCCAAGGACTGAAATATCACGATAAGAAACTATCTCATATCAGTTATAATTAACAGACCTATAGGTAAATCACAGAAATTGTTCAGTAGTTTGCATTTTATTAGTTTTAAGGATGTTGGCTTTCCTATCATTTCACTTGAGGAAAGAGCTTGTGATATAGTTAATAGCATCCCTAGCTCTGGTCTATAGGTTTTCAGTTCAAGTCCTGCTCCAGGACCCAATGATCTCAGAAAGTGCCTTTGTGTTGCAACTCAACAATATAACAAAAAGCTCATCATTCCAACACTTCCTGACTATTTCCCAAAGGAAAAGTAGATACGAATATGATGATATGAAATAAAGAACTTTTTAAAGAAGGTGGTAGTGAGCTTTCCTCTTAGTACAGCTGATTTCTGAGGGAAAGTAAGAGTGAACAATATTGCTACGGTTCTGGAGTCACATAGACATATGTCCAGGTAATGATAACAGACTTCCTTCACTCAAGGACATTAAAAAACAAAATGGATTTTTGAAACAACTCTGGAGTTTAATGGTCACCTTTTCAGATACTAGCCTTTCAATCCAGATTGATTTAATCAACATTCCCTCAGCTGCTGTGGTGGGTGTGTACTCGTACTGCTGGATCATTAGCTCAGGTTTTTGAATTTCTCATTGCACCATGCGACTATAGCTTCCTCCTTTAGAGATGACAGAAATCAACCATCTGTGTAGAATGGTGCTCAGGAATTGCTTCGGTGGGTCCCACAAAAGAGGCTATTACAACATATTAATCCTGACGGCTTGCTTTTTCTCACCTTCATTTGTGCCTTAACTTTGTAAACACGTGGAATTGAAGATAATAGAGTGTGGTATTTCATTAGATCACTGACAGACTCAGTGCTTTATTTAATTCCCACGGACAGCTGTCCTTGCTAGCATGCAGAAATTTGGCCTTTTCACATCTGTAGGATTCCGAAGGGTGGGGGCGGGGGGAGTGACTGTATGAGTCATGTAAGCTAATAGCTAGTTAAGGATATGTTATGTACACAGTAATAAATGAAAACTGGGTAAGTTTTATTGAGTTCTGCGCAGGCAGTGGGGTCAGTTGAAAACCAAGCTGCAAGAGCGAAATCTGAACCTTTTAAATATTAGCTCATTCAATCACAGCAGACTTCTGCTAAGACAAAGTACAATTTAGGGGAAAGAACGCACCCCCCATTTAAGTTTACTTTCACATCATTAATAACTACTGCCAGAAGTAATGAAAGAAAGCTTCTAAACCCTATGGGTTCATTAGGTTCATGCTAATGCTGAGGATTATAACCATTTTCTCTTTATTCACAAATTAAATTTGGGGTAAAAGAGGAGGCGTTAATCCTTTTATCAAATTTAAAAGTCACAAAACACCAGGGTACTTGGAAGTACTTCCAAATAAACCTGTTGGACTATAACCTGGTGTTGTGTGACTTTCAACTTTGTCCATCCCAGTCTAACACTGGCACCTCCACATCATGGCTTTCATCGAGTGTTAGTGATGAGCACTTCCTTCTTGGGGACAGTAAACAGAGGTAAGATCTATCTATTACATCTCAATCTGCTTCAATTCTAAACCTCAAGCGGGCAGAAAAGATATTAAAGTGACCTAAGGGGCAACCTTTTCACGCAGAGGGTGGTACGTGTATGAAATGAACTGCCAGAGGATGTGGTGGAGGCTGATATAATTGCAACATTTAAGAGACATTTGGATGGGTATATGAATAGGAAGGGTTTGGAGGGATATGGACCGGGTGCTGGCAGGTGAGACTAGATTGGGTTGGGATATCTGATCGTTTACGGGTTGGACCGAAGGATCTGTTTCCATACTGTACATCTCTATGACTCTATGACTCCTTGGAATACAGGTAAATATGGTTATTTTCATCATGGTAGTTCTTCAGTTGCTGCTAGTTGGGGAATATACTTCTCACATATGCCAATAGCAGATAATAAGCGAGAGTCAAAATTTCTTGAAACTCACGCTGGTGAAGTTGGGCATTTGGCATTGTCTCACTCCTTACCCATTCAATCTCACTGCATAGGAGCTGAAGAAAAAGGATCTGGAGTAGACCATTCAGCCCGTCAGGGCTGCTTTGCCATTTAACGTGCTGGAATTCTAACTCACCTCCAACTTTCCTGTACAATCTCATTAGTCCTTCAGCACCTAAAAAAAATCTATTGACATCAGTTGTAAATATTCTCAATGCCTGAATATCCACAGCTCTCTGGATTGGAGAATTCCAAAGATTCCAGCTCTGAGTGAAGAAATTTCACCTCATCTCATTCCTGAATGTCAGACAACTTATTCTGAGACTGTGACTTTGTGGTTTACAGTGCCCAGCCAACGGACATTTTTCTCTCTCTTTCCCTTAAGTTGTCCACCTAATATGTTTCATTTCAGTGTTCAAATCAGGAATAAAATCTTTCACCTTTTCATCTTGAGCCAGTAAGAAATATAGGTTCAGCAGTGGACCATGCAGCCCCTCAAAAATCCTTCTAACATTAGAATGGTGGCAGACCTGTACCTTTACCTATTCATCTATTGTTGACGCATTGCTTTTGATACTGTCCCAACAAATATTCATGATCTGAGGCTTGAAAATTTCACTGGACCCTGTATCTACAGCCTTGATGGTCTGAGATGGAAGAAATCAGTGACTAATCTAGACTTTAACCTGAAGTTGCAGACAAAAAAAAGTACAATTTGTTTTCCCAAAAAATATGCTAAATATCTAAGGTGCAACAATATATTTATATGTTCTGATCCAGAATAAGAAGTAACTCAGACAGTATTTAGGGTGGCACAGTGGCTAGCATTGCTGCTTACAGCACTAGGGTCCCAGGTTCGATTCCAGCCTCAGGCAACTGCCTGTATGGAGTTTGCACATTCTCCCAGTGTCTGCGTGGGTTTCCTCCAGGTGCTCGGTTTCCTCCCATAATCCAAAGATGTGCCAGTCAGGTGAATTGGCCATGCTAAATTGTCCATAATGTTAGGTGCGTGAGTCAGAGGGGGTGGGTTAAGACCCTCTTTGAAGGGTCAATGTTGACTTGTTGGGCCAAAGGGCCTGTTTCCACACTGTAGGGAATCTAATCTAAAAGAATTTGACAGTTCTTCCCAAAACATTTATTCCATTTGAAATAGAATGGGATAAAGTTTGAGGTAGGGCATTTATACAACACTCTTAAAAGTGTTCCTGTTATCAAGTGGCCTTTGCTTAAAAATATTTAAAACGCTTTAGGCATGGTCAGTATTGGTTTACGCTAAAATGTGTCCCCACTACTGACCTATGAACACAGGAGACTGACACTCATTGATGACAACATGTGGGATCACATATGAAGCATTGCCAATTGAGTGAGGCACGAGAGGAGAGATAGGCACGCTTAGAGACTTCACCACTACAGAATCAACATGATCAAGAAAGAAGAGAGAGCATTGCATGAAGAATGTTATAATTCTCATGCTCTTTCAAAACCTGTCGGTGGTTCTGCACCTTGTGTCATTTTTTTAATGATGAAACCCATCCCCAGTCGAATTGACATATCCTGATCTTTAATGGGTTAAATTCTGTGCACTGTTCCATATTTCTTTCCAGGACCAGACATTATTCTATCAATATTTCTCCTGCAGGTCAGTTCTTGTACAGTGCTGTGCAAATCATAGAAACAACAACCAATACAACTAGACCAGCAAGACATCGCAATCAGACAGAAGCCTGGAGAGAAGGAAGCGAGGTGTCCAAGGGGTCAGCAATTGTGTTACATATTAAAGACCGCCTCGTGCCTGTGGTGAAAAAGCAAAGAAGGATTTACAATGGGCAACACCAGGTCAACTGCTGGTTTGCAAAGAATAATGCCGTCAATCTGATTGATGGATCATATAAAGACTATCTTGTGTCACATCTCTTTCAGACAACAAGGAGTGCAAATGAACATTAGCGCGTAACCACTTTTTGTTATAAAGCAATATTTAGTTGGCTTTTGCACTGTTACAAATGTCATGCTTTGTTTCCCTGGTAACCACATACTTTGTAAGATTCCATTGCAGATGCTCTCCTGAGATTTCCGTAGATTGGAAACATTGAGAGCTCAGTTTGTATCCAAGATTTTTGAAATCACTGTCCAAAGATTACTTTGTTTTTGCAAATGAGCAAACAGTTTGTCTCCAGGGGCCAGCCTCAAATAAGTTGGTGTTGCAGCTTTTGGCAAAAATAGTTGGTCCCCATTGAAACAATAAAAATAAAAGGCTTTACATGTTTAAACCCACCCATTATCATGTCTCCTTCTCCATCTTCACTGTCAATTAGAGCGAAACTGGGCTAGATCAGGTATTATCTTCAGTGATATTTTTCAAACAAGACTTCCTCGTTCTGTCCGACTGCTGTTCCAACTGGATTTCCAAAATGAACTAACAGACAAGTGGCCTTAACATGAAAGATCAATGAGACTTCTGCATGGGTTTGCAGTTAGAATGCATGCTCAGCAATTAGATTTGGAGGTATTAGGGGCAGACCTCTAAGCATATTAATATAAATTGCTCCAGTCGCAGCTTTAACAGAGGGCATTAAGCCAGTTGTTTTAAATGTACCCATAAAGACTAGAACAGGAAAAAGCCACAGAGACACAGTAAATATTAATCTGCTAAAATCTTTAAAGTTAATTTCTGAGTCTCTAAGTTATAACATACAGTTCGCTGCCCTACAAGACCAGTAATGAAAGAATATGTCAGATACACACTGGGTGTCGCCTCCATGGCATTTACGAAAAACCATTTTTAGGAGGGTCAGGAGCAAGTGAGAATGGATTTCAGATGGGAGGTCTGCACAAATTTAGTGAAATGTAGCCATTATAAGTTGATGAAGCTTGTATATACACAATAAACTAATAAAGTACAGCTGGTGGAATGTTCAACCATAGAATTCTCTGATCAACAAATGCAGTTCTTGAATGTAGTTTGAATTATCCAAACTGAGAACTATGTGACCACTGGCTATTGAATTGAATAATGAGGAATATGAAAGAAATTTAGACTTCTTTTGAGCAGAAATGATGGTGTGACTTTATTTAAAATAATAAAAGATAGAAAAGAAAATTCCAAAACATGATTTCAAACAAAACCTTGGCAGTAAATAGAAAGGATAAACTAAAGATTATAATAGGCAAAAGTGAGTACTGCAGATGCTGGGGATTAGAGACAAGAGTGTGATGCTGGAAAAGCCCTTCAGCAGGACTTTTGCCTAAAACACCGATTTTCCTGCTCCTCGGACGCTGCCTAACCTGCTGTGCTTTTCCAGCATCACATTCTTGGCTCTAAAGATTATACTTTCCAACCAAGCAAAGTGAATCATCCATAATCTGCAACTTCAGTTGGTACTGCTTACTCCACCTTCCTCATTTCCCCTCCCCCCACCTTTTCTCAGTCCCAACCCTAGGACTCAGCACCGCCCTCTTGACCTGCAATCTTCTTCCCGACCTCTCCGCCCCCAACCCCTCTCCGGCCTATCACCGTCACCTTAACCTTCTTCCACCTATCGCATTCCCAACGCCCCTCCCCCAAGTCCCTCCTCCCTACCTTTTATCTTAGCCTGCTTGGCACACCCTCCTCATTCCTGAAGAAGGGCTTATGCCTGAAACAGCGATTCTCCTGCTCCTTTGATGCTGCCTGACCTGCTGTGCTTTTCCAGCAACACATTTTTCAGCACTGCTTACTCTTGACCAGTCTTTTTATTAGATTGCATTAGATACACTTTTCCTTTTACTTGCATTTTATCATCTGCAAATGTAATCAAGGATGGGGGCAGGATGGGAGTGTTTGTTTGATTTGACTGCTCGTCTCTCTTTGCTGGTTACATCTACCCCTGGAAAGTGAATATACAATGCCCATCAATATCCTTAAGCCCTTCCATGACTGATGGGCACTGTAGGGCATCAACTAACCCCACAAAAATGATATGTGAGTGGACATTTAACAAGTTCACTTTGAAGGTTTTTGATTTTGCCACAGTGCCCCTGTAAAAGGCTGTCAATTAGCTAATTGGTTTATTTGTTTAATTGAAAGCATGTAATCCAGGCTGCCCACTAACCACGTGAATTAGAATAGGAAAAAATCCTGACAGTGTGGAAGATGGCCATTCAGCCCATACCACCCCTCTGAAGAGCAACCCACCCTATCCCTGACTTTCCCATGGCTAACCCACTTGCCTGCATACAATAGACAATCTTAGCATGGCCAATCCACCTAATTTGCACATCTTTGGACTGTGGAAGGAAACATGAGCATCCAGAGGCAACACACGCAGACACGGGAGAACATACAAATTCCACACAGTCACCCAAGGGTGGAACTGAACTGTGGTTCCTGGTGCTATCACGGAGCAGTGCTAACCACTGAGTCACCATGCCACCTACTTGCTGTTCAAATCCCAATGGTCTAACCCAACACTTGGTGGAATGCCACATTGGCATTATTGATAGTTAAGGTATTTTGGCTAAACTGTCAAGGAATATTTTGCTTTTTGAAAGCTTTATTGCACTACTTTCAGGCCAAATCTTACTGTTTTACTTTTACAGTAGGTACATGTTTTGAATCTATACTCATCAGTTCTTCGCCTTGGATTGTGCCAAGGATTGTACTCAAGAGCTACAACTCAGTTTGTTTTGTCTTGGAACAATGTGCTTGTGAAATCTGTTCATTATTCAATAATTAGAATCATCCCTTTATGCATCATCACTTAAATTAGTTCATTTTTGTTCATCAAACAGAGTCAAATAATGTACTCCCATGTGGCAGCCATCTTCCCATAATCTCCCATTTATACTACCAAATATAGAATAAAAATAGCATTTTTTGATGTTCATTCGCTTAGATAAACATTGCATCTTTGAATTAAATTGGTTCCCATCCCAGTTTCCTAAGGAAAAATCCACACATGCTACATCGACATTCTTTAAATGAATGGTAGGAACAAAAGTTGCCACAGTCATGAGGATTTTGTGAAGCTCTGACTATCTAATGCAAGCAATTCAAAGTGTGTACATTTTCTGCATGACTTAACCCCTTTCCTGCATTTGCCATCTTTGATCGGGAAGAGAGAGTTTAAGTCGTCCCCAGCCACTTCCTTTATCTATCAATGAGAATACGTTCTGAAGCTGTTGAAAATGAACTCTCTCCACTCCTTCCAAGACTCAACGTGATCCAGTGATCTCTGGGGAACCATACACTTGAGAAGCTTCCTTGGTCACTTTGACTGTGCCTGTTTGGATAGATTTTGCTTTGCAATAATTTTATTATATATTTTGGGGCAGCAAATTGAATGCAACCTTTTTATTTTACCACAGGAAAATATGTTGAATTTTTGAGAAGATTTGTAGCTCAGGTTGATGATAAGTCTGTAAGTTAGCTCGCTGAGCTTCAAGGTTTGTTTTCAGATGTTTCGGCACCATACTAGGTAACAACATCAGTGAGAGTCTCTGGTGAAGTGCCAGTGGTATGTCCTGCCTCTCTATTTGTAGGTATTGGTTTCTTAAGGTGGGTGATGTCATTTCTGGTTCTTTTTTCTCAAGTGGACGTAGATAGGATCTAAATCGATGTGTTTATTGATGGAGTTCTGGTTACAGTGCCATGCCTCTAAGAATTCTCGTGTGTGTCTTTGTTTTACCTTCCTAGGATGTGTGTGATGTCCCAGTCAAAGTGGTGTCCTTCTTTGTCTGTATGTATAGAAACTAGTGATAGTGGGTCGTGTCTTTTGGCCCCCATTGGTATTCGTGTACCCTGGTAGCAAGTTTCCTGCTAGTTTGTCCGATATAATGTTTTTTTTAAAGTTCTTGCATGGTATCTTGTAGATGACATTAGTTTTGCTGGTAGTATCTAATTGATCCGTTTGGTTCATTGGTTGCTGTTTAAGTGTGTTGGTAGGTTTGTGAGCTACCATGATGCCAAGGGATCTGAATGGTCTGGAAGTCATTTCTGATATGCCTTTGATGTAAGGTAATGTGGCTACAGGTTTTGGTTGCGTTATGTCTGCTTTTTTGGGTTTGTATCTGTGGAACCGGAGGATTATGTTTATTGGGTACCCGTTTCCCAAAATGTTAACTCTGATTTCTTTCCACAGGTGCTGCGGATCTGCTGAGCTTTTCCAGCAATTTCTGTTTTTTGTTTTGGCTTTTGTTCATAGTTTCTTTGGCTGATATAAAATTATCCTTTCCTAATTTATTCCCATTTGCCAGTCTTTGGCCCATTCACTTCTAAACCTTTCCTATTCATATACCCATTCAGGTGCTTTTTAACTGTTGTAATTGTACCAGGCTCCACCATCTCCTCTGGCAGCTCATAGCATACATGCACCACCCTCTGTGTGAAAAAGTTGTACCTCAGGTCCCTTTTAAATCTTGCCCCTCTCACCTGAACCCAATGCACTCTGACAGTGAAGAAATATTGAGTTCAATAATAAGTCTTATTACTTCTGATCAGTGTAAGAAGGAGGTGTAATGAAACGTTGTCTGTGTTGGACCGGCTTTTGACTGGCTGTTGGAGCAAGTCTCGCCTTCAGGAATACACTTCGTCATAGTTGGCAACCTATTTTGCCAACATTTCACAAAACCTGAATTTCCTGATGCAACTGCCTCAGCCAAGTGTGGGAGTATTGCAAGTAAGTCAGCCTTGAAACTTGTGGAATTATCTGCCAAGACATTGTTAAGATACTTGCGTCCCTATAAAACAGTTCCAGGTTTTGTAACTTGTAAAATTTGGGATATGGTGCTCCATCACAACAGATAATATTTACCTTTCAAAAGAAAATGTATTGAGGAATGAATAGGCAATAAAATAGTGACTTCCCAAAATGTTGTTCCTCTCCACTATAAGATTGTTGAAGAAACATTCTGTCACAACTAAGTGCTGATTTCTATAGGACTGGATGATGGAGACCAGGGTGTCAGAGGCTCAATAGAAATGCTGTCCTTAGGAGTAAAGAGTTGTTGAATAGAGTTCAGATCTCCAGATGTTTACATGTATTTGGAAGCCAGTGTACAATGAAAGTATTGTCACAAATTATCCAGCAGAAGAAGAAAATGGAAATTGTATGCACATAATTTAAATGAAAAATAGGTTTGCCTTTGTGCAAATATCACCAGCATTTCCTTCCTTCTTAAATATTGAAACTGTAAACCTTGAAATCAAGGCTTTCAATATGTGTTTTTTCTGCCAATATCTTATTTAACAGACTACTGAATTAATCTACAACATCAGACAGGGATTGATCGAAAGCAAAGCTTCCCAAGGTAGGGGTCAGAACCTTAAGAGGGGTTATGAACTTAAAGCCCTGTTGTCGTGAGCTCAGAGGCAGCAAATGGTCACCTGCTCTCTCCGCGCTCTCCCTCTCTTTCTTAGAGGCCTGATGTCTCAGGTTTTTCCAGTCCCATCCTGCTCTCAGTTCTCACTGAGGGGGGGTCACAACAATTTTCAAATCTCACAGTGGGGAAAGGTTTTGGATACCTGCTCATATATCCTGTATTTGTGCAGGATGTATATTTCAGTGGAACACACAACTGCGCAGAAAATCTACAGCCGAGTCCAAATGACTTTTATCGGCTACTGAATAATGAAGACCTTACAGGTTTTCTCCTATGTGTATTACTTTTGCTGAAAACATCACAACATGAATATTCAATTTTTCTCATTAGGTGGATTTGAAGATTTTGTGTTAATTTAAAACATAATTGTTATGCTATGTATTCCTTTAATTATCATATACTCTGTGATATCGTGCTCATTACTATAATGTCATACAGAATTGTTTCTTACCATAAATACTCATAAAAAGGTTATCATCTCAAGTGTAATTTCATAAGAACCCACAAGCAAATAACAATATCCTTGCATTCTTAAACTGGGATTCTATGTGCTTACATTGGTTAACTTAGGTAAGTTAATTTAAACAAAACTTATCTGTAGCTATATTTTAAGGGGTTGGTTAGCTCAGATGGCAGAACGGCAGTGTCAAGTGTTGGGTTCAATTCCCCCACTGGTTAAAATTATCATGGAGGGCCTTCTTCTCAATCTCTCCCCTTGCCTGAGGTGTGGTGACCCTCAGGTAAAACCACAACCAATTGTCTCTCTAATAAGAGAGATTGCCCTCTGAGGCCATATAGCTTTTTAAATATATTCTCTCCTGAGATAGTTTTGTAGACCGAAAGCTCTTGTGGATGAGAAGGATTCATTGTACACTGCAGATTTGGTAAAGCTGATTAAGTTCCATTGAGGTTTTATTCCTAACAATAAATTAAACTGAACAGGTTTACCTTGCTGGAGGTAATGATAGAACAGTTGACATGTTTGCAAGAAGAAAAGTGAAGCGTGAATCTTAGCCCTTTTTGCAGTTTCTCTGACAATGCTCTTTTACTGATACATGAGATCAAACCTATTCTTGTTGTAAGTGATATAATTAGTCTTGTGGAATTCCTACTTCATGCCAACATTAAAAGACAAATGTAAAATATTATTTCAGATGTTTCATATAAAAACTAGTGTAGATTTTATTCCCTCTGCTCTATTTGGATATTCTGTCATACCCATAAGCATGACCTCAATAGAAATTAAGAATATATATCTTTACCTTTATACCAATTTATTTGGTAGGTATGTGCTGCAATAACTCAAGTGAATGCATCCTGTAAGATAATGAAAAAAAATAAGAAGCTTTGACTCAGTTTTCCAATAGTATGAAGTCTTATAATCTCTGTAGAGTCATAGAGACGTACAGCACGGAAACAAACCCTTCGGTCCAACTCGTCCATGCCGACCAGATATCCTAAATTAATCCAGTCCCATTTTCCAGCACTTGGCCCATGTCTCTCTGAACCCTTCTTATTCATGTACCCATCCAGATGTCTTTTAAATGTTGCAATTGTGTCAGCCTCCACCACTTCCTCTGGCAGCTCATTCCACACATGCACCACTCTCTGCGTGAAAAAGTTGTAGAGATTGACAATTCCCAGTGACTAACTCAAGGGAAATAAAAGGAAAACACTACAGACATTGTAAACCTGAAATTAAACAAGGAAGTGCTCGAGGAATGTAACATCAGTGGGCAGAGAAATAATGATCATTTTTCGAGTCTGATTTGACTCATTGGAATTGAAAATTGAAAATAGGTTGGAAAATTATATGTTCTTTTGTTTTTAATTACCATAATTTCAAAGTGTGTTCGCTCTTCAACAACTCTACAGCTATAATAGAAATGCAGCCACATTGTGGAATCAGGTACAAAATGGATGAAATAATTTCACTCTGTTTTACATCAGATAGTGCTCAATGTACATTAAAAGTAGTTTTGCAGTGACATTAAACAGAAAGGGTAAATGTAGGAGTTTATTGGAGGCCTATTACAAACATATAATTTATTAAGTAAATCTCTTCTTAAACAGTATAAAATTACATGGCAGTTTTAAAAATATGATTTCTTTAATAGTTCATTCATGTTATTTCTACTTAGGGCTATAACCAGCTAGTCCTGAGATAATATTTCCCAAGGCGAAAGTGAGGACTGCAGATGCTGGAGATCAGAGTCAAGATTAGAGTGGTGCTGGAAAAGCACAGCAGGTCAGGCAGCATCCGAGGAGCAGGAAAGTCGATTTTCCTGCTCCTCGGATGCTGCCTGACCTGCTGTGCTTTTCCAGCACCACTCTGATAATATTTCCCATTCCAGGGGAAGGGACACTACCACTGCTCCACATTCGCATCACTTCCTGCGTAAAGACTCTTATTGTGAATTCCCTGTTGTATTGCTTGCTGACTAGTTACACTGATAGGCTCCAGTTTCACTCTTCTCCACAAATGGAAACATTCTTGTGAATCCTCTTGATTAAAATATTTTTAATTTTAAAGACCTCTACAAGCTCACCCCTCAGTTCTCTCTTTTTGAGGTCTGTCTTCCTCAGAGGTATAATAGTTTCACCCACCAACTGCCTATAATGACCAAGAACCTCCAAATCCCCTTCATAATTAAATGTGTTTTGTAAGGGAGTTAAATCCAACCCCCATGGTCTTTGATGAGTACCTCTATCCTGTGACAGATTCCTGACTCATCATGCTTCAAGGGGACATCTGTCACTCATGACTAGTCACTAGTCAATAGACCAATGTTTTGTTGCCAACCGAATGTCTACAACCTCTTGACTCCACTTTGCCTGCAACTCAGACTAAGAGTGCTGCTTGTTCAAACAACTGTCAACATAATGCTTGCAATGGGTGTCAGAATACTTGCTTTTCAAGATGCCCTTTCAAATCCAGGCTTTAAAACAGCCCTTCCTCATTTCAGTCCATGGTATTTTTTTAAAAAAACACAGAATAAGAAGGCACAGAAACAGAACTTGCTGGAAAAGCTCAGCAGCGGCAGCATCTGTGGAGAGAAATCAGAGTTAATGTTTCGGGTCTAGTGGCCCTTCCTCAGAACACAGAAAAAGACATGCTTCTTACAGAGCTAATTGTGAATTTATAGCATAAGGGAGGTATGGTGGCCTCACAGCTCCAGGGACCTGAGTTCGATTCCCACCTCGGGCGACTGTCTATGTGGACATAGAACATAGAACATAGAACAATACAGCACAGAACAGGCCCTTCGGCCCACGATGTTGTGCCGAACTTCTAACCTAGATTAAGCACCCATCCATGTACCTATCCAAATGCCGCTTAAAGGTCGCCAATGATTCTGACTCTACCACTCCCACGGGCAGCGCATTCCATGCCCCCACCACTCTCTGGGTAAAGAACCCACCCCTGACATCTCCCCTATACCTTCCACCCTTCACCTTAAATTTATGTCCCCTTGTAACACTCTGTTGTACCCGGGGGAAAAGTTTCTGACTGTCTACTCTATCTATTCCTCTGATCATCTTATAAACCTCTATCAAGTCACCCCTCATCCTTCGCCGTTCCAACGAGAAAAGGCCGAGAACTCTCAACCTATCCTCGTACGACCTACTCTCCATTCCAGGCAACATCCTGGTAAATCTTCTCTGCACCCTCTCCAAAGCTTCCACATCTTTCCTAAAGTGAGGCGACCAGAACTGCACACAGTACTCCAACTGTGGCCTAACCAAAGTCCTGTACAGCTGCAACATCACTTCACGACTCTTGAATTCAATCCCTCTGCTAATGAACGATAATACTCCATAGGCCTTCTTATAAACTCTATCCACCTGAGTGGCAACCTTCAAAGATCTATGTACATAGACCCCAAGATCCCTCTGTTCCTCCACCTGACCAAGAACCCTACCATTAACCCTGTATTCTGCATTCTTATTTGTTCTTCCAAAATGGACAACCTCACACTTGGCAGGGTTGAACTCCATCTGCCACTCCTCAGCCCAGCTCTGCATCATATCTAAGTCCCTCTGCAGCCGACAACAGCCCTCCTCACTGTCCACAACTCCACCTATCTTCGTATCATCTGCAAATTTACTGACCCACCCTTCGACTCCCTCATCTAAGTCATTAATAAAAATTACAAACAGCAGAGGTCCCAGAACTGATCCCTGCGGAACTCCACTTGTAACTGGGCTCCAGGCTGAATATTTACCATCTACCACCACTCTCTGCCTTCGACCGGTTAGCCAGTTTTCTATCCAATTGGCCAAATTTCCCTCTATCCCATGCCTCCTGACTTTCCGCATAAGCCTACCATGGGGAACCTTATCAAATGCCTTACTAAAATCCATGTACACTACATCCACTGCTCTACCCTCATCCACATGCTTGGTCACCTCCTCGAAGAATTCAATAAGACTTGTAAGGCAAGACCTACCCTTCACAAATCCGTGCTGGCTGTCCCTAATCAAGCAGTGTCTTTCCAGATACTCGTAAATCCTATCCCTCAGTACCCTTTCCATTACTTTGCCTACCACAGAAGTAAGACTGTAATTCCCGGGGTTATCCCTATTCCCTTTTTTGACAGGGGCACAACATTCGCTACTCTCCAGTCCCCTGGTACCACCCCCGTTGCCAGTGAAGACGAGAAGATCATTGCCAACGGTACTGCAATTTCCTCTCTTGCTTCCCACATAATCCTAGGATATATCCCGTCAGGCCCGGGGGACTTGTCTATCCTCAAGTTGTTCAAAATGTCCAACACATCTTCCTTCCTAACAGGTATCTCTTCTAGCTTATCTGTCCATTTCACACTCTCCTCTTCAACAATACGGTCCCTCTCGTTCGTAAATACTGAAGAGAAGTACTTGTTCAAGACCTCTCCTATCTCTTCCGACTCAATACACAGTCTCCCACTACTGTCCTTGATCGGACCTACCCTCGTTCTCGTCATTCTCAGGTTTCTCACATACGCATAGAATGCCTTGGGGTTATCCTTGATCCTATCCGCCAAGGATTTTTCATGCCCTCTCTTAGCTCTCCTAATCCCTTTCTTCAGGTCCCTTCTGGCTATCCTGTATCCCTCCACTGCTCTGTCTGAACCCTGTTTCCTCAACCTTATGTAAGCCTCCTTCTTCCTCTTTACTAGACATTCAACCTCCCTCGTCAGCCAAGGCTCCCTCACACGACCATTTCTTTCCTGCCTGATCGGTACATACATATCAAGGACACGTCGTATCTGCTCCTTGAAAAAGTTCCACATTTCCACCACATCCTTCCCTGACAGCCTATGCTCCCAACGTATGCTCCTCAAATCCTGTCTTACAGCATCGTAATTTCCCTTCCCCCAATTGTAAAATCTTCCTTGTTGTGCGCACCTATCTCTCTCCATAACCAAGGTGAAAGTCACAGAATTGTGGTCACCATCACCAAAATGTTCACCCACTAACAAGCCCACCACTTGTCCCGGTTCATTACCGAGTACCAAATCCAATATGGCCTCCCCTCTGGTTGGACACTCTACATACTGCGTTAGAAAAGCTTCCTGGACACACTGCACAAACACCGCCCCATCCAATCTACTTGATCTAAAGAGCTTCCAATCAATATTTGGGAAGTTGAAGTCGCCCATGACTACGACCCTGTGGCTTCTGCACCTTTCCAAAATCTGTTTCCCAATCTGTTTCTCCACATCTCTGCTGCTATTGGGGGGCCTATAATAAACACCCAACAAGGTGACTGCACCTTTCCTATTTCTGACTTCAGCCCATACTACCTCCAGAGGCAGATCCCCCTCAAACTTCCTTTCTGCAGCCGTTATACCATTTCTAATTAGCAATGCCACCCCCCCTCCTTTTTTACCACCCTCCCTAATCTTACTGAAACATCTGTAACCAGGAACCTCCAATAGCCATTCCTGTCCCTCATCTATCCATGTTTCCGTGATGGCCACAACATCGTAGTCCCAGGTACCGATCCACGCCTTAAGTTCACCCACCTTATTTCTGATACTCCTTGCGTTGAAGTATACGCACTTGAGCCCATCTCTGTGTCCGCAAGTAGTCCCTGTCAGTGCTACCTTCTCCACAGCCTCCCTACAGTCTTGGGCATCCTGACACACAGCTAGCTTACTTGCTGGACTACAAGTCCGGATCCCATCCCCCTGCCAAATTAGTTTAAACCCCCCCGAAGAGTGCTAGCAAACCTACCCCCCAGGATATTGGTGCCCTTCTGGTTCAGGTGCAACCCGTCCTGTTTATACAGGTCCCACCTTCCCCAGAATGCAGTCCAATTGTCCAAATATTGGAAGCCCTCCCTCCTACACCATCCTTGCAGCCACGTGTTCAACTGCACTCTCTCCCTATTCTTTGCCTCTCTGTCACGTGGCACCGGCAACAACCCAGAGATGACGACTCTGTCTGTCCTAGCTTTTAGCTTCCAGCCTAACTCCTTGAGCTCTTGAATGACCTCCCCACCTCTCTTCCTACCTATGTCGTTGGTGCCAATGTGTACCACGACTTCTGGCTGCACACCCTCCCCCTTAAGGATTCTGAAGACACGGTCCGAGACGTCTCGGACCCTAGCACCCGGGAGGCAACAAACCATCCGAGAGTCTCGCCCCTGTCCACAGAACCACCTGTCCGTCCCTCTAACTAGAGAATCCCCTATAACTAGCGCTCTCCTCTTCTCCCCCTTTCCCTTCTGAGTCTCAGAGCCACAGACCCCTTCACTGCAGCTTACACCTGCAAGGCTGTCCCCCCCAACAGTTTCCAAAGCTGTATACTTATTTTTTAGGGGAACGACCACAGGGGAACCCTGCACTGCCTGCTTCTTCCCCTTCCCACCTCTAACTGTTACCCAGCTACCTCTGTTCTCCGGCGTAACTATGTCCCTGTAGCTTCTATCGATCACCGTCTCAGCCTCTCGAATAATCCTCAGCTCATCCAGCTCCAGTTCCAGTTCCCTAACTCGTTCGGTGAGGATCAGGATCTGACTGCATTTCCTGCAGACGAAGTCGGCAGGAGTATCGGTGGTCACCCCTACCTCAAACATCCTGCAGGAGGAACATTCCACCACCTGCGCTGCCATGACTGTACACTTTGTCTCCAAAAACAAGAACACTGAGTCAATAACCTGTGGACTTTAAAGTTAGGTTAGAGGAGGAGGGTGGGAGGGAGGCCCTACGGAAGTAGGACCTGGGGTCTAGAACACACCCACTCAAATACTAATCACTTACCTTCCCGTCCAGCTATGCGCTCCAACCTCACTTCCGCTTCCCACTACAGGTAAGTAATTTTGAAACAAACTGTCTTACCTTAGCTGTAGTCTCCCGGGTTCGCTTTTCCTCGGCCGCTGCTCCCACTCAAATGACCGTTGGTGATTAAAGGGTGAGTATTTATACTCACTGTTCTCCTTCCCGGCTGCCCCTCAGTTTGCCGTCACTTCCTCTGCTGCTCCCGCTCTTTTTGTGAAGAGAGAGAAGAAAAAAAACACCGCCGCCCGCTACAGGTAAGTAATTTTGAAACAAACTGTCTTACCTTAGCTGTAGTCTCCCAGGTTCGCTTTTCCTCGGCCGCTGCTCCCACTCAAAATTTGCACATTCTCCCCAGTTCTGCATGGGTTTCCTCCCACAGTCCAAAGATGTGCAGGACAGGAGAATTGGCCATGCTAAATTGCCCATAGTGATAGGGGCATTAATCAGGGGTAAATAGAGGGAATAGGTCTGGGTGGGATACTCTTCGGAGGGTTGGTGTGGACTTGTTGGGCCAAAGTGCCTGTTTCCATGCTGTAGGGAATCTAATAATTCCACAATTTCTTGTTTACTTCACATTTCTTTCTAATATATCACTTGAAGGGACATACTGCACTCAACAGACTTGGCTGCTGGAGTTAATGTGATCCTTCCATTTATTAATGGCAATCTAGATTTTTAATTTCCTCAACTGATGTTTTTATGACATTCAATACTTCTCACTTTCTGTCGTTTGTAGCTTGTTCAATTTATTCTAGATTTTCTTATTGTGCTCCTGAAAAATATGATTTTTTCATTTCTATACATGTCACAGGTTTCACATTATTTTAAGAAATGCTGGTATCAGATCTCTAAATATATAGTATATTCCAGATGTGTTCTTTTGCTAATATTTTCTGATGTGGTGTGCTGTCTGTGAAATAACTGTTTCATCTCAAGACAAGCAGGGAGGTGAGAGAGACAGAAGCAGGTTAATTTACAATAGCAACATCTACATTACCTTCCTTTATTTTAAAAATACACTTTATTCATAAAACAATCTTTGTAAATGTATATAGTCACAAATACAGTCCGGATTGGTACAGTAGCATATCAAGTAAACATACAAACATAAGAGTTTGACTCTATTCAAATAACCCAAAGGTACATTACCTTCATGGGAAAGGTGGGTTTTACTGCCCTCTAGTGAAGAATGGGAGTGTATGCATAGATGAGTAAAATATTCCTCAGGTTCCACTTAGGAATCACACAGGTTTTTTATTCATGAATCAAATATTTAACACTATTATTTTAGGAATTGCATGGTTAGTGTTGTTTGATCTTACATACAGTGTCACTCTAAATTATGTATGCTAAGAGAAAAAGGAGTTTGCATATTAGGAACATCTCAAATTTGTTAAGACCCTCCTGACCTATAAAATGAATTGCAAACATGTCATAGTTTTTGCAAAGATATGTGCTGAGCTCCACCATCAATCAGTGCATATGTAGGAACTAAACTGAGGAAATATTGGAAAGTCATAGATCAGAGAGGCACCTTTGAGAGAAGGAAAGATGAATGTTTTGGTGGTGATCAGTCACCTGAATTGACAGGCTCAGGATAAAGAAACCCCCTTGATATGTTCTTCCTCACTGTGGAAGGAATGAATTTACTTGACTGGCAATTAGTAGTTTCCTACTCAATGGATTTGTTCAATTCAATATTTTTGGTTTAACCACGTTGAGATTACAGCCTAAAGCTCCTGTCTTCAATGTCATTTTATAAGAAATAACACAGTATCTCTGTCCTTTCTGTTTAAATTATGCAAGTTAACATCTTTGTTAAAATAAACAACAGGGGATTTGATTCCCATGTAGAGTATTTTATAATGACATGACCAACAGTAATTTTGAATAAAACCCTTGCAGAATGTATAACAATTCTTAAAATTAATGATCCAAATGTCGATACTGATGCACAGGTTAAAACACAACCAGTTATCTTTCTAATGAGAGAGCAGCCCTGTGGGTCTGGTAGGACTTTAGTGACCTTACCTTTACTAATGTTCCCAGTATCACTTGACAAAATATATGAGTTACAGGCATATTAAAATAAAGTCCCCACTATGTCACATATTAGATTAGATTAGATTACTTACAGCGTAGAAACAGGCCCTTCGGCCCAACAAGTCCACACTGACCCGCCGAAGCGTAACCCACCCATTCCCCTACATTTACCCCTTTACCTAACACTATGGGCAATTTAGCATGGCCAATTCACCTGGCCTGCACATCTTTGGACTGTGGGAGGAAACCGGAGCACCCGGAGGAAACCCACGCAGACACGGGGAGAACGTGCAAACTCCACACAGTCAGTCGCCTGAGGCGGGAATTGAACCCGGGTCTCTGGCGCTGTGAGGCAGCAGTGCTAACCACTGTGCCACCGTGCCACCGTATCTTTCTACATTGGATGGATCAGTTCGACATAACCATGTTGGGGTGGCACGGTAGCTCAGTGGTGAGCACTGCTGCCTCACAGCCCCAGATTCGATTCCAGCCTCAGGCAACTGTCTGTGTGGAGTTTGCATATTCTCCCCTGGGTGCGTGGGTTTCCTCCAGGTGCTCCAGTTTCCTCCCAAAGTCCAAATATGTGCAGGCCAGGTGAATTGGCTGTGCTAAGTTACCCATAGTGTTAGGTGCATTAGGGAAATGGGTCTGGGTGGGTTACTCTTCGGAGGGTCAGTGTGGACTTGTTGGGCTAAAGGGCCTGTTTCCACACTGTAGGGAATCTAATCATATTAAATGTTATAAAAGTATATTTAACTTCAATCATTAACATTTTATGTTGTTGATACAATGAGTGATAAAGTTGCTAAGAGACAATGAATTTGGCATGTTTTGGATGGTGTTCCAATTAATGACATTAAAGTGTTTTTTAAAAAAATGAAAGTACTGCAGATGTTGAAAATCAAAAACAAAACAGATTGCTGGAAAAACTCAACAGGTCTGGCAATGTCTGTGTGAAGAAATCAGAGTTAATGTTACGTTTTCTGAAGAAGAGTCACTGGACTTGAAACATTAACTCTGATTTCACTCCACAGATGCTGCCAGACTTTGAAATGGGTGATATTATCTCAAATAGATGTTATATTTTGCACTGAAGTCATTGAAGACGTTGAATGTTGTGCAGGTTCTTATTAACAATTTTTTAACAATCAAAACAGACCTCAGCCTAGTCTTATGATGAAGGATGCAGACCAGAAGAAAACGCTAAATAAGCAAAGATTCCTGTGACAAAATTGGAAAAAACAAAACCTGCCAAAAAGTTTTATTTGCATCTTCTTAAAAAGCCCATTAACATCTGTTCAAGTCATAAAGTTGACAGTTCTCCCAGCAACTGACGAATCACAGATGGCTGACCCATTTCAAACTATTCTCATTTCATTTGGTCAGAAGAGTGTTACTCTCACTATTATCCTGAATGAACCGGATCCATCGGCTGTGAAACAACTGATTGTTATGGGATCTTCTGGCAACTGAGATCATTCTTTGAAGACTTTATCAGAACTTGACTTGACGTGGCAAATATTAGCCAAGGTGAAACAACCGGTGTTACATTGTGACCTGACTCTATCCGTGGAGAACTGCCTTCTCCTGAGACCAGTGGCAGCTTCCCTTTCACTGCCTGTCGTCACTGCCCCACGTTATGTGAAACACGAAATGAAAGAACACACATGGGTTTTCATCAACTTCTGCTCTACACTATTTCATCTGAAAGTTTGCCAATTTCATCTGGAACAGGTGGAATTGTAATCGGAGAAAGGATCTGCCTATAGACAGAAAAGCCTAGAAAATTAGGAAAAGCTGAGCAGTGGAGTAAGTTTTTAACTAGAACAGCAACTCACAAAAACCACTCTGAATGTGGCCTTATAACTACGATAGCGACTAAATTTAC
Source organism: Chiloscyllium punctatum (assembly GCF_047496795.1). Classification (NCBI taxonomy): domain Eukaryota; kingdom Metazoa; phylum Chordata; class Chondrichthyes; order Orectolobiformes; family Hemiscylliidae; genus Chiloscyllium; species Chiloscyllium punctatum. The sequence goes on from NC_092782.1 coordinate 57,165,583, forward strand.
AGGAAAATCGGAGAATGTATACTATATTTATGACATGCACATGTGAATTAAGAGCAACCATAGGCCAATCAGCCTCTGCAACCAACTCCACCAGCAATGATGTCACAGATGATCAGATGGTAGCCTCAAAGGGAGGCCATGATCTAATGCTATTATCACTGGGCTGTTAATCCAGAAACCCAAATAATGTCCCAAGGTTCGTACCCTGCCAGGGAATTTGAATTCAATAATAAATCTGGAATTAAGAGTCTAATGATGACTATGAAACCATTGTTGGGAAAAACCTACCTGGTTCACCAATGTCCTTGAGAGAAGAGATATGCCATGCTTACCTGGTCTGGCGTACATGTGACTCCATACCCATAGCAACGTGGTTGGTTTTTAACTTACATCTGGGCAATTAGGGATGTGCAGTAAATGCTGGCCTGGCTGGTGACACCCTCATTCTATGAATGAATAAAGACTACACATTCCCAGCTGTCTCTGATACTCTGACTCCTTTCTTGTCCAGAATCTCTGACTCCACCTTATGTTATATAATAAATGTGATTTACATTTAGTAACAATTATTGTAGGCTTTGCTTGATATTTTTGAGTTAGTAACCTATGTTTTTCTGTGCAGCTGGAGTAAATAATTAACTTGTAAGCACTTCTGTAACCATGGAGGATTCTTTTCAAAACACTTTTAAAGTCTGGCTTCAGAAGAGAATATATTAGTTTGCACTGCTTATAGCTTATTTTTGTTTCTCTCAGGTTGTTTTGTGACTCGGCAAGCTAACTGATTAGATTAGATTACTTACAGTGTGGAAACAGGCCCTTCGGCCCAACAAGTCTACACCGCCCCGCTGAAGCGCAACCCACCCATACCCCTACATCTACCCCTTACCTAACACTACGGGCAATTTAGCATGGCCAATTCACCTGACCTGCACATCTTTGGACTGTGGGAGGAAACCAGAGCACCCGGAGGAAACCCACGCAGACACGGGGAGAATGTGCAAACTCCACACAGTCAGTCACCTGAGGCGGGAATTGAACCAGAGTCTCTGGCGCTGTGAGGCAGCAGTGCTAACCACTGTGCCACCGTGCCGCCCACAAACATTGATGTTCCCTCAATGTCTTTTTTAGAAACTTCTGGAACTTTATTTTTGAAGGTTAGGTGAAACACTCATAGTTTAGACAGGGAGACTTTTAGTTTCAGCTTTACTTTGAGTTTTGGGCAATCCTATGAAGTCCTTGTAATGGGATGGCTAGATGGCTCAGTGCTACAGAGAAGGGAAGACCATATAGTGAATTAGGTCACATTAGGGTGAAGGTTTCGTATTTGTCTTCAACCAGATGCATTAAGATAAAGCCTGAAAGAGTTTGCTTAAAGCTGATTGAAGCCCCAGTGTAAAAGAAATAAGTTTTGTATAATACTCAAGTCATACCTAAAGTACAGTACATAGAACACCACTCATTAAAAACTCACACCAGAGTCCCTGTACATACATGTCAGGAGGTTTAAGACACTGGTGATTTCAGATTTTAGGCTGAAACTACCTATAATTTCAGCCTAAAATCTGAAATCACCAGTGTCTTAAACCTCCTGACATGTATGTACAGGGACTCTGGTGTGAGTTTTTAATGAGTGGTGTTCTATGTATTGTATTTTAGATATGACTTGAGTAGTATACAAAACTTATTTGTTTTCTTTTCAATTTATGAAGGAGTGTTTTGAGATTAATGTGCTTATACTTTTACTGTGTGTTTAAAAATACACACATTTGTATTATAAATAAATGGTTTGGTTTATCCTCGTGTACCTTCATTTCTTTTCTCAGAATATAAGATCAGGGAGCAATTGTAGGCCCTCTGGCCCCTCGAGCCTGCTCTGCCATTCAATAAGATCATGGCTGATCTTTTCATGGACTCTGCTCCACTGACCTGTCCCTCACCATAACATTTAATTCCTTTACTGGTCAAAAATATACCTAACTTTGCCTTAAACACATTCAATAAGGTAACTTCAACTGTTTCACTGAATAAGAGGCAAACAAGCTGCAGATGTTGGAATCCAAGGTAGACAGGCAGGAGGCTGGAAGAACACATCAGGCCAGGCAGCATCAGGAGGTGGAGAAGTCAGTGTTTCGGGTGTAACCCTTCTTCAGGACCGGGGGGTGGGTGCAAGGGGAGCACCGAGGACCTGGTGATGAGGTGGAAGGAAGATCTGGTTGGTCAACAGGAGGAATGAACCTGGTTGGTGGCTGGAAGGAAGGCGAAAGTGAGGACTGCAGATGCTGGAGATCAGAGTCAAGATTGAAGTGGTGCTGGAAAAGCACAGCAGGTCAAACAGCATCCAAGGAGCAGGAAAATTAATGTTACGGGCAGGAGTCCTTCATCAGGATTTCTTGATGAAGGGCTCCTGCCCTAAACGTTGATTTTCCTGCTCCTCGGATGCTGCCTGACCTGCTGTACTTTTCCAGCACCACTCTAAGCTAGGCTGGAAGGAAGGGTCAATGAGAGGAATGGAAGGGAGGGGGAAGGGTGGGAAGGAGTCAGGGGATAGGAAAGGAGTTTATTTGAAATTGGAGAACTCAATGTTGAGTTCTCCGGCCTGGAGGCTACCCAAGTGGAAGGTGAAGTGTTGTGCCTCCAATTTGGGGTCTGATTCACTGTGGCGATGGAGGAGGCAAACGATGGTCATGTCGGAAAGGGAGTGGGAAGGAGAATTAAAATGGGCGGTAACTGGGAGGTCCTGCAGACCCAGCTGCGATGCTTGCATGTCCGAAAGGCATATTCCCACTTTTACTTCTTATGTTCTTAACAGAAATCTTTAGTCAGCAGCTCCACAGATGGCAAACTGTTTTAGTGGTTGAACAGCCATCTTCAATTGAATATAATACATCATGAACTTCTCAGCACAGCTGAGCTCAGAGGAACAGAATGCTGTGTAGGTTTGAGCTTCAACTGCAGTCTGCATAAAGCAATCTGATAACCCATTTAATCTCACCATCTGTATAAATAATCAAAGTCTCTGTAATTGTTCAAAATTGCTGTTGCACATTAATGAGTTGGTGAGGGGGATATTCACTGGAAAGCAGTCATTGTGAAGGTGCTCACTATGTGCACACATAAAAACTAGGGGCTTTCTTTTCTAATTCTGTAAAACAGTGCAGAGGAAAAAAGTTGTGGCTTGGATAATTGGACCCTTTGGTCAGCTATACTACATACTTTGTATCAATACAAAGTTGGTTAGTTTAATACAGTGCATAAGAATGTTAAAGCTCTGGAGGGAATTCAAAGGAGATTTACTAGAATGAAGGATTTTAGATTCAAAGAAAGATTTGAGAGATTGGGCTTATTCTAATTGTAGCAGAGAAGATTAAGAGGTGACCTTATCGAGGTAATCAAAATTATGAGCAATTTTGACAGGGTAAAAGAGGACACTCTCCTTCCACTAGTCAGGATGTCAGTAACAGGGGTCAACTTTCAAAATTGTCAGCAAGAGAGCTAGGAGTGAGATGAGGAGATGCTTCCTTACTCAGAGTTGTTCGGATTTAGTATACACTGGCTGAGAGACTGATGCGGGTTGATTGCATGGGAGATTTCAAAAGACAGCTGGATATATATTGGAAAATGATTAATTTCGAGGGCTAGGGAGATAGGGCTGGAGAGTGGGAGTGGCTGAGAAAAGTTAGTTCTTTCCATGCAATTTTAAATAACAGTCATCGTGTTAAGGTATGGCGCCAAATAAGAGATTGAAAGCAATGTTTCTGAATGAAAAGTTGGTTGGTTCATATTATCAAGAGACCTCGATGAACGCTTTTTAAAAATGATTATTCTTTTCTGATACAATTGCACAGAGGTGGGTATCCTGTCATCAAGCCATCCTTTATTTACATGTACACAGTGCACAGGCCTTGACCCACCAGCTCAGAGTCAGTCCCTGGACAGAGGAAACTCTCTGAACCTCTTGTATATATCTGTTGGCCAGGGCTCCCTGATTGGCCAGATTAACAACCCCAATCAGGGATCTCATACGTGATGAGATCCACCTGGCCTTCATTCCAATCTATGCATTTTCCAAAGACAATCCTTCTTCTTCCGAAGATACAACCATTGCTAAGCTAGTCTATGTTTGTTTGGTCAGCTTCCCATCTTTCATTCATCGTTAACTTGACCGTAGCCTAAACGCTGAATGTTTTTACAGTAGTGTGAAAGTTCCTGCAGCTCATTGTGTCCTTGCCTATCTAATCTGATCACATTTTCCTGCTCTTGGTCCATAATTCCGTATGCTATTGCATTTAAATTATTCATCTAAATAATTCTTAAACGTGTTGAAGGTCCCCCATCTCAAATACCTTTTTTTTAAGGCAGTGGTTTCCAGATAGCCACCAGCCTGGGCAAATAATGTTTCTTAATTCCCCTTGAAACCTCCTGATACTGTAATTGCTTCCTTGTGCCTGCCTCATTAACAGGCTGTTCTCCAGCTCATAACAGAGACACTGAGTTAACCAAAGCTGAGTTCAAACCAAAGATATGAGCCAGTCACATGTTCCAAGATGCAAAATATGATGAACATGGTTTAAAAGAGGAATTCTTTTTATCAATTGTTGTGTACTCTCTTTTCAAATCTGACCAGTCTTCACATGAAGCTCAGAATGGTGACGTGAACACAATTGTACAGCCTTCAAGGCCAAAGTGAAATGAACACCAGCAGCCTCAGTCAAATTCTAGTCGGAGATGGACTTTCAATACAGCACTGCTCATAAATTGCAAGAAATTATATGAAACCAATGGTTGCAAAGAAATCTGGTGTAGGAAGCGGACATATGGCACACAACATAGGGAAAGAATAGAAGGCAGCTATCTTTGTGTTCTACATGTGTGCTATTCCCATCAACATAGGATCAGGAGGAGGCCATTCACCCCCTCACGCCAGTTCCATCATTCAATGAGATTATGGTTGACCTGTGGCCTAACTCTATATACCTACCTATGGTCCAATACCTTTGTTTCAGAAAAAGTCTATATATCTCAGGTTTAAGACTAACAGCTGATCTGGTATCAACTGCTATTATTGGAAAAGAGTTCCAAACTTCTCCCACCCTTCGTGTGTAAAAGTGCTTCCCAACATCTCTCCTGAATAGTCTGGCCCTAATTCCCAGACAACACCCCTGGTTCTAGAATCCCCAACCAGAGAAAGAACTGTTTATCTTTATTTGCTCTGTCTTTCCCTGTTCATATCTTGAAGACTTTGGTCAGTTCACCCCTCAAGCTTCTAAAAGATCAAATTGTTGATGCTGGCAAACACTGACAGCAAAGCAAACCTGATTGTATGAAAAGCTGCTGGTCTTCAGGAAGTCAAAGGTTAGATTGTAGCTTTTCCACAGATGGTGTGTGGTCTGCTGAGTGGTCATAAAGTCATAGAGATATAGAGCATGGAAACAGACCCTTCTGTCTGACTCGTCCATGCCGATCAGATAACCTAAATTACTCTAGCCCCATTTGCCAGCATTTGGCCCATACCCCTCTAAACCCGTCCTATTCATATATCCATCCAGATGCCTTTTAAGTGCTATAAGTTTGTCCCAGCCTCCACCACTTCCTCTGGCAGCTCATTCCATACACACCACCACCCTCTGCGTGAAATAAATTGCCCCTTAGGTCCCTTTTAAATTTTTCCCCTCTCACCCTAAACGTATGCCCTCGAGTTCTGGACTCCCCCACATCGACTTGTCTACTTACCCTATCCATGCCCCTCATGAACATCCTCGGTTTTTCTGTTCCATTTTCAAAACAAGCAGGACAGGGGCTGTGAGGCAGCAGTGATAACCACTGAGCCACCGTGCCGCCCATACCTAATTGTCTTTGAGAAGGTGGGGGTGTAGAATGTGAAAGAATTAACCTTTATGCCGAGAAGGAAGGAGTTAACTGAAAGCCTGAACTCACAGAAACATAGAAAATAGGAAAGCAGTAGGCCATTTAGACCTGCGGGCTTACAGCTCCAGTTGGTATGATCATGGCTCATCATCCAACACAACATCCCCTTCTCGCTTCTTTAATCGCACACTTTGATTCCCTTTGAGCTAAGAACTACATCTAATTCTTTGTTGAAAACATTCAAAATTTTGGCCACCCCAGCTTTCTGTTGTAGAGAATTTCACAGGCTCACCACTCTCTGAGTGTAGGAGGAAGTGAGAACTGAAGATGCTGGAGATCAGAGTCAAAAGGTGTGGCAGTGGAAAAGCACAGCTGGTCAGGCAGCATCCAAGGTGTAGAAGAGTCACCTTTTCGGGCATAAACCCTTCATCAGGAATGTCATCTCTAGTTGCCCGTGAGAAAGTGATGGTGAGCTGATTTCTTGAACTGCTGCGCTGCATGTGCTGTAGGTTGACCCATAATGCCAGTGGAAAGTGAATTCCAGGATTTTGACCCTGTGACAGTGAGAGAACAGCAATATATTTCCAACGTGGATGGTGACTGGCTTGGAGAGGAACTTGCAGATGATGATGTGATCAGCCTCTGACCTTTTATAGACACTGTGTTGATATGGACAGTCCAGTTCAGTTTCTGATTAATGATTGGCCTCTAGAGGCTGATTGTGAGAGGTTCTGTGACACTAATGCCACTAAATATCAAAGAGTGGTATTTAGATTCTCTGTTGCTGGGGACTATAATTTCCGGGCACTGCTGTGGAATAAATCTGCCACTTAATAGCCTGAATATTGCCCAGGTCCTTATGCATACGGACAGATTCAATGAGTTACAAATGTTACTGAACATTGCAAAAGTATCAGTGATCATCCCCACCTCTGACCTTATGATAGAGGAAAGGTCCCTGATGAGGCAGCTGTAGATTGCAACCTGAGGAAGTCATATTGTGATGCCTCAGGATTGGGATGATTGGTTTTCAACCACAACAACAACCTTTCTTTGTATTCAACATCACTCAAATCAGCAGAGAGTTTTCCCCTTGATTCCCAATGATTTCACTTCTACCGGATTTCTAGTTGCTGCACTTGATATCAAGGGCAAACACTCTCACCTCACCTCTGAAATTCAGCTGTCTTGCCCATTTCCAGCGTAAGGCTTTAATGAGATTAGGAGCTCGATTCCCTTGGGGGGGAATCCCAAACTGAATGTCAGTGTGCGGGTTACTCTGCCAACAATCCCTCCCATCACTTTGCTAATGAGAGAGACTAGTTTCTGATGTGGCAGTAATTGACTGGGTTGGCTTTGTCCTGCTTTTTATGAACAGGACATACCTGTTTTCCACATTACTGGATGAATGCCTGCACAACATGCACAGTATGCTGGAGCTGCTCTGATTAAAGTATGTCTTATGATCCTCAATACCCTTCTGAGCTGTGTCCAATCTCATTTCTTGTTCTTTCACGACAGTGTTTGGCAGCGATCTGGCTTTCCAATTGCTCACATCTGTCACCAGGGTAACCATTCTGCCATCTTTGCTGCTTCCATAAGTTTTAAACGTTGTATTTTCAGTGTTTGATTAGTAACTTCTTTTGTGAATGTAACTGGAATAGGGCAAGATGCATGGTTTGTTCTGAGTACAAATTTTCAACTTGATAGCCAGAATGGGGCCCATAGCCTGTGTAATATCCAGACGGGTCATTTCTTCAAATTATACTTTCAAACAATGTTCTTGATAACAGAAAACATCCCACGCTGCTATTAGCAATGAGAGGGTTATATGGTGTCCTGGTCAATTTGTTAAACTTTAAACACCATGAGTAAGGTACAAGGACTGTGCTGCTGTATCCTCAAATTATTTGGATTAGTGCAGGCTCGATGATAATTTAAAAGCTCAAGTCACACTATCCAAGACAAAGAGCATTTCTTGAGTCACACGCCATCCAGCAATTTCATCATTTTTTACTCTTTCAACTATAAACCGACACTCGCAGCAGTGTGTACCATCTACGAGATCCTCTGTAATAACTAACTAAGGCTCTTTCGATAGCACCTTCCAACACTACACCCCTACCAATTAGAAGGAGAAGGGCAGCAGATATATCAGAGAACTATGTTCTCTCGAATTTCTCCAGCCATGTGCAGAACTCTGAGGTCTGTACACAATAGTGGTTGAACTTAAAAATGAATGCCATGGCATAGGTTTGGCACGCTGATTGACATGTCTGGACCCTTGGAGTGGTCAAACTTGGGAATAACTTTGTCAGAGCACCACAGCTGTTCTGGAATGCTGTGCGCAGTTCTGGTCACCCTGTTATAGAAAGGATATTATTAAACTGGAGAGAAAAGGTTTACCAGCACATTGCTAGGAATGAAGGGTTAGAGATATAAAAATAGACTGGAAAGGCTGATAAATTTTTCATTGCAGAGTAGGAGGTTGAAAGGGTGACTTTATTGATGTTTAATAACATCATGAGGGACATAGGTAAGGTGACTGACAAATGTCTTTTCCCTATGGTGGGGAAGTTAAAAAGTAGGGGGCATATTTTTATGCTAAGACAGACATGAGGGGCAACTTTTTTTTAAACCAGAGAATGGTTCGTGTGTGGAATGAGCTGCCAGAGGACGTAGTGGATGCAGGCACAGCTACAATGTTTAGAAGGTATTTGGATAAGCACATGAATAGAAAAGGTTTGGATGGCCAAGTGCAAGTGGGACTAGTTTAGTTTGGGAACATGGTCAGTCTGGACTGGTTGAACTGAAAGGTCTGTTTCCATGCTGTATAACTATGACTCAAGAATCCACCAATTCCCCTCCAAGTCACACACTACCCTGATTTGGAACTTTCTTGCTGTTCCTTCAGTATTGCAGGCTCAAAATCCTTGAATACCCTTTCCAGAAGCACTGTAGGTATACCTACATCAGACAGACTGCAGCAATTCACCTTCTCAAGAGCAAAGTTAAAAATCACACAATGCCAGGTTATAGTCCAACAGGTATACAGTATTTGGAAGCACTAGATTTTGAAGTGATGCCTCCACATAAACCTATTGGACTATAACCTGGTGTTGTGTGATTTTTTAACTTTGTCCACTTCCGTCCAACACTGGCTTCTCCAAATCATGATTCTCAAGGGCAGTTAGGGATAGGCGATTAAAGAAGGATAAGGATCACATCCCAGAATCGAATAGTGAAAAAAAATTATCCTCTTTTGTGAATCAGATTGACTGTTAGCACATCAACAGTTTAATTATGCGGGATCTTCCCTAAACAATTGCTGTAAATACTTGGAGGTCGAAGAGGTAGTTTTCAATGTGTTTCAGAATGATTTGTGGGAAATGAGTTAAATGTTTACTGAGGAAGGGATAGGTGTGCAGTATTGTCACTTGACTATTAATTCAGAGACCAAGGTAACTTGAGATAGATAAATTTTTTTGTAAAAAAAAGATATTAAGGGATATGGGTGAAAAGCAGCCATATGGAGTGGGACCATGATTTCAACGAATGGGAGGATAGTATTGAGAGGCTGAATGGTCCAATCCAATTCCTGCATTCTCGTGTTCCTATGTCATGTTCTGGAGACTTGGGTTTGAATCCCCCCATGGCAGATGGTGGAATTTCAATTTAATAAATTAAGAGTCTAATGAGGATCATGAAGCCATAGCAGACGGTTGTGAAAAAAAGCCCCATTTAGTTCATTAATCCCCTTTAGGAGAGGAAACTGTTGTCCTTACCTAGTCTGGCCTACATGTGACTCCAGATCCACAACAACATTTTTGACTCTTAACTGCCCTCTGAGCAAACAGTGATGGGCAATAAGTGCTGGTCAAGCCACTGGCACCCAGTGGATTATATTAAAAAGTGTACCTTAGTTTGTATTGGGTAAAGAAAATGTTTAACTTGCTCTCAGTACATTGGAAAACTGATATTTTTAAAGATTTTTTTTAAAAAGGAAGTGCTAGATTATAAAGAGCTCTGTACAGATGTGCAGCTACATATTTAGGCTAAAAACAAATCTAATTGCCAGAATCCTTCAGTGCAGCAGGGAATTGTCCCTTGGAATGAGCCAAACACAAGTACTAAATCAACATAATAAATATGTCCCTACACATGCATGACTTAGAAATGTTTTAATGGCACATTAATTATTCCCTTCCTCTGTACAAATGATTGTTCATCTCGTTTATTTGGGTCCAATATTTACTTTGCATCATGCTCTGATCTGTTTAAACTCTTTATTGTACATTCATTGTTGTAGTTATCATTGTTGTGTAGTTATCTAAATTCTCAGTAAAATTATCATCTTACACATACATGCACGCACACACATACGCAATAGCATTCATTTGTGTAAGTACACACACAAACACACACACACACGGATGTACTCATGCCTGGGTGCACTCAGATTTACTGTTGGTTCTGTTATATCGTGTGTGTTTTTTCAACGGGAATTGGCTATAACACAATTGAAGAATTTAAACCATTATTAGTAGGATGCGAACTTTCTTTATCTGTATTGGTTATAACGTTATTCCAGCCCCACTGGTGCTGCTATTAAACAATTTTCTTATAACGTGGGGCCACACGGGATTGGAACTATCGCATTATATCAGAACCAACTGAATGGACTTTCAGACTTGGGTTGCTTTTGTCCAGCAGGAATGAATAGCACGAAACTGACCATTAATTTTTGAAGGCCGTGTTATGCAGATGAACAAGACACTTTGTCCTCATTGCAACATGAGGGCAGCCCCCTGTAAAACGTAAAGGTACAGGGGAGTTAATTCACAAGCTTAACTAGAAAGATGAGAGGGGGATCTGATTGAAACTTACAAAATACTGAGAGGCCTGGATGGAATGGATGTGGAGATGATGTTTCCACCAATAGGAGAGACTAGGACCAGAGGGCACAACCTCAGAATGAAAGGATGATCCCTTAGAACTGAAATCAGGAGGAATTTCTTCAGCCACAGGGTGGTGAATCAGTGGAACTCATTGCCACAGAAGGCTGTGAAAGCCAAATCATTGAGTCTATTTAAGGCAAAGATAGATGGGTTCTTAACTATGGGCGGCATGGTGGCACAGTGGTTAGCACTGCTGCCTCACAGCGCCAGAGACCCGGGTTCAATTCCTGCCTCAGGCAACTGTCTGTGTGGAGTTTGCACATTCTCCCCCTGTCTGTGTGGGTTTCCTCCCACAGTCCAAAAATGTGCAGGTTAGGTGAATTGGCCATGCTAAATTGCCCGTAGTGTTAGGTGAAGGGGTAAACGTAGGGGAATGAGTCTGGGTGGGATGCTCTTCAGAGGGTCGATGTGGACTTGTTGGGCCAATGGGCCTGTTTCCACACTGTAAGTAAGTAATCTAATCTAACTAATAAAGTGATGAATGTTATGGGGAGAAGGCAGGAGGATGGGGTTGAGAAAGATCTCAGTCATGATTGAATGGCGGAGCAGACTCGATGGACCAAATGGCCTAATTCTGCTCCTGTATTGAATGGCCTTTTGGCTTGTGCCTCTAATCCATGCAACCATTCCCATCAAAGTGACCAAGAGGATCAAGGTCAAGTGAAGAATATTGCTTTTATCACAAGCCATGTTCAAATGGAATCCCCAATCTCACACCATATTGGAAGCAGCAGTAGCACAAAGCCTACAGTGATGCCAGTAAAAGGTCCATCACTGCCACCATCTCATCGCAGCAAGGGCTGGTACCAAATACAACCTTCTTGACATTGCAGTGAATACAACCTTTCCAGAATCGCACTTGTCCACGAAATAGACTCAATCTTTCAACACCAGCAATTCGAAGAAATGCTAATAATGCTACTCAATGATGACCTCTCAAGAAACTGTGTTTGAAACTCTCGGGTTTTCCTCTCACTCTGGACTTTAACGTTTCACCATCAATGAGATCAAACCCACCCAGGAACTGACAGCTTCTACTTATTGAGTATAAATACCTGCAGGAGATGGAATTATGACTACCTCATGAGATCGTAAAAGAAATATGACGTACTCCAGAACTATAGAAAAGGTACAACACAAAAGAGGCCATTCACCCTATTGCTTCTTGCTGCCCGAATAAACTGGCCACACATTTCAATCCTATTTTCCAGCACCTGGTCTATAGTGTTATAGGGGCCAGTGTTTCTGAAAAGGATCCTGAATCTATTAATACGTGTTTCTGCCTAAAACACTGAACTGGACTGTGAGTTCCAGATATCCACGATCTTTTGGGTGACTAAGGTTTTTGTTAGGCCCTCTCTAATCCTTCCCTCAATTACTTTAAATCTGTGCCCCCCCTCTCGGCAATTGCCAATGGAAACTGGTCTCCCCCATTTACTCTATCCAAATGCCTTTTTCTTTTGTGAACCTCAATTAAGCCTCAGCCTCTTCTAGACTAAGCAAGGTAACAAGCTAACCAATCTGATGGTTCCTCATACCTGCAATTTTCAAGCTTTGGTAACATTCATGGAAGTCTCCCCTGTACACTCTCTACAGCAATTATGCCCTTCCTGTGATGTGGTGAACAGAACTGTACACTCGTTGTACACTCCAACTGTGACCCAACCAGTGTCTTATATAGTTCCAGCAGTATATCTGTTCCCTTGTATTCAGTAGCTTGCACACTGAAAGAAAGTAGTCCATTTGCCTTCTTTACCATCAGGGGCCGGTGGACATGCACTCTAAAGTCTCTCACATCCTCAACCCCTGTCAATTCCCTCCTATTAATTCCCTTGCTCCTTTTGCGTAACCTCATACTGCTACCGATTGAGTTTCATCTGCTACTTCTCGGCCCACTTAAACAAACCATTAATACCTTCCTGTTGCCAACAACCATTGTCTACTCATGTTTTATTTGTATGTTGTAGAACCTTCAATATAAACAACAATAGTGTTATTTATCGCTTTGTGAAAACCATACAGGACACTGAGAAAACTTTTCTTAATGTCAGTATAGGCCACATGGATTGGAAATTTATGTCAAAACAGGTTCATCCAAAAATCAGACACTTGAAAAATTCATGATGAAAATGAGAAAAACTCTCCTCATTTCCAAGTTTGCAAAATGGTTAATTTTCTGATTGAATATATTTCTTTCTCAATTGAGTTGTTCCCAAATGCCAGTCTGTGTTTTATAGTAACAAAAGCAAAAATTGAAGGGATTTCAATGACACAGAGCCTATGCCATCCATTGTATGAACTGCCTGTGTGTTTTATAAAGCATTATTGTGCACTACTCAGCATTATGCAAATAGTCGGTGTCATTCTGTAATGCCAGAGTTCACTTTTTGAATATTAGCAAAAGGCTTTTCCACAAAAGTTGTTTTTCTAGTGGCTTCAATAGACTACATTACTGTAATGAGAAAGAGGTCTAGAATTTATCAAGGAGCATATAGCGAATTTTCCAATCAATCAGTGTCAACTGTAGAGCTATACTGAGGTGAAAGTTGCTAATATTCCAGTGTAAAGAGTTGTCCTTGACTGGCTTTTGCTCAAAGCTATGAAAAGACCTTTGGTCTATATGTTCAACATGTAATGAGTATGATTTAATATGATTCATTATTGTCAGATGTACAGAGATACAGTGGAAAGTATTGTTTTACATGCTGACCAGACAAAACATGTCTTCCAAAAATACATGGAAATAGAACAGAACGCAGAATATAGTGTTATAGCTACTGTGAAAGATAAACTCTCATATACAAGTTTGTTTATAAATCTGATAGCAGAGGAGAAAAAGCTGTTCTTGAATCTGTTGGTACATGTTTTCAAACTTTTGTATCTTCCTCCTGATTGAAGAGTGTGGAAGAGAGTATAAGTGGGGTGGGAGGGATCGTTGATTATGCTGGCTGCTTTCCTGAGGCAGTGGGAAGTGTAGACGGAGTCAATAGAAGGAAGACTAGTTTGTGTGATAGTACATATGAACTGTAAATGTAATTGTTGTGAGTGATACACCGTACTGATGAACCTGATTGTGTTTGTACTTTGAACTGTCACGAAATGTACTTTTGTAACTCTTACGAACAAAACAAAATTTTTTTAAAAATAAGAAATCTGCTGAGCTGCAAGCACCAAGAATAAATGAGAATGGATGACCACTTGAAGTCCTATTGGGATGTTCCGTATTGTATTTGCCATGTGAGAGCCCCTGGGATGGAATGGACTTCTTATTGGGAACACACCAAAGGTGAATGAAGGAAGTAAGAGGAATGCCCAGTGCAGCTGTAGTTTTGAAAGGGAAGTCATTACTCAATACAGAAAGACTGATGATCCAAGACTGGAAACATCTTGTTGAAAAACTATGCTGTAAAGCCTGAAAAGAACCTCAGGAGATTTGCTTCTGGACAACTATTCCTTCATAAAGGAATATTGTTCTATTTGCATCCAAAGCAAAAACAATCCATTGAATTTAAGAAACATTGGCACCAAGAGTCAATCCAGCACTCCAAAGCACTGCGAAAAGAGCAAGAAGCAACTCCTATTGAGCAAGATAGTTGGGCAGAAGGAGAACACTACTATCTGTGAGATAATGCATTCATCCCACTTCAGAGTTCAGAACCATTGGTAAAGCTTGGAAGGACATTAGTAAACCAGATAAGATTTTTCTGACAATCAGCAATGGTATCATGGTCATCAGTATGTTCTAAATTCCAGAATTATTTTTGCTGAATTCAAATGAATAGGATTTTGCAAATTTAACACCAATAATCAGAAATAATTCACTTTGAAATGGCCATATGCACAGAGTCACAGAGTCCTACAGCATGGAGACAGGCCCTTTGGCCCAAACCGGTCCATGCCGACCAAAATGTCCATCCACACTAACCCCATTTCTCTACACCTGGCCCAACCCTGAAAAGGTTAATTTAAAGAAATAGGTTAAATTTAAAAAATCAAAAAGTAAAAATCTTGAGACCTCGTTTCAAAATAATACTGCAGTTGTCTTTCATTAGACTTTTTAAAGTTGCACTTCGTTGCCATTTATTTGATGACATTTTTAAAATGTGATTGGAATACATTTTGTCTTGTCTTAAAGATAACAATACAAAGTCTTCTGGATTGATATTTCTATAGTCTGTTTAAAAACTGTTGCCTTGATATTAGTGCTAAATGGAATGAAATTAAATTTTTGCATATTGGAGGGCTCTTCAAATCTGTGGCGGCACGGTGGCTCGGTGGTTGGCGCTGGTGCCTCACAGCACCAGGGACCCAGGTTCAAGTGGAGTTTGCGTGTTCTCCCACTGTCTGTGTGGGTTTCCTCCGGGTGCTCCGGTTTCCTCCTACAGTCCGAGGATGTGCTGGTCGGGTGAGTTGGTCATTCCAAATTGCCCGTAGTGTTGGGTGCATTAGTCAGAGGGAAGTGGGTCTGGGTGGGTTGCTCGCCGGAGGGTCGGTATGGACTTGTTGGGCTGGAGGGCCTGTTTCCACACTGTAAGGAATCTAATCATATCCTTCTAATCCTTTCCTATCCATGTATTTGTCTAAATGCCTTTTAAATGTTTTTAACATACCCGCCTCAACCACTTCCACTGGCAGCTCAATCCATATGTGTACCATCCTCTGTGTAAAAAAGGTTGCCCCTCAGGTTCCCTTTTATTCTTTCCCCTCTAACCTGAAATTGAAAATTGATGCCCTCTACTCCTCAATTCCCCAATCTCAGGAAAAAGACTGAGTGCATTCACCCTATCCATGCTTCTCATGATCTTATACACTTCTATAAGGTCCTCCTTCAATCTCTTATCCTCTAAAGAAAAAAGTCCTAGCTAGTCCAACCTCTCCCTATAACCTAGACCATTGAGTTCAGACAACATCCTTGTAAATTTCTTTTGCACTTTTTTCCAGTTTAATAACATCCTTCCTATAACACGGTGACCAAAACTGAACATGATACTCCACGTGCGGCCTCACCAACGTCCTGTATAACTGCAGCATAACTTCCCAACTTCTATTCTCAATGCCCTGACTGATGAAGGCCAGTCTGCCAAAAGCCTTCTTCATTGCCCTGTCTACCTGTGACTCCACTTTCAGAGAACTGTAAACCTGAACTCCAAGGTACTATACTCCTTAAAGCCTTGCCATTCACCATGAAACTCCTACCTTGATTTGACTTTCCAACATAAAAAACCTCACACTTATCTATATTAAACTTCATTTGCTATTTCTCGGTCCACTTCTCCAGCTGATCATGGTCCTGCTGCAGTTTCTGATAACCTCCCTCACTGTCCATCATATTGTCTATTTTAGTGTCTTCAGCAAATTTACTAATCATGCCTTGTACATCCTCATCCAAATCATTGACATAGCTAACAAACAGCAATAGAACCAGCACCTACCCCTGAGGCACTCCATTAGTCACAGGCCTCCAGTCCAACAAGCATCCTTCCACTATTACCATCTGCTTCCTACCATCAAGCCATCTCTTGTAATCAGAAATTCCTAATAGACAAATCTAATTGGATGTTGAAAATATTTTATTCTTTTGGCTCAGTCTTTACGATTAACTACCATATCACTCTCAAAGTAACAACCAAAATGTGTGTTTCCAAGTGCCTACTGCCTTTGTTCTTCAGAGTGGTGAAGATAATGTGTAAGGAAGGAGCATTGGTGAGCTACTGCTGTGCATCTTGTACTTGGTACACTGCTGCCACAATGCATGGTAGGTGGAGAGAACGAATGCTTCTTGTGTTAGATGATGTGCCAATCAAGTAGGTAGGCAAGTTGATATTTGATACTTTAATATGCATGTTGGTTATTACTCAAAGAGATGACTTTGTTGAGTATTGGTGTTAGATTAATTTAGAAGAGTGAGGGATGACTTGATTGAGGGTGATGTGTTTGAGATTCTGAAAGAACTTGGAAATGTAAACAGGCAGAGGATAGTCCCTGTTTTGTGTGAATACCAATCAGGGGACACAGTTCACAAATTAGAGGTCACAGGACGGAGATGAGGAGAGACAGTTCCTCTCAGAAGATTGTACAACTTTGAAACTCTCTGCCTCAGAAGGAGATTGGGGTGGGATCATTGAATATTTTTAGGACAGAGGTGGATAGATTCTTATCAGGCAAAGGAGTCAAGGATTATATGGGAATGTGGAATTCGGAATGCAATCAGATGAGCCATGATCTTATTCAATGGCAGAGCAAGCTCGATGGACTGAAGGGTCTACTTCTGCTGCTATTTCCAATGTTTGTAGATTCCAGACATAAGCAATTCATTTCAGATCAAACATCATGAAAATATTGCAATTTTTTAGTAAGTAACTAAAAAAAGTTTAATTACCTACATGTGCCTCCTGTTGAGAAAAACTTAATAAAATACTGGAGAGCCCTCTGATTACAGAGAAATCTCGATTAGCTTAGTTATCAAACATCGGGACTTTGCGATCTTGTTTGGATAATCCAAAATTCGGATAATCGAATGCTGGATAATTGAGGTTCCTCTATATATAGCAAACAAAGTAATGGGAACAACTTTATAATATCATGAGAAAGCAGATAGGTCCTCTTGTATATGATGGGTTGTGGCGTGATTGTATTTTCTATAATTTGTGAACGTTTTGCTTGCTGTCTCAAGTTCTGTATCTTGCCTAATTTCCATTCAGAACCTTGTGGAGGCGACTCTGTCAGTTGCGAGCTGCAGAGAGTGAGCAAATGTCCTGTATTGCCTCTCTCCAGGAAAGTGCTGCCACACTTTATTCAACTCAGGCACTTGACAAGCCCGTGGTGGGAGCTCCTCACTGTAAAGGACTCTTTTGGGGCAGAGGTTCAACCCACAAAGAGCTACTATCCAATCAGAGATCAATAGCTCTTTTGCACTCAGCAGTGCCACCAGGCCGTGCTGGCTGGTGCTGGTAGCACACTGACCCAAAGCCCCAGATCACAGAGGGATCTAGTCTGTGAGTGAGTGATGACAGAAAGGGAATCATAAGAATTAGGAGCAGAAGTAGGAAATTCAGCTTCTTAGCCTGCTCCACCATTTACTGTGATTATAGTGAAGAAGGTGTTTGGTATACTTTCCTTTATTGGTCAGAGTATTAGGTACAGGAGTTGGGAGGTCATGTTATGGTTGTACAGGACATTGGTTGGGCCACTGTTGGAATATTGCGTGCAATTCTGGTCTCCTTCCTATCGGTAAGATGTTGTGAAACTTTAAAGGGTTCAGAAAAGACTTACAAGGATGTTGCCAAGGTTGGAGGATTTGAGCTATAGGGAGAGGTTGAATAGGCTAGGGCTGTTTTCCCTGGAGCGTTGGAGGCTGAGGGGTGAAGAGATTTATGAAATCACAAGGGGCATGGATAGGTTAAATAGACAAAGTCTTTTCCCTGGGGTGGGGGAGTCCAGAACTAGAGGGCATAGGTTTAGGTTGAGAGGGGAAAGATATAAAAGAGACCTAAGGGGCAACGTTTTCACGCAGAGGGTGGTAAGTATATGGAATAAGCTGCCAGAAGAAGTGGTAGAGGCTGGTATGATTGCAACATTTAAAAGGCATCTGGATGGGTATATGAATAGAAAGAGTTTGGAGAGATATGGGCCAGGTGCTGGCAGGTGGGACTAGATTGGGTTGGGATATCTGGTCGGCATGAACAGGTTGGACCAAAGGATTTTGGATTAGTGGTGCTGGAAGAGCACAGCAGTTCAGGCAGCATCCAAGGAGCAGCAAAATCGACGTTTCGGGCAAAGGCCCTTCATCAGGAATAAAGGCAGTGAGCCTGAAGCATGGAGAGATAAGCTAGAGGAGGGTGGGGGTGGGGAGAAAGTAGCATAGAGTACAATAGGTGAGTGGGGGAGGGGATGAATGTGATAGGTCAGGGAGGAGGGTGGAGTGGATAGGTGGAAAAGATGATAGGCAGGTAGGACAAATCATGGGGACAGTGCTGAGCTGGACGTTTGAAACTAGGATGAGGTGGGGGAAAGGGAAATGAGGAAACTGTTGAAGTCCACATTGATGCCCTGGGGTTGAAGTGTTCCGAGGCGGAAGATGAGGCGTTCTTCCTCCAGGCGTCTGGTGGTGAGGGAGCGGTGGTGAAGGAGGCCCAGGACCTCCATGTCCTCGGCAGAGTGGGAGGGGGAGTTGAAATGTTGGGCCACAGGGCGGTGTGGTTGATTGGTGAGGGTGTCCTGGAGATGTTCCCTAAAGCGCTCTGCTAGGAGGCGCCTAGTCTCCCCAATGTAGAGGAGACCGCATTGGGAGCAACGGATGCAATAAATGATATTAGTGGATGAGCAGGTAAAACTTTGATGGATGTGGAAGGCTCCTTTAGGGCCTTGGATAGAGGTGAGGGAGGAGGTGTGGGCGCAGGTTTTGCAGTTCCTGCAGTGTCAGGGGAAGGTGCCAGGACGGGAGGGTGGGTTGTAGGGGGGGCGTGGACCTGACCAGGTAGTCACGGAGGGAATGGTCTTTGAGGAAGGTGGAAAGGGGTGGGGAGGGAAATATATCCCTAGTGGTGAGGTGGCGGAAATGTCAGTGGATGATTTGGTTTATGCGAAGGTTGGTAGGGTGGAAGGTGAGCACCAGGTGCGTTCTGTCCTTGTTACGGTTGGAGGGGTGGGGTCTGAGGGCGGAGGTGCGGGATGTGGATGAGATGCGTTGGAGGGCATCTTTAACCACGTGGGACGGGAAATTGCGATCTCTAAAGAAGGAGGCCATCTGGTGTGTTCTGTAGTGGAACTGGTCCTTCTGGGACCAGATACGGCGGAGGCGGAGGAATTGGGAATACGGGATGGCATTTTTGCAAGAGGTAGGGTGGGAAGAGGTGTAATCCAGGTAGCTGTGGGAGTCGGGTCTGTTTCTCTGCTGTACATTTCGATGACTGTATGTTTATGGTTCACCTTATTTCAGCTTCAACTCCACTTTCCTGTTGCTCCTTATAACCCTTTAACTCACTGCTAATTATAAATCACTCATCTCCTCCTTAGATTTATTCATTGTCCTGGAATCCACTGCACTCTGGAGTGGTGAATTCCACAGGTTCACAATCCTTTGAGAGAAGTAACACCTCTTCGTCTCCTTTAAATCTGCCACCCCTGAGCCTAAAACTATGACATCTGATTCCATGTTGTCCACACGAGGAAACATCTGTTTTTTAATTCACTTGTGTGACCTGAACATCATTGGCTGGCCAACATTTATTGACTGTCCCTAGTTGCCCTTGAACAGAGACGTTTGCTGGGCTACTTCAGAGGGTAGTTGCTATAGCTCTGGAGTCACATGTTGGCCAGACCAAGTAAGGATGGCAGATCTCTCTCCCTGAAGGGCATTAGACAGGTTTTTCTGACAATCGGCAATGGCTTTGTGATTACCAGTAGATTCTTAATTCCAGATTTTTAAAAATTGAATTCTAATGGGTGGGATTCAAATCTGAGTCGACAGAACACTAGCTGTGTTTCTAGATTAATACTGTAGAGATAATATAGCTAGACCATTGCCTCCCCTAACCCAGTCAATTCCATTTGTCATCTCATCTACCTCAATGAGACCTCCTCTCATCCTTCTAAACTCTAGTGAGGATAGGCCTACACTGCTCAATCTCTCTGCACTAGACAAGCCTCTGGAGTCAATGAAAATCTTGAGTCACTAAACTGAGGTAGAGAGGAGAATGGGAGGGGGTTCAGCAGCAAGGGCAGGAGATACCTCATAGCCTTCCTCAGCCTCTCCCTCCTCTTCCGTTGCTCAGCTCTTCATTCAGGCACTTGCTGCCAGAAATTGTGGGGTCCACCTGGCATTCTGCAAGGAAACATGCCACAGCACTAGCCAAAATCTGGTGGTTCCAAATAAACCTGTTGGACTATAACCTGGTGTAACATGATATTTAATTTTTGTCCACACCAGTCCAACAACAGCACCTCCAAGTCATGACAGTTTATGCATCACTCTTCCTGCATGATGAGACACAACCCCCGCTGCCCTGGATGATGCCAGTGCCCAGCAGGATAAGGTCATTATGGGGACACCAACTGCTCACTTAAGGGTCTCAACTGGAGCTGGAGCAGGAATACCTTCTGTGTGCCTGCCCATCTTAGTCTTCATTAGGGCAGAAGAGGAAACCAGCGGGATCATCACTTACTACCCTTCTCCCTGATTAGGTGCCTTTGCCATTAAACTTGGCACAAGAAAGGTCACTAGCTACCTATCATTGTGTAGTTAACATGGGGTTGACTACTTGGTTAGGTTAGTGGGGCTGGGGAGAGACCCAGGCTCAATTCCTGCCTCAGGCAACTGTCTGTATGGAGTTTGAACATTGCCTGTGTGGGTTTCCTCCGGGTGCTCCGGTTTCCTCCCACAATCGAAAGACGTGCAGGTTAGGTGAATTGGCCATGCTTAATTGCCCACAGTATTAGGTGAAGGGGTAAATATAGAGGGATGGGTCTTGGTGGGTTGCTCTTCAGAGGGTTGGTGTGGACTAGTTGGGCCGAAGGGCCTGTTTCCACACTGTATGTAATCTAATCTAATTGTTATAAGGTGTTCACTCAGAGCTAGCCCAAACTAATGTTCCAGCTTCAACAAGATGGAGAGAAGGATTTCCAACCACTTGGAAGTGAAATTCTCCCAGTTTATTCATTTTATTCTTTGGAGAATATTTGCCCTTGTCCAGGTGAATGTGTCAGTGCTCGACTTTAGATATCTTCCGCTTACAATTCGAAACATGGAGCACCAGAGGTCAGATATAAGTTGGACAAATGAGAATCAAAGCTCTCTCTACTCAGCAATATGCTGAGCTCCAAACACTAATGTAGGGTCTGATACTTTCATGTCCAATTCTTCTAATGATGGCTTCTATTGAGGAAAGCTACCAAACCCATCCATACACAGTGTAGATTGGCTGAGATCTTTCCCTTCCGGCAGTGACAGGGAAATTGGTAGGAAGACCAAATGATTGGGTGTATTGTCACCAGAGAGCTACTTGTTCCCATCCTGCTGGGAATTATTTAGTTTAATTGGAAACCTTTCATTCTGCTCTCCTTTGACTGAGGAACTCGACCCGAAGACCGGGGAGGGTAAATTACCGCCTGCCCTTATTTTTGATCCCTCTTTACCTTGCGAGACACATGTTCCCCTCCCCTATAACACCAACAACCAATGCTTCCCTTTCCCACCTCTGATCCTCCTCCATCTGGTGATCTGGGGTGTGCTTGGGTGGGAGTGGGTGTGAGTGTGGGTGGGATCACTGTCCTGAGGTAATGACCTCTGATTGACCAACAACTCCAGGCTTGTGAGTGGGTCTTCCTAATCCAGCCTTTTAATTCCTGCTCACAGCCACAGCTGCTTTGTAGACTTTCTTGTCCAGAAGATAATCTAAACAAGATTGGCTGTGGGCGGCTCTCCCCTAAACTCTCCCGCTCAATCCAAAAGTCCTGTCCCTAATCTCTCAGCACAGCAGTTTCCCCCTGGTTTTGTGATGGACAATACTTTGGTCATTGTGAACCAACTCAGAAATTTCTGGAGAAATTCAACATCTGTGGAGAGAAAACGAAATTAAGGTCTTGAGTCCAGTGACTTTTCTTCAGAACTAGAAGCAACTCAGAAAAGGTGGCATTTATGTGGATGACTGGGATTGTGGGAGATGTAAATGAAGGAGTAGATGGTTGGGGAGGGAGTGTAGGGAGAAAGAGAAAAATGGCTAGGCAGGCAACGGAATTGTTGACAGTAAACCAGGGAGGGAGAGAAGCTCGGTGGGTGATAATTGGGGACTATGACTAGTTCTAAATGGTGCTTTAGTTGTTATTCAATCCTGACAGTCCTTCCTAATCCACAATCAATTCCATCTAGAAGGACAAAGGCAGCAACTAAATAGGAGCACCAACAATTGCAAATACAATCCTGATTTGGAAATATTCAACACAGTCCTTCTATTGCTGGCTCAAAACCTTGGAATTCTCAGCCTAACAGCATCATGGGTGTCTCTATATGAAATGGACTGCAGTGGTTCTAGAAGCAATCACCTCCTCAAGGGCAGTTAGGGAAAGGTCATAAATGATGGCTCATCCCATGACACCCACCTCCCATGAATGAATATGTATAAAAAAAATCTTTCCTTGGCAATAAACCTGACACTCCAGTTCAGATATCTCTGATAGAGACTGCTTCCTATTAACGTCTATTGAACAGAGCAAAGATACAAATGCCAATCTGTGATGTTAGTTGCTGGAGAAGTTATAAATCTGCTCCAGTATTTCCTTCTGTATTGATTGTGCTTCTGATCAGTTAAAGGCATGGACATCTAGCGATATGCAGCATCAATCTCATACCACACTGTGTGCCACCTTACACAGCAAAGTCGCTGTTTGTTATTGTAAGCAAATGGCTCTGTCTCACAGTTTAAGAGGAGTGATCCCTAGTGAAGTACGGAGATATACCCATCATTCAAGGAGTCCTGCGACACATAGCCAAGGGCAGTTTCCAATATCAGCCCAGCATCTTAGACACAGTTATCCAGTTACTTCTGGTGGTCAGGTCAAGGTCTGGGTCAAGGGTCAAGATAGCTTTCTCTTATGGGCTACTGATCCAACTAATGGGCACATCACCCATCTTGGCTCTTTCTGCCCGATTCTGAACTGGTTTCTCCCGGACTGAGAGAAAAGGAGGGATTGAGTCAAATGAAAGTGGGTAAGGCAGATGTTAGTGCTATTGCAGGGGAGGGAAAAGCAGTGAGGTGTCCTGAGTGAGTGATTAGGCAGCACAGACACCATGTGGGTTTAGAAGTGTAGGAGGAGAGGGAGTTGGGTGGGTGAGAGTGAGTGAAGGAAGATATGACATGTGACAGTGAGGATAGTAGAACCTGAGCCTCGGTGGGAGGTGGGTGCAGTAGCAGAGAGTGAGTGAGTGTGAGGTAGCAGAGTGAAAGTGCTAGCACTTACATTGGCAGAGGAGGTAATTGATCTTCTTTATGGGCATTCCTCCAGATGATTTACCAATCTTGGACCATGCTGGCAGGATGGTGTCATGGCATCCCCTGGCAGTCCTGTGGGAAGAGGATATCCCTCCCCAGCAGCACCTTGTCAAGCAGGACAGACAGGCCTCTATCTATAAAGCAGGGCACGAATTTCCCTTTGTCTGCCATGTCAGGGGCAAATATCACAAACTGTGCAGGGCAGCTCTGGATTGACAGAATATGATCAGGTACCTAGATGGCATGGTGGCCAGAGATCCCAGGGTATTCTGGGATATCTTGGCTACAGCAAGTAGGTGTTTTAGCCAGTTTTGGATGAAGGGGGAATCATAGAAGCCTGGAAGGTAAATAATGAGGAATGTTTGAGAAAATAGCCCAAGAAAATGCATGAGACCTTGCGGAAAGAAACCTCCTATGTGACTTGATGAAAATGATAGTTCACCAAAATATCCTGATACTGATTTTGTTGTAAACTGGGGATTACGTTTTTTGGAAATTGTCAGGGCTGGGTTTTTCCATTTTCTTATGCCAGTGGGAGGTCTTTTAAAGGTCATCTTGGGGAAACAATTTCCGAAGGAACAATTTAAAAAAGTACAAAGAAGTTACGTAACAAAGGTTTTGTTACGGATGGGTGTCAACTGCTTCCCAAAACTCATGAGGAGCAGGAGTAATAGTTGAAACTTCCCATCTCCCCTGTAACTAGGGAATACTGGAAGATTATGGCAAGCCCTTCAGCCATCTCCATTCCCTTCTTTGTTGAACTATCTGGGATACCAAGCTTTTGGACGAGACAGCTTATCCCCTTAAGTAAAGTCAGTGTCCACTCTCCAAGACTGAATAGAGCTAGATCATTCACAAATAAATGAGTGTCACTTGGTTGTGCACCAAGTATGACACCACAAGTGTATCTGTAAGAGAGAAGGAGATGGTAAAGAGGAAAGAACTGGCGGAAAAGAACTTAGGAGGGATGGGACTGATTGAAGTGAAGTTGCTGCATTGTGCAAATTGCATCAGGAGAGGGAGCTCTATGCCTAGTGGCATGATTCAAACACTTCTGTTCTAATGGAATGCCACATTATGGATTAATATCTCTCCCAACTTTATTTATTTATGGAGGATACAGGAACACAAGAACTTAGGAATTGGAAGAGGTCATTAATGATGTCACTTTCAATGGAACTAAAGAAAACAGTGTAATATCATGACCGCAAAATTTGCATTCTGTGTCAGAGAGCAAAACTACTGTCTTGTATATTTTTATGAGAAGGTAAACATGCTTCAAAATTGGGTTCAACAAGAAATATCATCTCTATGCCAGAAGGTTTGTTAAAATGAAACTGAAGTGGATTTAAAATGGACAAACCCTTTTAGAGGTGATCCTGAGATGCACTTGAAAAGGACCATGGCATTTTGCCTGATGTGTAAGATCAATCACAGATAAAGACTTAGTTCCAGGTGACAATCAAATCATGCCTGGCCAATGAAATAACATGACAAAAGCTGGTATCCTGCTTCTAAGTCACCCTTTATTTGCATGTGTATAGTATATGCCACTGGCCCAGCTAGTGCATAGCTGGCTCTTAAATTGAACAGAACTGCTGACACTGCTGTTTATGTATATCAGCCAGGACTCCCTGATTGGACCAGGTAAATTGCCCCAATCAGGGAACTCATATTCTATGGTAACTACCTGGCTGACTGTGTTCTAATAGACAAAGTATTAACAAATCCGACAGGTTTATTTAAATAATTGTTTTGTCAAGTTATCCTTCTTTGATGTTGAATTGTTCATTTCAATTTCATCGAGTGACAGCACTTTCTCTCAGAAGGTTGTGTGCCTTTGGACTACCCTTCCTCAAAGGCAATGGATGCAGAATCTTTAAATATTCTTAAGGAAGTGGTGGATAGATTCGTGATTATCAAGGGGATGAAAGATTATTGGGAGTATGCAGAAATGTAAAGTAAAGGTTAAATTCAGATCAGCCATGATCTTATTGAATGGTAGAGCTGGCTCGAGGGGCAGAGTGGCCTATTCCTGTTCATGTGCATTTTATTTAATGGCCTTTATGAGGGATAAAGGCTGGCTGTTTTGCTGATAAAGGCTGGACGTTTTGCTTATGCCATTCATTGACAGGACTGTTGAGATGCTGATCAGGATTCATGTCCCCCATGTATGCCCTCACATTAGGATGGTGATAATTGTTTCATTACATCCCAAAATCAGTGCCTAGAGAGAATGCAAAACATTGTTTCTTAATATCTGTGATAACAATAGATCAAATCAGATCAAAATCTGAAGATATTCTAATCCTCTGTGGGATGAATCTGTCTTTATACTTTTCAGAAGATTAAAAGCATTGTTGTGGAACATGGTCTCTGCCTAACTAGTTTGGCAATAAAACTTTTTGACTGAAGAAAATAGTCTGACACCAAACTGCCATTTGAAAAGCCATCCCAGATGGCATTTGGTGCCATGTAAGTTACTAAAGGGACAATTATTGTAGACAGCTTCAATAGGATGAAGGGGCCTCTTCTGTACTTTATGAGAATTGCTTTCCTAGTCATAGTGTAGTTACGTTCTTAATTCATGGATATCTCAGTCTGTTTGCAGAAGATATTCTTCCATGTAAGCACAATATAAAAAGAATTCTTTATACATCCATGGTATGTTGACATCTTATGGAAAATCAGCATTTATTGCCAATCCTTAATTGCCCAGAGGGCACTTAAAAATCAATTACATTGCTTTGGATCTGGAGTCAGAGTTGGGAGAATACTCAAACTACTCAAAATACTCAAGCTCAATCAGTTCTGGGGTTACTCTAGATCACTTATCCATTGTTTTGCCAGGTCAATTATGATTGATTTGCTTCTTTGTACTTCAAGCTATTCAAGTCCCATAATGTGTGCCTTCCATTTTGAGCACTAATCCTTTGGATAAAGATAATATTTGTTGAGCCAAGTTGTTGTACAAGAACACATTTCAGGACGAGAGAGAAGTTAGGTCTCCACAAAACCTGTTACACCTACCTTCTCTCAGATCCGGTTCCAATTCACTGAAAGGCTTGGAAAGGTGAAGATCAATCCCCAGTCAGGGGTAGAACATAGAAACTGTTGGAAATACTCAACAGCACCAGGAAGAGAGGCACAGAGTTAACATTTCATGTTGATGGTCTTAGATCAGATCTTTGGGTGCAACCCAGTGTAGTTATTTCAGTCAGTGATTTGAGGCAGAGGGGAGATATGGGATTGGGGTCAATCAGAAAAATGCATTGTGAACCCTCTGCCCCTTGCTGAAATGAATGTCCTGGAAGGCCTTTAAATAGATTCCAGAGTCAATCCCACCCAAGGCAGACATGCAGTTAGTTATGTAGGAGGTTACATGCAGTCTCCTTGAAGTCATTTCTCCAGCTGCCGATTTGAAATGATATGCCTAACCATCTAAATTTGGAAAGGAATAATGTTAGAAATCAGAGGTTTCCTCTTTATCTACCTTCCCTCCCTTACAGGGTCGATAAAATGTGGAGCTGGAAAAAGCACAGCAGGGACAAAATAATTGAACTTAACCACCTACATTAAAGAAGGGAAGATAAAAAAAATCTGGATTCCCAAACTTGATCTTAATCCAGGCATGAATGTTAAGTGACAATAAGGTTGGGTTAGTACTTGATGGTTTCCCATGATAAGGCAAATAGTGAGCCATCACTCACCCTCAAGTCTCATCCATGATCAACAGTTACTGCGGTGAGTATCCAGAAAAGCAGCGGAAACTAGCAAAGGGGTCAACACTTTGAGAAAGGATGAGGAGAAAGTTGATTGGGAAAAGGAAGGTGCAAATAAAAACTATCCTACTCTATGTACCAACTGCTTCTTAATTCAGAACAAGGGTCTTTGAACCCAAAATGTTAACTCTGATTTCTCTCCATAGATGCTGCCAGACCTGCTGAGTTTTTTCCAGGAATTTCTGTTTTGTTTCTGACTTCCAGCATCTGATGTTCTTTGGTTCTTTTGTTTCTCTATTAATGTCTTGACAGTTCGGACATGCCTTGGCCCAATATAGAACAAAAGAAAACAAGTTATGTAAAATGTACCAGTCAAACATTGGCAGATATTAATGTGAAACCAAAAGAGAAAAATGGAATTAGACAGGATACAATTGTAACCATGTTTAGGGATAGTTACATGTAACATGCTATAATGGACAATATGAATGGTGCTTTTAACTTTAAGCAGTAAATTAGGAAGACAGGTCGGTATGGTTGACCCATAAAATCTGAATAAGTTTGTTGATACTAATGCGTTTCTCCTCAGAAGAAACTCTGAGCTCCTAGATGTGGGATCACTGCAGCCATCCATCATTAACTTAGATGTTCAGAATGCACAGAATTCTTTCGCATGGGCCCCTTTGCTTGGTTGGTGCCTCTCAGCTGCTATTTCCAAATATTGTTGTTGGACATCAAAATGAATGGTGGTGTAATGATGCAGATATCCTTGCCTGAAAATCACAAGCAAATCTGTTGAGTTTTTGCAAAATCTGATAGTTTCATGGTGTTAGAAATTGGGGTCCCTTTACAAGTGAATTTGTCTGGTATTTTCTGTGTAGCATGAGATTCCATTTAACTATTGTTGTAGCAGCTATGTGTTTTCCCGAACATAAATAATTTCTAATAAACAGGGCAAAAGGAAGGTTGTAGTGAATACCACTGAGGTACCACCTGGTAATATGTGCCAATTTCTTTACCCAGAAATCAGTTGAGGCCAAAACATCGTATGATTTCTAGAAGCAATTGGACAGGGCACTTAGAATCAAAGGATATGGGGGAAAACTAGGAACAGGTTACTGAGTTGGATCATCAGGCATGATCATAATAAATAGTGGAACAGGTTACTGAGTTGGATCATCAGGCATGATCATAATAAATAGTGGAACAGGCTCAAAGGGCTGAATGGCCTACTCCTGTTCCTGTTCTCTATGTTTATATGCACTATATTATCACAGTGGTTCAGTGGTTAGCATTGTTGCCTTACAGCACCAGGAACCCAGGTTCAATTCCAGCCTCGGGTGACTGTGTAGTGTTTGCACATTCTCCCAGTGTCTGCATGGGTTTCCTCCAGGTGCTCCAGTGTCCAAAGATGTGCATGTTAGGTGAATTGGTCATGCTAAATTGTCCATAGTGTTCAGGGATGTGTAGGTTAGGTGCATTATTTAGGGGTAAATATAGGGTAATAGGATAGGAGAATGGGTCTGGGTGGGTTACTCTTTGGTGGGTCAATGTGGACTTGTTGGGCCAAAGGGCCTGTTTCCACACTGTAGGGTTTCTAGAGATTCAAAACAGTGTTTCAAAATGTAGTGTTGGCTTTAAAATGCGATAGTCTTTAAGGGGTAATTGGACATGACCATGCGCAATTGAAGATGGTGGCAATTTACATTGGAAAGCAGGCATAGTGCAAAAAAACAACCTGTTTTAGGTAGAAGGTAACTGTACTGACCCTCCCTGGAGCTTGTGAAACAGACTTATTGTGCAGTTAACACAGCGACATAGAACGCCTGGGAAAGTACTGAAAATAATAAGAAATAATAATTCAACATGTACCATTCGATTCAGAATAGTATTAGTACCAGGGACTTTGCTCCATGCATTGGACTTTCACTACTGGGCTAGAACTTGTGAGACCAGTACCATGGAATTTGAGATAGAATTCCAAGGGTCACTATTGCCAGTTCCCATTGAGTCAAAAGATAGTGAGACTTGTTAGTTTTTATATGTATAAAGTTGAATAAGCTAATGAATTGGAGGACACATGATTTCTTGTTTTCATTTTAATCAGATCTTAAAGAACCCATTTGATACTGTTGTGAAGTTGAAGGTGTGTACTGTATCTTTAAGAGATAGTGAATGCTGTTCTCTACTGAGATTACAAGCGCCTGTGTATATAACTCAATGGCAGTCCCAGACTGTACTGGAAAATTGAAAATATGTAACATTTGGCTGTGAAATGGATACCTGAATTTTGGTTGCTGTTTTGACAACAATTTGGATTTAAC
This sequence comes from Chiloscyllium punctatum, assembly GCF_047496795.1. NCBI lineage: Eukaryota > Metazoa > Chordata > Chondrichthyes > Orectolobiformes > Hemiscylliidae > Chiloscyllium > Chiloscyllium punctatum. The sequence continues at coordinate 57,195,438 of NC_092782.1, forward strand.
CAGTTTAAATTGTTCCCCAGGCTACTAAAACCCAGTAGAGTTTGAATTTATTGTTTTGCCAACATCAAATCAATGAAACAATCCAACGTTGGGGTTATAAAAATACAGGCATTTTGAAAATTGGACAGAGCAATTGCCATCAAGAGAGAGCCAAGAAATTAGGAAACTCTCTCTACCAAAAGATACCTTTTCACGTGAAACACATTTGCAGTAGAAAGAAAGACAATGACACAGGGAGATCTTCAGTTGGAAGAAGAAAGACACCGAAGATGACAGCCACTGTGTGGTTGTGAAATTATATTGATGTAATTTTAATGTGTCTTATTGGAACAGCATATCGTTCTAGAGTTGGTGGCAGATAATAAGCAGTTAAGAGAAGGGGGAGGTGTTAGAGCTGTGAATAGTTGTTGTTTAATGTTCACTTTTAGAATTAAAGAGTAAATTGATGTTATTTTCCTTGAATAGTGGAATTTGGGAGTTCTCTGTCACTCATACGTTAACAGATTGTGAGATGAAGTGAGCTTTTCTGGGTGTTTGGCTTAATTAACAGAGGGTTTCACCACTGTGTTGTAATAGTACTTTCTGAAATAATTCCACAAAGGCCAATATCCTGTCACCGAGTCACCCTTTATTTACATATACATTGTACATGACACTGATCCAGCTAGCTCAGAACCTGCTCTCAGAGTGAATGCACCCTCAGATACTCCTGTTTCTATCTGCCAGCCAGGGCTCCCTGAGTGGACCAGGATAACAGCCCCAATCAGGGAACTTATATTCTATAAGATCCAACTGCCATATCCCACTCTGATCCCTACACTTTCAGCCTAACAACACAAGAAAATAAAAGTTTAATCCCAAAAAGAATGAGAAATAGCCTTCAGCTGAGCAAGGGAATAATGGTTATTGCGACATTGTCAGTATCTGTCCATGCTCATTGGCTAAAAGGGTTCAGATGAGCATAGATTGCCAACCCAGAAGTGGGTACATCATCAAGTGCTCAGAGTTAGAGGGGTGTCCATCCTAGATGGCATTCCTCACCTGACAACTGGCTCCTTCAGATGGAAGATGGAAGATGGGCGGCACGGTGGCACAGTGGTTAGCACTGCTGCCTCACAGCGCCAGAGACCTGGGTTCAATTCCCACCTCAGGCGACTAACTGTGTGGAGTTTGCACGTTCTCCCTGTGTCTGCGTGGGTTTCCTCCGGGTGCTCCGGTTTCCTCCCACAGTCCAAAGATGTGCAGGTCAGGTGAATTGGCCATGCTAAATTGCCCGTAGTATTAGGTAAGGGGTAAAGGTAGGGGTATGGGTGGGTTGCGCTTCGGCGGGGCAGTGTGGACTTGTTGGGCCGAAGGGCCTGTTTCCACACTGTAAGTAATCTAATCTAATCTAATCTAATAACAGGACAAAGATGACCCACAAAGCCCTTCAGTTGGAAATAAGGATGTAGCCTCCACCACTGCAATCTGTTATGGGTTGTTTTCTGGCAAATTAACTCATGCATCATCTCTAAACTATTGCTTCTAAACTCTCTGAAAATTCCCTAGGAAGGGTCTACTGCCTCTACTAAGAAACTGTGGCCATGACTCTAAAATCTAACAACGATCAACCAATGACTGACGCCAATATTTATTTCAGATTTATATAATTCGTTGAATTTTAAATTCCATTCTGGAATTTTTGGGACTAGAATTCATGTCTAAAGGTCGTTACCCCAGACCTGTGGATTACAATTTAACTAACAAAACCACTATGTCACCTTGTCCACCACATAGCACTTTCCAAAGACATTGCTGCAATCTTCCAGCCCTGAAGTTGAATTTTTCCTTTGACTTAAATGTTGTCATTTGGCAAGAAAGAGGAATTGGGAATGACTTATTAAATGCAGATATTTTCATGTCCTTCACACTTGCGGAGGCAAGATCATTTTGGCCAACAAGTCGACATTTTCAATCAATCATTCAGCTTGGTTCATGTGAGACCAGATTTTCACCAGCTGTCAAAATGGTGCAATGATGCCACTCCTCTGTTTCCATGGCAACTCATCAGTGAATGTATCACAGACAGTGTCGATTTTATGTAACCTTTCATTATCTCATACTGTTCCTGTCACACCATTCGTCTATCATACAATCCAACAACATGAATGTACAGGCAAATACCACTCTACTACTTGCTTCAGATATCTCAATGTTAGTGTTTCACTTTTAGTAATATATTGGCCGTTCCAGTTCGAGAAATATATTTTAGGTCAGCGGAATATTTAACATGATCCATAATCTAACTGTTCATCGCGGTACAAACTGAGGCTTCTTCTGCTTTGATATCCCTTTTTTGTTGCCCTCTGCCAAGCCACGTTGCACATTTCTAGGTTAGCTTTAGTACACAGATGGGCTTGATACAACAGGGTTTCAGTTTCAACACAAACTCTGCAGTGTAATTCATCCAAAATTCAATTAGGCCTCTGAAGGCAATCTCATATTACACTGACAGGGAGCAGTTTAAATTTAAAGACTTATTAAACTTCATTTTGAGTCTTTTGGGATCATTGCACCTTTGAATTTGAATGGTAGTGAATAACAAGCATCCAAGCAGGGGCTTTATATTTCCAAAAGCAACAGTGATGTGAGAGCTGCCAGATCAGACCTAATAGAAATAAAGGAAAGTTTCCACATTTGTATAGGACTGTTCATTATTCAAAATGTCTCAAAGCGGTTTACAGCCAAATAAGTATTTTTTGTCGTGTAGCTGTTTTTGTGAAGTGGGAGATGCTGCCAGTTTGAACACAGCAACCTGCAACAATTAGCAAGTGATAAATGACCTTGTAATACATGTCAATGATGTTTATTGAGGGATAAACATTGGCCAGCACACTGGTGGAATGCTACTTGCGCTGCCAGAGAAGGTGATCTTGTGCACCCATGTGAGGGGCCAGACACTTGATTGGACATTTTATCCAAAAGGTTAACAGCATATTCATTAAGTATAGCCCTTGAGTATTAACAGACATTCTGTGCTGTTAAAATGGACCTTGAACACTCAACCTCCCAAAATGGAAATCAGGATGCTAACCTTGAACAACAGTTTACATTGGAGATCAAGACAGGGCAGTTAGCTGTTACAACAAATTTTAGGAATTCATTCATGGGATGTGGGTGTAATTAGCTGGGCCAGCATTTATTGCCCATCCCTGGCTGCCCTTGAGAAGATGGTGCTGAACTATCTTCTTGCCATCAGGGAGGGATTTCCAAGATTTTAACTGAGTGGCACTGAAGGAAGGAACAATTATAAATTTTCAAGTCAGGATGGTAAGTGGCTTGGAGGGAAACTTGTAGGTAGTGACGTTCCCATGTATCTGCTGCCCGTGTCCTTCTAGATGTAAGTGGTTATGGGTTTGGAATGTGCTGACTAAAAACCTTTGGTGAATTCCTGCAATGCATCTTGTAGGTAGTATACACTGCTGTTCCTGAACATCATTGGTGAAGTGAATACATGTGATACCAATCAAGTAGGCTGTTTTGTTCTGAATGGTGTCAGCTTTCATGAGTGTTGTTAAAGCTACATTCATCCAGCCAAGCAGTGAGTATTCCATCACACTCATGATTTGTGCCTTCTGAATGTTGAACAGTCTTTGGGGAGTCAGGAGGTGAATTACTCACTGCAGTTTTCCCAGCCTTCTGATCTACTCTTGTAGCCGCAGTGGCTAGTCTCATTCTGGTCAATAGTAAACCCCAGGACGTACATAGTTAGTCAAACAGTATTTATATGGCTAGTCTCATTCAGTGTCTGGTCAATGGTATATACAAATACACACACTCGCAAATGTTTCATGTCAAATGCAAGCCTGATAGCCTTAAAAACTCAAATAAGCAGTAAGGAAGGTGGTCCAGTGTTAGACAATAAATCACCTCAAACTTATAGTGCTTGTAGTAATTAAGGAAGTGATTGGAAGGCCTTGTAGCATACCAATTGCGGGCCCATCTACTGGTATTTATTGTAGCCTCAGACAGTGTGTCATTTTCCATTAGATTGCACATTCACTGTAGTAACAAGAGTTCAGGCGAGTAATAATCTACTATGATAAACTAACCAAAGGGGCCAATAAGTTAATGGAGTGCTGCCCACTGTCATTGAGCCCTGTCATGGCTCATTAGACTTCCAAGGAGGTATTCAAGACCGTGTAATTGCTGTTTATAGAGACAGAGGACCTGTTGTGCATGAGATGAAGGCTGGCATGATGCAGAAATAATTAACAGTTTGAGACCTCGCAATACAGTGAGGCACACAGGCCATCTTTGTACTGCATGAGTTTTGGACCATTGCTTTTGCTCTGCGTATTACATTAAAATGGCACAAATTTTTTTTGATAATGGATTGCATTCAAAAACCAAACAACAGACTCACAAATTTTGAAACATTTATATGACTTGCAAAATATACATTTCGTGACCACTGAATTCTTGACCAGCCAGTAGATTTTTTTTCCCTTTATTGTCAATATTTTAGCTGTCAAATGTAACTCCACAGACTTTGTCTCTTATAATCAGTCAGCTGTCCAGGGCACCACTTACTTCTCAAAATTGCCCAATGATGATGGTTAGTTAAAAAATAGTCATTTGTTCATTCAGAATTTGAGTATTGCTGAAAAAGAGATACATTTTGTTGTTGCTTTCATCAGGACAATTTGCAAGAAATACCAAAGTAAAAGGAAAACAGCATTATACTGAATAATGAATGGTTAGCAAGTGAACTCTGATTATTAGAGACATTACCATGGAAAACTGATAGCTAACACTTATTTTGAAAACTAAGGTCCTTCAGCAATGGAATGATGGGTAGGTAGACTATCAATCAAACCACAAACTCTCCATCATAGAGTCATAGAGATGTACAACATGGAAACAAATCCTTCGGTCCAACTCATCCATGCCGATCAGATATCCAACCTAATCTAGCCCCATTTGCCAGCACTTGGCCCATATCCCTCCAAACCCTTCCTATTCATATACTCATCCAGATGCCTTTTAAAAGTTGCAATTGTACCAACCTCCACCACTTCCTCTGGTACCTCATTTCCATACACGCACTAGCCTCTATGTGAAAAAGTTGTCCCTTAGGTCCCTTTTGTATCTTTTCTCTCTCACCTTACATCTATGCCCTCTCGTTCTAGACTCCCCCACCCCAGGGAGAAGACTTTGTCTAATTACCCTATCTATGTCTCTCATGATTTTATAAACCTCTATGAGTCATCCCTCAGCCTTCAACAGTCCAGGGAAAACAGCCCTAGCCTATTCAGCCTCTCCTTATAGCTCAAATCCTCCAACCCTGGCAACATCCATGTAAATATGTTCTGAACCCTTTCAAGTTTCACAACATCTTTCCAATAGGAAGGAGATCAGAATATTCCAAAAGTGGCCTAACTGATGTCCTGTATAACCGCAACATAACCTCCCAACTCCTGTACACAATACTCTGACCAATACAGGAAAGCATACCAAATGCCTTCTTCACTAGCCTATCAACCTGCGACTCCACTTTCAAGGAGCTATGAACCTGCACTCCAAGGTCTCTTTGTTCAGCAACATTCCCCAGGACCTTACCATTATGTGTGTAAGTCCTGCTAAGATTTGCTTTCCCAAAATGCAGCACCTCACATTTATCTAAATTAAACTCCATCTGCCACTGCTCAACCCATTGGCCTATCTGATCAAGATCCCACTGTAATCTGAAGTAACCTTCTTCGCTGTCCACTACACCGCCAAAAAACCGCCTCCACCACCACCCTCTGTCTTCTATCTTTGAGCCAGTTCTGTATCTAACTGGCTAGTTCTTCCGTATTCCATGAGATCTAACCTTGCTAACCAGTCTCCAATGGGGATCCTTGTCAAACACCTTACTGATATCCATGTAGATCATGTCCACTGCTCTGCCCTCATTAATCCTCTTTGATACTCCTTCAAAAAACTCAACCAGGTTTGTGGTACATGATTTCCCATACACAAAGCCATGTTAGCTATCCCTAATCAGTCCTTGCCTTTCCAAATATGTGTAAGTCCTGTCCTTCAGGATTCCCTCCAACAACTTGCCCACCACCGACGCCAGGCACACCACCTTTCTTAAATAATTGTACAACGTTAGCCAACCTCCAGTCAGGTTCACTTTAAAGATAAAATAAAGTGCAACAGATCCTGGACATATGAAACAAAAGCAGAGAATGCTGGAAAGACTCAACATGTCTGGCAGCATCAGTGGAGGGAGAAACAGGGTTAATCTTTCAAATTCAGTTTGATTCTCCTCTGGTTACAAAGATGAAACAAATCAGACTCAAATCATTAACTTTGTCAGAAGTCAGGCCAGTCAATTTAACAGTAAGTTGGATTTGAGATAGACATTGGAGATTACTGAACAATCCCAAAATGCGTTAAAACCAATGACATACTTTTTAAACATGTAGTGACTACAAAATATGGGAAACATAGTACAGCAAGATGCCACAAGCAGCAATCTGATAATGACAAGATTATTTCGACATTCAGTCATTTTAATTGTGGGCGGCACGGTGGCACAGGTGGGTGGCACGGTGGCACAGTGGTTAGCACTGCTGCCTCACAGCGCCAGAGACCCGTGTTCAATTCCTGCCTCAGGCAACTGATTGTGTGGAGGTTGCGCATTCTCCCTGTGTCTGCGTAGGTTTCCTCCGGGTGCTCCGGTTTCCTCCCACAGTCCAAAAATGTGCAGGTTAGGTGAATTGGCCATGCTAAATTGCCCATAGTGTTAGGTGAAGGGGTAAGTGTAGGGGAACGGGTCTGGGTGGGTTGCGCTTCGGTGGGCCGGTGTGGACTTGTTGGGCCAAAGGGCCTGTTTCCACACTAAGTAATCTAATCTAATCTAAAGTAAAAAAAATATTGACCAGGACAGCAGATATGATGCCCTCATGTTCTTCTAAATGTTGTCATGAGCTCATAGAATTATGGAACCCCTACAGTGAGGAAGCAGGCCATTCAGCTCATCAAACTCTAAAAAAAGAATAATTTTATAAGCATGTTGTCATCATTCCTTCAAAAGAAAATAAATGTTAGAGATTTTTTAGTTCTTTTTCAGTTTCTGTCTCTCTTGTCTTTCTCCCTTCAGCTGTCTGAATTTCTCAATCATTATTTTGTCTTCCACACATCATTTAAGTTTATTTTATTGTTCCACTTCATGGTTTGGACATTGTGTGGTTCAAGGAGGATTCTTTAGTTTGAATTGGCTAAAGAGCTTTGTTGTTGCAATTGCTTGCTCATTCACATTATTGATCTCACTTCAAAGGTGAGGAAGCTGAATTAGAAGAAACTTGTTACTGACAAATCTGGAAAGTATTTCTGGGCAGCTCTCAGGAAGTCTTATTTGATTTCTTAAAACAGGGCAACAAGGACTGAGGGATTCTAGACTGAGGACAAATAAACTCCACTATGACTAACATCCCCCAACTTTCACCAACATATTTCCTTCTCTTTCCTTCTCTTCTCATAATGGAACGGGAAATATACTTGAAGAAACAGGTCCATTTATACAACCATGCCTAACCATCCTTCCGGGACTCTTCCTCTGTTTCGATGTATTCAACCACACTTTTCTGAGTGTTAGCGCTACATCACAAAATCTAATTCTGAGCAATTTGGCCTTTTCTTTTGTCATTCAAACACAGGATGAAGCCTTTTAAGAGTTAACATCACTGTGGGTCTGGAGTCACATGTAGGCCAGATCAAGTAAGGACGGCAGATTTCTTTCCTTGATGGAGGTTAGTGAACCAGATAAGTTTTTGCAACAATGTAATCAAACAAAGAACGGCAGATGCTGGAGATCTGACCCTGCCATCTCTCATTCAAGGAGGAAAACAGCCACCAGTAGAGTAGAAAGAACCAAGATGGGTGGTGGGCTGCCTAACATTTGGCTCCTCACCCCTTATGTGAACACTGTCTCAACTCTGACCATCTATAGAGACTGACTGACTGTGTCTATGCCCCTGGACTACAGTCAGAGGCTGACCTTGACTTACTGCGCTGGGGGGGTCCTCTACTTTTTGTCATTTATACAAATGATTTGAATGCGAGCATAAGAGGTATAGTTAGTAAGCTTGCAGATAACACAAAAATTGGAGGTGTAGTGGACAGCAAAGAAAGTTACCTCAGATTACAACAGGATCTTGATCAGATGGGCCAATTGGTCGAGAAGTGGCAGATGGAGTTTAATTCAGATAAATGCGAGGTGCCGCATTTTGGGAAAGTAAATCTTAGCAGAACTTATATACTTAATGATAAGGTGTCAGGGCGTATTACTGAACAAACAGACGTTGGAGTGCAGGTTCATAGCTCCTTGAAAGTGGAGTCGCAAGTAGGTAGGATAGTGAGGAAGACGTTTGATATGCTTTCTTTTATTGGTCGGAGTATTGAGTACAGGAGTTGGGAGGTTATGTTGCGGCTGTAAATGACATTGGTTAGGCCACTGTTGGAATATTACATGCAATTCTGGTCTCCATCCTATCGGAAAGGTGTTGTGAAATTTGAAAACGTTCAGAAAAGATTTACAAGGATGTTACCAGGGTTGGAGAATTTGAGCTATAGGGAGAGGCTGAACAGGCTGGGACTGTTTTCCCTGGAGCGTCGGAGACTGAGGGGTGACCTTATAGGGGTTTACAAAATTATGAGGGGCATGGATAGGATAAATAAACAAATTCTTTTCCCTGGGGTCAGGAAGTCCAGAACTAGAGGGCATAGGTTTAGGGTGAGAGGGGACAGATATAAAAGAGACTTAAGGGGCAACTTTTTCATGCAGAGGATGGTATGTGTATGGAATGAGCTGCTAGAGGATGTGGTGGAGGCTGGTACAATTGCAACATTTGGATGGGTATATGAATAGGAAGGGTTTGGAGGGATATGGGCCGGGTGCTGGCAGGTGGGACTAGATTGGGTTGGGATATCTGGTCAGCATGGATGTGTTGGACTGAAGGGTCTGTTTCCATGCTGTACATCTCTATGACTCTATGACTCTAAACTCAGCAGGTCTGACAGCATCCATGGGAAGTAGGTAGAGTTAATGTTTTAGATCTGGTGTTTTGGTTGCAGGGGATGGGTTGGGTTGAGGAAGAGACAGGTGAGAGGTGGGTGGAGATGGAGGCCAGAGAAAGGTATGAAAGGGGTAGGTAACCAAGATTATGGATAACAGAGCAGAACATAATAAATGCTGAATAAGAGATAGTAAGAGCCAAGAGAGAGAAAATGGGCTAGCTGCACTGAATATAACCCATATAATGGAATACTAAAACAGGTGCTGCTGGAAAGGTTGGCGCTGTTTTCCCCGGAGTGTCAGAGGCTGAGTGGGTGACCTTATAGAGGTTTATTAAAATCATGAGGGGCATGGACAGGGTATATAGCTAAGGGCTTTTCCCTGAGGTGGGGGAGTTCAGAACGAGGGGCATAGGTTTAGGGTAAAAATTTAAAGGGGACCTAAAGGGCAACTTTTTCAAGCAGAGGGTGTATGGAATGAGCTGGCAGAGGAAGTAATGGAGGCTGGTACAATTACAACATTTAAAAGGCATCTGGATGGGAACATGAATAGGAAGTATCCAGAGGGATATAGGCCAAGTGCTGGTAAATGGGACTAGATTAGTTTAGGGTATCTGGTCAGCATGGACGAGTCGGACAGAAGGGTCTGTTTCTCTATGACTCTGCACACCACCTGTGCAGAGAAATCAGAGTTAACATTTTGGGTCCAGTGACCCTTCCTCAGAACACTCAACCTGAACATTAACTCTGATTTCCCTCTACTCTCCCAATCTGCTGAGCTTTTCCAGCAATTGCTATTTTTCTTTCTGATTTACAGCATTTACAGTTTTTTTCAGTTTTTTATTCCATATAATGTGATAGTGGGCATGGAGTATGTGGGAATGGGTGACTGTATTAAACATAACCCATTTTCTCACTCTGACCTCTTATGATTCTTATTCAGCTTTTCATTTGTCCTGACCTGCTGTCCATAATCTCCTTGTTTCCCTCCCTCTTTCATATCTCATTTTGGAGTCTATCTCCACCCACCTCTCTCCCAATTTGGCTTGTGTCCAGCTACTCACAATCCTGAGGAAGGGTCACTGGATTTGAAATGTTAACTCTCTTCCATCCCACAGACCAGCTGAGTTTCTCCAGCAATTTCTGTTTAGGATTTTCCAACAATTGACAGTGATTGTTTAGTTGTCATTTGGCTAACTATTTATTCCAGGTTTCTATTGAATTCAAGTTTCACCAGATGCCATGTGCAGATTCAAACCCATGCCCTCAGAACATCAGGTTTGGGCTCAGGATTATTAGCCCAATGACATTACTGTTACATCACCCTTCAACTCCAATTTCCAGTCATTCAGACTCACGTAGTCACCCCTTAATTTAACCTTGAGTATTTTTTGGTAATGAGCAGCCTGTTTCCATTGTGGATAATGTGATGACATAGCAGAATGCTGACTAGGGTGACAAGCATTTGAAATTCATCAACTGATCACCAGGTAATAAGGCATCAATGTGCAGAAGCTGAGCAAAGCTATACATCCTTAACACACAATATTGTTTCAGTTTCTTGGAAAAATACACTGGCACTTGACATGAATCCAGTCTACATAAAGGTTCAACACCTCAAGAACCAGTAGCCATTAATCTGACCTTGAAAGAAACAAAACTACAATAACTGCAATCCTTGAAACAAGTCTTTCCATTTCAGCAATCTTATTATTGGAAACAAAGTGGACTACTTGTTAAATTACCTTTCAAAAGCTGCAATTTTCACCTGCTACAAAATTATTACAAAATGCCAGCATTTATAAAAACCACAGCATAATCTCAGGGTTTCTTAAGTTCATTTCCAGGAGACAAGATTTATACATTAACATTGGATAGTGCACCAAGTTATAGAACCAAACTGCTCCCTTGTGGCAGTGGAAGTTACTGAACTGAGACAAATCAAAATATCACTTCATGCTGACAGAAGTTATATGTTCTGAATATCAAGATACAAAAAAGCAAAGGGAAATGGACAATTGCAGAAAAGAAAGTCAGGGATAATGGATAACACTACAATCAACTTTAAATCATGCTTCTGATTTAATTAGAATCACACTGCTACTGTTTCACAAAGACGACAGTGATCAATTTGTAATATGGTCAAGATCGCCTGTGGCCAGGATTTGTATTCAACCCGTGGCTCACATACAGAAACCTATGATTACAAATATCTTTGACCTGTTTAATGTAAATGCCTGATTAAGTTTGGATGCTCTGGTTTCCCCCCTAGTACAAAGATGTTCATATTAGGTGGATTGGCCTTGCGAAAATTACCCCATAGTATCCTGGGAAGAACAGGCCTGGTGGAGTACTTGTGGGAAATGCAAGGTTAGGGGCATTGGATAATGGGTCTGCATTTGATGTTCTTCGGTGGATCGGTATGGTCTCGATAGGCCGGATGGTCTGCTTCCAGACGGTAAGGATTTTATGATTCCAATGGCAAGGCCTTATATCAATCACAAATAGAGCACATGTTCTCCGACAACAAAATAAACACCTCACTCACTCCAGGTTGCAGCTATTCTTCATTTCCGTTACACTTTTACAATGTGGATGAAGATGCAAAGAAACATAGATTATACTTTGCAGAGTGAGACACAAGTAATTTGGAGCCTCTGAACCCTTCATTTGCCTGTCTTCTTTGTGATTCCAGTCGACCACATCAGTTCCCACCCAACTTTTTCAGATTTTAAAAAACAAAAGAACTGTAAAACAGAAACAAAACCAGAAATTGCTGGAAAAGCTCAGCAGGTCTGACAGTAGCTGTAAAGAGAAATCAGGCTTAATGGTTCAGGTCCGGTGTCTAGATTAGAGTGGTGCTGGAAAAGCACAGCAGGTCAGGCAGCATCCGAGGATTAGGAAAATCGACGTTTCGGGCAAAAGCTCTTCATCAGGTCTGGTGACCCTTCCTCAGAACAGTTCTGCCATTAATTTTGATTTTTCTCCACAGATGCTACCAGACCTGCTGTGCTTTGTTTCTTTCACCCACCTATTAACACCCACCTATTTTCATGGGTTACAATATTCCCTCTATGATTCCACGAATACTACTTTTGTGAGAGTTGGAGATATTTCCCAAGCAGGCCGGTCACCATTTAACTGGAATGAATCTTTCAGAAGAACAATTTTTAAAAATCCACTTGTCAGAAAAAATGCCAAGTCAGGCTATTTGATCTTGAACTTAAACCTGAGAATAATGAACTCTACACTTAAAGCCTATCTGACCATACAAACCTGGTGAAGCCTGATTCTCAGCAGGTTAGAATAATTTATATAGAATCCCTACAGTGTGGAAACAGGCCCTTTGGCCCAACAAATCCACACAGACCCTCCGAATGGTGTCCCATCTAGAACCATTCTCCTACCCTATCACTCTACATTTACCCCTGACTTACACACCCCTGAACACTATGGGGCAATTTAGCATGGACAATCACCCTAACCTGCACATCTTTGGACTGCGGGAGGAAACCGGATAAAACCCATGCAGACACGGGCAAACGTACAAACTTCACACAAATGGTCGGCTGAGGCTGAAATTGAATCCGGGTCCCTAGCACTGTGAGGCAACAGTGCTCATGATTGAGTCACTGCGCTGCCCCAATGTCATTTTCACTAATGGCACTTTTATATCTCAAGCGTTGGTCTGGAGTGGAGAATGCCATCTCACCTCATGTCTGCAGCAACTGGAATTCTGTCAAATGACACACTTAGATGGAGCGTGTTGGAGGCAGAGTGTGAAGATTTGCAGAGTAATAAAACAAACCAGTATGACCTTAAAAGGGCAATTTTAACCAGGCAATGCAGTTTTTTTCTAACTATATACGGTTTATAACATTATCGTAACACATGTCCTGTTTTCCAAGCCTCTATACTTGCTCTGGTATGTAAGACAAAAAAATTATTTCAGAAAACGCTTGCAATATTTCTTGTTATTGCGTTGTAACTTGACTTGGATAGATATTTTGACCAGGGCAGCAGAATCCCTGGAGAAAGTGAGGACTGCAGATGCTGGAGACCAGAGTTGAAAAATGAGATGCTGGAAAAACACAGCAGGCCAGGCAGCATCCGAGGAGCAGGAGAATCGACGTTTTGGGCAGAAGCCCTGGGCTTCATTTAAATTTTGTCATGGAATCATAGAATCCCTACAGTGTGGAAGCAGGCCATTCAGTCCATCGAATCCACACCGACCCTCTGAAGAGCACCCCACCCAGACCCACCCTCTATCCTATAACCTTGCATTTCCCAATACCAATCCACCTCATTTACACAGCCCTGAACACTATGGCAATTTAGCATGGCCAATCCACCAAACTGCACATCTTTGAACACCTCTCACACATTCACTGGACTCTGCTTTAATTCTTGTTTTCTCTTTTACGCAATATTGTGTTTGAAAATTAGTGTCAGTTCCTCAGGCTTGAGCTGTGTTAACATAGGCAAAAAGGGAGTTGAAAAGCCTTGAATGGTATCTTCTGAATTATTCTGAATTAAAGCAGAAACCTCAAGTGGTGTCTATAGTATTAGCCAATTACAATTGTAGGCTCGGAATCAGAGTCTAAGCCTTCATCAGTAGCTCCTTTTAACATTTTGCAGAGAGTAACTTTCTTGAAACTGCCATATCTGAAGAAAGGAATCCTATCTAATAGCGCTGAACCCTCCCCTTTTTATAAGTTTAAAAGGGCGAGATCCACTAATGTATAGGCCAAATGTAATGTCATTAATGTATAGGCCAAAGGGACCCATTCTCTAGTTAAACATGGTTCAAATAACTAAAGAGAATTTGAGTTCAGGATAATTAAAATTATAAATAAAAAACTGGTATCCAGAAAAAGAAAGTCGCCAGAAAGCGAGAGATTTTTGGGATATTGCAATTGGTTTACCAATGTCCTTTAGTAAATGGAACCAACCATCTGTATCAAAATACTAAAATAGAGCAAAGAACTGTGCCAGAAAACTGAAGCAAAAACAGAAATTGCTGGAAAGACTCAGCAGCTCTGACAGCATCTGTGAAGAGAAAGCAGTTTTAATGTTTCAGGTCCAGTGACTCTTCTTCAGAACATCTGTAGTATGTCTATGTGCCTCCTGCCACACACCAAAGTCATGGCCAAAGAAGAGAATAAGATAGAATCCCCTTTATAGGAGTGAACAGAGACTGTATAAAAGGTAGCATTGAGTACACAAATTTAATCTGAAAATTTAGTGGAGCACTGAGGGGATTGCTGCACTTTTGGAAGGGCTGCCATTCGGATGAAGTGTTAAAACCAAGGACCTCTTAGATTTCTCAAGGTAGATGCAAAGGGATGGCACATTGGCTCAGTGGTTAGCACTGCTGCCTCACAGTGCTTTCGACCTGGGTTTGATTCCACCCTTGGGCGATTGCCAATGTGGAATTTGCATATTGTCCCTATGTCTGCGTGGGTTTCCTCTGGGTGCTCTGGTTTTGTCCCACTGTTCAAAGATGTGTAGTTTTGTGGATTGGCCATGCTAAATTGCCCGCAGTGTTCAGGGATGTATAAATGAGGTGGATTGGCATTGAGAAATGCAGGATTATAGAGTAGAGGGGTGGGTCTGGGTAGGTTGTTGTTCAGAGGGTCAGTGTGGATTTAATGGACTGAATGGCCTGCTTCCACACTGTAGGGATTCTATGATTCCATGACAAAATTTAAATGAAGCCCAGGGCTTCTGCTGCCCTGGTCAATAGTTATTTCACAATTAGTATTACTGAATACCTATTAAAAAAACGTCATTGTCAGATTGCTGTTTGTGACAGCTTGCTGTACTGTGTTTCCCACATTACAGTGGCGACTACATGTCAAAAAGTATGTCATTGATTATAAAGCATTGGGATGTCTGCTGGTTGTGAAAGGTGCTGCATGAATGTTGATCTTCCCTCTTTTCTTTTTCAAATTATTCCTTTAAGGACGTAGATAACAGTGTGTATAACACAATTTGTAACAAGCTTGCAATAAAAGACACAAATGCAGTTTTTATTAGCATGCATCAAATTTAATAGGTATCTAGGTAACACAGAAATATGGCTAAAGGAAGCATTGATTATTTTTCAGTCAGTTGGATGTGAGAATCTAATTAGCTTGAGTCAGTCAGTCTCTATAAACTCAGTTCAACAAAGTACAGTCTCCTTCATCAATCAGCGAAGAGGTTTTCTGCCAACAGTGGATAATTGGAAGACATTATATTTAGACAGCGCTGTCAACGTTGGGCATATCCTAGGTGCGAGTTTTTCCAATTACAAGCTTTATATCTGAGATGTACATTCACAAGAAAAAACATTAACATGGCCAAAAGCAGCAAGTCTCATCACTCACAGAGACAGCAGTGGATGGATGTGACATTAATGTATTCCTTCCTATCCTTTACAATAATTGACATGTTTTTGTCTTCTATCCCTCATTCTCTTTTTCTCACATTCTTTGTCGGCTACTTGTTCTTTTTCTCTTTCTCTCTTTTTGGTCTGCCTGGATGTCGGATTTACATGTGTTTTCCCTTTTGGTTTCCTTTCTGGAGTTCAATAAGATATGACTCCATTTATGGGAATAATGCAAACTCTCTAGTGAAACCAACCAATCTCCACAGCATGAAGGGATAACCCCCCTCACCCCACCACCACAATCCTGTGTACAGACCTTCATCCTTGGTCCATACCAAATGAGCTCATCTTAGTCAGGATAGCAATTTTGGTGTTTCAGCTGGTTTAATTCCCTCAGGTATAGATTGAATTAGGAGCCAATCTCACTGCCAATCATTAACTGGTCATATTGGATGTTCCAGTTTATCTGCAAAGTATGTCGAATTGGCTGATGATTTGCAACCCAACTCAAACTAATATCTCCATGGAAGGAGGCAGTCACCTTTTGTATCAACCTGCCATGAGGGATCTTGTCAAAGGCCTGCCATATAGACAACATCTACAAACCTGACCTCATCAATCATTTTTGTCACTCCCTCAAAAGACTCAATCAAATTTGTGAGACATGACCTTCCTCTCACAAATCAATGCTGCCTATCACTAATAAGCTCACAATTCTCCACATGTAAGTACACCCGATCCCTAGGAATCTTCTCCAATAATTTCTGTACCACGGACATAAGACTCACCAGTCCTACTCTTAGAGAGGGAGTTGCAGGATTTTGACGCAGTGTCACTGAAGGAGCAGTGATATATTTTCAAGTCAGGCTGTGAGATGCTTGGAGGGGAACCTGAAGGGGATGGTGTTCCCATATATGTGTTGGTCCTAAAGTTGTGCTTGTATTTGTTTCTTCATCCATGTTATAGTAATTAAACCTGACCAGACCTTTAATAGGAAAAGTCTTCCTGAACCTTCTTATTGTTAAATACACCTATTATTTCTTGGTTCTGGCATGGTGGGTCAAGTGACATTCTCGTCAAATATATTCACATTTATTCACCCACCTTTTGAATTCAAATTGAAAGAAGGAAGGAAGGGATAATTTGAAGACTACCTTCACTATATGAATTATTGATCAGTAATTGGTACAAGTTATGTTGGGATTCATAATTGACCTGTGTCTGGATTCAGTACATAAGCATCGCAAAATAATTCTTATTTACTTTTCATATTTTAAAACATGTCTTTTTAAATCTTATTTTGTGATTCAGTTACTAGTAATAAAGTTCAGAGAAAAAAATGCTTGTGAGCTTGCAGTGAGATTTTCCATTCTGCCAACATAAAGCAGCCAATCCCCTTCCAAACATCACTATGGTTGGACTGACTGGTTCAAGGAGGCATTCACCAGCAACATCTCCAGGGCAATTAGGGATAAGTCATGAATGCAAGTCTTTATGGCTGTGCTCAACTCCCACATGAATATAATGCCATTAAATATTAAACCTTGAAAAAAGTGAAAACACCAACCCAAGTTTCATTTAGGAATATTGGAACTGGTCTAGGCCATTCAGCCCCTTGAACTTGTGGTACCATTCTGTAAGATCATGGCTGATTTGTAACCAAATTCCAGCTTCCTGCCTTGGGCCCATATCTCCTCTTTACAAAACAATCATGCTTCTCAGATTGAGAACTAACAACTGATTCAACATCCACTGCCATTTGTGGAAGAGAGTTCTAAACATCTGCCAATCTTTGTGTGTAGAAGTGGGGAAGTGATGGCCTGGGATATTATCACTAGTCTGTTAATTTAGAGACCCAGATAATGTTCTGGTGACCTGGGTTTGAATCCTGTCGTGGCAGATGGTGGAATTTGAATTAAATAAATATCTAGAATTAAGAGTGTAATGATGACCATGAATCAATTGCTGGAAAAACTCATTTGTTTCTTGAGGGAAACAAACTGACATCCTTACCTGGTCTGGTCGACATGTGTCACCTGACCCACAGCAACGTTGTTGACTCTTAATTGCCCTCTGGGAAATAAATGCTGCCTAGCCAGTGGCACCCTCATCCTGTCAATGAATAATAAAAAAAAGTGCTTCCTAACATTGCTACTGAATTGTCTGGCCCGATTCTCAGACTGTACCCCCTACTCCTAGAATGTCGACGCAGTGGAAATAGTTTGTCTCGATCTATCCTGTTTTTTCCCTGTTAATAATTTGAAGACTTTGATCAGATCACACCTTAGCCTTCTAAATCCTGCAGAAAACAAGCCTAATTTCTCCTCATAATTTACTATCCTGTATCTGCATGGATTCTGCCATCTCTTAGCTCTGAAGTACAATAATTCCTAATGTGTAAGAGTCAGAATAATTTGTTAATAACATTAGTGAAAGAGCTAAGGATATCAGTCAAGGTAAATGTTAGCTCATGCACTTCTTTTTTTTTGCATTAAAATTTAATTTACTGCCTTTACGTACCAGATCTTTTATTTGCTATGATATCCATATGATCTCGAGGAGGTTGTAACATAATCAAACAATGGCAAATATATTCCCTTGGTTCCTGAATAGATTGGCTGGAGACACATTGACCAAGGAGACTCAACATGAAATCACCAAGATATTTTCCAAATCAACCTGTTCAGAGATATTCTTACTATCTCTGGCGTAGGCGGGTTTGTACCTGGGCCTCTTGGCTCAGAGAAAGGGACACTGTCACTGTATCACAAGAGCCCACAAGATGCAGTTGCCAATGAATGTTGAGTTAATTCACATCAACTGGAGCGACAATGCTGCAAGCGTCCAATCACCTGGACCTGTAGAATTGAAGGGACAGATCAAACCAAAGCTGCACTGCTGATCACTGTCAAGTGGCATTCGCAAGAAAATAAATAGGTGAGATGATGGGATAAGGACAGAATGAGGCATCATTGTGTGACTGTACCAAACAACATCAACCTATTTTATTGTATGCCTTCAACATAATGAAATGTCTTCAGTCTCTTTTAAACACTGTGTGTTTAACCATGAAGTATTACACACAGCATTAATGGTGATATTAAGTCAGATGTCCAAAAGATTGTCATAAGATTTAAGGAGTGTCTTAAAGGAGGAAAGTGAGGTGGAAAGGTTTAGCGAGGGAATTCCACAGCTTGTTCCTCAGGTAACTGGAGGTACCAGAAATGGAGCAATTAGAACCGAAAAGATTCAAAAGGCCAGATTCAGAGGAGTGCAGATATTTGAAAGGTTGTTGATTGGAGGTAATTACAGAGATAGGGAGGCGCTGATGCCACTGAGGGATTTGAAAACAAAGCTGAGAATTTTAAAGTCAAGATGTTCTTTGATCCAGAGCCAATGTAGGTCAGCGGGCTCAGGATTGGTGTGAATTAAGACACAGGCAACAGAGTTTTGGATGACCTGAAGCTTATGGAGGGTAGAATGTGGAAGGTCACACAGAGTACATTGGAATAGTTGAAACTAGAAGTACCAAAGATTTCAGAAGCAGATAAGCTGAGACAGGAACCAGGTCAAACAGTATTAAAGGGAAGTATTCATTGATAGTGATAGCAGATATATGAAGCCAGAATCTTACCTCATAGTCAAACATGACACAAAGGCTGCAAACAGATTGGCTTAATCTCAGATTATTGTCAGGGAGCAGGATAGCGTCGTGACTAAGAGATGGAATTGGGATCGATAATAGAAAGCAATGGCTTCAAGATCCTAATATTTAATTGGAATTTAATTTCATTTTCACTAATCTAGAACTGGAATGTTGAATAATTTAGCAAAGGTGGAGCAGATGAGAGAGAGGTGGTGATGAGGCAGAGCTTAGTGTTGTGAGCGTACATATGAACATTAATTCTGTGACTTTGGCTCATGTTGCCAAGAGACAGTGTACAGATGAGAAATTTCATGAAGTTGTCCCATTGAAAGGTACAATTGAACCTGTTTCCACCTACATTCTAGAGCGTAATACCACATTCAAAAATAAACCACATCTCCACTGATTCTTTTGCTAATACCTGAAATTTCCAAATTTAATTTCATTCTTTGAAAATGTTAACTGGTCGTGGTTTAACTCTGTGTTACAGACATGCAGTATCAAGTTCACTCCAATAATAGATTGGCCTCTAAAACTTAGTTTGGTTGTGTTAGAATAAGCCGCTTCCTGGAAAAGTCAGGGGAAAAGAATGAAATCCCATGTAAATAGCTCTCATGCACCCACTAGTGGCCATTTACATATTAGCCTTAGCTAGCATACAGCATCATTTGAGAGACAGGGCTTATTCTGTATCTGCAGTGATCTGATCCCAGCTGATTTACAACTGACAGGTCAGATCAAAGAATGAAATCTGACTTGACAGATCAGTGTTTTATACTTTAATGTGGTTGTCATTTGCTGAAAGATAGTTACTTGAGGCTGTAACCTTTCTTAAACAACAAAGCAGGAATACAATGTATACACAGTTTATTTTGTTTGTTTATTTTTTCTCTTTCTAAATATAGACAACAGAAAGATCTCAAGACACACAGCAAAACAAAATTTTCAAGCAATATTCCAAAAACATTACTTTATAGCTCCACATCCAGAGAAGTTACCCTTCTATCTCTCTTTCAGTTCCACTCAATTGATTGTCCCAGTTCATTCATATGAAGTGTGAAATCTTCTTATATGATTATTCATTCAGCTTAAACTTTCTCATCCTTCAATAACTTTCCAATTTCTAATCAAGCACTCCTCACCTGAGTTACCCAAGATAACTTTCTACCAAAGTAAAGATTCCCTGAACTGTTATATGCTCCTTTCTAAGAGGAAAACCATACACTGCTTCAAACCCCAATTAGGTCTCACCCAAAACTGCTGAAAAAAATTCAAACTTAAATTAATCCATGATTATCTGAAACAAAAAATAAATAAGATAATGGCCGTCAATATTTACACTCCTGGTTGTAAACTCAGCACAATGCACACCATCTTCTATTAACAATCCAGGGTTCTCTGCTCTCTGATGCACACTGGATTAACTCAGTGCTCCAAGAGAAATGTCTGACCCAGTTATTTTCCTTCAAAACACTTCATTTAACCCCCAAGCAATAACCATGAGGTACTTTCTACAGTTATAGCCAATTAATTTGGAATTCTATCCCATTGCAAACTGATATTACCTGAGCAGAAATAATAGAGGAAATGCATTACACCTATCTATTATGCCACATTGAATTTACACTGAAGTGCATTCTTTCTGTCTGTGGTCGCACATATTCTGTTATATTTTTTGTCGCTTCCGGTAATTCCTGAAATAACTCTGCAGAGGCTGGAAACCAATTCCCAAGTTACCCTTAGTTGCACGTGAACAGTCATTAACTACAGTACTGTGTTATACCGAGTCAGCCACCATATCTCTGACACTCAACCTTTTAAGAAAACTAAGGCTCCTGATTGGACTAGATCAACAGCCCCATTCAGGGAACTCATATTCTATGAAGTCCAACTGACTGACTTAATCACAATCGCAGTACTGCTTATAATTCTTCTTGCTTGAAATGTTAAGGATCATGTAGTTTTTAAAATATTTTCTGTGCCTTCCATAGAATCATAAGAGTGTGGAAGTTGGCCATTTGGCCCAATATGTCTGCACTGACGTTCCGAAGAGCATCCGACCCCATCCCTGCAACCCTGTACCTCCCATGGCTTTTACACCTAGCCTACACATCCCCGAATACTATGGGCAATTTAGCATGGTCAATCCACCTAACCTGCACATCTTTGGATTATGGGAGGAAACCAGAGCACCAAGAGGAAACCCACGCAGACACGGGGAGAATGTGCAAACTCCACACAGACAGTCAGTCAAGAGTAGAATTGAACCTAGATTCCTGGTACCACGAGGCAACACTGCTAACCACTGAGCCACCATGCCACCCCAAAAACAAAGAATAGAAACCTTACATTTAAGCAGTGCTTTTCATGACCTCAGCACAGTCCAAAGTGCATTATAGATAATGATGCAGTTTTAGCCAGTCGTCAGTGTTTCAGGGAAATGTGGCAGCCAATTTGTTCATGGTAAGTGGTGATGTGATGGAGTAGAGATATTGTTGCTGGACTAACAATCCAATGATTCAGGTAATGTTCTGGGAATGTGGGTTAGATTCCCAGCATGGGAAATGGTGACAGTTGAATGAAAGAAAAACAATCGGCTGATATTTTTCATATCAACTAACACTTCTGAGAGCCAACCTGGACTCTCACCTTCTGCTTCTGATTTGTCTCTTTCTTGGCCTTTCCTCGCCTCTGTGATTGATCAATGCCACTTTTCCTGTTGTTCTTCTGAAGCTTCGTTCCCTCTTTGAGATTCATTTGCGTCATCTTATGTGGTTAGCCTCAATGTTTTGAATTCAAGGTTTGTAGAACAATCTTCTATTTAAGAAAATATTTCCCACAACGTCAAAGTCCTTGTATTACTCAGCACCAAGGCTTGCAAGGCTATGGGCCAAGTGTTGGAAAGGGGGAAAGAGGGCGGCACAATGGCTCAGTTGCCTCACAGCACCAGGGTCCCAGGTTCGATTCCAGCCTTGGGCGACTGTCTGCGTGGAGTTTGGTTTCCTCTGGGTGCTCCGGTTTCCTCCCACAGTCCAAAGATGTGCAGGTCGGGTGAACTGGCCATGCTAAATTGCCCATAGTGTTAGGTGCATTAGTCAGAGGGAAACGGGTCTGGGGTAGGTTACTCTTTGGAGGGTCAATGTGGACTTGTTGGGCTGAAGGGCCTGTTTCCACACTGTTGGGAATCTAATCTAATCTCAAAAAACAGGTGACTGTTTATGCCTAACTTGATGTGGAAGTACTGGGGTGGACGAAGTCACTAGGTTATAATCCAACAGATTTATTTGAAGCACAAGCTTTCGGAGCTCCTTCGTCAGGTGTAGTGACTAACCTGGACATGATGGGCTGAAGGATCTTTTTCCTGGCTGTAGATCTCTATGATTCTATGGCTCTTAACTTGCTGATACAATCTACAAACCTACCAAGTCCTTCGCATATTGATTTAGTTCATCTTTCCTATTTGTTCATCATTTTGCCTTGGTGTCTCATCCAAATTTCCCAATGAGGACATTCAGAGCTTTAATCAAATGGTACCTTTTGCTTTCCAGCATCTGAGGAACAGCAACCACACCTAATTATTCCTATCCTTGCTCCTGTGACTGCAAGTACATCCTTGACTCTGGCCACAAATAATAGGTTAGCAATTGGAGACTCCAATCTGTGTTTTACAGACAAAATCAGGGAAAGACTTGTCCTGTGAAGCACTTCACCTTCATCTACTTACCTGTCCTTAATTCCTCAATGCTGACCACTTATCAAATCCTGGACTTGGCCGAGCTATTAATAATGAAATGTATATTGAGAATCACAGTGCTTCTGATATATATATATAGTGTGTGTGTGTGTGTGTGTGTGTGTGTGTGTCCAAAAGAATTTTGTTTAATAAAGTGATGAGTTAAGCCAATTATGTTGAATTGCTCATAAGGGGATGGAGGCAGGTTCATTTCGAACATGACAAAATGATTGTGAGATTGATTCAGATCACTGATTCATCCTGTGGATTAACATCAATCAGATGGATGAATCCCAGCTTCCCTACAATTTACTTTGATGCTTCTTCGGCATATATCTATGGCTGTAATAAATCTAAAAATAATATAAAACACGTTTTGAGAAAACAGTATGTTCTAATATGATAAAAAAAGGATCTGTAAAATACTTTAAACAATAATTAGCTCATATGTTTCTGCTAAAATACACCACATAACTCATGCCATATTTTTGCTTACATTGTAGTTATTGGTAAACAATAATAAATGGTTTTCATTGCAAAACTGTATTGCAGGGTATCTATCATTTTATGCAAAAATAATGTACAGTTAAATTGGTTCAAATCTTTGATACAAATTACTGAGATGAACAGAACAAAATTGTTAGCCAATTGTTAGCCACGAACAGTCCCCCATTAAAAGCTAATCACCCTCCCAGTCAAAACATCATCAACCCCTTTGTCTGTCTAACTGCTCTTCTCTCTTTCTCTGGGCCCTATCCCTACCCATCTTTTACTCCTCCTCCCCTCCCCCCACCCTATCTTCTGCATATAAACCAACATTTTCCTAGCTACCATCAGTTCTGAGGGCGGGTCACTCGACACGAAACATTAACTCTGATTTTATTTCATGGATGCTGACAGACCTACTAAGCTTTTCCAGCAATTTCAGTTTCCGCTTCTGATATAAATTACAGAATTTGGACACATATTCAATCAATCAATTGTTAGCTCCACTAAACAGGTATTTTATAATTTGGTGTTGGCTGGGTTACAAGTAGGGATGAACAATGAACTACAGTGGAATCCCTTCTTGGCTGTTGTCTGTGGTCCAAGACATTTTACAATGTGTGGATAATAACAGACAAGCACAAGGCTCAGCTAATGTGTAGCCTTGCACCTTTCCTAGAAGGAAAGCTAGGCAGTGGTCAGAAGCACACACTAATTTGCCCTAATTTGCCCTCACCCAATTTTTACAACCCACTTAACTGCACTGCCCAACTGCTGCTTGATAGGCATCAGTCAAAGCAGCACAGATACAGCAGTCAAAGGCAGAACCTTTCCAGTTTCCATATCTAAGCTGATAACACTCCAGTCACGGTATTGGTTCACTTCATCATTTGAGAAGAGCCAACTGTGTGACTGTATCTGCGGCTTTTCTCCCTTCCTATAGCTGCCATCCATCACACCCCCTTCCTCTTGTAAATTCTTCATTGCTCCAATCTGTTGCTCCAATCGATCCATTTGACCTGATAGGATTCACAACTAACTGCATTTATTGCAGATAAATCCTCAGTAACCTGTAAACTCTCCCTAAACTCCCACATCCAACAAGAAGAGCGTATCACTCTACTAAAGGCCATTTTTACTTCTTTCAATCTTCGACCCAGAAAATAGCACTGTCTGATTCGTCTACAAAACACTGCTCCAGGCTAACTTAATACTTATGGCTTATATTTTTAATTTTAATTAAGAGACATATCTCAATAAAACATATAACCAAGAAAGCACCCACTCTACTCACTACTGCAGACTTATAGTAAGGCCGCACTTAAAACTGTTCACTTATCTGTTTCTGTGCTGTGACCTCTCCCAAACAGGCTCCTCCAAGATTAGTTGTGAATTTCACTGTTTGTTAATTTTCCTAGATGAAATCTGATGTCCAGCGATACATGAATTCAAACAGCAAAGACAGTAACTGTGCAGGTTTACTGCTGTATCAGTTAGCAGTGTGGGTTTCTTTCTCTCTCTCTCTTGCACTGACCCCACCATGTGCTTCCTTTGTCTGTTCCTCTCCCTTTTAAAAGTGCTATTGTTTTGACTTCTTTTTTTCTGAAGTTCCAAAGCAATGCAACAGCATTTAAAACAGTAGTTGCTGCTCCAGGAATTTGAGGAAATCACCACTAACACCTAAAATACCTCAAAAAAGGAGCAGCCTGTTACAGCCAGAAATTTTTCTCATCCTCCATCTTGGATTACCCGGTCGATCTCCTCAAATTTACTACTTATCCCAACATCCAATATATGCTGGGCCTCTCAATTCCACCGATTCATGACCACTTGAGAAGTAATTTCTCCTCAACTCTTTTAAATCTGCTATCCCTTATCCAAAAATTATGACCTCGTTCTAGATTGCCCCATGTGAGAATATATCCTTTCTCCGTCTACTTTGCCAATCCCCTTTTCCACCTTGTATGTCTCAATTAGATCTCCTCTCATTTCTCTAACTCCAGTCAGAATATGCCTGAACTACTCAATCTGTTTTCATAAGATAAGCCATTCTCATCTGGGATCGATATAGTGAAGCTGTCGAGTGAAATTTTCGTCCCTTTGTTAGTCCTCCATCTTTAACAGAATTATGGTAGCAGCTGCACAATAGGTAGCAAACAGTAAGTTGATTACAAATGCTATCTAACTGTTTTCTGACAAGTAGAAAAGACTTCCTTAATTGTTGACATCATCAATACAAACTGTATCTTGATTCCAAAAAATCTTGGAAAAATTCTTGATAACCAATATTCAATCAGGGTAAAACTGATTTGTTTGGAAGTTCTTTATACAATATTATAGATTTTGCTTTTATATTGAAAACAGCATTTATTTTTATTAACTTGCTATATACAGTAACTACAGCTATTTGTGGAATTTCGCAAATGCAAAAGTTTTAATTGGCAGTCATGTTTTATAGTGTGATTCAATGGGATTGGTTCCAACGATCCACAGTTTTAATGACTCTGACAGTGCATGAGAAAACTAGGGAAATAGTGCATTAAAAAATGTGTCAAACTGACCCTCTCAACAGTCTACCGGTCATGTTGGTGGAGTTTAGAGTACAGAGACACACTGTGCAACTTTGTGGGTCATGTGTGACATGACAGTTTGCACACTGCCATCAATACATGCTTTCTAGACCTCACAGTAGGTTAATTGGTCTAGATTTTCTGCTGTTTGTTTCCTATTACAACATAAATGGGAGTTGAGTATGGAGACACTACAGAATTGAAGGAGTTTCCTGGGAACTGCACCTGGAACCCTCCAAAGCTCTCTTTAAACAGATAATTTGGAGGGTTCCAATGAAATTATGTAAATACAGCGACTTTTTATGAACTGGCACCTATGGGACCAGGAATTTGCCAGTTAATCAAGCATTCCAGGTAATGCAGAGGTTCACATAACCACAGTACAAGCCCTGACCAAGTGAAGCTTCAAGCCATCAACATCCCTGAAAAAATCTATGCAAAACATCACACCTAAAATCAATGTGACAACACAAGAAGTAATAGAAACTTAATGAAGAGGGTATACACATCACTATTATAATTTATTTACAGCATAAATATTTGAACACTGTGGTAGATTGCAATATTTAATAAAATCATGAGAACAGGGATAGGATAAATAGATAAAGTCTCTTCCCTGGGGTGGGGCACTTCAGAACTAGAGGGCATAGGTTTAGGGTGAGAGGAGAAAGATATAAAAGAGACCTAAGGGGCAACTTTTTCACACAGAGGGTGGTACGTGTATGGAATGAGCTGCCAGAGAAAGTGGTGGACGCTGATACAATTACAACATTTAAAAGGCATCTGGATGGGTATATGAACAGGAAGGGTTTAGAGTGATATGGACTGGGTGCTGGCAGGTGGGACTAGATTGGGTTGGGATATCTGGTTGGCATGGACGAGTTGGATGGAAGGGTCTGTTTCTGTGTTGTACATCTCTATGACTCCCTGTCTCTATGTCGATTCACTTTTACTCATAGCATCCCTACATTGCAGAAGCAGGCCATTTGGCCCATTGAGTCCACACTGACCCACTGAAGAGCATCCCACCCAGACCCACCACTCCCACAGTATCCTTGTATCCCTGCATTTACCATGGCTAACCCATCTAGCCTGCACATCCCTGGACACTATGGGCAATTTCCCATGGCCAATCCACCTAACCTGCACATCGTTGGACTGTGCAAGGCAACTCCTGATGAAGGGCTTTTGCCCAAAACGTCGATTTCGCTGCTCGTTGGATGCTGCCTGAACTGCTGTGCTCTTCTAGCACCACTAATCCAGTATTTGGTTTTTAGCATCTGCAGTGATTGTTTTTACCAAGGTGAGAATGTGCAAACTCCATACAGACAGTTGCCTGAGGCTGAATTGAACCAAAGTCCCTGGTGCTGTGAGGCAGCAGTGCTAACCACTGAGCCTATTGTTGTTCTCATTATGATTATTATACAATTATACTGTCTTTTATGTGACAAATAGGAAAATAAGCAACTGGGATTAAATTATTTGAGCTTTAATAATTCTTTGATGATTTAAACATTGCATAACATAACCTGCTTTACAATTCAAAGGGTTAAGAATGAGTTTCAGCCCATTTTCAGACATAAAATGGTTGAAAGCTGGGCATCTATGTGCCAGATAAACTCTGGGGTTCAAGGCCCATCTAAGATCAGGGCTTCGTAAGACTTCTGGTGATTTGCAGATACCATGGTCATCCAGAGGGAGCTCATCTGTGTATAGGTGACCACTCTGAGAAATATCTCATTGGCACTAGCTCTCTGATATAAATCTTTAGAAGGTATAGGCAGTGGACATATTGTGAGCTGGCAGAGAACTGCATGAGGTGAACTTGCATTTCAGGATGTTCCAAAGTCCTACACAGCCATTGAATAAGGAGCCATAAGAGACAGACATGTCCAGAACTCTTGTTTCCATGGAAACTGCCAGTATACAGTCTTCCTCTTGCGGTTTGATGTCATTTTCACATAAATAGAAGTTTGGCTTTATTTAATTGTTTGAATTACACAATGTGGGAATCAACACATTCTTTTCAAACTGCAATGTTGCCCTTGTCACTTAGTTTGGAGCTATATTAATCATTAACAGAGTAAACTAATACTACTTTAATGCCAGTCTGAAAATTCAGGCTGAAGGGTTTATGGTTTGTGGTGAGGAATTATTGGTACATGTGTTCACAATCATTTTCAATGATGAGAAGTAATGCTCTGGCAATCATGTTAACAGATGAACAAATAAATATTAAGCTATTATATTTTTAAAAAACCCTCAGGCCTTGTTTGTAGGCAGTGCTAATGGTAACAGGCCTGATTTCAGAAGCAACGTCATGATAATAATTGTAAGTTTCAGTCTGCATTCATGTCCAAAAATAATTTTGTGGGTATGGTGGGAGAATTGAGGTGAGCCCGATCAGGATGAGGGTGAGTGAAAGTGAATTGCCCAAATAAAAATAAATTTCTACATACTTTGGAGATCTGATGTGCAGTCTGAAATAGGGGAGGCAACATTATCGCTAATAGATTAATTCCCAGGTAATCCTGCCATGGCAAATTGTGGAATTTGCATTCAATATTTTAACATATGATCTGGAATTAAGAGTCTAATGATGATCATGGAATGGTTGTAATAAAAAAAACCCACCTGGTTTATTATTACCCTTTAAGGAGGGAAACTGCTGTCTGGTTTACAAATGACTCCGGACCCACAGAAATGTGGTTGACTCTTAATTGACCTTTTGACAATTAGAAATGAGAACAAATGCAAGACAACAAAGCCCACATCCTATGAATGAATAAAATGTCACTGGACTTGCAACACAATTCTGTTTCTCTCTCCACTGATGTTGCCAGACCTGCAGGTTTTCCCTAACACTTTCTGATATTGGATCCCAGTTGTTTCATGAAGCCAACCAGAGCATTCCTCCTACTCTTGGACCCTAACAAATAATGAAACATTTTACAAGTGTAGGGCCTGATGTGAAGTTCTGACTTGAGGGGAATTGATTCTGGTATATAAACAGAAAATATTGGAAAAACTCAGCAGCTCTGGCAACGTCAACAGAGAGAGACAGAGAAATAGAGACAGAGTTAACGTTTCAGATCTGGAATGACCCTGATTTTAAATTCGTTCAGGTGTCCAGGTCTGACATGAGAAGAGGTGCCTCATTCCAATATTAAAATGTTGCTTGTTCTCATCAGGAGGCTACCGAGTCACCTGAAGAAAAGAGATCCTCAGGAATTTAGCAGGCACTCAAACTCCCATGCATATCAGACGAGGTCTGTGCTTTCCTTAATCTGTTATTGCTGAGTCTTTTCTGGGCTCCTGAAAGGATGTTACTATGTTAAATGTAAACCTCAATACTCCATGATTGTCAAGCTCAGGATGTGATGCTGTTAGAGCCTTTTTGCCTTACTGAAACGTAATAAACTTGTTGGATTAGGGCCAATTTACAGTTTATAAGAGTCAGCGCGATTCACTGACAGGTTAAACACACTGTCACAGCTCCTTTCTGGAAACCTATAATTCTATATTGCTGAAGTTAGCTGCTCATACTGTAACTCTTTCACAAAATATATTCCACTTGAAGAAGTGTATTGTAAAATTAGTTCCCTGTTTCACTGAGCAGTCTTCATTGCTGACCCAAAATTCAAACTGGATACAAAATCCTTTTTTTATTTATTAAAGTATTTATGTTGTGCAACATTACTTTGTGATCTGTGTGTTTCATTTTTGATGAGGCAAAAGGTCTTGCTATCCACTTTACACACAAATCTCTATCGGACAAAATGAAATCCATGGGTCCTTGTTATTCTGAACTGCTGGTTATCCATTATGTAAAGTAAAATATTCATCTGTAGTTGTCAGTCTCCTTTGCTGACCCTATGTTGGGATGACATATACTTATTGCATGTTTTTTTTCAGGGCTGTAGGTTGTCACTCATATTGCCCATCCCAATTTCCCTTGAGAAGTCTGGAGTGAATTGCCTTCTCAAACTGCTGCAACCTGCAGACGCACAATGACTTGAGAGTACTACATTAGCTGTGTTGTTGGCTTTCGGATCAGACGGCAGTTCAAGCTGGAAGATTCCTGTTACAGCTTCTCCAGCTCTGCATTGGGTCTGTACTCCTTCTTGTTAAAAGCTGCTGAATTCTTAAAGAGACACTTCCTTCTTTAGTATAATACACTTCTTCTCCCCTCTTTTTGGCTGGCTGTGGATTCTTGCATTGCTGATGAAACAACTCCCAAGGCATTGCTGCCATGTTGTGAGAGACACCTGTTGTTGGCATTGGATTTGGTAGGATCCCCTTTGGATAGAAATATTGCCACCAGTCCTTGTAATCCTAATCTATAGGGATTCCTAGTATTGAGTGGTGAAGGATTATTAAGTCTTCAGCAGAAAAGGCTCATATTTTGTTTTATTCATTCACAGGATGAGGACATCACTGCCTGGCCAACATTTGTTGCCTAGAAGGCTGTTATGTGTCAACCATATTGTTGTGCTCTGGAGTCACGTGTCAGTCAGACCAGCAGTTTCCTTCCCTCTCGGACAGTAGTGAACCAGGTGGGTTTTCCAACAATTAGTCATGGTCATGGCCTTCATTAGGTACTTTGTTGAATTCAAAATCCAGCATCTGCTAGGATGAATCTAGATCCCCAAGACATTACATGGGTCCCTGGATTAATACTCTAGCAATAATATCACTAGACTATCACTCCTTTGAATTGAACAAGTAGTTTACTACATACTACTAAGATAACAGATTACATTAACATTCTGAAGAAAGGTCACTGGATTCGCAATGTTAACGCTGATTTCTCTTCACAGATGCTGCCAGACCTACTGAGCTTTTCAAGCAATTTCTGTTTTGGTTTCTGAGTTATAGCGTCCACAGTTTTTTTTTTGTTTTTTATTTGTATTAGCATATAATTGGTTAATTAGGCTACAACTGGTAAGAGACATCAGCATTTCCAAAGAGATACTATACTAACCTCAGATATGTGGTTGCTAACAGTAGAAGTAAGGTTACAAGACTGGAACAGACAACAAGAACTAGTGAACACCTCTTCTATATCTCAGTGAGTGGAGTCATTCACTAGCTTCAAAATTAATCTTTCAGACCAATTGCTTCACACAACAGTTCCCACAGTACCATTTAAAGAAGGTTGCTGGTCAGCATTCCTCAGAGAACCAATAAGATGTCCAGATTCTTCATCTTAATATCATTTATAGGATATTTTGAGTGAAGAATAGTTTGATTGTTTCTAAATTATTATTTTAAAAAATAAAATAATTGTGCAAAATACTTGGTACACACTGTATAAATGCAAGTAACTTCTCTTTATAAAAAGGATTTCAACAGTCATAACCTGTTTTCATGTTTCAATTTCTTCACAACTCTTTATTTCTTAAACTTAAAAATGATTTTCTGACTGATATAAAAACCCAATTTAAATTTTACAAAATGTTAAAATGCTAAACATTAGAATAGTTAACAAAAAATATCTTTGTGAAAAAGAAATGTTTGGCCAAAAGAGAGCAAAAGAGCATTTGTTCGTTTGTGTCTTGTCACACAGAAGTAATTCTTTGGTATGTTTGGATGCAATTAGTGTCAGCAAGTTATAGATTGCAAGCAAGAAAAAGGATTTGAAATGAAGACTTTCTGTCTGTGATCATTGGTTGTGCTTGTTTCTCAATAGCTGTAATTACATTACATTCATTTTATTCAAAGAAACCATGTCACAATCAGAAACATAGAAATTGCTTTAACGCGAACTGTGAAGAGTCATCAAGGTTGTAAGCAGATCATGTAAATCGCCAGATCAATATCACGGTAACAATATAGCCTTCAAGTCCCTTTTAAGTTATCCTAATGTTTTCACTCCTACTGTCTTGTCTAGCAAATTACTCCAAACATTTTTCAGTCCAATATTCATTGCACATGTTTTTCCACCAATTTAAATTTAAGGCCCAAATATTTATTCCAAGGTCAGGTGTACAGAGGTAGGGGAAATACCAGCTTTGCAAACCTAATTGTTAAAAACAACTGTCCTCACCTCCCCTAATGAGTATGGGCTGGGTTGGAAGTTGGGAAGAGTAGAGGAAACTGCCAGTTCCCAAGGAGACCTGGGGAGAAAGTCCATCTGGGGACTTCCTCATCCTTTCATTACCCTCACTCTGATGTCCCATTCATGCCAACCTAGGCCATTTAATGCCCTATACCCACTTACATGCCCTGAAAAGTCTCCATTCTTATCTATACCCCACACCCTATAATTGCCTCTCATACCCCTGTGCCAATCTAGGTCCTTGTATCAACACCCCCATTGCCATTCATCACCTTGTGCCTCCAATCATCCACATGGCATTTCATAGCCTCCCCCTCCATGTTAACTCAGTGCCAATTCAATACCTGCCATTCACCACGGGGACACTTCAGGAAGTGTCCTGACAGAAGATTAGCATGTGTTCACTAATGACGTTTCCATTGAAATAAAAACAAAATCTCGCTCAAAAATAACATTGATATAATGGATGCAGATGAACATTTCAATTAAGGGATTATTCTAATTAATGCTTAGTCCCTTATGGAAGCAAAAATTTCATTCTGTAAATGCAACTGCTCATCAGAATGCTCATTAATAGGTACCTCATTGTGAAAATTACAATTTGGGAAGTCAGTTGTACACCATAAATTCCATAATTGCTTATGTCTTTAGGAATCCTGAGATCTAGCAATTTTTTTCAAAATCCATGCATTTTTTGGACACTTCCTTGACAACTTTGGCAGACCCAAACAATATCCAAGTCATCAGCAAATTGATGCTTAGCAATTACCTGTTCACTAACACTAGTTTGGGCTCTTTCAGAGCTACTTAGGTCTTGGTTCATTGGAGTTTGGTCCAAATGCAGGTAAGAGCTAAGCTCCAATGTCATGTCTCACAGTCAGTAAGACAATATATCTTTAAATGGCACCAGGCATGTGTCCCAGGCACTAAAAAGTAAAAAAAAACACTAGCCCTAAAAATGCAAAGAGGAATGGAATAGAAAAAGAAGAATGTTTTGTCACAACTGTATCATGTTGGAGAGGCCCCATAAGACACAGGAACAAAAATTAGGCTATACAGCCCATTGAGCCTGGTCCGCCATTCAAT
Organism: Chiloscyllium punctatum; assembly: GCF_047496795.1. Taxonomy (NCBI): domain Eukaryota; kingdom Metazoa; phylum Chordata; class Chondrichthyes; order Orectolobiformes; family Hemiscylliidae; genus Chiloscyllium; species Chiloscyllium punctatum. The sequence continues at coordinate 57,228,438 of NC_092782.1, forward strand.
CATGGCTGGTAAGTTTCTCAGCCCCATCCTCCTGCTTTCTCTCTGTAACCCTTGATCCCCTTGATAATCAAGAACTTATCTATCATTCACTGCTGGGCCTACCCATCTGGGGTATTGTGTACAGTTTTAGTCATTTTTCTTCACTGGTGGAACATGGAGATCACTGGCTGGATCAATGTTTGTTGCTCATACCAAGTTGCCTTTGAGAAGGTGGTGTTGAGCTATCTTCGTGAACTGCCGCAGTCCATGTGCTGTCGGTGACCCACATGCCCTTAGTAAGGGAATTCCAGGATTTTGAAGGAACAGCAATAATTTCCAAGTCAGGAAGGTGAGTGGCTTGGAGGTGAACTTGCAGATGATGGCGTTCCCATGTACCTGTTGCACTTGTCTGGAAGTGTTCATGTTTGGAAGGTGCCGTCTGAGGATCTTTGGAGAATTTCTGCAGGTCTAAATAAACTTTGTAAATAGCTTAAGATCAAAGCCCTTTGTTTCAACACCACTCCAAATGTGGATAGTACACTCTACCAAGAAGACACAAGTTGGCCTATTCTTAAACAGGTTGTGTACATTCTTATTCTATTATAAAATCTATCCCAGAAATGTAATCACCTGAAGAAATGTGCTGCTTGACTACTTACTGTCTAATCCAGCACTTGTATGATCTCAAATGATGCTACTGTGAAATGTAACTGATCTAATTGGGCTGGGGTTAGTAGCATCAAGTATCACTGGGAGCTGTTGGTGCACACCCATCACAGAAATTGTTATATTTCTAATGCTATTGGTATGATGATGCATTGGAACTCTGAAATACTGAAGGCATTTTTCACATTAAACTGGAAATACAATTTTTAAAGGAGGGCTGCTATGGAGCCAAAATAATTGCAATCAGTGGCTAGCAAAAGCAAATCTGTGATCAATGGAATGTAGCACCTTAAAGAAACTTCAAACAGAAGGAGAGCAACTTGTGACAGTGAGGGGACTGAATATCCCCTCCCCTTCCACAGCAGAGATGCACCTTTCACTGACATTTTTGTGGTTACCTTTTCCTGGAATATACAAAAGCACATTAAAATAGAGTTTTAATGCTGGTGAGACTAATATTATTAGCCTGCTGTGGGCTAGAATGTCTCTAATATGCCGTGGAATTTACAGCTTGAGCATAGCCAATAAGCACCCATGTACCACAGGTAAAGAAAGGAACTATTTAACTCAGTCCAAGTGCTAGAAACCAGTTATAAAAGGATTCAGGACAAAGGAATTTCAATAAGTCTTTAAAATCAAGGGACACAAAATTAGACTGCTCAACTGCCAATGTCAAGGATAGTGGTACAACTCAATAACAAGTGCAATAACAATTTATCTGTTTTTTATGCACAATTCAGAGTCAGATTCCCCATTAACTATATTCTTATTTTTATTTTCTTGACTCAAATCTTTTATAATAGCGCTTGGATCATTGGTACATGTAGCTCTTAAAGTGTCAAAGTGGTCACATGGTCAAATCAGATGCAAAGCTCATATTTCAGCTTAAATATCACACTCTCCCAACATTTTTCACCACACAGGAGAGAGTTTCACTTCTTGCCCCATGAACCTGATAGCTGTGCACTAATGTGCACCAGATTATTTGGATTCACCAAATTACAGAAGGGTGATTGCAGATTCAATATCCCGGGCCAAACAACAACTTGGAATACAGGCAATTATTTGGAAATAAGTGTGTCCCTGACCCTTATTCCACAGCCCATGAACTCCAGCACCAACTCCCACGCCCTAACTCCTCCCATCCATCTTCCATTGTTAATTTGAGTGCATTCTGGAGATCTTGAATCATAGAATCCCTATAGTGTGGAAACAGGCCACTTGGCCTAACAAGTCCACACTGACCCTCAGAAGAGCAACCCACCCATTACTATACATTTACTTCTGACTAATGCACCTAACCTACACATCCCTGAACACTATGGGCAACTTAGCATGGCCAATTCACCTAACCTGCACATCTTTGAATTGTGGGAAGAAACCAGGGCACCCAGTGGAAACCCACACAGACACGGGGAGAATGTGCAAACTCCACACAGATAGTCACCCGAGGCTGGAATTGAACCTGGGTCCCTGATGCTGTGAGGCAGCAGTGCTAACCACTGAGCCACTGTGCTGCCCATCCTCTAGAAGCATGATCTTCAATTGGCACCCACACCTGCCCAGGCCCCCAAAGAATTCTGTACATCTAACTCTTTAAGTTGGGCATCCAACACTGGACTGTAGTTGTTCAATTTTGCCAAAGCACCACTGGCGTTTAAAGATTTTAAAGATTGCTCCCATTAGGGAGCAGGATATCAGGGAAACTTAATATATCACAGATTTATATCAGGGCTGGTGAAGCATTTTCTCAAGAGATAAGGATATAAAATTAGGTGAAGGTAACATGATACTGAGCAAGAATTAAAATAAGCAAGGAGACAATTGCAAGCTGCTTGTTTTTCCACTGTCAGTTTAGAAGCTGGAGAGAGTAAACACTTTCAAAGTGTGAAAGGAAGTATGAGGAGCAATATCATGTCTGCAACCATGTTTAAGATCACAGCAAACAGCCTACCACCAACTGCATTGTCACATACTCTGTTCCCACAATGTTTAAGCTTGATGCTTAATGTCTGATCAGTCTGACGAGTTGGACCGAAGGGTCTGTTTCTATGCTGTACAACTCTATGACTCAATTAGCTACAACCTGGAGAATTCAAAAGCTTCCACTCTTGAGGGGCAGAAAAGAACAAGCTGATTGATCGAAGCTGGCCCAATTCTTCTGCTCAATTCGATTGTGTCTTGACATTATATATTTTTTAAACATAAATCGAAAGATTCATGAAACTGAAAGAAATGTAAACCATATCACATACAAGTAAGAACATAAAATACCAAGAAAACCTCAATGACAGTTGTCTGGCACTTATCCAACTATTGTCATTTCCCCAGCACTTTTATCTGCTTCCAACAGCAAAACTGGTTTAGTTAATTTCTAAACGGCAGTATTGTTATTTTTAGTCGTACAGAAAGTGAGATGCATATGCCTTTTTAATTTTTACACACAAAATAAGTTAGTTTCTGCACTGCAGTGCCAGATTTAAACTGAATAGAATTTACATCAAAAATGAATTTGATGCATAGTGTTAACTTCTTTGACAACATAACACAATGCTGAAATTTCCTTTCATAACACAGACTAAGTTTCACAATGTTTTAGGTTAGATTACTTACAGTGTGGAAACAGGCCCTTTGGCCCAACAAGTCCACACCGACCCTCCGAAGAGCAACCCACCTAGACTTATTCATTTACCCCTTCACCTAACACTACAGGCAATTTAGCATGGCCAATTCACCTAACCTGCACATTTTTGGACTCTGGAGCACCTAGAGGAAGCCCACGCAGACACGGAGAGAATGTGCAAACTCCACACAGACAGTTGTCTGAGGCAGGAATTGAACCCAGGCTTCTGGCACTGCAAGGTGGTAGTGCTAACCACTGTGCCACTGTGCCATCTTGCATTGCTACCAGGCTACTTGTGGGATCAAAATATTCATATTTCATGCTCAGCAGTAACTTGTTAAATCGTATAAATCTCAAAAGACCAGAGAGCTTCCTTTGTTTGTGCTGATGTTTCTGTTCTGAAATAGGATGATGCTCAGAACACTGCAAGAGGTAAAGAGGTCACTAATCAATTTGAGAGAATTCCTGTTATTGATCCTGTAGATGGTTACCTAAAGTTTGCTGTGTTAGCCAAAATGAAATTAAATGAAATGGAAAGAAAACACATAAAGCCTGCTCTAGTGAAAAGTTAATTGTCAACAGTAATGGACTGAACTGCCATATAAACTCTGAAAGGCTGGAGTCCTGTTTTGAATCAGGTGCAGTAAATTAGATGTTATAATGTGACCATTTATCTGCTAAACAGAGTGTGCTTGAAGATAGAATTGTATTATGTTAATATCATACAGTTGATTAGATGGCCTAAAGGTGACAATGGATGAGCAAGCTAAGGCTGAGATCAAAGTTCCTTAAATCCAAGAGATAATCCTCTTTCCAAAGGAAAACAAGCAAGTCCTAATAAGGAATGGATCAAACTGACTGTAAAAGACATGGCACCTTTGCGATGTTTGCCAGTAGTCAAACCAATCAAGTAGCTGGGGATTGGATTGTGCCAAAAGTTTGAACACACAGCTTATCTGTATGGAAAAAAACATATCAGAAACATTGCCTCCCGGCATTGTTCAATTCAGTGGCTGGAGGGTGAGACAGAATGAGCTGATCACCTGGTCTAATCTTATTCTCAAACCAGTCCATGTAAACCAGCTCACTTATGATCATCATCATTGTATGAGTAATACTTTTGAGGGTTTTGAAATGTACCTTGTTTAAATGAAGATTATTGTATATATCCCATTGTTAGAACTGCCTTGGGTTACTGATAACCAGACAGAAAATAGGACCAAAAGCCTATGACCCTTCTACAGTGACCCCGAATAAGGAATGTGAATGGTACATGTGTTATGTAATAAGTGAAGTTAAGTTTGGACCTGGCTGAGACGCTTCTCAAATTAACAGCTAAACAGCATTCAAAATGATGACTTACAGATGAACAGGTGTGTTCTGTAGTTAGGTCAACCCACTCCAAGATCTGAGACACCACAGGGGCTGCCCAGAGCCAATGCAGACCAGTTAAAAGGTTCTGCCTGGTGCTGGAGTTTCATCCTACCTTCAATAAAGACAGCAAGACCCCCTAGCTCTCACCAGCTAAACACCCTCAGAATCCACACAGGCATCCTTAAGCTCTGTCATGCATCTCCCATAGCTCCACATGTCCACCATACCAGGCTGTTGGGGAAAATTTAACGTGGTTTGCCTGGAAGCCATTTTCCTAATCCGGCTGAGAAACCATTTTGTGTCCCCAGAACTTTGCTGGCTGTGCATTCCTTACTATGAGGTAATGTGAAAGGTAGGCCCCCACTTCCTTCACGAGCTATTGCCATTTCACGGTCATTCAGATAATTAGGGATATCACTGCTTAGTGTTGGCAATGTGTATAACGAGATCAGATGGTGATACCATCTGTTCTGTCCACTTGTGGAATGCATAATAGTGCTTTAGTTTTGAACTTAATGACTAACCTTTAACTTAGTACTAACTTGTAAGCATGCCAAACTTTGTAATTAACGATCAGCTCCTATCTGTTTTCTCTATATAATCCTGTAGTATCCTGATGTACTTCGGAATAACACTGAGCCACAGTTAGGACGGTGAATTCCCCATGATGTATCGTGTAATGAACTAATCAATTCACAAGGTCCGAGTCTCGAGAGTTTTCTTCAACACAGATTAAGGCACTTCTGTGGCCATTCATCCACAGTGCTCTTCAGTGAAGCAATGACACCCATTGTGACAACAGGATGTAGGAAAAAATTGAGGAAAATTGTTCATTCAATATTTTCCACTTCCTACAAACCAATAAAAGTAACCATTATTCCATGCTCCTTTTAAGTATCAAAAGCTGAAATTGCAAGCACTTGAAACCTCATGACCTATATAAATAAACATTTTTCAATTGACAGAAGAGGTCAGAGATCCAGAATTGTCTATGAAATAATGGTTTATCTGAGACTCAGGTGTTCCAACAGACTACTGGATGCCTGGGGTCTCACCAAGCCACACCGTGTATACTTGGTTGGTGCAGCCTGTCATGCAGGACATGATGAGGGTAATTTAAAGTTAACACTCAAAAGATTCCTCATGCCCGCTCTGGTTTCAATGCCTCTGAGGTTCCATGAATAAAGACTCTTTGACAAGGTCATGTTGCTGCTGTACAGGATGTTGGTTAGGCCACTGCTGGAATATTGTGTGCAATTCTGGTCTCCTTCCTATCAGAAGGCTGTTGTGAAATTTGAAAGGGTTCAGAAAGGATTTACAAGGATGTTGCCAGGGTTGGAGGATTTGAGCTATAGGGAGAGGCTGAATAGGCCGTTTACCCTGGAGTGTCGGAGGCTGAGGGGTGACCTTATGGAGGTTTATAAAACCATGAGGAGTATGGATTGGATAAATAGACAAAGTTTTTTTCCCTGGGGTGGGGGAGTCCAGAACTAGAGGGCACAGGTTTATGGTGAGAGGGGAAAGATATAAAAGAGACCTAAGGGGCAACTTTTTCACACAGACGGTGGTGCATGTGTCGAATGAGCTGCCAGAAGAAGTGGTGGAGGCTAATACAATTGCAGCATTGAAGAGGCATCTGGCTGGGTATATGAATAGGAAGGGTTTGGAGGGATATGGGCCAGGTGCTGGCAGGTGGGACTAGATTGGCTTGGAATATCTGGTTGGCATGAACGAATTGGACCAAAGGGTCTGTTTCTGTGCTGTACATCTCTAAGACTCTAGGCCAGTCCTAACCCTGCAATGGAGCCAAGCAGAATAACAGAATATGAGCTCATGACTCAAACCAGTCTCACCCTTAATAGATCCCAGTAAAAATCAAAATGCCAGGAATGTGGTTCAGAAATTGTCGGATCATTTCTAAAAGGCTCCCAAAGTGGGAATCCAGTCTCAAGATTTGGCAACAGCAACAGGGAGTAAGTGTCAGGTCACAATGTTGATCAATAGAACCAGCAGGTCAATCAATAGAAACAGAGGGAGGTAAGTGCTTGTCTGGGTACTCTGAACAAAACTGAAGTACATTAATAATGGCTGTACTTCAAGCTATGAACCATCTGTGAACAACTCAACAGAGGACTTCATTTTCTTTCATATTCCCCTTTACTGTAGTTCACTGACTGTGATTGTGATTCCTTGCTTCATTCAAATTAAAAATGGAAACAACTGCTTGCCATGATTGATATTGGTCCAGATCACTAAAAGATTAGTCAATGATGGAGGACTGAATGAATATGTAAAAGTTGGAAAGTGTAGTGAGGAGGGCTGGGACAGCTTGACGATATGGCCACCAATGACAAAATAATTAAAATTATGGATTCAGTCCACAATTTGAGCAGCACCAATATCTGAGCATTGTGAGCAATGTTCCCTCTAAGCCATGTCACTGCACAGCCATTCTGAGGGCCCATGTGAGCCATTGCTGTTCCCAGCACTCTATTCTGGTTTCTGAAGTCACTGCCATCTGTGGATCTGAGGTCCACGCAGAACAAAATAAAATTTGAGGGTTTAGAACAGGTTCCAAATCTACAAAGCCATGAAGGGTTTGAAAACAAGATAGAGAAGTTTTAAAGTCAAGGCATTGTTTAAGTGGGAACTAATAGGAGATGAACAAGAACAAATGTGTTAGAGGAATGGGAGTGAGTGTGAAGACACAGATGACAGTTTTTGATGAACTCCAGTCTACAGATGTTAGGTGGGAAGCCAATCAGGAGTACCAGAATAATCCTAACTGGAGATAACAGATGTGAATGAATGTTCTGACATTGTATGACCTGTACTAAGAGTGACGTTGGGTGATTTTAGAATTGGAAATAGACGTTCTTATTGATGGCATGAATACGAAGTTGGGTGTTCATCTTGGGGATCCAGTGTGACACCAAGAGCTGTTGTCAGGAGAGGGCGTGGGATTGAGTCTGTCATTTGGGAACAGAATTTGGTGTTGGGACTGGAATATTTTATTGGCAGAAACTTCACACAGTTTAAAACTGTATGTGGCATCTTTTAAGTAGTAAGTAAGACATTCACCTGTCAGTTGGAATGGATCACCACCATCAAGCCTGTGTGGGTTCAAGTTCCGTTCCCAAGGCATGAATACATAATTTATGCTGGCACTCAAAATGAACTACTAAGAGAGCACCACTTAGTCAGAGGTAAGGTTCTTAGGATGAAATGTGATTAATCATTATCAGGTAGATTGTAGGTTTTTTGGCATGTTGGATTTTGCTGTGTGCAAACAGATTGCTGAATTTCTGATAGCACAACAGCAACTGTAGATTAAAGGGATTAACATCAGTAGAATGCAGTGTGATAATGAGTCACATGATTAAGTAGAGATCTGAAAGGGAACGATTCTGGAGTTTTTTTTGTGTATATATAGTTCTTGCAGGAAATTCTGTGGACTCCATCATTATTTTAGGAGACTAAATCCAGTTAGACACAAACCACATGGTAAAACAATCCAGGGCTTTCAAATCCGAGTTTGGACTGAGATGTGTTACTGTACCATTTTTTAATCAAATGTTGTCATGTTTTGTTCCTGTCATTCAAATGTTACAGTAAAAACACACTTAGATTGAAAATAAGAGGCTTATTAAACCTTTAAATTTAGATCCTTTCTGTTGTACTGTTTAATCCACCTGTTTGAAGGTGAGGGCAAGGAACTTACATCCACTGAAGAAGTTGAAAACAAATCAGTCATTACATGCAGTAAGTCCTGAGGGAATGATATATTGCTTTATTCTCTACTTTTGTTTTGCTAAATTATATTGGAACCAGTTTGCTACAAAATCTGAGCCAGCATAAACAGGGAGTGAGTTCAGTTTGATTAGTTAGCTCTGTAATAGAGCCCTTTCTGAAACTCTAGCGATATTTATACTTGAATTAAAGGCATGCAAGCAGATCCCATCCATATACAGAGATTTGTATTTTTTTTGTTAAAAAGATCTAATCATTGTCTCTTAACATTTAAATATATAATCAGCAATTTCTCGAAAGATCTGTACAAATCTTCTTCTGAAGAAGTGGTTTCACAATTGGGAAAGTTCTGCTGAGTCAGATGTGGATTACTGAAAATTGTTTGGTGGTTTTATTGCTAATGGTGTATTTAACCAAAGTCAGAACTTCCTTGGAATTAAATGATCTGATGCAACTTACTGACAGTTGCTTGAGTGAGCTGAGCCAGTGTTGTTCATTTTTCACCTGTTTTATAAGTTAGAGTTAGTGTTGTATAAGTTAGAGTTAGTGTTGTATAAGTTAGAGTTGCTCTTCAGTGCTAGTCAGAATTGAGAAATTTTGATGATGTTGAGGGGAAACTACTTCCATTGGCAGATGGGTCAATGGGTCAACAACCAAGGACAAAGATGTAAGAAAATTGGATTTAAATAAAAACATTATGTCCTGTCCTTCAATAACTTTCAAGAATGTATCTATGTTTGAAAAGAGGGGAAGAAAAACTTGCACTGCTTTGCAGACAAGCAGGTAAGCAAGATGAATTCGAAAGCTCTTTCATTAGGTTGGCATATCATGAGGGGCTTAATGGCCTCCTTCTGTGTTGGATGATTCCAACTGCTGTGAAGCCTGTGTATTTACACTTATAAACTTTTTCAATAATAAACTAGATGTTGAATGTTTCTCTAATACGGTGATGTGCTATATTTCACCTGAGGTAAGTATGAGTTAATGTAGCAACAAGCACGCTGCAATCTGGAGCAATGGATAATAATGGCACAGTCTCTAATGTTCCTTTCACCATGGCTGACCATGAATCTCTCCCATTCTTGCAACCTGTCATTAGCATGTGTTGGAAAGATTTGCAGGTTGATGCTTGACCTGTTTGGCCTGATTCTGAACATATCCTCCTTTGACCATCAAGTCTTAGAGTGAGACTCAAACCTGGAGTTTCTGGTCTAGAGATTGGAACACTCCCCACTGTGTCAGAAGACTTTTTTTTTGAAGTAACGTACAAATGCCAATAATTTGTTCTGTTGGAGATTTTGATTTGTTCTGAGTATTGTGAGCATACTAGACATTTTTGCTGAGAAAAGGCACATTTTGTCAAAGCTTTTTGACTTGCATTTGTCAGAACAATTTGTGAGAATACCAATTCAAGAGCAAAACCAACCTATTTACTGGATGAGAGGAGAGTACTAATTTGGTTGGCAGGTGAACTCTGATAGAGGCATTGGCATGGCAAGTGTACCCATTACTGCTGATTGACTGGTAAAAGGCTGGTTTTGTTAAATATTTGACTAGGCCAATTGACTCTAATTGATCAGGACATTGCCCAGAGAAATTAACCTGCAAATGGCTGTCACCTATTTTGTTGAGTTGAAATGGGCAAAGAAGAACATATATAGATATATATATATATATATATACATATATACTCTTGTACATACAAATACACCACACTTTGTACTGACTCAAAATCCTAAATTTGACAGCATAGTTCCTTGCACATTCCAGGTTATCCACTAAATGCCCAATTGCAAAATTACGTTTAATTTTAGAACATGGTTATGACAGTTGCAACCCTGGGCTGGTTGGATAAAGATATAATACCTTGCTTGTGAGCAGCTGAAAGGATTTGCTATTTGGAACAATCTGCTAATGTTTCCAGATGTATGTCCTATATGCCTGGCATTACACTAGCACCCAAATTCATATAGCACATGGCTCAAGCAGACTGCCTTTTTGGCTTGACAGCAACATCCTGTTAGTGGCAAACACTCTCTTGTATTGCTACTGCATAGTAATAGTGTATTGCTCACGCTTTTCTTTGAGGTGCCTTACCCTTTACAGATAATCTGAAATAGACGGGGTACTCTTTTGGGCCTCCCATGAGTTTGAGAGAAGTAATTTCATCAGGGTGCCCATTATCCATCAGTATGGCTTCGTGCCTTTATTTACTTTTGGTTTGTATGGTGAACAAATGGTTTGGGGCCTATTATGAAGCTGCTTATCAAGCCAATCATAGAATGTGAAACTAGGAATCCCACCAAGCAAATGTCGGCAGTAGATGACCCCACTGGCCAGTTTCTCAACTAGGACTTTGAGGCAAGGAAAATCATTCGACTGTGTTCCATTTCAAACATGAATTTGAGTGTAGGATTGAACACATTAGGACATGTAAGAAAATTATTTCATCCAGCTGTGGATTCCAAAATAGCAAATGTATTACCACAGCAGAGATGTGCAATAAGTAGAAAGTTAGAGGTCATTCCTATGAAGACATTTTTCATGGAACACAATGTTATTTGTGAGTGCTGGGCCCAGTGGGGAATCCCATGGCAACATCATCCTTTATTTGGGCACATGAGGTGTCAAAGCACTCCTGTGTGGGAGTGATACTAGTGCCAACTCCATGATATGACTGTCAGCATGGAAATTTTAAAATGGTGACCTTGATTTGATTGAATGTCTGCATTTATTTACATGCCCTTTTTTTTCTTTCAAAATCCTAATTCCTGATTTTTATCCTAATTCCCTTTTTGAAGATGGACAGAATGATGGTAGGGAAAGTAAGTAGCAGGTTTGAGCTTTAGGATGAGTAGAAGGATTTTGGAAAGACTGGATGGTTATGGGCTTAACCGGTGCAAGGGTAAGTTGTAATTTTTTTCTAATAAAGTTGTATTGGAAGTATGGTGGCTTTGTGGGGGTGAAAGAAGTGGCATCCTGATGTTTCAAGGTAGAGGCCAGCATTATTGAGGGGTATAGTGGTGTTGCAGCATTGGGCAGAAGTTGGAGTTTGGGAGGGTTTTGGAGGGAGACGCTGTCCTGTGGTATAATAAATGAGTGCTGAGTAGAGCCTGGCATGCAAACACCAAGAGGCAGGTCATAGCGTTTGAATAAAACTGAACTTCTCCTGGGGCTGGGACTAAAGCTTAAGTGCCAGTGAATTGAGGAGAGAGGTGCAGGTAAGAGGCCATCTAAATCCTGAAATATGTAGTGCTTGAGTGAACAGTGGTACCTTATCCTGAAGAAAAGATTAGGAAGAGTAGGAAGTGGAATTAAGTAAAACAAATGAATAACAATAAGGCATTGTTGCATTGAGTGCTACAGGCAAATGTTACTGGAAAATCTGTTTTTGTTCTCACAGGCAATTTGCACTATAAACTAGACAATACATTTCAGAGTATGGGATGTTGTCCTATCATGTTCCTTCTGTATTTGTCATTATGATGTAACATGTGATGTTGGTCAAACAGGAGCTTGGTCTTTAAGTGCAGAAGACAGAAAAAAATCACATGGTGCTTTCTTTTCCCAAAGTTAAATTTTATTCCCATCTACATTTGGGGAAAAAATAAACACCCTTGGTTGAATGTTACAATGTCTTATAAAAGCTTAATATCTCAACATTCAAGATTGAAGACTGGACTTTGGGGAGCCAAACAGTCATCAGTTGGAGTTGCCACTTCTTCCACACTCATGGTAGTGGAAAATTTGGAACTTTCTCTCCATGGTAGGGCTGTGGCTGCTGGAGATCAACAGACAGACAGCTTTTTGTTAGTGAAGGTATCAAAGAATATGGGACAAAACTAGCTAAATAATTCGTGATTCAGGCCAACTGTGAATAGTTATATTCTCAAGGGGCTGCAAATCTCTTCCTTTTCTAATTACTCCAAAGTTCCCATATTAGATCCAACTATATCTTGACTGTCTCTTCAGGCTCTTTTCTGGCATAATTACCTGACTTCCAAATTATTTTAAATACTTTCCACCATGACTAAATTGGGTTGGGATATCTGGTCGGCATGGACAGGTTGGACCGTAGGGTCTGTTTCCGTGCTGTACGTCTCTATGACTCTATGAATGCACTTGCCCCATTCTACTACTTTATCTCATAATTATTTTAACACTGCTATCATTGTAAACTTTTCATTGTACTCCAGTATTCCTGTGCCAGTGCACATGGCAATAAAAGTTCATTCTAATTCTAATTCACGGTACTTTGAGTTTTTCCAGTTTCTTTCACAGACATTTGCACACATTCATTGAGTCACGCAGCACAGAAACAGACTGTGTGGTCCAACTCATCCACGCTGACCAAGTTTCCTAAACTGACCTAGTCCCATTAGCCTGCATTTGGCCTACATCCCTCTAAACCTTTCCTATCCATGTACCTGTCTAAATGTCTTTCAAATGTTGTAATTGTACCAGCCTCCACCACCTCCTCTGACAGCTCACCCTCTGCATGAAAACAGATTCATTTGAAATCTTTCCCCTCTCACCTTAAACATACACCCTCTAGTTTTGGACTCCCCTACCCTGGGGAAAAGACCTTGGCTATTCAACTTATCTATGCCCCTCATGATTTTATCAACTTCCATAAAGTCACTCCTCAGCCAGAAGATCCATCTCAGCCTCTTCCTCAGGTTCCCAGGAATACAAATGCAAATCTTCAGCAAATCCAGTTCACTTCACATGATATCAAGAATGGGTGGAGGTATTGGATACAGCACAGGCTATGACGCTGAAGGTTCCAGCTATAGTGCAGAAGACTTGTGCTATAGAACCTATGTGCTCCTGTGCTATTTCAGCACAGTTGCAACACTGGCCTGTACACAGCAATGCAGAACATTGCCCAGATGTGCCCTGTGCACAAAAAAAGCAGGAAAAATCGAGCCCAGACAAACACCACCCCATCAAACAACTCTCAATCATTAGCAAAGTGATGGAAGGTGTCATCGACAGAGCTATCTAGCCACAAATGTTCAACAATAACCTGCTCAATTTTGGTTTTGTCAGGACTGCTCAGCACCTGACCTTAATTCTACCTTGTAACAAATTTGAATAAACAAACTGAATTCAAGATGGGAGGTAAAGGTGCCTGCCATATTATTAAGGCCACATTTGACCGATTGCATCATTAAAGAGTCCACTAAAACTGCATTCAAATAGACTTGGTTGTTGGTGGTGGTGGGGATCTTAATGTCAGTTGGAATCACGTCTGGCACAAAGGAAGGTGGTTGTGGTTCTTGGGAATCAGTCATCTCAGCTCCAATTCACCTCTGCAGGAGTTCCTCAGGGTAGTGTCCTCGGCCCAACCATCCTCAGCTGATTCATCAGTGACCTTCTCTCCATCATAAAGTCAGAAATGGAATCTTTACCAATGATTGTACAATGTTCAGCATGATTCTTGACTCCTCAGACACTGAAGCAGTCCACAGCCAAATAAATGCAGCAAGACTTAGATAATGTCCAGGGTTGGGCTGAAAAGAGGCAAGTAACATTCACACTATGCAAGAGTCAGACAATAACTATCTCCAATAAGAAAGAATCTAGCTATTGTCCCTTAACATTATGTAATATTACCATCACTAAATACCCTACTATCAACATTTGTGGCTTACAGTTGACCAGAAACTGAACTGAAACATTCACATAAATACGGTTACTACAGGAGAGTGTCAAAGGCTAGGAATTCAGCAATCAGTACTTCACTTTCTGTCTCACAAAATCCTGCCCATTATCTGAAAGGTCCAAGTCAGGAGTGTTATGGAATACTCCCCATTGGCCAGGGTGAGTGCAGCTTCAACAACTCTCAAGTCACTCGACTTCATCCATGACACCTGACTGGCACCTTACCCATCATCCTTGTTTGGCATCTTCAATATTCATTCCCTCCAAAACCAACTCACAATGGCAGCTGTGTGCACCACCTGCAAGAAATACTGAAACAGATTTTAACTTTCCAAACATAGACTGGGACTACCATAGTGTTAAGGATTTAGATGGAGAGGAATTTGTTAAGTGTGTACAAGAAAAGTTTCAGACTCAGTATGTAAATGTACCTATGAGAGAAGGTGCAAAACTGGACCTACTCTTGAGAAATAAGGCAGAATAGGTGACTGAAGTGTCAGTGGGGGAACATTTTGCGGCCAGAGATGATACTTCCTTTAATATTAATTGAGTGATGGAAAAGGATAGACCGGATCGAAAAATTGAAGTTCTAAATTGGAAGAAGACCAATTTTGACGGTATTAGGCAAAAACTTTCAAAAGTTGATTGGGGCAGATGCTCGCAGGTAAAGGCATGGCTGGAAAATGGGAAGCCTTCAAAAATGACATGCTAAGAGTCCAGAGATAGTATATTCCTGTTAGGGTGAAAGGCAAGGCTGATAGGTGTAGGGAATTCTGGGTGACTACAGAAACTTTGGTTTTGGTCAGGAAAAAGAAGGAAGCATACATCAGGTATAGACAGCAGAGACCAAGTGAATTCTTAGAAGAGTATTAAGGCAGTAGGAATATACTTAAGAGGGAAATCAGGAGGGCAGAAAGGGGACATGAAATAGCATTGGCAACTAGAGTTAAGGAGAATCCAAAGGGTTTTTATAAATACATTCAGGACAAAAGGGTAACTAGGGAGAGAATATGGCCCCTCAAAGATCAGCAAGGCAGCCTTTGTGTGGAGCTGCAGGAGACGAGTATTTTGCATCAGTGTTTTCTGTGGAGAAGGGCATGGAAGATATAGATGTAGGGAAATAGATGGTGATAACTTGAAAAATGTCTATATTACAGAGGAGGAAGTGCTGGATGTTTTAAAATGCAAAAAAGTGGATTAATTCCTAGGACTGGATCAGGTGTACCCTAGAACTCTGTGAGAAGCTAGGGAAGTGATTGCTGGGCCCTTTACTGAGATATTTGTAACATCAATAGTCACAGGTGAGGTGCCGGAAGACTGGAGGTTGGCAAACGTGGTGCCACTGTTTAAGAAGGGCAGTAAGGACATGCCAAGGAACTATAGACCGGTGAGCCTGACGTCGCTGGTGGGCAAGTTGTTGGAGGGAATCCTGAGGGACAGGATGTACATGTATTTGGAAAGGCAAGGATAGTCAACATGGCTTTGTGTGTGGGAAATCATGTCTCACAAACTTGATTGAGTTTTTTGAAGAGGTATCGAAGAGGATTAATGAGAGCAGAGCAGTGGACGTGATCTACATGGACATCAGTAAGGTGTTCGACAAGGATCCCCATGGGAGACTGGTTAGCAAGGTTAGATCTCATAGAATACAGGGAGAACTAACAATTTGGATACAGAACTGGCTTGAAGGTAGAAGACAGAAGGTGGTGGTGGAAGGTTGTCTTTCAGACTGCAGGCCTGTGACTGATGATGTGCCACAAGGATCAGTGCTAGGTCCACTGCTTTTTGTATTTTATATAAAGTTTGCAGATGACACCAAAATTGGAGGTGTAATGAACAGTGAAGAAGGTTACCCCAGAGTACAATTGGATCTTGACCAGATGGGACAATGGGCTGAGAAGTGGCAGATGGAGTTTAATTTAGATAAATGTGAGGTGCTGCATTTTGGAAAGGCAAATCAGAGCAGGAATTATGACACTTAATGCTAAGTTCCTAAGGAATGCTGCTGAACAAAGAGCCCTTGGAGTGCAGGTTCATAATTCCTTGAAAGTAGAATCGAAGGTAGATAGGATAGTGAAGAAGGCAATTGGTATGCTTTCCTTTATTGGTCAGAGTATTGAGTCTAGGAGTTGGGAGGTCATATACAGGACATTGATTAGGCCACTTTTAGAATATTGTGTGCAATTCTGGTCTCCCTCCTGTCAGAATGATGTTGTGAAACTTGATAGGGTACAGAAAAGAATAACTAGGATGTTGCCAGGGTTGGAGGGTTTGGGCTGAAGGGAGAGGTTGAATAGGCTGGGGCTGTTTTCCCTGGAGGGTTGGAGGCTAAGGGGTGACCTTACAGAGGCATATAAAATCATGTGGGGCATGGATAGGATAGATAGACAAGGTCTTTTCCCTGGGATTGGGGAGTCCAGAATACAGGGCATAGGTGTAGGGTGAGAGTGAAAAAAAATTAAAAAGGACCTAAGAGGCAACTTTTTCACACAGAGCATGATGGCTGTATGGAATGAGCTGCCAGAGGAAGTGGTAGAGACTAGTACAATTATAGCATTTAAAAAGCATCTGGATGGGTATATGAATAGGAAGGGTTTAGAGGGATATGGGCCAAATGCTAGCAAACGTGACTAGATTAAGTTAGGATATCTGGTTGGCATGGATGAGTTGGACCAAAGAGTCTGTTTCTGTGCTGTACATCTCTATGACTTTGTGACTCTAACTACACAAAACTGCATGACTGCATCTTGCAAACTCATGTCCTCTATCACCTTGAAGGACAAAGGCAACAGACACATGGAAACAACATGGCCTGCAATTTCCTCTCCTAACAGCAACCCACCATCTTGGTTTGAAACTATATTCAACTCCTTCAATGTCAAAATCCCGGAACTTCCCAACTTAATTGCACCAATGGACTGCAGCAATTCAAGAAAGCATCTCATCGCCATTTTCTGAAGGACAACTAAGGCTGGACAACAACAGAGTGTCTGTTCCCAGTGCAGATCACCATTCAAAGATCTTCACAAACGCTGTTTTGTGCTTTTATAAAAATGACTCCATGGCTGTTATGAATTTTCTGTTATGAACTGAAAAGGTGTGCTGCCTTCAGAGGAACAACACCACATTGATGAAGTGGGTTGAGCAGTTACAATATCAAATATAAGACAAACAGCAGCAGATTTTAACAAGTCATGCATCTGAGCCCATTGCAGTGGTCCCATTGATACTTACTGATCCCACTTAAAGTAATCATTCATCAAAGACAATAACTATTCATTTGTACCATTTAGTGTAAATTGTCAGACCAATTTGGAGTTAAGCCCTTAGTTGACTTCAGAACAAAGCTGTTTTCGATTGGGAGTTGTGACAAATGCAGCCAGCTGTTGAGTAATGAACTCCAGATTGTGAACTATTTCACTGGTGGAAAATGGATTGTGATTTTGTGCAGGTGCTCCACCTAATGGCACTGGCTACAAAAGCAGCCAGGCAATAAACGCTGGCCTGCCCAATGATGCCAACATTCCATGGATGAAAATAATAATTACTTGCACAAGTGCAGACATTTAGATATTTACATATCTTTCACAAGTCAATGAAAGTGATCAGGAGTAAGAATCCACTGTGATAAGACTTTTGCCTTACTCAAGACTATGACTGATTATATGAGAATATATAAAGCGGGCCGTTGTGGACTTGTTGGGCCGAAGGGCCTATTTCCACACTGTAAGTAATCTAATCTAACAAAAAAGGAACAGCAGTAGGCTCCTTGAACCTGCTCTGCCATATGACCATGACTCGTCGTCTTCTTCAACTTGGCTCCCCTAGATATTCATTCTCTGAGAGATCAAAAATCTATTGATCTTGATGTTAAACAACATCAACAATGGAAAATCTACAGTCCCCTGCATAAAGATTTCCAAAGACGTATTAACAAATAAGTTTTCCTTCATCTTAGTACTAGGTATTGTCCTGTTATCCTGAAACTGTATTTTTGTGTTCAAGACTCCCCCAGTCAGGGAAAATGACTTCTCAGAGTCATCGTTACCCCAATCCCTATCTAAAGTTTCAGCTTGTGGGCAGCACAGTGGCTCAGTGGTAAGCACTGCTGCCTCACAGCACCAGGGATCTGCGTTCAATTCCAGCCTTGGGTGACTATTTGTGTGGGGTTTGCACATTCTCCCTGTGTCTGTGTGGGTTTCCTCCGGGTGCTCCAGTTTGCTCCCACAGTCCAAAGGTGTGCAGGTCAGATGGATTGGCTATGCTAAATTGCCCGTAGTGTTCAGGGATGTGTAGGTTGGGTGCATTAGTCAGGAGTAAATGTAGAGTAGTAGGATAGAAGAATGGGTCTGGGTGGGTTGCTCTCCAGAGGGTTGATGTGGACTTGTTGGGCTGAAGGGCTTGTTTCCATACTGCAGGGATTCTATATTCTTGCGCTTTTCCGGCATGCCCACTTTTTGCGGAACCTCTTTCTGAAAATGTGACAATAGATTGTCATCTTTATTGACCAGGAGAAAGTGAGGACTGCAGATGCTGCAGATCAGAGCTTAAAAATGTGTTGCTGGAAAAGCGCAGCAGGTCAGGCAGCATCAAAGGAACAGGAGAATCGACGTTTTGGGCATAAGCCCTTCTTCAGGCATTCATCTGATGGAGTGAATCACCTGAAATCGATGTGATGCATGATGGATGTGCAAGTAATCTATTCTGTCAGGTGACTGTTGTGATGGGAGCCCTATCATTTATATCTATTTAATTGTATTTCAAAATAGTTGGCAGGTGATTGTTGTTACTTCTTTTTAAGAAACACAAGGACAGAGTCTCATTGGAACAGTGATTTAACTCCAACATTTTGTCAGACAGCAGATGACTGTGAACCCCTGTTGTACAAATAACAAGGTGTTTATATTGTTAGATCTATGACAGGTAGAGTAAACAAGTAATGCAAATTTATTTTAGATTAGAAGAGTCGTGTTTGAGCAAGTTGTTTTTATTTCATTCAATGTTCACTTGAGATGAATATTTCATTTCTTTTGTAGAAGAAAGATTCAGGACAGTTCGGGGAAGAAGTGTCTTCAGCAGAAATACTTATTTTTTTGAAACCTTCAAGCCAGGAGAACTTGATTAGAAATCAACAGGTTATTAGGACTGAGAAAGCTTGGGTTGTCAGATTTGTGAAGAATGAGTTGATTGAGAAAAGAGTGATCACAAGGAAACAAGCAGTTAAATGAAATGCCAGGAGTTGCAATAATGGGTGTAGTTTCACTAGATTAAGTCTCTGTAATGGATAGTTTTAGAAAACTGTTTGAAATTTTGTTTTGTGAGATCATTCTAACTGTCTTCTATATTTGAAAAGGCTGATTTTTAATTTCTTTTATGTACTGTAATAAATTTCTGTACTGTTATTAATGGATACCCACAGTCTTATATGTATATGTTCCAATGATTAAGCATCATGTTAACCAACTGAACAAAGCAAAAGTCAATGGAGCCAGGCTTCATCTAGGATCTGACTTGTCCATCCACTGGGATCATAATGCTACCCAGACTCTGAAAGCAAACCTCCTCCTATTTTGAGACCTTTTTCTGTCTCTTAAGTTCCTGCGTTCCTAACATGAATTGGTCCATTTAATTTCTTTGACGGCTGAGCCACACTTACTGTTTTGGTGATCAACTCTGTCAAACATCATCTGGTGTGGCTCGGAATGTCCACTGTAGCAGGACTGTCCCAGTCTTATTTGCTACAGGTAGAGGTAATGGGATTGAGATAATTCAGGATTCCTTCATAATATACAATGCACCACTTGTCTTTTATAAGGACCACTATACTTCTAGGATTAATTGGGCTGCAAGCTGCATTGAACCTCCGTGTGATACCATTGATTTGTGTTTAAATGGGGGACTGTTTTCCTGACCAAAAACCTAAGGAAACACATTTTCATATAGGAGGTATTAACAAGGACAAGTGATGGGGCTTGTGTGAATCAAATTTACATTGGCCTATTTTGTGCCTACTTCTACAAGACAAAAATGGTAAATACGTGTTCACATTTCCCTTTGAATGCATATAATTTGGAATACCACTAACCATATAATTCCATATGATGACTACTGAGCCCTGTTATTAGTTGCTTTCCAACTAACACCTGGTCTCTTATGCCATCTGTGAATATTAAATAAATGTCTTTCTTTCTTTGATGCGAGCATTAAGTTATAAATAGTAACACAAGCAAAGATAAAGCTGAAAATCATGAGTTTTAAGAGGATTGTTGAACTGTATGTAACATAAAAAGCATGATAACCTTCAAACAAAGAGAAATCGTGAACGAGAATTGCATATTCCATTGTAGGTATTCTTAGATTTTTCTTTTTTCCTGTTACGAATTCTTAGAGGTTACTTCTATATTTTGTTTGTGTCTTGCTGTTTATTATTTATTTAAAAAAAAGTATTAATTGCTTTGGAAACATGATTTATTATCTTTGCACCCAGATGTTTATATCACACTATTTACCGTTGACTGAAATTGGTTTAGAAGTTTTGAAGTTGTATGTGTCTTAACTCGGTTACATTTTTAGCTGTGAACAGATGGCCATTATTACATGCACAGAGAAAAAAAAAACCTGAAATAAAAAGGTGCTGAATATTCACCATGTTTTGGTTGCATTAGTGCAGGCAGAAGCTCATTGCAGGACTGGTGAAAGAATCGGGGAAATTACTGCAGGTAAAGGCCGGAGTTGAAGTGTCGTACCTACTTTTGTGCAGGGATGTTGAATTTCAAAGCATTTACTCTACATAATGACTAAAAAATTAACCTACGATCCCATCTTATTATTTACCAATTGACATGACACAGGTAAAGATACCATAGCCCAGAGTACTATTTTGTCATGAGAGAGAGAGAGAGAGAGAGAGAGAGAGAGAGATGACTGGGATGTGTGTAAACAGAAGGTCACTAGCTTTAGGCAAGATTGAGAAGGATGGGTCTTCGTGGTGACCTGAGCCTGGTACAGGAGTCAAGCCGACACTGTTGGCATAACTCTTCATCACAAACTAGCTGCCCTGCCAAATGAGCAAACCAAGCCCCCAGATGACACAGTAGTGTGGCACAGTGGTTAGCACTGCTGCCTCACAGTGCCAGAGACCCGGGTTCAATTCCCGCCTCAGGCGACTCTCTGTGTGGAGTTTGCACATTCTCCCCGTGTCTGCGTGGGTTTCCTCCGGGTGCTCCGGTTTCCTCCCACACTCCAAAGATGTGCAGGTCAGGTGAATTGGCTATGCTAAATTGCCCGTAGTGTTAGGTAAGGGGTAGATGTAGGGGTATGGGTGGGTTGCGCTTCGGCGGGGCGGTGTGGACTTGTTGGGCCGCAGGGCCTGTTTCCACACTGTAAGTAATCTAATCTAATCTAATGACACAGTAGTGGTCAATTTCAAGTATAAATCAGTGCTATGGAGGCAGATGCCATTCAGACCCCACCATTCTCTACAGAACTTGATGTTAGGAAACTTAAGCTCCTAGCTCTCTTTAGATGCTCCAACATGCACCCAACAACGTGAACACATTGGGGGGAAAATGCATTCACTGCCAAGCAGATAGAAGTCAATATTAAAGGGGGTGGAGGGGGAGAGATACATGTTGAAGTGATTGGGGCATGGTCAGCCAGCTGGACCTCATAAAACATGAGCTCCCTGACTGAGGCTATTAATCTGGTCCAATCAGGGAGACCTGGTTGACATAGATGTTGATACTCTGGTGCTTGACTCAGTACTACAGTCAAGGACTGTTCATTTGTAAATAAAGTGTGAAATGGTGATGGGATACCAGTCTCTCTAGGGCTACTTCACAGGGCCAGAGGAACAATTTGTGAGGCCACTACAAGTCTCCTTGATTATAGTCTATGGCAACCTAAATATTCAATGGGATGTTTGCAGTCGGGGATGGGGATAGGGAACCTATGGAAGCAGGGTGAGGTGTTGACAGGAATGTTTTTTTTAAGACATCCTTATATGATTGATCACCTCTGCCCAACTGCCACTAGTTTCTCTTGGATTGGAGATTATGTGGGTTTACAGTGAGTTAAAATGTTGTATGGATTCCTATGATATAATTGGATACACTGCCATCTTTAAAATTAGACCTTAAGAATCCTCTGGGCCAGGTAAACCACTCAAGCCTGATGTAGTGATTATAATGAGGTCAGCCAGGTGGACCTCACAGAATGAGTTCCTGATTGGGACTGTTAACCTGGTTCAATTGGAGAGCCTTAACTGACAGATATAAACAGGAGTATCTGAAGTTCTGTTCACTCTGAGAGCTGGCTTTGAGGGAGCTGGATCTGTGTCAAGGGCTTTCTACATGTAAATAAAGGGTAACTTGGTAATGGGATACTGGCCTCTGTGGAGTTATTTCACCATCTCCCACTCCCCAGACCACTGGCCAAATTGATCACAATCCTTTTATTAAAAAAAAACAGGAGTATCTGAGGTTCTGTTCACTCTGAGAGCTGACTTTGAGGGAGCTGGATCAATATCAAGGACTCTCCATGTGTAAATAAAGGGTGACTTGGTGACGGGGTACCGGCCTCTGAGTTTGGGGGGTGTGGGTGGGGCTTGTGGGGGCGCTTGAGGGAGCATGAATTGCGTGAATCACCCTCATCACCTTCCCTCCTCGATCACCACCTCCAGCATCAACCCAGCATGTTCGTTGATAGGGCTTCTGGATGACTTGAGAGACTCACAACATTTTGAAAATTTGATTGCTGTTTGCTTGATGCAAATAAATAGTGCAGTTTGCCACATTTTGCGATATGCTGTATCAATTGTTGCCTGTGGTTTGATGAAGGATCAGCCTTTAGACACATCTTCGCAGTGAGTCAATTTCCCACTTTCCTGCTGCATACCAGAGTGAATTGTTCTGGTGCAATTTGGGAAAGTTCTATACCTTCTGGGATTGGTTTTAAACCCATGCTTGGACCGCTATGTCTGTTCACAATAAAGATCTTAAATTTGGATAGTCTCAAAAGGGTAAGTAAACACAGAAAATGCTGGAGAAACTCAGCAGGTCTGGCAATATCTGCAGAGAGAGAATCAGCGTTAATGTCTCAAGTCTTCTTCAAAGATCAAAAATAATGACACTAAATAATAATTTAAATTTATTGGACTGCTGAAGCTTCAGCAAAGGCATGCTATTTAATTATTAAGGCACTATTTAATTGTTTATTGCATCTAACCTGGCAAAACCTTGTACTGGCACTGGGGCTGCATTTGCTCGTGCTGACTTTCATCAGATTGTGTGTTTTAAAGTTATTTAAAAATTAACATCTCACTGCATAATGCCACGAGTGCAAATTTTAAAGAGCTAGGTTGCTGACAAAATGTTTAAACAGAAGGAACACAGCTGTTTGATATGAATATTCACAAATCTATTTCCAACTCCAAGACTACCCAATTTCCCCACGTAGGTGTGAAGTTGTGTCTCTACTGCCCAAGGGATAGGATTGTCGGTGTATCGAAGACACAGAGAACAGTCATCAACCAATGTTAGTAACAACAGAGAAAGATGTGCTGGTCTGAATAAGCTGGCATCAAAGGTTTTCCAGCTGTATTTCAGCTGAGCAAGTTTGACAAACCTGCACGCCCAATGCATGATACTAGATAACATTTGCAGAGTACAATTTACATACTGACAATGAAGGAGTGTGGTTCTTTATTAATATGTTGGTGTCCCAAATAGTGTGTGTGTGTAAGAGAGAGAAAGAGAAAGCATTCATGTAGTAGTCAATTAAGATTTAAAAGGGTGACAAATCATGAGCTGCAGGCCTGCAATTTCCTTTGATATGTTGCTCATGAGCATTGCTACTTCATGGAAATGTATGACGATTCAGTCACCCTCACCCTCACTAAGTCATAACAGGCATGAAATTAGCGGGCTGCAGAGTGCAAGAACAAAAGCAAATTCTGTAATCATACAAAAACAGAATGTGCTCGATTATAAAAGAGACCTAAGGGGCAACGTTTTCACTCAGAGGGTGGTACGTGTATGGAATGAGCTGCCAGAGGATGTGGTGGAGGCTGGTACAATTACAACATTTACAAGGCATCGGGATGGGTATATGAGTAGGAAGGGTTTGGAGGGATATGGGCCGGGTGCTGGCAGGTGGGGACTAGATTGGGTTGGGATATCTGGTCGGCATGGACGGGTTGGACCGAAGGGTCTGTTTCCGTGCTGTACATCTCTAACACTCCAAGACTCTATACTGGAATTTCTATGCTTTAGATCTGTTCTAGATTTCCAGTATCTCCAGTATCTTTACATTTGTGTTAAATCCATGCTCAATTTTGCCAAAAGCTACACGCATTTTAGGAAAATTTCAGATATCAAGCATATCTGCATTTCTTTTTATTTATGTGATTTGATTCACTTTCTTCTCCCTCTGTGAGTTATTGACCAGCTCCTATTTACTCTTGATTGAGTTATTAGCCCACTTGATATTTGCTTGCCTTTTCACCCTGTTCACTCTGTCTACCCTTAGGGTGGCATGATGGCTCAGTGGTTAGCACTACTGTCTCCCAGTGCCAGGGACCTGGGTTTGATTCCACCCTCAGGTGACTGTCTGTGTGAAGTTTGCACATTCTCCCTGTGTCTGCATGGGTTTCCTCCGGGTGCTTCAGTTTCCTCCCACAATCCAAAGATAGCAAGTTAGATGAATTGCCCATGCTAAATTGCCTGTAGTGTTCAGGGATGTGTAGGTTAGGTGCATTAGTCAGGTGTATGTCGGGGAATGGGTTTGGGTGAGTTTCTGTTTGGAGGGTCAGTGTGGATTTGTTGGGCCAAAGGGCCTGTTTCCACATTGTAGGGATTCTTAAAAAAATGTTCTAAAAAAATCCTCTGTCACCGCTTTCAATGGATTGTCACCTTGCTGTGGTGGAGAGTATTGACTATTCCATTGCTCCCAAGAATGATGCTATCAGGAACTCTGAACTCCTGGCAGTAAGGTCAGAGGGGAGAAACAAGACAAAAATCAATCCAAAGCAATCCTCAAGAGGATCCAGTTGGAAGATACTTGTGTGACATTAACAGTTGTGAAGGAAAACTGCAGCAGTACAGAAATTCTTACGCTTTGAGGTTCACTTGCTCCTGGAACTGGATCTACTTTCTGTCAATGACTTTGTGTTGAAAACAAAAAGTGCTGGAAATCACAGTGGGTCAGGCAGCATCCATGGATCGAGAATAAGCTAACATTTCGAGTCTAGCTGATTCTTCAGCAGAGCCCGATGAAGGTACCTGATAACTCAAGGAACCTGAAGAGTCATCTGGACTCGAAGCATTGGCTTGTTTTCTTTTTGTTTTCAGCACAGATTCAAGCATCTGCAGTAATTTGTTCCTACATTGTATTTAAATTACTGTGTGCCAGGCGATTTGCAACAGCATTGCCATGTCAAAACATGTCCCGCAAAAGTATAACCTAGAGAAATTTATCTACATCCTTTTCCTTATGGTCTTTACTTCTATGCTCTTCTTTTCTTATCTACTTTGTTGATCTCTCTTTCCCTATCTGCATTGGTCTTTCAAGTAATGATTTGTTAGCGCTGAGTAAAATTCTAATTGAAAACTGAATCCACGTTTTCAGATGACGTGTCCTTGAACTCTCAGCTATTTTTGCTCTTACTTCACACATGAGAATCTTCCTCCTCACCTTTCTTGTAAAATGTCACAAATTTGTGATCCCACTTCCGTGCTGCAACAAATGGGGAATGTGGATACTTTTATTTTATTGGCTACTTGCACATCAGTGCTGTGAGATCTTGGGTAACTACACTAAAATGGATGTGAGTCTGTACCAGAACCTATGGTAAACAATTGGAAATTGCAAAATTTGCCATACACTGTGCTGGCAAGCTCGGCTTAAGAGCATGCACGTGTATAAAAAGCTAATCCTCTCATCCAAATGCAATTTTCTTTAAGGCAGCAGAATTTTTCACAACCAGTTACATTTTTATTATTAATACCATTCTAACCACAAATAGCTGTATACATCAGACAAACAACACTTTTTCCAATACTGTAGGAGTGAACGCTAAAGGCTTCATTGAATATGCTGGTCATGTGAGGCTATGTCAGTATCTAATGGGGCTGGCTGTCAGTCTCAGTGCATTCTGTACCTGCTCAAAAAAAAAACATGGAATATGATGCAGAACGAGGGGATTGTTCCAATCAGGTTATCTGACTAGTGAGTAACCATAGGAATGGAAGTGGACAATCCATGGAAAGCGGTGACAGAGCATGGCGGACAGGGTGAACAGGCAAGAAAATATCAAGTGGGACAATAACTCAGCCAAGTGCAAAATAAAAGACAGTCAATAATTCGAAGAGAGAAATGAAAATGAATCAAATCACATGAATAAAAAGAAATACAGAATGTTTGAGATCTGAAATTTTCCCAAGATGTGAGTACAATTTTGCGAAATTGAGCATGGATTTTAACACAAATGTTAAATATTGCAGTGATACATTATTTTCTTTCCTTCTCTTTCTTCTTTCTTTCTCTCTCAATTTTTCAAAAAGATGGTATACTTTGTGGATCAGGAATTATATCGGGGATCCAATGGTGGGCAGGCTAGAACCTATCACTGAATCATCAGGACAAAGGGAATTTTCGGCTGCCGGGTATAGACTGACCTGCGCTTTGAAATAACTGTTTTAATAAAATGGAAAATATTGCCAGTTCAGCTGTCTTACTAGCAACTCACTGTCAAAATAGAGGCAGTGTGTTGTTTTGACACAGCATCGCTGAGAATGCATATCCTCATTCTTTTGTGTTTTCATTAGCTTTTCTGTCACTGCTGAGAAAAATGATTTACAATTGAAGTGACGAAAGCTTTTGGATGCAACAACTTTTCTGATTGGGCTCTGCTTATTTTTGTTTAATACGTGGAAGCATGAGGGTGATATTGAAAGGTTGGTGTGTGCATTTCTCCCAGGAAGTACTTGCAAAAGGAGTTGCTTGCTCACACTGATATCAACATAATGTTTTCTTGATGTAAACAGAATTTCAAAGCAGGTTAAGAAGTACTCCTCACTGCTTTGTCCAAGAAAAGTAACTGACTGGATTTTCAGCAAATTTGGATTAAAGAGTTCAATGGTGTATATAATGATAGTTGCGGCTAGGTCAATTGTTGGTGCAATTTTGTACATTGCTTAAAGGTGCCCTCTCTTTTGTCACTTGCCTATGTAAAGTTTGCATCATGGCAAGACAACACTTCCATGCTGTTATGAACTTAGAACCTATTAGTTCAAACAGATTTCAGAAAGGCATCATACCTTAAGACAGTTAGATTACATCACAACACATGATGCTCCAGTACAAGACCTCTCCATCTTACCATCTACATAAGCATATAACTCAGACTGTAAATATAAGTCTGACGTGTTGTATTATATAATTAGTTGTTAACAAACTTCCAGATATCTGTCTCAATAAAGACCTGATTCCCTGTGTTAATATGTAGAAAACCATAAGCAATTCCAATGTTCCTTTAATATGGCAGAATCAAAGTGCAAGATTTCATCCTACAACTTCATATCAGAATTAAATATAAATTTACCACAGATCAAATCCAGTGATCTGTCACATTCTGCAAGGGAGGGTTCAGAGGAATATGGGCCAAATGGGACTAGATTAATTTAGAAGGTCTAGTCGATATGGACAAGTTGGACTGAAGGGTCTGTTTCCATACTGTATGTCTCTAAGACTCTAGCCCAATAGTGTTAGCTGTGTGCCAAAGTCTGATTTGGAAGCAAAGAAAATAGGAGTGGCTATAGACCATTTGGCCGTTCAAGCCTGCTCCACCATTCATTATGATCTTGGCTGGTCATCCAACTCAGTAGCCTGATCCAGCTTTTCCTCCATATCTTAGGATCTGTTATGACATGGAGCTGAACCCTTCTGCTAATTTCTGCACCCAGAAAAGCTCACCTTGCCTCATAATCTGTTAAAATATAAGTGACAGAGAACTCCCAAATTCTACTATTTAAAGAAAGTAACATCAGTTTATTTTTTAACTCTGAAAGTGAACATTAAACAACTGTTCACAACTCTAAGCCCCCCTTTCTCTTAACTGCTTACTACCTGCCTCCAATTCTATAACAATATGCTGTTCCAACAAGACACTTATTAAAATTACATCAAATTAATTTCAAAACCACACAGCCACTGTCATCTTCTGTGACTTCACTCTTCCACCTGCTGAATTCCCTGAGTCATCTTCTTTCTTTTTACTGTGAGTATATTTTGTATGACAAGGTACCTTTGATAGAGAGTGTTTCCTAATTTCTTGGATCTATCTTGATGCAATTGGTCTCTCTCCAATTTGAAAATGTCTGCATTTTTGTATCCCCCAACATCGGATCTTCTCATTGGTTCAATGTTGGCAAAACAATAAATTCAAACTTGATTGGGTTTTAGTATCCTGGGGCAGAATTTAAACTGAGTAAATTAGAATTGTTGTCAAAACTGCAGCCAAAACTCAGTTATCCATTTCACAGCCAAATGTTGCATATTTTCAATTTTCCAGTACACTCTGGGCCTGCCATTGAGTCATATACACAGGTGCTTGTAATCTCTCAGTTCAGATCAGTATTCACTCTCTCTTAAAGGTACAGTACACACCTTCAACTTGATAACAGATCATTTTAGGCCCAAGCTCTATATCTAACTCCTTTGTGAAATCATACTATGTTTTTGATTGATTGTTTTCCATTGTGGAGAATTCCACAGGCTCACCACTCTCAGGGTGAAGACACTTCTCCTCATCTCAGTTTCAAATGATTTACCCCATATCCTTAGACTGTGAGTCCTGATTCTGGGCTCTGTGACCATCAGGAACATCCTTCCTCCCAGTCAACTCCTGCGAGAATTTTGTAGTATTCTATCAGTCTCCTCCCACACCCCCATTCTTCTGAGCTTCACAGAATATAATCCCCAAACAATTCATAATCTCCTCATATGTCAGTCCCTCCATGCCAGGATTCATTCTGGCAAACATTCTCAGCACTCCATTTGTAGCAAGAACATCCTTTCTCAGAAGGAAGGCTGATATGCAGGTCTTAAAGTTTCCACTAGTATAGGCCTTGATAGCTAGGTTGTCTATGGTGGATGGGAGTCAGAAATCCTCCCATTGATTGGCGATCAATCCATCAGTGCCAAGCCTCTGACTGGGCACTGCACAACAGCACAAAGAAGGCTGCAAGGGAAGGTAAGTCCCAGAATTTCAGGGTGGACAAGGAACCAAATTCCCAAGGTGGGAAATGAGGGGCTAAGGTGTGGTTTTGGAGCTCAGGAGGCATGGAAGGAATGAAGGATAATTGTTTATGGGGAAGGGACCTGCTTTTGATGTATCATGGCTCACAACCTCCCTTCCTTCTTGCCTGAATGCAAAAAACAGGATGTCCATTCCAGCTTCCCACCTGTCCTCAGTAAAGGTATGATGGTATGAGCAGCATATTATATTGGTCGTTGGGCTTGCAAATGAGTACAACTGCCCTTTAATCATTTACTTACACCAATCATCTACTTGGTGTCTGCCCACCTAGTGCATTATGAGGATTTGTTTGGGGTTGTTAGTCAGAGAACAGTCTGCAAATAGTCTGGGGAGGAGGCAACAACCCATCCTGAACAAAAACAGAAGTTACTGGAAAAGCTCAGTCTGGCAGCATCACTGAAGGCGAATCAGTTAACATTTCAGGTCCGGTGACATATCCTTTAGTCCATGATAGGACTCTGGTATTAAATTCAGATGACTGATTTTGGAAATTGATGGTTCAAATTTTCCCATTACCTTAACAGCCTCCAAAAGATATAACATTAACATTTTGAAATAATTGGTGAGTGACATGAACTGCAAAATTAAGGTAACTTTTTTCAAGTTGTCTCTCTCTCTCTTTCATCCACTGTCTTAAACTACAAACAAATTAGTTCCAATAAATGTTCCAAGCAGACTATTACACTCAATAATCTTTTATTTCAACAAACTGGCAAAACAAGCTACCTTATTTCCTTCATTGCATACTCTGAAGAAATACACATTGATCTCTTTCAGAAATACTGTTTATGCCAATATTGTTATGAAGTAAATGTTCAGTTTCACTCCCTAGGTGATAATCTGACACAGCAGATTGCTCATGTATTGAATTATCCACCAGTTTTCATCCTACCAATATAATGGAATGAAATCAAATTATTTATCTAATGAGCATGAAATTTGTTTTCCAAAGGACGAGTCAGGCAGTGAAACTAAAAATCCGCCTTTTTATTAATTGCTGAGTAATCCAGATGATTGACTGAGGCCCATTGATTCCTTGAGACAAATCAATAATTATTAGTGAAGTGGCACCAAGTTGGGATAATCAAACCTTGTACGTTACAGAAGAAAGACTGCCTGGAGAGAGGCAAGATGATCACTTCTCAGGCATCATAAATAGGTAATTAAATTAGAAAATGACATGAATCTTGATGTCTTTCTGGCAAAATAACACCATAGCAATGTAATATTTTAATGCAAAATATGATAACAGAAATATATATCCTTAATTGCGATTTTTGAGAAGATTTGTAGCTCAGGTTGAGGTTCAGGTTATAAGTTTGCTCACTGAGCTGGTAGATTTGTTCTCAGACATGTCATCACTATGCTTGGTAACATCATCAGTGAGCCTCCAATGAAGCATTGGTGTTCTGTCCTGCTTTCTATTTATGTGTCTTGGTCTGTTGTGGTGTTTGATATCATTTCTGGTTCTTTTCTGAGAGGTTGGTAAATGGGATCCAAATTGATATGTTTGATCTTGGATTTCCAGTTTGAGGAAAGGCCAGGCCTTTAGGAATTCCCATGCATGTCTCTGTTTAGCCTGTCCCAGGATGGACGTGTTGTCCTCGTTAAACCGGTATCCCTCTTCGTCTGTACGAAAGGATACTAGTGATAGTGGGTGATGTCCTTTGGTGGCTAATTGGTGCACCTGTATCCTGGTGGCTAGTTTCAGTGTGTTTCAACAGCCAGTGAAACAAACGTCATTTACAAAATACCCTACAAGGACTGCAACAAACACTACGTTGGACAGACTTGCAGGAAACTAGCCACCAGGATACACAAGCACCAACTAGTCACCAAAAGTCATGACCCACTATCCTTACATACAGACGAAGAAGGACATAACTTCGACTCGGACAACACATCTATCCTGGGACAGGCTAAACAAAGACATGCACGGGATTTCCTAGAGGCCCGGCATTCAAACCAGAAACCCACCAACAAACACATCAATTTGGATCCCATTTACCAACCTCCCAGAAAAAGAACTGGGAATGATATCACCCGCCAGACCAAGAATCATAAATAGAAAGAGGGATAGAACACCAGTGCTTCACTGATGATACTACCTAGCATGGTGAAAAAACATCTGAGAACAAACCTACCAGCTCAGCAAGGAAACTAACATGAATATATCCTTCATATGTGATATATTCATAAATAATATAACATATCAGAGTATGCATATATAATATAACAGATATTATAATAAATATGTACCTAAAATAATGGTTTTGCAGCTTAGAAGCAAAGAAGCCTGCAGTAACATTGATACAATACAAAAAAGAGGTTCTAATTGAAAGAGCAATGTTAAAGGTGACAAAGGTTTATGCATCAGCTGGCAAGCTATGTATGTTTCAGGGGAATATGCTGCTGTGTTCGAATAAGGATGCGGAATGCACTTTTCAATTTTCACAAGGAATGACTCTTGGCATTATTGAGCTATGATGAAATATATGACAGCAGGAACCTAACTATGATGGAAGAGGATTGCTTTATGGCTGAGGCTGTGAATTGGGTCTGAAATGATCAGCAGGGGCAGGGTGCAAACAGATGAACTGACTGGTTTGCTTCTCTCACCAAATTAGTAGCAATCAGCTTCTTACAAAACATTTTCATCTACACTTACTAAATTTTTAAAATCTCTTTGTTCCATGCCCTCAGGAACTCTGTTTGAAAATCAGATGGATGGAAACAGTTGTCCTAAAATGCAGCTTTTAGCTCATAACTGTATTTGAATCACTACATATTTAACGTGTGTTGTACTAATTATCAACATTTTTCTTATTGGAAAGCAAACCTGTAGCTTCTACCTGAGAATTTATAGAAAATATTTTAGCTTATTTTGTTCATGAAATTATTAAACATTGACTGTTAACAACATCATTTAGGGAACTTGCTTGAACTCAACTGAACCAATCGATGTGATGGAGTGTGAACTGAAATTATCAGTAAGCCACAAGCTGACAAATGTTGTGTGCATAAATTCATCTTATTGTAATTATTTGGCTCAGTAACTCCTTCAAACTGTTAACATTGGTTGTTTGATCGAAGTCTAACAGATTTTACAAAATTAAAACAGATTACTCAAGTTCGTCATAAACCTTTGTGAAGTGACTTCTGAAAGGCATGTTGATATGAGCACAAAAAAAAAAGTCAGAAAGAAAAGACCAACTGGTCTATTGAGTGTGCTCCATTGGGTCAAGCTGCAAGTAAATATCATGTTCCTCAATGCGTCCTGTCCACCAGAAACCATGTAATCTCCAGGGAGACATTTAAAAGCAATGAAAATACTCTAATACAGGGTAAATAAAATTCTGGAAGATCCCTTTTCAACACCCAAAATGATCAAAAGGGAGCGAACATTGGCTGCAAGAAATATTGTCCACCATTCCAAACGTTATTTTTAAGGAATGATGTCAGCCTCTTTCAGGATTTCATTTGTAAAGCCTTGAGACATGGAGCAGAAACAGACCACTCAGCCTAGTTCCACCATTAATTGAGATTATGGCGGAAATGATAATCCTCAACTCCACTTTCCTGCCTTTTTCCAATCTTGATTCCCTTACTGATTAAAAATCTGTCTCTCTCAGCCTTCAATATATGCTTCATGACCTAACCTCTACAGCTCTCTGCAGTAATGAATGCACTGATTCACGACCACCTGAGAGATCCACATCTCTGTCCTACCTGTGCAAGTTATTACACTGAGATTATACTATCGGGTCTTAAACTCTCTCTCATGGGGAGGACGAGACTCTCAGCATCCATCTTGTCAAGTCCCCTAAGAATCTTATATGTTTAAATAAAGTCTTCTCTCATTCTTATAAAATTCAGTGAGTAACAGCTCAACCTACTCAATCTTTCCTCATAAGAAAATATCTTCAAACCTGATGTGTGCAGACAACGTGAGAATATATTCGCTTCCCACACCCAAAAATTGTTGTCCTAACACTAATCCCTGCAGTCCTCCACTAGTTGTAGGTTGCCATCCTAAAAATGCACCCCTTATCCCAACTTGCCATTTTCTATTCATAAACCATGCTTATACACCAACTCTATACCATGATGCGATGATACTCAGTTTTAAGAGGTATATTTTTTCCTTTCTTTTAAGAAGGAAGGTTGTGACAGAGGTGCAGTCTGCTCCAAGCCAATAAAGTCAACAATCTGCGGGACCATTTTTAAAAAAAAAGTTGGAATAGAAGGAGCCTGAATGGGTGGGGTCAAGCTCACAAAGAACTAGGATTTTTGGACTTTTAGTTTTCAGCAGTTGCTGGGTCTTGAAGCCAGATTTAGAAGCTGCAATACATTCTCCCTTGACTCTCTGTCTCAGTATTTTCTCTTGATATTTTTCCTCTTGGATTGGGAAATTACTTGTGAGAAATTTATTTTATGGAATTTTGCCTTTTGTCAAGTGTGTGTTTTTGGGATGTTACCATATTGGAACAGTTCCTGTTTAGTAGTTAAATGATCTATTGTTCTGTTATGTTTTCCAGTGGAGTTATGTTATTCTAATTTCTTGTTTACTTTCTTATATTTTAATTATAGTGTATCAATAAAGTGTGGTTGGCTTCAAATCTGATATTTTTACAAATTGGAATGCAACACCTTACACTTACCTTGGAAATAAGAAAAAGTTAGGGTCTACACAATCTTCTGAATATATTTTGAGAGGGTTTGGTCTGGTCCATAACGATGGTCTCTGAACTTACTAAGTCTTGGAATGTTGTGGAGAAGCCATGCTGTTTCTGCTTGATGATATATCTCTAACTGCTCTGTTATTTAATCCTGTATAATAGACAAATTGTTTTCTAATAACTGTTAAGCTAATTAGCCTTTTATTTCCTGTTATTGTCTCCTTTCCTTTTTGAATCAGCATTATTACACTGGCAGTTTTCCAAGTCTCTGGGACATGTTCAAAATCTAAGGACTCGTGGAAGATTACTAGTGCATCCACTATCTCTGTGGCTACTTCCTTTGGTATCCGAGGATGAAACCCATAAGATGTGGGGCCTAATAATCATTTAGCCTATTAGGTCTCCTGTTTTTTGTTCTACAATAATAATTACTGGGTTTATTTCCTCTCCTGGTTTTGCCCCTGGAGTAGTTAGTATTTTTGAAATGTTATTAGAGCTTTCTACTATGAAAACTGCTGCAAGTATTTATTCAACTCCTATGCCATTTAATGGTTCCTCATTATTATTTCTGCAGTCTCATTCTCTGGCAGGTCCATGTTTACTTTGGCTTTTCTCTTCCTTCTTATATATTTAAAGAAGAGTGAGGGAATGGAGGCTAGTTTTTCAGACTGGAGGCCTATGACAAGCAGGATGCTGCAAGGATCAGTGCTGGATCCACTGCTTTTTGTCACTTATATAAATGATTTGAATGTGAAGCTAGGAGGAATGGTTAGTAAGTTTGCAGGTGACACCAAAATTGGTGGTGTAGTGGATAGTGAAGAAGGTTATCTCAGAGCACAACGGGCTCTTAATCAGATGGGCCAATAGAAAGAGGAGTGGAAGATAGAGCTTAATTAAGATAAGCATGAAGTGTTGCATTTTGCTAAGGTAAGTATGTGCAGGAATTATACAGTTAACGGTAGGGTCTTGGGGAGTGTTGCCAAACAATGTGATCTTCGAGTGCAGGTTCATAGTTCCCTGAAAGTAGAGTCCCAGGTAGAAAGGGCGTTTGTTGTGCTTGTCTTTATTGATCTATGCATTGAGTATAGTATTAGGATGTCATGTTGCCGCATCGTTAGGCCACTTTTGGATTACTGCATTCAATTCTACTCTCTCTGTCATGGGAAAAATGATGTTAAACTTGAAAGGGTTCAGAAAAGATTTACAAGGATGTTGATGGGGAGGATGTTTTGAGCTATAGGAGAAGCTATTTTCCCTGGAGCATCAGAACGTGAAAGGTAGCTTAATGAAGACTGATAAAATCATGAGGGGCTTGGATAGGGTAAATAGCCAACGTCTTTTTCCCAGGGTCAAGAAATCCAAAGCTAGAGAGCATAGGTTAAAAGTGATAGGAGAAAGATTTAAAAGGGACCTGAGGGGCAACCTTTGCATGCAGATGGTGGTAGAGCTGCTAGAGGAAGTGGTGGAGGTTTGTACAATTATAACATTAAAAGGCATTGGGAACATGAAGAGGAAGGGTTTAGAGGGATATGGGCCAAATGCTGACAAGTGGGACTAGATTAATTTAGGACATCTAGTCAGCATGGACAATTGGACCAAAGAGCCGTTTCCATGCTGTACATCTCCATGACTCCATAAGAATTGCTGAACATGTTAGTATTACTTGTTGGTTCACCGCCAAGGTTTTTTTTTAAAGATTTTATTATTTATTGGTCATCTTTTGTTGGTTTTTAAATTTTTTTCAACCTGATATTTACCACTAATCTTTGCCACCTTCAAATCTTTCAGTTTAATAGTATTCTTAACTCACTGGTTAACCATAGTTGGTCTGTCCTTTTTTAAAATTTGTTTGGAGTCATTAATTATTTTCTTAAATATGGTCTTTTCTGGTAACTATCCTTTCCATTTCACTCCAGCTAACATGGCCCTCGTTCCCTTATATATATTCCCAATTAAGTTCAGCAAAACTGATCTTGACCCCTGTTTCGCAATCTCACGCAGAATGTTAATTTCTACCACATTAAGGTCAGTGTTTTCTCAGGGATGTTTTAACCTTTGTTCATTGACTAAAGCTACTAAACACACATTACCTGATACAAAATAGTCTGATCCCCATTTGGATTTACAAATATTGCTGAAGGAAATTGTCCCAAATATACTTAGTGAATTCTTCCTTGTGGCTACAATTGATTTTCCCAATCTACATCAAGATTAAACTCACCCATAAATAATTTACTCTCTTTTGTTTACATGTCCTCTGAAATAACTGCATAGAGGCTAGTATCCCATCACCAAGTCACTCTTTGTTTACATGTGCACATTGGCTGTTACCAGTCAGCTCAGAGTCAGTCCTGGAGTGAGGAGATTCTCTGAATTCTGTTTTTTTTTCCTCAGAGCCAGCTCTCAAAGTGAACAAGATCTCTAACTCTTCTGTTTTATTTTTCTTTATTTTTTCCCCAGCACCCAAATTCTCTGTTTATTTCTGTCAGCCAAGGGTCTCTGATTGGCCATGGTTAACAATCCTAATCAGTAATCTCGTGGTCAATGAGATTCATCTGGTTTAAATCACTGCACCCTCATTACCTCTTGATTTATTCTCTGTCCTGCAGTTTAACTACAGTTAGGAAATCTATAAACTAACCCATTCGTGATTACTCCCACCAGAGGTTTCTTCCTTTTGTTATTTCTTACCTCCACTCATATGAATGTCATATCATCCAATTCAACTCCTGATGATGAAATTAGTCTGTATATTTTAAGCAAGTTCTTGTTTGACTATTGGAAATAGTATATATTTCAGTGAGAGATGCATCATTGTCAGTCCATTTTTTATGTGTACGTTTCGCTCAACATTTGTGTTATATTGTACCGAATGTTTTTTCCTAGTTTTATGTTTGTCCCGCTTAACCTTGTTCAGCTTTGACTGTTTATTTAACTCTCTCATAAATGTCACATCAACAGGGAAAAGCTATTCCCTCTGATTGGTAAATCAGTGATAAGGACTCGTCACATGTGACGGAGAGAGTAAAGAAAGAGGTCGGAGGAAATTTCTATATTCAGAGAGTTGTTGGAGCATAAAATATTCTGCCAGAGTGTGTAGCTGTGGCAATGCACATTGCATCTTTTAATTTAATATTTGTTAATGTTTGAAACAGAACTTCCTAAGTGACAGGAAAAGATTGGGGCAGAGAGATTTCTCTCGGATTTCCCCATCATAGCCCAATATAGATGCACTGGGCCATATGGCCTTCTTCTCAATAGTTACTTGACCTCACTTGGTAAGGCATTTCATGCCAAAATAATCCTTTGACTGAAAAAGCATTTTTCTATTTTACTGCTTTAAGCTTTCAGTAATTCAAAAATGATGTCTGATTGTTACCATTTCACAAACCAATGAAATTCATTTTTAAATGATTGCTTTCTCCAACGTTAAAAGTCACACAACACCAGGTTATAGTCCAACAGGTTTAATTGGAAGCACACTAGCTTTCGGAGCGTCGCTCCTTCATTAGGTGGTAGTAGGAGCGACGCTGCGAAAGCTAGTGCTTCCAATTAAACCTGTTGGACTATAACCTGGTGTTGTGTGATTTTTAACTTTGTACACCCCAGTCCAAAGCCGATATCTCCAAATCATGCATTTTCCAACTGTATCATTAACTGAATATTTTCTGATGGGAACCTAATGAAATTTCTGGAAAAATTCAGCACATCTGGCAGTTTCTGTGCAGAGAAAGCAGAGGTTATGTTTCAGGTCCGGTGACCCTCCTTCATAACTCATTGTAGCTAGGAAAAAGATGGTGGATATGGGGGTGGGAGTGTGGGAGAAATAGTAACCAATAGGTGGAGATGGAGCCCAGATAGAATTGGGCAGACAAAGGACTGGTAAAGGTCAGCTTGGAAGAATCAGTACCTGCTAATGTGGAGAGTTATTGGTTGACAATAGGTTGTGAGAGGTAGCAATTCATTTGATGGCAGGGCCTGGTATGTTGGGGAGGGGGTAAAGCGCTGGGAGAAGATGCTCTTTAGAGAAGATTTTAGGAAGATCCTAAAATTATTGAACTTGATATTGAGCGCAGAAGGTTGCAAAGTTCCCAAGCAGAAATCCCATTCCAGTTCAACTCACCTCATCAGTATACAGCTCCTTCTTATACCAAATGTGTCAAACAAGATGGACATTGACACATCTTGACAAGGAAATCAGGCAGATACCAGGCAGCTTCAATAAAAGCAAAGGACCTAGCGGAAGGATGTTGTGAAACTTGAAAGGGTTCAGAAAAGCTTTATAAGGATGTTGCCAGGGTTGGAGAATTTGAGCTATAGGGAGAGGCTGAATAGGCTGAAGTGGTTTTCCCTCGAATGTCGGAGGCTGAGGGGTGACTTCATAGAGGTTTATAAAACTAAGAGGGGCATGGATAGGATAAGTAGGCAAAGTCTTTTCCCTGGGGTGGGGGAGTCCAGAACTAGAGGGCATAGGCTTAGGGTGAGAGGGGAAAGATATAAAAGAGACCTAGTGGGCAACTTTTTCACACAGAGGGTGGTACGTGTAAGGAATGAGCTGCAAGAGGAAGTGGTGGAGGCTGGTACGATTGCAACTTTTAAAAGGCATCTGGATGGGCATATGAATAGGAAGAGTTTGGAAGGATATGGGCCAAGTTCTGGCAAATGGGACAAGATTAGGTTGGGATATCTGGTCGGCATGGACGAGTTGGACTGAAGGGTCTGTTTCTGTGCTGTACATCTCTATGACTCTAATTCACAGTCAAGTCGGGCATGGAAAGAGACTAAAAGGAAGGAAAGATTGGATTGAGAGAAAAAATGGGATAGAAATAAAAAGTAAAACTGAAATGTAAATATTTTTAAATCACCAATTTAAAACCAATTGAAGAAATTATATTCCACACATAAAATTGTTAATTTTCAATGTCAGAGAGGTTGATTGACAGTAATGAACATTCATAACATGGGTAAGGAGGCATTTAGACTTGAAACAAAGACATTTCTATGTCAGGTTTACTCTGTATTTACAATCCTAGCCAGTGCAGTTATTTTACACTCCTAGATGCATTTGAACAAGATTACAAAGGGTGTATCTCTGGCAGCAATCAAAGAATTTCTGCATTTAATCACACATCTGCCCTTGCTGTGAAATTTCTACACAAATTACTGTAAATACTATAGCCTTGCTGACTTTTTTAATGCAACCTTTGGACCAATATGTCAGCACTGGCAATTGCATAATTAAACAGGTTATTCCTTCCACACCTAAGATTATTGCACTTTATATATTTTGGATATGGTTATGATTTGAAGATAAGAAACAGAGCAGACTTTTTTTTAAAATTGCCTTATATTTATTTCATACTCAAAACTGTTGACAGGCT
This sequence comes from Chiloscyllium punctatum, assembly GCF_047496795.1. Lineage (NCBI taxonomy): Eukaryota > Metazoa > Chordata > Chondrichthyes > Orectolobiformes > Hemiscylliidae > Chiloscyllium > Chiloscyllium punctatum. The sequence goes on from NC_092782.1 coordinate 57,267,873, forward strand.
TTCTGAACCTTGTAGGATAAATTAATTGCACTAAACAGTGTCGTGAATGGAACAGTGAAGAAATTAATTAGCAAAGTCAGGTTTGAGGACCAAACAATATTGAATGAAAGGTAGTCAGTTATCAGGAGCAGGGCTTCATTCTATTAAACAGCTGGCATTACAGAATGAGTGGCAAATCAGCATTTTAGACTGAGAAGATTAAAGAGGATTACACCTTTAAGATTTAGGTAATTAAGTATGCAATAATATGTTTGTCTCTTACTCCATTTATTTTCTTGCTTACCCTCTTCTGCTGAAAGATTTACAGATTGATACCCAACGTGTTTGGCCACATTATGAGCACACCTTTCTTGGCCATCAGTCCCTGGGGTGGGGCTTTAACCCACAGCTTTTGGCTCCAAAGCAGAGATATTACCCACTGTAGTAGAAGACTACCTAGATAAAGTAAATCAACTATGATCTGACTGAATGGCAAAACAGCCTTGAGGAATTGAATGTCCTATTTCTATGTTCCTACAATCAGATACCAATAATACTTTGAGCTCATCTGCAGCCTTTTGCAAATGTAGCATTCGACTTGTCTGCAGAAAAAAAAACGTTTTTTGCTGATGCTACAATAAAGTGGTTTAATCTGGAAAGCATTTGCACATAAGGGCCTGTTTCCACACTGTAGGTAATCTAAATCTAAATAAAGTCAGGGTGAGGCCCATATTTACGTGTGGCCAAGTTGATGATTTCAGTTGGCTGTTTCAGCAGAATCACCTTATGCAAGGCTCTAATCTGGAGTTGGAACTCTGTTATTACTTTTATATGCTTTTTGCTAACCTGTCAGTGGAGTTACAAAATTACTTGAATTTTTTTTTCTTGTTCAAAATGGGGAACTTTCATTTCATGGGATGGTTTAGCCTAAAACCTCAGTGCAATCTGAATGCAGTCCAAATGATAATGTTTTCAGCTATTGTCACAGACAATGCATTACACAAATTTCATGATTTGATCATAGCAATTTATTAAACATTGTACGGCTTACTTAGAATTTCTTTGGCATTTTTGGTCAATAAATCTGAAGTAAACACCTTGTAAAACCGGTTGTATTAACAGTTAATAATGGAGTCATATACAGTAATGATTAGATTAGATTACTTACAGTGTGGAAACAGGCCCTTCGGCCCAACAAGTGCACACCGCCCCGCCGAAGCGTAACCCACCCATACCCCTACATCTACCCCTTACCTAACACTACGGGCAATTTAGCATGACCAATTCACCTGACCTGCACATCTTTGGACTGTGGGAGGAAACCGGAGCACCCGGAGGAAACCCACGCAGACACGGGGAGAACGTGCAAACTCCACACAGTCAGTCGCCTGAGGCGGGAATTGAACCCGGGTCTCTGGTGCTGTGAGGCAGCAGTGCTAACCACTGTGCCACCGTGCCGCCCACAACCGCCCATAATGTGGCTCAGCAAGCATTGTCTATTCAGAACAGGTGGTTCAGAAGACAATACACTATCAGGTAGGGTCTCCAAACAATCTACTGTCAGGTAGGGTCTGCAAACAATAGTTTTTCACAGTGAAAAGTGATTCTGGAATTAGAAAAGTTAAGAAGGTTGGGCAGGTTTTGTTTCAGAAAGAAGCGTCTTTAAAGGTCTCAAGATTAGGAATAGTGTTCATAGAATTCTCACAGATTAACTGTTCACAAATCCAAGAATTTAAAATACCTGGGAACACGTTAAAAATATGAAATATGGAGAACTGAGATTTAATAGCAAAAGTAAAATGGAGTAGCCGAGTAATTTACCAGGAAATTCAAAGGAAGCAGGGAATATAATTGATTTCAAGGGAATCTGATGTCTCTCTGGAGTGGGAAAATATTTTTAAAAATTCATTCTTTCCAATGTGGGCATCACTTTGTTTATTGCCCAATCTTAATTACCCAAAACGTGGTTAAGAATCAATCACATCACTGTGGATCTGGAGTCACATGTCAGCCAAAGCAGCTAAGGACGGCAGATCTTTTTCGCTATAGGACATTAATGAATCAGATGAGTTCACTGGTAGTTACATGATCACCATGAGACTAGCTTTTCTATTGCGGAGTATTTTTAAAAAAATGATTTCATGTAACGCCATCTGCTATGTTGGATTTGAATTCCTAGCCAGAGCAAGGAACCTGTGAAAAATTCTATGAACTCTATTCCTAATCTTGAGACCTTTGAAGACTCTGCTTTCTTAAACAAAAACTGCCCAACCTTCTGAACACTTCTAATTCCAGAATCATTACATCACCACCTCCACTCATGAAAGAGAAAGTAAAGAAGTAACATTAGTTTATGAAAAGGATAGGATTGCTAAATTGAATGGCCTTCTTTCCTGTTCATGCAAAAAGTGATATTCATTTTCATTTGAAGATTGTAATATCTAGTTTTATATTTGTTATCATTTCAGAAGTTCCAATTAATTGATGTTCTGTCCAGAGGGGTTGATGGGAAGAGCTGTCTGGAGGATTGAATAGAAATCAAAACCAGAGAATGTGGATCCTTAAAAGCTATTTTATGTGATTTAGAAAGAGAATATATTATGTCAGAAAAGAGTAAAGTAGCATCAAAAATAGAGTACAATGTGAAATAGAGATGGCAAAGAAATGTAACATCTAAGATAAATTAGAAATAGCGAGGAATCAGTATCAATGTAAAATAAAGTTAGGCATAGCTGAATTGAAGATGAGAAAGTGTAATAAACATGAGAAATGTAAATTGTGGCTGATATTAACAAGAGGGCTTCAAAGACATTTGTTATACAGCTGAATGAAACTTACAAAATGTATAAAGGGCTAGATGGGGCAAATGTAGGAATGACATTTCCTTTAGCTGGGAGGAGATGAGGCAGGGATGGTATAGTGATGGTCCATGGACATATTCCAAAAATAATGGGGAGGCCATTTATTGCTCAGATAAAGGGAAATTTCTTCACTCAGAGGTTGGTGAATCATTGGAATTCTCAGCCGTGGGGTCTGTGGAAGTCACTGAATATTTTCATGACAGGCTGTTGTGGTAAGATCAAAAATAATATGTTTAGATCATATCATTAAGGGTTAGTTGGTAAGGCTTAATTGGACATGACAATGAACAATTAAAATAAAGATGAAAAGTACATGGTAAACAGGCCTAATGTGAAAAAACAGCCTGTTTTGACTGAGAGATGAACACATGACACTAAACTGTGAAAGTTGTCCTGCTGGGCCATCACACGGAGCCACCTGGAGATGTTTTTCTGTATAATGCAATGTCTAGAAAAGTACTGAAAGTGCCATGAAATAATGATACAGAAAGTAATCTTAGATTCAGAATAGTACTAACATCAGGGACTTCATCCCATTCAGTGGACTTCACCTCGATCCATGATTTGTAACTATAAGTAGACAGTCAGACTTATTGCCAACTCAACCCATGTGCTACGTGCAGTTGGACTTCATCTTGGACTGGGATCAAGAACAGTCCCAGAAATCCCAAGTTCTTCTGACTGACCATCATAAAGTGAGGTCCCAGATGGTGGAAGGGCATGAGACTCATTGTCAATATACAGTTGCTACTTCATACATTTACTACAATATATGTTTATCTACTGCTTAACATATACTTACCGCTGAATATATTAACTTACCACTCAATATATTTCATTGCTGCTCTCTATATATTTTACTGCCAATAAACATGTTAATTTGAATTACTGTATATACTCATGTATATGCCGATCACATGTATAGGTTGATCCCTTATTTTGGCCAAAAGATCGGATATTTCTCATATTCCTCATGTATAATTCAACTTTAGTTCTTTTATGGGTCTCTTCCTGATCATATATGCACCCTTAAAGGGCATGATTTGCACAATTTAGATTCAATTACAATACCTGCGTCATCACATGTTATGCGCAATGTGATTTTCAAATCATTAAATTGAATGTTGATAACTATATAGTATACTGTATATATTTATCTATGTAATTTTACATACATATATTTGACCTGTGCATGCCATTACCCCCTGCTGGTATGCTTATTAACTTTTCTACATATGTGTAGACCAACATGCACTTTACAGTACTGGTAACTGGGATACAGTAAGACTGTCCTGTTCTACTGCAGCAGGCAGAATGGAGACAATTGTTTTGTAGATAAATATTCAATAATGGTCATAATTCCTTTTCCTTTCGTTGGTTATTATTTTATATAGAAATCTAGCTCTTGTTTGTCCATTTTTTGACTCATGCCAAGCATGAAGTTCATCCCCTCGTGAACAATACTTCATGTGTGAGTCGAGCCCTTAATTTCAGCTTAAAAAACGGTCTTCAAAACGTGACCTATTCATAAGTATATATACGGTACTTAACCTGTAGACTTTTTGTTACATCCCAACCAATCTACTGTCGAATCATAACACAGAGATTGATCATTTCCAAATACTAATTCCACCCACTAATCCATGTTGATATGATGGTCGAGAAAGCACATTAGCACATCTACTTTTCAGAAAACTAAGGAAATTCTGCATGTCCATAAAGACTCTTAGTAATTGTTACAGATGCATCACAGAAAGCACTCTCTCCAGATGCATTATGGCTTGATACAGCAACTGCTTTCGAGACTGTGGTGCTGTGGTCTATCCATTAGACTCCATCTGTATTTCTCGCTGCCTCAGGAAGGCAGCCAGCATCATCAAAGACTCCTCCCACCCCGGTTACAATCTCTTCCAACCTATTCCATAGGGCAGAAGATACAAAAGCTTAAAACATGAACCAATGCTTTCAAGAACAGTTTCTTCCCCGCTGTACAGAGTTAAAAATCACACAACACCCAGTTCTAGTCCAACAGGTTTAATTGGAAGCACTAGCTTTCCGAGCACTGCTCCTTCATCAGGTGGTTGTGGAGCAGCACCATAAGACACAGAATTTATAGCAAAAGGTTAACCACCTGATGGAGGAGCAGTGCTCTGAAATCTAGTGCTTCTAATTAAACCTGTTGGACTATAACATGATGTTGTGTGATTTTTAACTTTGTACACCCCAGTTCAACAACAGCATCTCCAAATCATCCCCGCTAGTATTAGACTTCTGAACAAACCTCTCAAATTTCAAACTTAATGTTGACTTCACTCTTTGTGCACCTTCTCTGCAGCTGTAACATTGTATTCCTCACTATGTTCTATTACCCTGATGTACTTTGTATGGTATGATCTGCCTGTACTGCACGCAAACCAAAACTTTTCACTGTACATGTGGCAATAATAAATTCAATCAAATCAAATCAATTTGAATCAAAACATCAAGGGGTGAGGAGATGGCACTGAGCTAGATACAGGGCATTCTGCTATAAAGCCACAATTGTGTTCCTTTACAACCTCACGCGATAGGAAATAGTGCTATGGAAAACCGCAAAAAAAAATCCTGCTTTAGAAGATCGCTAATAGAAAATCACTATACCTGTTCAGTAGAAAGTTTGTGTTATTCAAACAGTGTCCACAATTTGTCAATCGCATTATAGGCAATTCATACTGACAGAACGTGTATTATATGTAGTCAATCATGATCTGGACAATGGAGCGAGTTTGAAGGGCTGAATGGCCTACTCCAGCTCCTATGTTCATGCATAGCTAATGTATGTGATCAATTCAAATACCGATCTCATCCTTAAAAAGAAGACAGATTGGAATATCATTACAGATTAGGAAACAGTAAATGTATTAAAATTTCACAAATGAAACTAAATTCAGATTTGCAATATAATCACATTGGCAGAGAAATGCAAAATTCTTTCACATATTTGAAGGTCAATGAAGGATATATTGTGGAAAAATCTTAAAATGTTATATCTTTACAGGATGACTGTAGCAGCTGAGATTATCAGAGAAATTATATAGAAATAAAAACAAGGCTGTACAATGGATGATTTTAGAGAGGTGTGTTTTCTGAATGGAATGCTGCCAATGAGGCCATATACTTGGAGACTGCAGCTGGAACCTTTCTCATCAAAGAATAGGAAATCATGCTTACATGCATATGGTTTCCCAATACATGTTGCCAATACCTTAGGCTCCCCATTAGGCTCACAAATCCAAAACATTGGCGGCAAATCTGTCCGTCCTGCTAACCAAATACCTTGTTCTGCACAATTTGCCACTTTCTTAGTTTTGATGTTAACTGGAAATTTTAATATCCTGCATCAATTCCAAAATATTTGGTAATTAAGAATGGCTTGACTGAACCCCTTATCAAATACCAACCAGCATAAAATTCCGGCTTGAAACATATCTTTTCGACTCTACCAGTCGGTGTTCTCACTTCCATAATTCTAGGTGCCATTATTCTTGCGAGAAGTTTCTCACGTTACATTTTGTCAATTGTTTTTTGAAAATCCATCTCAACTGCATTTACTACATTTCTTTTCCTTTCCTGTTATTTCTTGGAAAGAATGCACAAGATTAGTTCCATTTGCAACTTGTCTTTTAGAGATCTGTGTTAAATAGGCCTTTTTAATTGATCTTTCCCTAATTGTCTTTAATTTATTTTAATCATATAGATATACCAAAAACTGCACTTCCTATATCTGTTTTCCTTTGATGAGACATGTTATACTTGCATTCGTACAGCAAATGACACAAACGCACTGCAAGCATGTTGATTTTCAGTTGCTCTTTGGAGGATTATATAACTGGGATGTGTCTGAATTGTAAATGTTATGACATTATTCACCTTGGAACATTTTACCATATTAAAAAGACTAAATGCAAGGTATTGTACATTGTGCCTGATTTCAATGCTTAGTTCCACCTATGTGTGTGAACATTTGTTTCTATCCTTCAATACTATGAATAGCTTCATTTCTGCTGTTATTAGACTGCTGATCAGACATCTCTAATTTCAAACCAAACGTTAACCTTGCTTTTGTGCACCTCCTATGCATTCATAACCTTGTATACCTCAATCTGTCTAAGCATCATATGACCTGCATGGTCTTTTTTACTATGATCTGCCTGTACGCCTTGCAAAATAAAACTTTTCAGTGTACATAGGTACATGTGACAAGTATATATCTGCATCACAATTCAAAGTCATGTTACATGCACAAGTTAATAGAAACTGGACTTAAACAAAATAATGAATACTCATATCCAAAGTTGTTCTTTTCTTCACCTTGATTGTACTTTGTGCAACACTAACATATCGCTGCTATATTGTCCGTAACCATTGAATTTTACTACCAAGTGTGGCAGTGTGGCAGTTTTTATTAACAGAAAATATTCACTCATGTTTCCTACTGCTTGCCCTGAATGCAATTTTGGCAACAGGTTTTTTCCTTAGAAGTGACATGGAACTAATCTTGCACATTTCCGATCTGAGGCTGCAGTTCTACAATGACAAATAAATGGTCACATGTTAATATTGGCACTGTTCTTACTAAGATGCCAAGCAGTATATTTCAAGTTGCAACACTTATCAGTTGGTGTGGTTCAAGTGGCACATTTTCACTACTGCTCCTGAACATAAGTGGCTCACTCTATAAAGTCAACAGTGACCTTCGCTTTTGTTTCCCAGGACCCAAGCTGTAATGTAAATTGGTCTGAATGAAGCTCTTCATCACATTTTGTTTTTCTTTCTACCTTTAACATTGAAATGTTGGCTCCAAGATGTAGAGAATGTCTAGAAAATAAGGTTGGAATTCTATGGGAATTTCCCAAAGCTTCCACCATATCATTGCTGGAATCCCCTAAAAACAGCATAAACATCTACTTGTGTTATTTCTGTGGAATTTCCACTAATTTAATGCTGATGTTATAGCAGAGCAAACAGTTTGGTAATGTAGAACTTAAATACGCTAAATAGACCAAGGCTGAAAGTTAAAGCTTTTTGTCTTGTAGTTATCAAAACTAGGATGCAAGAAAGACTTGGTCAAAGAAATTTTAATAAAATGATGTCTCTTTTATCAAGTTTCTTACATACTAATTCTGATGAGTATAAGATGATGTTTCAACCTCTAGTCTCCTTCTAGCAATGTTTAAATAATGTTTGGTCTTTAACTTGTCATACAACACAAGTCTTAAACATGAAATCTTACTGAATAATAATTTCTGTCAGTTGCTGGGAAAGTCATATCTTCTTTTTAAAAAGTTATCAATGTCCACAAGGATCATGACAGAAGCAACAGATTGAACTTCACAAATCTGCAGAATGAGAGCTCTTTCATTGAAAGCATAGCTAAGAATTGTGGAAATAAGGGGAATATAATTATCTACATCAGCTTGAACCTATAAATCAGTAACAAGCAGAAAAAAAACTCTGCTGGAGATGAAGTGAATAGCTGAACTTGCAGGTCACCATGATCACAATTCTCTCTATCTCTGTAACCTCATCCAGCTCCACAGTCCTCTGAGATAACTAAGCTACTTCTTCAATTTCTGACATCGAAATTTTTATTAGTCCACAACTGCTGGTTACTCCTATAGCTGATGAGATCCTAAGCTCTGATATTCATCTGAAACCTAGTCAGCTACTTACATGTCTATCCGTCTAAAAAAAAAACTCCTCAAAATGTACCAACTGTGACAAAACTTTTTCTCATCTGCCTTGATATCTCCTACAGTGGCTACTATCAAATTCTGTTTGATGATTCTTCAGTGAATTGCCTTGGTACTAAAAGCACTATTTCAATGTAACTTGTTGTTGTTTTAGGTTTCTCACTGTTTGCAATTTCCGTAAATGACGACTGTGGGCATTTTCAGCAATTTATAACATTTCCTTCTGTTACCTATTTTTCTCAATTTTTGGATAAAGCAGGAAACACTTATACTTAATTATCTCATTAAAAAAGTCTAACAAAAATATACTCAATGTGATTAGTTGACAACTGTAGAGAATCTGAAGAAAATAATGGATGGGAAAGGGAATGTGAATTAATTGTATGTGAGAAAATTATAGTTGATAAAACGCAAAGCAGATTAGACAACAAATGGATCCAAAATTCACTTCTGAGAAAGCCCTGGGTCTATTAATTTGGACTAAATCCAACTCCATTTGGATACAGGTGAATGATTTTGTCAGAACAAAACTATTTGAAGATTAAGATTTGGTCATTAATTCAAAATAATTTAAAGCAGTAACAAAGTAAGCAAACTATCAAATCAATGTATGAAATGATAAGTTCACTAATGGTTCCAGTGATGAGGAATTTTATTTATGAGGTTAATTTGAAGACTTAAGGGTTATTCTGTTTGGGGGAAAAGAAATTTGAAAGAAATGCACAAGATAATGACAGGTTTAGATAAGGAAGGCAAAGCAAAGTTATTTCCATTACCTGATTGACTGGGAGTAGGGGACACCGGTTTAAAATTTGGGCAAGAAAAGCAGGATAGATATGAGGATAAACTTTATTCTGCAATGAATGTGGTGGCAAGGTGGCTCAGTGGTTAGCACTGCTGCCTCACAGCACCACGAACCCGGGTTTGATTCCAGCCTTGGCTGATTGTCTGTGTGGAATTTCCACATACTCCCCCTGTCTGCGTGGGCTTTCTCCAGGTGCTCTGGTTTCCTCCCACAGTCCAAAGACATGCAGATTACTTGAATTGGCCATGCTAAATTGCTCTTAGTGTTCAGGGATGTGTAGGTTAGGTGCATGAGTCGGGGGAAATGTAGAGCAACAGGGTAAGGTCTGGGTAGATTACACTTCGGAGGGTTGATGTTGGCTTGTTGGGCTAAGTGGCCTATTTCCATCCTGTAGGGATTCTATGAATGCTTAGAAGGTGGTTGAAAGAATGATGAAGAATGGTTTTAAATGAACACTTGAGGGGATAGGGAAAGGACAGATCAGATTCTTCTGCAAATAATAAGCATGGATTTGATCCGTCAGATAGCCTCCTTATTTAACATATGATTCCATGACTTTATGGATCTTTTGGAAAAGCCAGTGTAATTGTAGCTTTGTGCTCCCCTTAAAGAACTGCAAGTATATAAGTTGCAAGGATGGGTAACCCAACAAAACTGGTTTTAAAAAGAGAGTGTAAGAGCATCATTCACTTAAAATCAGGCAACTTACAGCATTAACTGATTACAACATCAATTGTACCTCACCTGCATTTTCATAACATCAAATATTTCCTTTTGAAGAATTGACACATTCCAATCAAACTTAATAGAAAAAACAAAATGAAATAAATCAATTAAAAGTCCAATCAACTGGCATGAAATAAAGACATTCCTGTTGGTTGTATGTTGGTGCCAAAGGGTCACTCAAACACAAAATTGTGGCTAAACAAATGGCAAATGATCAGACAAAATCTGCACGATGTTCCTACACCTTATGGATCAAAGGATGTGAATGCAAATTCTTTTTTTTCATTTCAAAAATGCAACATGTTAGGATAGAATAATGGAATTTATAAAGTTCTGTGCATAGGCTGGGACTGTTAGTTTGCCTTGCTGATTCAACCAGCCAGTACCCTGTTTACACTGGTTAGCTTCCACAGAACTGAAGCATAAATTCTGCTGTCTAGAGGAGAAAACTAGTGCTTGTGGGTGTTCATGTACTGCAGTTTTTACACCTGGCTTAGAATTCAGAGATACTCAGTTTGCTTCATGCCACTGCTAGGTTAGATCCTGGCTCTGTACTTACTCTGCAATATTAATGTTATGTCAGCATATAGCTGAAGTGTTACATTTCCAATGTAAATATATCCATGTATTGATATTCTGAAGTTTATTAATATTGAGGTTGATTGAGGATGAGTCCAGGGAGAGCTTTATCTTAGATATTGAACTGTATCTGGTACAGGAGCTTGAATCAGTGGAGCACAGCCTGTAAGAAAATGAATGGTACACAATTTATTGGAAAGGGTGGAGTCATTAAATTCAAACAGCTTTTTGTTCATTCATAATTTTGTTCTATTTTATATATAGTTTCTCTCCAAGTAGGCAGGTGGGCCAGAACAATGACAAACCCTGTACCAAGGTTGCCAGTCACCTTAGTCTCTGCTATTAGGGTAATGTCCTTTGATTCTCCATCCTTCAAAGAGTTAGACGTCCTCCTCAATTTAATATGGAAGAGACTACACTAGTTACGTGTGTGAAAATCTGTCTGTAATTAAAGTTATACAGATTAAGAAAAGAAAACTTTAAATTATACAGATTAAGCATAACACAGCCGGAATTCTTGTCTTGGGGCCTTAGTAAAATGTAGATTTAGGCTGGAGAAATGAGAAATTTAAAGGTGAAATGTCTAGTGGTCAGATATGCTGTGCAAATGGGTACAGTAATTGCTTTGATTTCTGACTGAGCTACCTGAATTGTGTTCTCCAAGCCTGGTATAATTTTGAACTTTCCCCTGTAATGTTATTTCCATCTCTGGTTAAAGAATATTGCAACCAGAAGAATATAGACTAGGATTGAATCTTCTGGATGAAAAATTCACATTATTTACCTGGATGTATTTACCAGGTTCAGCAAAATCATCAAATAACAAAGAAAGACTTTGGAAATAAGATTTACTAAGGATTGAACATTTTGCCATTTTCAATTAGTTCAATGTTCCATTTCTGTTCCATGTATATTACAAGATCTGATTAATAAATTAAACCATTTCTTATTTATAAATATTTGGCTTTATAGAGATACAAGATAAACGCAGCTACAACGAAATACGGCAAATATTACAATGCAGCTATTTTACACAATCTTAGACCTCATTTGCAGATGCGTTGTACAGTTGTTGGATGAAATCCTTGTACTCGTGTTTGATCTACTCAATGGCCAACACACTGTTACAGCTGGCTCCATAGGAAAACCATACATTTTCCACCCTGGGAGTCAAGCACGGTACATTGATGAAATGACTAACAGTAGTGAGGGTCACCGGTAGTTGTGAAAGAACAGCACACGTTATTTGCCCGCGGTGCGCCAGTCATTGGACATTCTTTGTTGGGGAGAAAAATATTAAGCTGATCTGTGCCTGGACGCTTGAGGCAGAGCCTGGACATTTTGTGCCAGAATTTCCAACAAAACTCCGTGCCATCCTTCGAGAAATCCCACCAGCGCACGGAAAGTCAGAGATTCTCTGCGAATTAGTAATGATATTGTTTGACTCGGAAGTATTAAGGGGCCATTGCGGCTCTTAACTTCGAGCTATTCGAATGGTATTATTAACTTGTAGTTCCTGTTTAGGGCGATTCTCTCGGTTCAACAATCACTCTAAAAACACAATGATTTCTCGCTTCAAAACGTAATCTTGTTGAATTGTTATATCTTGAGTTAAACGAAGGCTTTAAAATATAGATTTGAAACCAGTTAATAGACCCCCGTCTTTACCCCTCTATCCATAGAAATAGTTGTAAACACCGTGTGATTTTGTAGGTTAGAACGTTTAAAAGTATTTTACCCAAATGGTACATATTCTATTTTTGGGGAGGGCATAAGAAAATAACTTTAACCCCTTCATTTCTTCCCCCTTCATTTTTAAAAAAAATAAGGACCATGTGCAACAATCAAGGTCTAAAACAAGAACTACTCCTTCCTCGAGGTTAAAAGAAATTAAAGCAGCAATTCACAATGCTGTCTTGCTGGACGGAGCCCAGTTTGAGAGCTTCCCATTATTTAGTTGGCTGACATCCCTCAGTTCCCGTTCAGAGGGAGCGCATGGAGCAACGCCTATCAGCCAGTAGATGGCAGTCACGACCAAGCCTGGAGCTGAAGAATAAATTCTCTCGCCTGGTGAATAAATCTGGGTAAACTTTGTCGAGGAATGAAAAATACACATCGCGAAAAAAAAAACTTTATTAATTGCTCAGCCTTTAAAACGTAAAGGACTTTTACTTCGGCACCATGTGCTGCTGGTTAACAGTATTTTTCGCTGCCACCCCCATCAGAAAATCTTTTGATTGGATGTTCACAAACTTAACCACCTTCCTTTTCTCCCGCTGACTGGTGGCTCCCAGCTTGTAAATGTCAGGTTGTTTTTGTTTTGTAACTTTGTGGACTGTGTTGTCAATTTCGCGTAGTTTCCACTTCGAAACAAGTTCGTGCCAAATGGGTTTTATGCTGAGGGTCTGAGGATTGTGTAATCGTCAGCCCGGTCAACAAATTATTCAGATTTACATGGTCACTTTAAATTGTTGACATCTCGATTTGTAGATTATATATGTGTGTGTGTGTGTGTGTGTAGGGGTGGGGGGGGGGGGGGTGGGTGGTGGGAGACAGGCGAGAAAACAATCTAATTCTATTAACATGTACAAAGCATATTGTTCAGAGTGAAGACTACATTTTAACTGGGGTGCGCTGTAGATTGTGCGAACGACTAGGACGGTTGTAACTATCTTTTCAACTTTGTATCCTCCGGGGAAATATTCGTTTCCATAATCATCAAGTGAAGGGCGGTGTGGGGGTGGGGGTAGGGAAGGGGGCTGAAAGTCAGAGAATTCTTTCACAAACATGGTGTTTGGAAAATGAGTGTTCCCCTTGGTATGTGACAGGGGAAGAAGTTTCGGGTCCCAAGGTGATAACGGGACCGGGCGGTGGATTTTGGGAAAAAGATGTTTTTGTGGGTTGTGTTTTGAAAGGGGCGATCAGAGACGGAGATTTGACAGGAACACAGCAGTCTCTGAACCGCGCACCTGAGGAGAGTTGCAGGTGGAAAACTGTCTCCTCCGTTGCTTCATGAATTCATAGACATATATCAGTGAGGACACTGATGAGAGAAACACACACATACACATACACTCATTTGCGCGTATTCTACCCTTCGTACAATAACATCAACATTCCAACTTTTAAGTTGCCATAAATCTTCCAATTACAGTCGCTGTATAGAGGAGCTCACACTACAATGTTTAAACGCTTTTACGATGCTTTTGTTTTTGCCCGCGAACGACCGTTGGTTGAAACTCTTTCTGGGTCCAACTGTTGTTTTGGGATTTACCCTCTTGCCCGAGGTCTCAAAATCCAAGACTGTTGTATGAACGGGTGAGACGATGGGAGAGCAGGAGAATCTGTATATTGTGGGTGGGAGGGGTTTTTGCTTCACATTGGTTCGGAACGAGTCAAAACAGGTTGCTTTTCAATTTCCCAGATGATAAGGATTCCATAAGTGCACATTAGTCAATCCTGGACACGGGAAAAAAACAACATTACGCAAGTTGACTGTGGTGGGACGCTGTGATTTTAACTGAAATTTACAAGGAAACTGGTGCACGCAGAGATGTTTGTTGTTTTTTTTCTCGATCTGTTTTTTTTTGGGTTTAAAAACTTGTGCCCTTCCCTCTCCTTACCTATTAGGTTTAGCGAAGACAGTGTGTGATGCGTAGCTCGCCACACTTGTACCTGTGCAGTAGGGAACATTGAGAAGGTGTAGCAGTCACAGGTGTATCGACAAAGTTCAACAGCCGCATCATGACATTTAAGGAAGTGACAGTTTGCAAAAAAAAAAGAAAAAAAAGTACCGGCGATCCATCTGCTCTCAAACTGCTACCGTTCAATTGGTGGCGGTGTGTGTGTGTGTGTGTGGGAAGGGAGAATAGGTGAGGCCACACTGGCGATGTTGGCGAGATTTTGATTGTCAGCGTTTTAAAATCTTCATTGTGAACCTTAAGCTCTCTGCTGATGCTTGCGGTTGGGTCGGTCATATTAGTGCGCAGCAGCAAGAGAAATGTACCACAAAGAAACGCCATTGCCAGCACCCAAATTCATTGTGTGTGGAGTAGATTTGAAGGAGGGAAGGCATCACTATATATATATATTGCGGCGAGAAACATGTTCATGTTTCTATGGAGGAGTGGGGAGCCTGGTAAAATATCAGCAAATCACTCGCATTTTAAATCTACATGCACACAAACCCCGCAGTCAGCTAAAGAAAGGGGAGAAAATACAACATTCTCATCGACACGCATGGTGTTTTTTTTATTGTAAAATATAAAACGAGTTTTAAGTTTCTTAGGATGTAGCAGCTTCGCAATTACCGAGTTAAGGAGCACCACAGGGGGGTCGACGTGGGGTAACTCCTTCCAGTTCGATATTTTTTGTTCGCAGGCACACCACTGCAATTGGCTGCCGAACTTTGTTCATTTTATTTTAAAAATAAAAAAAAACATCTTCTCGAAAGGAAAACAGGCGGAAAAAAAGGAGCAAAGATGTCAGCTTAATAGCGGGGCCAGATCGAAATGTATTTGTGATAGATGTGATCGCTATGAGGCCCGGATAATGATGCCAATCAGAAGATTAGGGAGGTTTTCGATTATGATATATATGTGTGTGTGTGTGTGTGTCTGTATCTGTGTTTGTGTGTGTGTGTGTGTGTGTGTCTTAAGTCAAGTGAGGCAGGCGAGGCAAAGTTGGAGCAGCATACCCACGAATTGATCTACAATTGGTTCCGAATCAGTTTTCCCCAGCACCCCCTAAATAAAAAAAAAATTGCAACTGCTGTAAAGGTCAGAAAAGGAGTTGGCAGGAAAATAATTGGTAACGCATGCGCGCCGGGAGGATGCCATATTGGAATGAGGCTTAGAAAAGAGATCTGCTCCAGAAACTGGTCACTGAAATAGACCAGCTAACATTGCTACTCTGGGCGAAATAACTTGCTGCCGGTAAGTTAGTCAGCCGCTGTTCATTGATGTGTGCCTCTGGGCAGTCAGACTGCCTCAGACCGTCGTTTTCCGCTCCATTGTAAAACTGCAGGATCTTTTTTTCTCTCTCGCTAATGATCTCTGGAGCTTGTTTTGGCAAAAAAAATGACGGTGAAAGCAAGTTGTGCAAAGTGCTTGCGTCTCTCTCTCTCTCTCTCTCTCTGCATTTTCCTTTTTATTTCTGATTACTTGTTCAACACGCGGGGAAGAAGGGAGGGAGACATTTACTAATATCCCCGAGATTATCTGAGGTTTTTTTTCCCTCGCGGGGGGGGGGGGGGGGGTGGAGAGGGATGTAGGTATTTTCCCCCGAAATGCTGAAGAGTTTGACTTATTATAAACGCTGTCTGTTTTTCTCTGTCTCCCCGTGTCTGTGTTAAATCTGCCATTGTATGTTTTCTGCTTCCAAAAAAAATGATATCTTGTCATTTTTCAGCTCGTCTGAAAGCTTGTAACCTCCTTTCGGTTTTGCTAAGCTGACCTACCTTGTCATGCCGCCTTGTTATAGCCTATGCGCCTTGTTAGTTTTGAATAAGATATTTTGTATTTCCTGCACTATTGTTTTTTTTGTCGCTCGGTGTTTGGCAGTATTCCCCTTTGCAAGTTACGTAACTGCCTGTACAATATAAATATTGGGCAACCTTGCCAATTTCAATATGGCGGGGAAAGGTGTTTTTTTTTAAAGTGAAAAAATTAAGGCTTTTTTCACGGGAAAAAACCAAACCGTCTTCACCCCCGACTTCTCTCCGGTGTGTTTTGGTGTACAGTCAGGTCCTTTAGTGAATTAAGTGGTCAATTAAGTCGTCGCTTTTCTGGCGAAGTTTTTTCCCCTGGAAGACTTTTTCTGACTACAGAACTAAGCTGGCAAAACACCAAGGTACGTTTCTGTATTAAAGGGCCTGTTATCCAACACCACTCGGTGGTGAAATTAGAACGAATTCTGTTGAAAAAACTGGCGTTATGTCATTTAGTCGTCCCCAAAAAATCGATGGTTGGTATTCACACGGAGAAGTATATTGGCGATGAGGGTTAATGATGATATATAGCAAAAGATGCGATGCAAATTAGGTGCACCGTGTGTTGCAATTGCTTATTGTGCTTTATTTTCCTCTTAAACCACTTGTTGGCGTTCTAGATTGCATCTGATATTGATGTCTGTGTACAGTATGCGATCCGAGAGGTTATGGGCGTAGAGGAGGAGAGAGCTGGTTTCTAAAAAGGCGGGTGTCGACTTTTAGTTTCCCATTTTACTCTGGGGGAACAGTGTATAGTGGGAGGGAGGATACTGCAGTGGAGTTTCTGAGTGAGAAAAAGGGACTTCCTGCTTTTCTCCCCCCTTCTCTTTCATTACTCATGCACATTAGAGTCAGCTTGGCAAATTGCTTTATCGCCCGGACCAGGTGGAATATTGCAATGGGTAGAGGGTCCATATGACCCCGCTAGTGGTGAGAAATTACATTGAGAAATCATCTTTTAAGCCAGTGACAATAGAGAAATGAATAGACAGTGCTGACTTTGAGAAATAACGCGGTGAGGGGGGAGAGAAGGAGGAGGGGGTTTGATGGGAGGGGGCTTCACCAAAGCACAATGCTTTTCTCAGTGGGTTTGAAAGGAAATGCGAGCATTAAGGTTTGAGGTTTGGAGGGTGCTGCACGCTGTTTCCAACACGGGTGGAATTAACGGCCCGAGCACCCCCCGAGAGTGGATTAGTTTGATGCAAATAACCTCCGATGAGGTCCATTTTTAGCTTTTGCGGAAGAATCAATATGCCGATATTCTGTCAAGCGCGCATGGCAAGACTTCACTTCTGCTGATCAGATACACAAGCTTCAAGGCGTTTACTCCTCTCTCTCTCTCTCTTTCTCTCTGTCTCTCTGTGTGTGCATTTAAAGCGATTGTTCTTAATCTCCGCGCTCGGGCTGTAATTGCAAATCAAGATGTAACCCTTGTCCCTGATATAAAAAGAGGTTCGGTCTCTGTAGCGGCAAACGATCGTTGTTTGGCGCCATATGGATATGCTAAGCTGGGGAATGTGTAGCTCTTGTCACTGCCTCACTCTTCTACAGGGTCCTAAAGGCAGCACGCGGCTTATCAAGCAGCAGCGGCATTTTTGAACGCAGGTTACTTGCGAGCAGACCGTGAAGTTAAAGTTTAATCGGTGAGTGTGATTAGGATAACCGATCCGTAATGTTATTTCATTTGTTCCTTTCTTGAAATGGACGAGGGAGGTTGCTATTTTGTACCCATCGCCCTGTAGGAATTATTTATTTACTGTACTGTCAAGAGCACATGCTACCCAAATGTGGTACCTTTTGTTTTTCAAAAGCCAATAGCAAATCGTGACATTGTGATTGGACACCAGCTGGAAAGTGAGGAGGTTATCAGGTGTAGGACCTGTCTGCATAAACCAGGTAAAGTGGCAATATTCCTTTAGCAATGACAGCAGTAGCTGAAATCACATGATCATCAGTGGGAAGTGGAAGGCTTTGTCCCACTTGATCAATACTTGGGAAAATTGCTGGTTCATTTTGTTTCTAAAATAAACCACTTACAAATTGAACAAGACACATACAATAATCTCAAAAAAAATCAGTTCATTATCATAAACTCACTTATTCTGGAGGACTCCCTGTAATTCCCTTAATCCTAAAATCTTCAATTAAGTTACATAAAGTGTTCTTAAAAACAATTAATATAGATACTCTAAGTTTACTACTTTAGGCTAGCACTTTTCATGTTACTGTGGCTTAAAAGTTAAATGTGCATAAAGAATTTATAGCAAACTATTTTCTAAAATGGTTCCTCAATTCTTATGAAGAAGCAGTGTCACTTGCTATTTATATAAACTGGGTTTATAACTAAACCATTAGTGTCATGTTGCATTTAACATTCCACTTTTCCATAAGCGTTTACCTTCTTACTGAGAGTGAACACTTCAACATAAATTTTTCAGAATTCTGAAAGTTAGCTTCTCCCCGAGGTTTTCAAAATAAAGCTTGGTGATTAACGTGAAGGGTTTCATACAGCAACTATCTTCTCTAGGCCAATCCTGATGAATCGCCTGATTTTTATTTTCTTTTTCTTTCCTGCCTTTCAGTTTTTGCATGTTGCTTTGTTCAAAGACAGTTAGATCCACATGAATTTTATAGCAGCTCTTGATGCTTGCACAGGATGGGAATGAAGCTCAACAAAGAATTACAGTAACTTTAAACCAATAATATAGTGGATATTAAATAATCTAAGTTCCTGTTTCTGTTGAAGCCTAAAAGCCCACAAGATGTCTCACATATCAATAAATTTGTTCCCCTTGTATCTCAAAAAAGTCAAGATAATTTGAATTGAACATTAGCAGCAAGTTATAGTGATAGTATGTTGGATGGGTTAATGAGCTAGACCTTTATAGCCAAAGAATAGTGAACACAGATCTTATCTTTCACATTTACAGGAGAAAGTTTTGCATATGGGTAAAATATCATCACGTTCCTTTCCGGATTTATAGAATTAGTCATTTGAATCGATCCACTATGAAATTGGGAAACACGTGAAAACCACCGAACCATGGAGCTGAAACTTCTTTATTTCAGATCATATTTGCTACAGATTTGTGAATAGTGGAAAATTGGTGACTTACGAAGAAATTCAGTAAAAGTCTGGAATTATGAGTCTAGTGATAACCATGAATCCATTGTTGATTATCAGAAAAACTCATCTGGTTCACTTTAGGGAAGAGTAGTGATAAACGGTTCCATTTCGGAATGGCAGGCAGTGACTCGTGGGGTACCGCAGGGATCACTGCTGGGACCGCAGCTTTTTACAATTATTGTTAATGATATAGAAGATGGTATTAGTAATAACATTAGCAAATTTACTGATGATACTAAGCTGGGTGGCAGGGTGAAATGTGAGGAGGATGTTAGGAGATTACAGGGTGACCTGGACCTGTTAGGTGAGTGGTCAGATGCATGGCAGATGCAGTTTAATGTGGATAAATGTATGCTTATCCACTTTGGTGGCAAGAACAGGAAGGCGGATTACTACCTAAATGGAATCAGTTTAGGTAAAGGGGCAGTACAAAGAGATCTGGGTGTTCTTGTACACCAGTCAATGAAGGTAAGCATGCAGGTACAGCAGGTAGTGAAGACGGCTAATACCATGCTGGCCTTCATAACAAGAGGGATTGAGTATAGAAGCAAAGAGGTTCTTCTGCAGCTGTACAGGGCCCTGGTGAGACCACACCTGGAGTATTATGTACAGGTCTGGTCTCCAAATTTGAGGAAAGACACTTTGGCTATTGAGGGAGTGCAGCGCAGGTTCACGAGGTCAATTCCTGGAATGGCGGGACTACCTTATGCTGAAAGACTGGAGCGACTGGGCTTATATACCCTTGAGTTTAGAAGACTGAGAGGGGATCTGATTGAGACATATACGATTATGAAAGGATTGGACACTCTGGAGGCAGGAAACATGTTTCCGCTGATGGGTGAGTGCCGAACCAGAGGACACAGCTTAAAAATACGGGGTAGACCATTTAGGACAGAGATGAGGAGAAACTTCTTCACCCAGAGAGTGGTGACTGTGTGGAATGCTCTGCCCCAGAGGGCAGTGGAGGCCCTGTCTCTGGATTCATTTAAGAAAGAGTTGGATAGCGCTCGCAAGGATAGTGGAATCAAGGGTTATGGAGATAAGGCAGGAACAGGATACTGATTAAGGATGATCAACCATGATCATATTGAATGGTGGTGCAGGCTCAAAGGGCAGAATGGCCTACTCCTGCACTTATTGTCTATTGTCCATCCTCACCTAGGCTGGCCTACATATGACTCCAGACCCTCAGCAATATTTTTGCCTTTTACTTGTCTTCTGGGCTATTAGAGATGGGTAATAAGTGCTAGTCTAGTCAGTGACACTGCCCTCCCATGAATGAATTACTTCCTTGTCCTGATTTTTCGTAACGTTTTTCAAAAAGAGGTGTAGATATTTTATCTCAGTATTTTCCTAGATATGTAAGTAAATAACTGTGGATAGTGTGCAGTTACCTGCCAGTGATATTCCCTTGTGACTCACTTTCCTTCTGCTTAATAATGCTCCGGTTTAAAATAGCCCAAAAAGACGATGTGTGGAATGAAACATGCTTTGGAAATGATGTGAGCATGAAGTTATTGCAGAAATAACTTCCATCCAAATGATTTTATGAAGAAGCCAATCTACTGGTGTTACAGTAGCATAATTCCAGGTTGTATTTTATAAAAAAACAGACTGAGGATCAAACACAAGTAGAGAAGCTAACTGCTCTTCATTCAATAAAACAACAAATAATTCAAACATATCAGCTACTTTGGTATAACTTGACTATTATTTGAATTATGTACAGCCAGATATTACATATTTTAAATGGAGACACATAAAATCTCACCCAAATATCTATCTCCTCATTACTGATGTCTTTAATGTGGACAATGCTGAGCAGAGAAGGCATAAATACACAAGTTAGGTTGCACTGGACCTACTACTTCTTCATATATAGGATATTTCATTTAACTATTAGACAAGTACAGTTTTAGAATGTATGTATGTTTAAAAGGAAAACTGATATTTATATAATGTTTAAATGCATTACTGACCACAGCAAGTCTGTTTTTGTTGCTCAGTAATACTGAAAGTTGAGCCAAAACTTGGGGAAATCTGCAATGATAAATTATACAATGTGATTACAGCAGAGTTTCAGGTGTTTGTTTTGCACCTCGGGTGATTTTTAAAAAAAACTTTTTGCTGCTGGTTTAGTCTGATTTTTACAGTGATGCAAATCTGAATACAAAAGCGTGCAACAAGCTTAGTTTGGAAAAATAAGGACTTATGGTGTCACTTTGAGGGCTCAGGTGACAATTATAATTGGAATGCAAAGTGTGGCTGATGTGATCACTGTGTTCACATCACAGTAATCCAGTATATATGCTAGCATGAAATCTATCTGCCTGAAACTCTTGAGGGGGAGGGTCCATTGCTGTAGGGTTATAAGAAGTACACAGGAAATGGTTTGCTTTTCAAAGTATCAACTATTATAGCTGCCTTATTTATGAGGAAAAGGGCTAGTGCTATATTTGCATAAATAATACATATTATAATGAATGAGCATTTTCACATATTGTAACTATTTTATTCACGGCTTTATCCCCTGTTATTGGATGATATGCGCAAATTGGACAGTGTGTCTTTCCCAAATCTAATGGGAGGGATGCACGAAGCAGCATTGCAATTGATGTGAGGTGGGGGCGGGGGGGGTTGGTGTGGAGAGAATTATATTTAAGCCGCAAAACAATGCGACGGCCCCAATAAATCCTGTTACGAAGGGGGCTGCAAGGGCTGCGTTGTGCCAATCTTTGGAGATCGAGGCGCCGGCCCTGGAAGGGCACGTGGCGTTTCTCGTACGTGGCGAGCGGGCAATTTCTATGAATGATTCCGGAGCGGCCAATGAGCGCTCAGCTATTTGGGGGTGGAGGGGGCGGGGAGGGAGGGCGCGGCCCGAGAGGCTGATTGTTTGGGGGCGGGGGGGTCCGCTTGGCGCCTGCGCGCTGGTTGGCCAGGGTCACGTGCCGGTTGGGGTCTCGCGCTCGCGTTGACAGTTGGTCATTCGGAGCTGGACGGCGGACGAGGTGGATCCTCTCTTCCCGGGGGCTGGCTGTTTATCTATATTTTCCTTTCACTCCTCACTACCACCACCTTGTCGTCTTTCCCCCTGAGGTGAATGGACCCGATAGCAAATGCTCACCTTCTCAAACACTTAACGCCGACAACCCCTTCCGCAAAAAAAAGACCCCAGCAACTCTGCAGGTTAGCACCTGTGGAGAGAGTTACCTTTTCCAATGGCACCTCAGTGTTTTCATTTCAAATCATCAGCACCCGCAGTTCTTTGTTTTATCGCATTCGGTGCTCAGCCCTTTTGCCCTCCTCTTAAAACATCTGACAGTAGAAGAGGGATGGGGAAACTTTAAAAAGCACAGTCTCTGGGTCCATTATTCTAATTCAGAAAAAGAGATTGTCATTTTTCCCCATGTCTTTTATGATTATTGACTGTCATTTGTGTTCTTGCATTGGGATGGAGGGGGTTTCTTGCTGGGCCATCCCTAATTGTCCTTAAATTGAATATTATTGGCATATCAGGAGCCTTTAAGAAACAAAATGTTGTGGATCTGGAGGCATATCTACGTGAATAGATTTCCTTCCCTGAATGGCATTATTGTAAGATAAAATCCACCAATTCACTTTTCATTTCCAGACTCAATTAATTTAATTTTAACTTCCACCAGCTGTCGTGGCCTGTGACCACTAGAACATTAGCTGGGACCTTTTAGGTTACTCACCTACTGACACTACCACCCTGCCATTGTTTGCACACCCAATTAAGTACTGTTGAAGCATAGTCACTTCTGTAATATAAGAAAGAGGCCAGCTAATTTTCGCAAGCACGCATCCACAAAGTGCAACATGATAATGATGAGATAATGTTTCTGTGATATTAACTAGGACACCAAAACTAACTCCTCGGATACTAAATCGGGGGATCACTTATATCCACCTGAGGGCATAGACAGAATATTGTTTTAATGTCTCAATCAAAAGACCGCACCTATGAGAATCTAGCACCCCCAGTACTACACTAGGGTATCAGCTTTAAATTCTGTGCTTAAATTCTATATTGGGACTATGGACTCAACTGCCTGACTCAGTTGGCAGTGCAACCAACTCAGCCACTGCTGACACCTAAAGGGGAGGCCGTTTGTACCAGTTTCACCAATCTGTTCATGTACCTCATAATACCCTGTTACGATTTTAGTATATATTCATTTGCTCGATAAATTCTTCCTGCCCTTTCCAAAATGAGCACAGTGTTCCAGTTATATTTAATACTACTGTATGGCTTCTTTTAAAGGGGAGGGGGGAGCGGGGGAGGGCATTCTCAACTTTAATACAGGGGAGAGATGAGAAGGATTTATTTTGTCATGGTGCTGCTATTAAACAAAGTTTGAAAGCTACGCCAATATTGATACAGCCAAGGATGATCCCTATTCTGATCGGTAAAACAAAAGATTAAATGAATAAGTCATGGCAGATTCTGAAGCTATTTTTTTTAACAAGTGACAAGTTTTTTTTTAAAACTAATCAAGTGTTATTTCTTCGGAGTAGGTATTCAAGATGGAAGGGAGAGTTTAGCTGTATGTTATTAATCAGAAGTGAGTGTAGAAACTTGTAGCATAGAAGGATGCTCTTTGACACAGCAGCTGCTGTTAGTCCCACATTCCACCTGTTGTTCACAATCGTGTAAGTTCTTCATCTTCAGTTACATGCCCTTTTAAGATTATTTGTGGAATCAATATCTGCCACCTTTTTCAGGTAGCATATTCCAAATCCCAACAGGCCTCTAAGTGAAGAGAATTCTCAAAAATTCCTCGATCCTCCACAATGCATTTGTATCTATGACTTTTTGTTGACCCACTTAAAGGAAATATTGTTCTCCATTGAAAGCGCTCATCTTGAAAACCTCAAGTTATTTCCTATCCTTTGATCTCAGGAGTTTGACTAATTTTCCCAAATCCTTCTCATAACCATTGATTATATTCCTATTATAAGAATACCTTTACTGAGTCATGTATAAAAGGCTATATTTTTTTTCTTAATGTCCACTATTTCCAGTGATTTAGTGAGTTTTTTCCAGCTGAACCATTTTGACTAGGCCAAGTCCAGGTTTGATTCCTTTCCTGCACTGAGTTAACTGAACTGAGATGGGGCATTACAGTTGACTTTAGTTTTCTTCGATATTTAAAACTGTTCCTAACTGAAGTTATATATTAATCCCAAAATGTAGCACTATAGTTGAAATACTGATATAAACTTGTCAAAAACTTATAAATTTAATGTTAGATTTAATTATTAAATACATATTCTCTCTAATTTCTTAAATCCTTTGAATCAAGCACTTCATTCACTAGAAAAGGGGAATGGTGGATGATTAACAAAGCCACCATCAGGAGTGTTCCAGGGTGATGATTTTTGGCCTTGTTAACTTCCCCTTCTGAATCTTTGTTGAGCTGGGCTTAGCACAACCCTTCTACTTGTACTGGGCATCCATATGAACTCTACAGAAATGTGTGCTGGTGGTTGTTTGGACAGAACTTGGTC
Source organism: Chiloscyllium punctatum (assembly GCF_047496795.1). Classification (NCBI taxonomy): domain Eukaryota; kingdom Metazoa; phylum Chordata; class Chondrichthyes; order Orectolobiformes; family Hemiscylliidae; genus Chiloscyllium; species Chiloscyllium punctatum. The sequence continues at coordinate 57,292,702 of NC_092782.1, forward strand.
TCTGTTCCAACTGCCTGCCACACTGCCACTGTACCCTTAGGTTAGATATTACAAATTGGGGGAACTATGCCTGAAGAAAATGTTAATCACCTTCAGAGCAGCAAGGAAAAAGAATTGCAGAAAAAAATAGGGGTAAGAACAGTCTTATTTCTGAATTGATTGTTATCTGCTAATAGTGTTAAGTATTGTTGTGAAATTGAGACAGAAAGTAATAACACTCAGTGGGAGGCAAATTTTCTGAACAATATAAAAGTTAAGGATGTGTTCATATGAAAGATGGTTTGGCACCTTTTTTAGTGTGTTCTGCTAAATGGCGATATGGGGAATGTGTATATTTTTGTGATACTTTTTTCAGCTTAAAGAATCAAAGGGGATGCTAACAAAGCCAAAGAGATCACCCTGGGCCACTCCTGGTGTCTGTTTTAGTGGTTTTGTTAATCATCTACCATTCCCCTTTTTGGGCATAGTACGTGGTTTATGGGATTAAAGAAAACCCAACATTTTATTTATGAATTTAATCGTAAATTTTAATTGTTTAAATTGTATTTTATGTACAATTAAGTATTTCAATTTCAGTACGAAATCTTGGAAGTAATATGGAACAACATTTTAATTAAGAATACTTAAATATGTAATTACTATGCATCCTGCATAACCTGAATTATATTTGCACTTGGTTCAATCATTTGTATTTTTATATAATGGTTGATTTAAGTTTGAGTCTATTATAATGACAACCGCAACACGCTTGTATCAATAATATGGCTCGAACGTTCTGTTGCTATCTTTAACACTTACGATAACTGCTCTCACTTCTGTTGGATATTTGAATATACCGTATACCTGAAAGCCCATGGATTGTTAACAAACTTTGATGTAATTATGAAATTGTTGCGAGTTTGATTTTTGGCAGCGGAAGTTAGCTTCAAGCTCGCTTAGAAAAGCTTATCAACATTGGAGGTTCCGCTCCCAATTCAGGATTGCCAGTGAATGTTAATTGCAAGAATGGGAACGTTACCATAAGAGTAATCACTGTCGTTGGACTTGAGATGTTTGACGTTTGATGTCAGGAATCTTCATGAAGTTGAACGTTAGCTGCTTTTTTGTTGCAGATGGCACCAAGCTGGGAGGAAAATGTTGTTCCATTGAACATTGGGCTCCATTTCCACAGCTTCGTAGGTCTGGGGCGGCGGTTAAAGAAAATAGCGGGGAACTGTGTGGGGAAAGCTTCATGAAACACTGAGCTTTTCGTGGTCAGCCGATTCACAATAATAAGGAATTTATTCGGGGCAAATATTGCGGCCTCCGTTATGATGCTGGCGGCAGGGCGGTATTCGCTGCAGTATAGTTTCTGCTCCAACGCGTGGTCTGATGTATAGCGAGGTGCTGACCTGCCTCGGGTTCCCCTTCAGGCTCCATGTACACTCCCACCTGCTATTCTCCAACAGTCCACCCATCCCTGAGGCTGCTGTATTGGCCTTGCTACCGGCGAATCCGGGGGTGGGAACCGATATCTCGTCCCAGCGTCAGGACTCTGATACTGCTGGCCACGTCTTTCCGTCTTCTGTATCATTGGAAAATGATCAAATAGGTAATCTCAATCAAATTACCACTCTCGGCAGTTGAATGGTGAGAGTCGGCCCAGTATAGGTTGCTGATTTAATTTGTTCACTGATACTTAACTCACGCTGAAGCAATTAAAAATACATGACGATCGAGCTTTCAGCTTTGTAAACTAATATTCATTTGCATTCAGAACAGCAATTGGCACAGCTCCGGGTAAGGAAAGAGTAGGAAGGGAAACATAGACTTTTAGGACTTTGTTTTTACTTTTTTTTTACAATTATTAATACTACATTCCTGTTCGTTTACTTTTTTCCCTTTTGCTTGAGTGACATTTCATAGGTGCCTCCAAGAAAATAGAAAATGTAATTTAGCTATTGGAAAGGTAGATCTCTCTGGGATGATATTCAGGAGTGCCTATTTCTCTCCCACCTCCCCAAGAAAGAACTTTGAGATTTGTGTCAAACCTTTGTCCAGAGCTTTATAGTAATTTGCACTAATTCTAGGTAACCAATGCACTTCTGCACTTTGCCCTCTACTTTGAAGTATCTGCACTGCTATGACTTAATAAGGCATTCAAAAGCACAAAATTGTTCATTATTCCATCAAACAGCTGTTCTAGGCTGCAGTTTCATGCAGTCACGATTCTGGGTCTTCAGAGGGTTTGCTGAGATGATAAACTGTGAAGATATCAAATTTACAGATGAGTTTTTCTATTCCTGCCACACACCCAAGCAAAAATGCTGTAGATACTACAAATCTGCAGATGCTAGAAATAACAATAAATGCTGGGGATACTCAGCAGGTCAGGCAGTATCCTTAGAGGAAACAGAATTAATACAAGTTGATGACCTTTCATTGCTGCTGAAAGGTCATCTTGACTTGTGTTAACTCTGTTTCTCTCAACTAATGTTGCTCTGACTAGCAATTCTTTTGTTTTTTATTTCCCATCTCACACTCCTTGGTTCTCTAACTGTTCTTAAACTAAATACCTTTGTAGAGTTTATTGATATCCCCTGCCACTGACATTTCATGATTTGTTTACAAAACATGCTGTTGTACTTGATTGGATTGGCCTGTCTATGTCTTTTGAGTTTCACAGATTGCTAAATGGAAAATATTACATTCCACCAATTTTACAAAGTCAAGAGTGTCACAAAAAAGGGTAATACTGTATTTTAGTACTATTGCCAAGATGGACTCCACGATGAAGTTTAACTGGAAATCATGCATACACACTGTTTTCATAGGCTTCCTCTCAATGTTGACAGGGAGGAGGATGAGAGCTGACCAATGCTACAATTCCCTTCTGCTCAACATTTAAAAATAAATGATGATTGTTCCCCTCTTCATACTATGGAGAACTCCATTCTTTCCCCAAATAACCTCGTCGTAACTGGGAACTACTGGGGAATCACCAGGAAAACCCAAACTTTCAAAGTTTTCTCAAAACAGTATTTCACTTTGAAGGGAAAAATCAACAGAATTTTATTGAATAGAATTAGGTTTATTGTCATGTACTCACATGGTTATAGTGAAAAGTTTGCAAAGTTGTTGCTTTTGGCGTCATTGTAGGTACAAATGTACCTAGGTGCAAATCTTAGGCATAAGTTAGAAAAATAAAGAAATAAATGGCTAGCATTATAGACCTTCATGCCATCTTGGGAACAAACAGTATCTAGGTACAAACCTTGGGAATAAATTAGAAGAATAAAGAAACAAAAAGTTCAGAATTTCCGTCTTTCCAAGCAGAGAAGATGGAACGGACAAGTCCATGCTGGCCTCCAGCCTGCTCCAGGTGAAAAAAAACAAATTATATAGAAGTTGCAAGTTTTCATTAGAATTGATTAAAAAGTTATGTTTTTCAAAAATACACTTGACAATCACCAGGTATATTAGTATAAAATCCACATAACTGCACAGGAACAATGAGGACAAATGTTTAAGCTTGTGCAATTCATGTAACTAGGTGGCAATGAACATAGATCATGTGATTCCAGCTCAATCTCTTTTGAACAATACAAAAACCATTTATGTACCGTAAGCATGCAGTTCTTGTGGTTTATAGCTATTATCTTGTCAAATGATATTATCATTTTAATGCCCTTTTAATTTTTTTAAAACAATAAGGCATTAAGTGGAGGGCTTGAATAGAGTTAGACACTTACTGGATGTTTCTTGAGTGATGAGGTGAATATAGATGCACTCTATATATAACTTTGATTTTATTATTGTACCAAGATACAGTGAAAAATATTGTTTTGTGTGCTAATCAGACAAATCAACCTTGCCTAAGTACATCAGGGTAATAGAACAGAATGCAGATTATAGTGTTACAGCTATAGAGAAAGTGCAGAAAAAGATCAACTCTTAAAATATGAGAGACCCATTCAGAACTTTGATAACAGCTGGGAAGAAGCTGTTTTTGAATCTGTTGGTCCATGTTTTCAAACTGCCAGGTGAAAGAGAGTAACGATTCTGTATAGGATTAACAATTCTGTAATGATCAGTCACAGTTTAAGTTATAGTAAGATTATAAGAGGTAATTGTTTGAGGTCCTGGTGAGATCACACCAAGTGTGCTGAATGTAGTTTTGAATGTCTTGCTTAAGGAAGGTTAATTAATGTGGGAAGGAGAGTATTGAAAGTTAGCTGTACTAATTCTTTTGATGGAGTTTTCTTATAAGGAGAGATTCAATATATAATCTTTTGAAATTTGATTGAAATATATAATTTTCTTAAGCGGTTCAATAGTGTAGAAGGATGTTTTCCCTTGACTGTAAAATCTAGAATTAAGCAGGTTACTATTTCGGGGGTAAAAAAGGTTGTTCTTACATACTTGGTTAATCTCCAGAAGTAACACAAGTGCATGTGTTCTGATGTCAATAACATAATTTGCGTTACTGAGTAACCAAGATAAAATGGGCTATTTATCCTTACTATGAAGCCAAAAATGTTATTAAGGTGAAGTATGCTGAATTATAACATATCTTATTTGGACACCTACAACAAGAAGGACATTTGAGAATTATTTACACAATATTCACTTGAAATGACTTTTTTTTTCTTGATTTAAATTGAGGAAAAAGTCTGAAGTAGAATTATTCATTTTGATTTTGTGGTTACTTTTAATAATAGGGGAACAGGACTAATCACTATAATGCATGTTATAAATAGTGACAAATCCCTGTTTTTGCTTTGGTCACAGTCACTTGCAACATGTGTAAATGTGTCATTTTGAAATTTGTCTTTAGCTAATTCGCAGTCAGCTCTGTGTTATATTCCTGATAGAATTTTGATTTGGATGATTTCAAGTTTTAATTAAGACTGACAGATATAGGTATTACACCTGCAGAGAGATGCAATAAAATTGGTTAATCATAAACAATGCATGTTTAAAGTGGAGAGATTAAATTTGCGGGTATTTTGCCGTCAGCTGCTATTTGGTGTATATGAGCATGATTTTTTAAAAATAAAATGTTCATTCTACTTTGCCTTTTCATTTGCAGAAACAATTTGAGTGGTATGAACTAAACGAGAGGAAATGGTTTGAATACTTCCAACAGACTTTTTTGGCATTGGAACCAGAAAGGAGAAAAGCCTCATTTTTAAGTATGCAAGAATCAACAACTTTGTTTTTAGAGAAGACTCAAAGTCCAACCAATGTAAATGGAGAGCAGTATGACTCAGGTACAAGTTTGGTGTTTGTATGTTAATTAAAATGCCAACAAAACACTTGAATGAGAAAGATTTAAATGTGATTATCATTTGAAAGGTTTTAGAATTAAGTGGAAACATATTACTAAAGGCAGTCTTGTTTTCTTCTGATGGTTTACGTTTGAAGAATAATACAGTTTGTTTGAGGATGTGGTGGAAAATGGTCATGCGTTCAAAAACCTCTGATTGTAAAGAAAAGTTTTCTCTGCAAATGCTGCCTGCCTCTCTTTGTGTTGCTCTGTGATTTCATGGTGTTACCTCATAAAACACTTTCTAAATCACTTTCTGTTCTCACATCATGTTAATTGGGTTTTGGAAAGTGCAATGATATTTAGCAGACTAAGCTGAAGTATGCCATGACACAAGAGGACAAAATCAGAGCTTATCAGTGCAGTGTTATTGTCATAGCATGTCACAAGTCTTTATTTTGCTGTATGTGAGGTTGGGGAGATTGATACAAAATGTGTGTGATTGCATATACATTATATTAACATTCTTTGTGGGTCATTGACCTGATAGGAAAAATAATTCAGAAGGACTGAAAGTGAACCTGTACATATACTCATGCGCTATAGAATAGAAATGACATTTTAGAGAGAGAAGAGAAATAATAGTCTCTTTTCTTCTAAAAGCAGCAAAAAGGCCATCCTTAAAGTTGGGAAGAATAGTAGAGTCTAGCTTAGTGCCTTATTTGCACACTTTGGGTACATACTAGTGTACTTTGAAATGACTTCAGTACAAAAAATGATCAGATAATACAGACTTGCAATTCATTGACCTATATATGTTGCATAATTTTTTTTTTTGCATTCGTTTATTTTTCAAAACAAGGACTGAATTATGAGAACTTTTAAACATTTTGGTAGTGCTCTTCTCCTCAACGTAGTCCTGACCAAGAATAGAAGGCAGCATTTTTGTTTTGCATGTACTTATCAAGAAAGGGTCAGAAATGTGATTCTCAGCTAATATCCAAATTTATTGATTTCTGTCAGAATAGTCAGCTTTTAGCCAGTATTTCTTGGTTAAAATAACTCCACTGAAGCACCTGACATTGGTCCAGCTCTCTCTGAGCCAGATCTCAGAGTAAGCAGAGGCTCTGACACCTCTGTTTATATCTGTCAGCCAGGGCTCCCTGATTGGGGCTGTAACCTGGTCCATTCTATGATGTCCACCTTGGATGTTGATTGAATACTTATGACCTAAAGAAGCATATCCAGCTTAATGAATTATGTTGGTTTATTTATGTTGTAGCACAATGGGTTATTGTCACTATGCTGTACCTTTTTAATGGAAATCTTTTTGCTTGGTTTATCTATATTGCAGTATGAAAACAATTTGGTTCAACTAGTATTTGGACGGGAGGTGGGCTTGTAGTCTTATTGCTGGACTGCTAATCCAGAAACCCAGGTAATGACCTGGTGACCTAGGATTGAATCCTGCCACAGCAGATGGTGGAATATGAATTCTATTAAAAATGATGATCATGAATACATTGTCAACTGTAGGAAAAATCCATCTGGTTCACTAATGTCCTTTAGGGAAGCAAACTGCTATTTGTACCTGGTCTGGCCTACATGTGACTCCAGACTCTCTAAATGTGGTTGACTCTTAACAATCCTGTGGGCAACTGGAGATGGGCAGTAACTGTTGGCCTAGCCAGCAACGCCCTTGTCCCGTGATTGAATAAATAAAAAAATTGGGCAGATGAAATGGTTTAAATTTCTTTTTAGGAAAATAACCAGAACTTCAAAATATTAAAGTTTAGTGTCTGATGTGTTGCTTTCTTAACTAGCAAATATTATTTGCAAGGGGAGAAATTGAAATTGAGCTGTTGACATTTGCTTTTAACCTTTTTTTTTGTTCTGTCAGTTTGAATTGTTCAACCTGCTTATATGGAAAATGTTCTATGCAGTGTCAATTTACTGATAAAGGCACAAAGGTAGAGGCAGTTGATCTTCATGTCAGTGCCATTGTTCACTATCCTTTTAAACATTTGGGATTCAGTTGGTTTATAGTTCTGATTTTATGTAGAGCGTGGGTTTATTCAGTTTGTGTGATCTCCAAAGCAGTATTCTGTGATTCATACAGATGTGATATCATTGGATCCCAGTCTCAGTTTAACTAGTAGTCCATCGGCTTTGGATGATATCTTTCCTCCTTACCTTCTCAAATAACAATTAATATTTCTACCTGTCGCCTCCCAGGATCAAGCAGGATATGATGTTCACGTAATTTTAGCTGGAGCTAAAATTAGTTCCAAAGGTACAAGATAGCTTCTGTTTCTGATTTGTAATATTATATTTATAAAATCTGTGCACACTAATTGAAAATAAAATTAAACAGCTACTTTTTACTTTTTAACAGGTAAACTAGTTAATTTGTAATAAGTCTATAATCAACTCTTGTCAGTGCTAGTACAGTATTGGAATTTTTTTGTTAAACAACAAATTTTGTAAAAGAAAAATCTAATTTTTGGGGGTGGAAGGGAACCAAGGCCCCTCAGTGTAGCTTTTTTGAATAAATATATGTTTAGAGGTACTCATTAAGAGTAAAATGACACTAAATTGATATAAAGTGATGAATGTAAATCTTGTTCTATTCAAAGCAACAGGAGAAGAAAATAAATTCCTGAATCCAAAAATAGCTATTTACATGACAAAAGTTTTAGACCAATATTAAATTAATATCAGCCATGATGTTTTAGTAAACGAACTTGAAGTGTATATGTGAAATCAACCCATTAAACTTTGAAATTCGAATTTATATGGAACAAAGGCAATGCTGGAGAAACCCAATAGGTCTGACAGCATCTGCAGAGAGAGAAAAAGTTAATATTCTGAGTCGTCTTCAGAACTGGTGAATACAGGGCAACCAGTGGGATTAATGAAGGGATTGAGTTAGGGAGAAGTGGAAAGGAAGAAAGATCTAGAGGGGTGTCTGTACCCTTGAATGTTTAGAGCTTTCATTCCTTATCACCTGAATGGAAGAGAAAAGGTTTCTTGTTTATCTCACAAGATATTCTACAAACATATTAAGGACAAAAGAGTAACAAGGAAGAGAATAACTCCCTCTGAAGATCAGCAAGGCCACAAGAGATGGGGGAGATAGTAACTGAGTTTTTTTTTGCATCAGTGTTTATTGTGAAGAGGGATATGGAAGATAGAGAACTTGGGGAAAGAGAGAGCCAAATCTTGAAAATGTCCACATTACAGAGGAGGTGGTGCTGGAAGTCTTAAAATGCAAAAAGGTGGAGAAGTCCCTGGGACCTGATCAAGATGATGGCAGAGTAATACACTTCAGCTGGAACTCTTCTGTTCGTCAGTTCCTTTCTCCTTTTTTTTTCTTTTTTTTCCTTTCGTCTTTCTTCCCTCTTTGCAATTTTTTTCTTCCCTGTCCCCAACCCCCTTTTACCTACTTAAACTATCCTACCCTACCTGGAAAATGGAGGTGAGATGAAGGGAAATGCCTCACGGCTGGAGCCTGAGTGGGCCGAGTCGCAGAGCACAGTAGAGTGAGCATGGGCCAATTTGTAGGCCGAGGCCTGGAGTGGCAGTAGAGCTAAATACTTAGATCATCAACAGCCACAGGCAAGGTGCCAGAAGACTGGAGATTCACTAATATGTGCCACCATTTAAGAATGGTGGTAAGGAAAAGCCAGGGATGTATCCACTAGTGAGTCTGACATCAGTGATGGACGAGTTTAGATTAGATTATATTGGATTCCTCCGTGTGGAAACAGGGCCCTTCGGCCCAGCAAGTCCACACTGTCCCTCTGAAGAGCATCCCACCCAGACCCATTCCCCTACATTTTTACCCTGACTAGTGCACCTAACACCACGAGCAACTTAGCATGGCCAATTGACCTGACCTGCACATCTTTGGACTGTGGGAGGAAACCGGAGCACCCGGCGGAAACCCACGCAGACACGGGGAGAATGTGCAAACTCCACACAGGCAGTTTCCTGAAGTGGGAATTGAACCCGGGTCCCTGGCACTGTGAGGCAGCAGTGCTAACCACTGAGCCACCATGCTGCCCCTTGTTGGAGAGGATCCTGAGAGACAGGATTCACATGTATTTGGAAAGGTAAGAACTGATTAGGGATAGTCAGCATGGCTTTGTGCTTGAGAAATTGTGTCTTAGGAAGTTGATTGAATTTTTTTTGAAGAAGTAATGAAGAGGATTGACAAAGGCAGAGTGGTGGATTTGATTTATATGGACTTTGGTAAGACATAAGACAAAGTTCTTCATGGGTGACTTCTTAACAAGGTTAGCTCGCATGGAATACAAGGAGAACTAGCCATTTGGACACAGCTAGCTCAAAAGTCAAAGGCAGAGGATGGGTTGCTTTTCTGTCTGGAGGCCTGTGACCAGCAGAGTGCCACAAGGATTTGTACTGGGTCCACTGCTTTATGTCATTTATATAAATGATTTGGATGTGAACACAGGAGGTACGGTTAGTAAATTTGCAGATGACACAAAGATTGGAGCTGTAGTGGAAAGTGAAGAAGGTTAACTCTGAGTACAATGAGATCGTGATCAGATGGGCGAATAGGCCAATGAGTGGTAGGTGAAGTTTAATTTAGATAAACGTGAGTATGACGATTCTGCTTCTTTAACAAGTTTTGTTGTCCTTTGTTTTTTTTTTCAAGAGGGTTTGTAAACGCAGAGACTCCAGGATGTCTAGGTTTGAATGGTTTTAGGGCTAGTTTGATTATAGTTAACAGATACTGCTTCAGGCAAAAGGCTTTCCATTTTAAAAAAAACACTTTTTTTTGTACAATGAAAGGGGAGTGGCCAGTTCTCCAGCTTTTCCCTGGTTTGGTTTGGTTTGGTTTGGTTTTAGCAGGCAGTCAGTTGTGAAGCTGCTGGACCCAAAGAAGCAGGCCCACACTGATCCTCTCTCTGACATCTCTCCTGTAAGAACCTTTGTTGGATTTTTTCTTTTGTTTTTGCAAAGAGGTGTTTATGGGGATTGTTGCAAGTATTTGGAACAGCATCATTAGGTTATGGTAATCTGTTTGGTTTTCGTACAGGTTAAGATGTGTTGTGTTGTGTTCTGTTCTGTTTGTGTTTCATTCGATAATCTTGCAAATAAATCCTGTTTTGTTTAAAACTATCATTCCTGTAATATCCACGTTACACCTGCTTAAAACAACTAGAATTACTTTGTGCAATTCTGGTCTCCCTTCTATAGGAAAGATATTGTAAAACTTGAAAGAGTTCAGGAAAGATTTATAAAGATGTTGCCAGAGTTGGGCCTTTGAGCTGTGGGACAGGCTGAAAAGGCTGGGGCTATTTTTCTTGGAGCATCGGAGCCTGAGGGGTGACATTTTATGGAGGTTTATAAAATCATGAGAGGCATGAGTAGCCAAGGTCTTTTCCTCTGGGTGGGGGGAGTCCAGAATTCAAGGGCATTGGTCGAAGATGAGAGGGGAAAGATTTAAAAGGGATTTAAAGGGCAACTTTTTTATGCAGAGGATGATGCGTGTATGGAACGAGCTGCTAGAAGAAGTGGTGGAGGCTAGGTATCTGGATGTGTATATGAATAGGATGGGTTTAGAGAGATATGGACCAAATGCTGGCAAATGAGACTAGATTTATTTAGGAAATATGGTTAGCATGGACGAGTTGGACTGAAGGGTCTATTTCTGTGCTGCACTGCTGTATGATTATGACTCTAAGATGATAAATAAAATAGAACTTGGGACTGGGCAGATTCAAAATTGTATGAGGCAGAGCTGAAGGATAGAAAGTTTGACCTTGTGCATGTGACATCATATGGCACTGAGTGTGGATCTCAGGTTGTGACCTGAGCTGACTGACGAGAGTTATACGTCTCACACATACCTCTAATCCTACCTGATTGGGTTCGCAAACCAGTGTATTATCTATGCCATTGTGACACATAAATGCTTCTTTCACCATTTTTGGTAGATAATGTGTTTAAATAAGCTGTGTTTGATGAGGTCCTTGTTTTCTAACTGTAAATTATATAAAGTTCATTCCTTGCTCATAACTCTTCCTCCTTGCACTTTCTTTCCATCTAGTTGCAATTTTTTTTCTGTGTCACCTCCAACTCAGTTTTATAGTCAACAATATGTACAAATATTGCTGATTTTTGTACTTGATGCAGAGTCAAATGATTTGAAATTCATGAAAATCATCAAACCCCTTTTCACAACAGTGATAATACTCAATATTTTGCTTTTGATAGGTGAACTTTTTCAAGTACAGCCCATAAGGTAGAAAAATGTGTTGAAGGGTAACTGTGTGGTACCTCAGTTTAAATAAGGTAAACTTATCATCTTCATCTTGTTTTAAACAGACGTAGGCTCTGGAGGTGAGGACCTTGACTTCAACTGGGATGATTATCTTGAAGAAACCGGTGCAAGTCCTGCACCCCACAACTCATTCAAACATGTATGTATGTTGGTTCTCGAAATATAATGAAATTAATGCCCAATATTACCAGTGTTGCCCCCAATCTGTAGTTTATAATTAATAACCTTTTAAAGGTAGGTTGTTCTATACTATACAGTATGCTTATCTTTATGGTGGAACAGCAGCAGTTACTCAAATATGTTTTAAATAAAAACCTAAATTGATGTACCTTTTTGCTATGATTTAATTAAAAATACAGTCAACATTATTTATGGTTCTGTGACTAAAGGTTAATGTAGTGTGTGCATTTAATTTTCTAGTAATCTGCTGAAAACAACATTCTACTTGTAATAATGTAAAGTCATAAATTGTATAATGTATATTCAACTACTCTCCCACCGACATGGCATTTCCCTTGTGAACTTGGTGTGTAAAGTTTAGAACTACAACCAACATTTAATGTATTTACTAAAATATTTATCAGCTGAAATAAAATTGTTGGTAGAGTGTTCAAGGTAACCTTTTTGGTTTTGGTAATTGTGGAAGCTTCAAGTCTTGTGGGTTTGCACCAGAGCTATTTAATTAAATGAATCACTGCCTTAAAGTATATTATCAGAGATTAATTGAGCTTTTTTTAGTAAGTGACACTTTAAAGTGCTGTGTAGACCCTACTAATCAAAAATTAAGCAATAGCAAAGTAAACTAAATATATTCACTTTTGTGTAAATAGCTTTTTTTTGTGGGTCTATTAAAGACTGTTAAAATGGAGAATAAAATTAAACCAAACAACAGGATGTCATGCAGATGAAATCCACTCCAACAATATATTGAGTTTGTCTTTTTGGTCTTTTTAACAAATATGCTTTGAGAGTTTTTCTGATATGTTGGAAATTTCCAGATACTTTGGGTGTATATAGTATCTACAGAGCCAAAATAAATTATTTGATTGTCGGAGATAATAGGGACTGAATTTTACAATCAAATTGGGTCACAATTAATGGCCAAACTCATTGCCCAAACAGAACAGGCAGGATCTCGAAGCTGCAGGCCCAATAGGAGGTTTTTCAGTGCTAAAGTGGAAACAGCAGTGGCCTGCAGTTCAGTTAACACAGAGAATGCCAGAAAGTCACAACTATAACTTACTACATTATCTATCTTAACTTTCCAATGCAATAGCTCTGCAGTTCTAAGATGTAAGAGCTGTAAAATTAGATCAGAGAGAGTGGCTAATGTCACCCAGTACAACAGCGCCAAGCATTGTATGTGTATATGAGCAAATTCTGAGCTTGCATTTAAAACTGGTCAATATTTTTACTTCGTATGAGCACTGGAGGCATAATATCAATTGGCAGCAGCTATCGAAGTGCTATTTGTTACACTCAAAGCTGTCCCAGCATCCAGGACAAAGCAGCTGTCTGTTGGCAACCCATCCTTTTGCCTTAAATGTTCACTCCATCCAACTGGTACACATCCACTCACCAAGGTTTCTTCAATATCACTTTTAAAGTTCCCCTCCAAGCTTTGCAACAGCCTGACTTGGAACTGTATTACTATTTCTTCACTGTTGCTGGGGCAAAAACCTTGAACTCCCTTTCTAACAGCAGGATTTACCTGCACTGCATGGACTGCAGTGATTTAAAAAGACAGTTTACCACAACCTGCTCTGGGAAATTAACAATGGACAAAAATCTTGGGCTTGTTAACCAAGCTTCCATCCCATTAAAAATTTAAAAGCAGAGTAGTGCATGCTCAATTTTAATTTAATTTGAAAATTGCGATTAATTGTACTTTGAAAATTTAAAATGTTTGTCTGTTTCGCGTTTAAATGCAGTGTCACGTTTTATGGAACTATAGATTTTTCGGTGTGGAAATAGTGCTAATACTTTATATATAATCTTTTTGTGAAAGTCTCATGGACCATGTTCTGGGTGCCTGTGACCCCATATTGATTGCTCAGGCTTATCTCAAGCCTAATGAGTACATTGTAATATGATGTAAGGTCAAAAGGTGTTGTCATATGTGGCTTGCACAACAACTACACAAAAAAAATATTAAGTCACCATCTTAATTAAGGTTAAACTCCATTATAAAATCTTTTGTTATTGGATCTCTTTGTTTGGCCTCAAAATGCTTGACAAACCCTACTGAATTATTCCATTCCATTCCATTCCCTTCACTACAGTGCAAATGATAAACAAGTGTAATGGCACAAATGTAATTTGTTCAGATTATTAAAAGCCTTTGATAAGCAGGAGTTCTGATGAAGCGTCACTTGACTTGAAACATTAACTCTGAATTCTGTCCACAGATGCTGCCAGACCTGCTGAGCTTTTCCAGCAATTTTTATTTTTGTTTCTGATTTATAGCATCTGCAGTCCTTTTCAGTTTAAATTTACACAGGTCTTGGTTAGATCAGTGGTGTGAACACTTCTCATTTCTATATTATAAAAGGAACATAGAAATATTATAGAAGGTGCCAAACAAAGTTATTCAAGTGATACCATAACTGTGTGAGGTTATATATTGGGAAAGATTGAACATACTGGAGCTGAACCAGAAAAGAGAAGATTTGGGGTGACCTGGTAGAGGTGTTTAACCTGGTTTAACCTCTATTAACCTGGTAAAGGTTAATAAGATCAACATACAAAAGATGACTTTACTCGTGGGAGAGCCAAGAATTAGTGCCTTGAAGTATGATAGTGTGGTTACCCTTAAGAAATTCAGAAGAAACTCTCTTTAGGCGATGATAAGGATGTGGAACTAAGTACTACAGGGATTGGTTTGGATGAGTAGCATTGATGCATTTAGGATAAAGACCGTAAGAAATTGGAACAGGAGTAAGTTATTCTGCGCCTTTGAGCTTGCTTTACCATTCGATAAGATCATGCCTGATACGACACTTCTCACATACACTTTCCTGCTGTTTCCCTATGACCCTTGATTCCCTGACTGATCAAGAATCCTCCCCTCTTTCCCCTGGTTCCTCAACCCAGGATTCTGTCCCCACAGCTGTCTATGGCAAGGAGTTACAAAGACACGCAACCCTCAGAGAAAAATCTCCCTCTTTTTGGTTAAGCTTGAGCAGTACATGCCAGAGCAAGGAGTCTGTATTGATAGTAGCTCAGGATGAAGGGTGAGAGGAGGTTTGGATAGATAATAAATGTCAGCATTTATCTTCTGGATGAAAAGATTTGTTTCTATTCATGTTATTATGCAGTATTTTTATGGGTGATTGTGTTTAGTCATTGCCTGCCATATACTGAATGTGAACGTAACTAGTTACGATTAACTTACTAAATGATTGGCATTTTGTTTCAATGCAGGTTGAGGTCAGCCTCCAGAGTAGTTTCCAGCCAGGGATGAAGTTGGAAGTTGCTAATAAAAATAATCCTGACACCTATTGGGTAGCAACAATCATTACCACATGTGGTCAGCTTTTACTCCTGCGCTACAGTGGATATGGAGATGATCGCAGGGCAGATTTTTGGTGTGATGTCATGACTGCTGATTTACACCCTGTTGGATGGTGTTCACAAAATAAAAAGTCTCTGAGACCTCCTGAAGGTAGGATTGATGAATTTTAATGCATTTTAAGAAATAATTGCAATTGATGGCACAAAACAGACAGTTCTTGGATGTTCAGTGAATAAAACATGAGAAAAAATTATTCAAATTTTAACAATAGGGTTATGTGGAGAAAAGGCATGAGAATGCAGTTAAGCTATAAAGCTCATTGGGGGAGCAAGTGACATGATTGGTGAATGGCTTCCTTCCTTCTGCAGCATAACAATTCTGAGAAAAACTGATCTTGATGTTGATGTTTAGCATTCAAAGCTGACAATAATTGAAGGAACCTGATGTCCCTTGCTGCAAAGTTGACCTGCAGGATTTGTGTGAGGCAGGGGTGTCTAGATAGTTGAAGCATCACTCCTGGAGCAGTGAGTGAGTTTCTAACTCTAGTCACTTAACCACCTGGAGTTCTTATGAGGGCTTGTGGTGAAATAGTGTCACCATCATGAGCACAAATATAGATTGTATTTATCAATGCAAGTAAATTCTGTCAAATCTGGCAGCTCTGACTGTGCTAGAATTTGGATTTCAGTCGGGTGTTTTGGGCATTGGGAGTTTGGGCAAATGTTGGTTGAGTGTGGTCAAGGGTCACTTAGAGTCCAGAACAGAACACCAGCAGTGAAATCCACAAAGCAGGTCTAGTGCTATGCAGCTTTTAGCTGATTTTTATAGATTAGCTGATGTTATATGAGGAAATAAAAAAAAATGCATTCCACATTCTAAAATTTCTTTTTTTTTTTACTTGTTTGTTTTGGGTTTGCCTGTATTTATGCAATGATTAATTGAATTCATTGTATTTTAGAGTCAGCCGTTTAAGTAAAATGTAATGCAGCTTTTCTTTTGCCACTGTTGTAATATGAAGTGCATTTCTGAAAGGCATATTTTAAAAAAGTGTCAACTAGTACCACTGTACTTTTGGTCTAAGTTTTCAAGAATATTAAATGCAGTAATGAAACACCTGACTATGCTAAACAGAGATGGACAGAAATTTCAGGGAAAATATTGCATGTGTGAACTTGCTAGATGCTGTATTAACACAATTTTAATGCATTGAAATTTTTCTTCCCTCTGAATTACATTATTGTCATAAATTTCATCTATGTTATGCTTCTGGCTATAATGTTTACAAGACAAGTTTCCCTTGGAATAGTAATTAAAATCAAAACAAGATGGATAACCAGTTTCACGTGATAAAGATTTTAATATTGGGATGAGAGCCTTGCTAATCAAATTCTGAAGACTCTGCATTGCAGACTATGGTAGCAATATTTTCTTGTTGATTAGCTAACATAAATTTCTGAAACCCTTCTATTGATGCATATTGTATTAGATATGTCCTCGCTTTCCTTCAGGTGAGCTGATCAAACTGCTTTAATTGCGTGAGCAGTGAAATAATTTTGTATTTACAATGCCATACATTCTTTTTTCAAAAAAAAGGTTCTGTATGATGATCACTGCATAGAGAACTTCCAAAAGCACAGTGAGATCATTAGCACTTGCTGGTCAGTCAGGAAATTTACTTATCTCCATCTTCTCCAGAATGTGTGGAAGAGGTGGGCTGTGAATTGCCATATTCGAGATGATTTGTGATAAAAGCTGAACATTTTGGAAACATTCAGCAAGTTAGGCAATATTTGTAAAGAGGAGAAAAAAATCATGGGACTGAATTTTCACTGCTATGGCAAGTCATTT
Organism: Chiloscyllium punctatum; assembly: GCF_047496795.1. Classification (NCBI taxonomy): domain Eukaryota; kingdom Metazoa; phylum Chordata; class Chondrichthyes; order Orectolobiformes; family Hemiscylliidae; genus Chiloscyllium; species Chiloscyllium punctatum. Next base: position 57,309,625 of record NC_092782.1, read on the forward strand.
GAGTGGGGAAATTTCTTTAGCAGACTCTCTTTAATTTAAAGGACACTCAGTGTTGTGTGTGTTAGAGAGAGTGTGATGCTGAGCTGTGTTGACAGTTTCCTCAGTTCTCTTGGACTTCCGCCCAATTGTATGAAAGGCTGTTTGGCTGATTTTGTAACCTTTTTACTGTCAATCCACCTCCATGTAAATTCTTGCCCGCTCCCACTCACTTTCTACCATGCCATGATGCTGTCACTTTAACAAGGTTATGCTGTCCTTGGGTTTTTTTTTTCAAGAGTTAATAAAGATGGAGGTTCTGCAATGTTTGTTTTAACAATGGCAGGGGAGTGGCTAGTTCTCCCAGTTCAGGTTTTTTGTAATGCAGTTTAGATGTAAAAGAGAGAAGCTGTTGGTTTATCTGCAGCAGAAGCTGCTGCAGCAAAAAAGTTTTCATGTTTCAGCAGATGTTTCTTGACTGGCTTTTCTCTCTGAAATCTCTCCTGCCTGTAAGAACCTGCATTTGAGTTTCCCTTTTGCAAAGGAGTGTGTTTATGTGATGTTACGGGAATTGGAACAGCTCCTTAGTTAAGTTACTGTATCGACTCAGTTAAGTTTTCCAATCATGAAGTTTTTCATGATTCTGTTTTCTTTTATTCATGTATCAAATATAGTGTTTAAATGAACTGTTTTGCTTAAAGCTGAGTGATTTGATCAGCTGCATCACACCTAGAATATCTACATCACATCTACCTTTAAAATAAGAAAGTTAGGGTGTAGGCTACTTTGTTAAAGTATTTTGAGGGGGTCTTGCCTGGTCTATAACAAACCAGCATGACACCTGATAACTCTTATGAAATCTCCATAGCCAGTCACTCCATATACATGATTGATTAGGTTTTAGCATTTGTACTGGGATGGGAAAAAACAACTAACAATTTAAAGTGAGCTCTCATTAATGTACAATTAACACTGAAAAAAACCCACTGCCGATCACAAAATCAACTCTGTTTTAAAGGCCCTTGTGTTTAAGCTGTACTAAAACAAAGCTCTATTCTTGAACTATGTCAAAAGCAGTTAATCTCGTAGTCTTGAAACTGAGAATCAATATGTGTACTTAGCAACACTACTGCGATAATTACTGTTGAAGCTTTTGAAACACCGTCAAGCATTCATAATGTTCTCTGCTATAATAACAGCCCTTGGGAAATATCAACAAAGAAATGTATTGAGATGTCTAAACTAGACAGGCAGGGGAATGAAAATCCGAGCAGGCAATTAGAGGAGGGATAAAGAAGAATAGAAACAAAAGAGAAATGTTAGAAGCAAAAGTGACTCAGAAAAAGCAGGGGCTTAAAAAAAAGACAGAATGCAAAATAGAGCTTTGATGACTAACCAAGTTAAAAAGACAAGTTTAAAGGCTTTGTGTCTTTACATATGGAGCATTTTCAATAAAGTAGATGAATTAGCAGTGTAAGTAAATAGATGTGAACAGTTATATAATATTAGCAATTACAGAGACATAGCTGTAGGGTTACCAAGGATGGGAACGAGGAAGGAGACTGTCAGGAGAAGTTGAGAGGGGATAGAGTGAGAGGGGAGGGGAGGAATGTTCCAGAGGGGTGTGGGTATCTCTAAGTGTTGCATCTTGCAATCTTTCATGCCTGAAAGGAAAAGAAAATGTTTCCTGCTAGAACATTGAATGAGTTGGGGTGGAACTAGAGACAACAGGGCAGCTCCGAGTGAGCGTGACGCCGTGCTAATGGACAGAAGTTGAGAATGTGCATATGACGATGCATGGCACTGAGTGTGGATCTCTGAATGTAGTAAGAACTGCTGTCTGAGGAGCATTGTACATCAGAGATACTTGTGATCTTAAGTGGATTCAAAACGCAAAGGATGAAACTTCAGTTGGAATCCATGTGGGGTGAGTCTGAGGCAGTCCCTGAAGAATGTGATGTGGTTGTGGAAGTGAGTTTTGACCAATATCATGTAAAATACCAGAAGTGACAGAAGCACAGTTAACGTTTCATGTCCACCGACCCATAGAATGTCTTCAGAATTATTCTTTTTTGTCTGGCACTAAAATAAAGGACAAAACCATGGTTCACAAAAGAAATTGAGAATAGTATTTGATCCAAAGAGGAGACATGTAACATTTCCAGGAACAAATGGTAAGCCTGAGGATTGGGAGCATTTTAGAATTCAGCAAAAGATTAAAAAAAAATTAATCAAGTTGGGGAAAATGAGTGTAAAATTGTAGGTAACACAGAAACTGACTATCAAAGTTTACATAGATTATGTGAAGAGAAAAAGTTGACTAAAGACTAATTAAGAGTCTACAAAAGCTGGGAAAAATCATAAAGAAATGACAGAATAATTGCACACATAATTTGGCTCTGTCTTTAGAAAAGAGGGCACAAATAACCTCAAACACTTTAAGGAACTAACCTTCCAGTACGAGGGCAAAATTGCAGGGAATCAGTATTAGTAAGAAAATGCTGCTGGGGAAATTAATCTGGTTGATGACTGACAAATCTTTAGGGACTGGTAATCTGCATCCCAGAGTACTAAAACAAAACGTGGCCCTGGAAATATTGGATGCATTGGTGGTCCTCTTCCAGACTCTAGTGCAGTTCCTACAGTTTGGAAGGTGGCAAGTGTACCCCCATTATTTTAAAAAGGAGATGGAGAATTAAAAAAATCAGAATTACAAACTATTTAGCCTCACTTCAGTAGTGAAGAAAAAGCAAGAGTCTATTATAACAGATGTAACATCAGTGTATTTGGGAAGTATTAATAGGATTGGGCAAAGCCAGAATGGGTTTAGGAAAGGTAAATCATGTTTCACAAATCTACTGGAGTTTCTTGAGGATGTAACTTAGAGGACCAGTGAATGTGTTGTATTGGGATTTTAAGAAGGCTTTAAGAAGGTCCCTCATAAAAGGCTAGTAGGCAGAGTTAAAGTAAATGGACCAGATGGTAATATATTGGCATGAATCAAGAATTGATTGACTGACAGACAGGAAACAGCATGGAGAATAAATGTATCTTTATCCAAGTAGTGGGTAGTGACGAGTAGGGCACACATGGATCAATGCTTAGGCCCCAGCTGTTCACGATTAAACTACCTGGATGAGGGAATCAAATGCAACATTTTCATGTTCATTGACGTAAAATTGAGCAGTGTTGTGAGGACGATGCAAGGAGGCTTCAAGCTGATTTTAGGCAAATTGAGTCAGTGGACAAATACATAGCAGGTGCAATACATGACTAAATGTGAAGTTATATGCTTTGGTGAGAAACAGAGTTTCATTTAAATGATGCTATATTGGGGAGTGAGGATATACAGAGATCTGGTCTTTTACATTTGTTGATGAGGCAGGTTCAGCAACCAGTTTGCAAGGTAAATGGAGTTTTGCAAGAGGAATTGAGTTCAGAAGTAGCGGTACCTTAGTGGAGTTGGACAGGGCCTTGATAGGACTACACCAGGAGTATTGTATGTAGACTTGGTCACCCTACCTAAAATGACACATTTACCTGAGAGGAAGTGCAGCAGAAGTTCATAAGGCTGATACCACAGTTAGCAGTTCTATGAGAAAAAAAGCAGTGAATGCAGGCTCGATTTGAATCAGAGTTAAGAAAGATAAGAGGTGATCTGATTGAAACATACAAAATGCTAACAGGGCTGGACAGACTAGCCGTGAGGAGGATATTTGGATATTTTCCTTGGTTAGAGAGATGGTGTCCCCTGGTTCTAGATACATTGTCTTGGTCCTAAATGATTGACACAATGAAAACCTATCTTAACTTGGAGGCTAGTGAAACTGTGGAATTCTCTAACATTTGAAGGTCAAGTCACAGAATATATCCAAGAAAGAGATACATACTTTTTTTGGATTTAAAAGACATCAAGGCGTACGAGGAGACAGTGAGAATATAGCATTAAGATAGATGATCAGCAGTGAACAAATTGAATGGGGGCATAGGCTTGAAGGACTGAATGGCCTACTCCTTTGAATCTCTGTGCACCGACACATAGTAATTTGTTTTCTGTCCTACACCAGACAACCTATACTTTTTCTCTTAATTACACCTGGCAGCTACAGCTGTTTTTATTCCATGTTTTAAAGAGATGAAGATTTGAAAATTTTAGATCATTACACTTAAACATATCCATCTGTCACAAGCGTTTACATCTGCTCCATAGATTTGGGATTTGTGGCTTCAGAGTTTTAGAAAAGCGAAAAAGTAGATCTCTTTGAGTTCAGCATTATTTTAAAATGCCCTGCCCGAGTTTGAGTTTCCTGTCTGTGATTCATGATCTACCCTCCTTTCCCTTGCCACACAAATTGGGATCTATTGTAAATGGGTAGAGATTCCATATCCAGGTCTTTGGACTCCTCCATATTCTGCAAAAAATAAAGGTCTATTCAATTAACATTTTGGGTTGATGGCCTTTTAGTAGAACTGGAAGAAGTTAGTGATGTAATAGATCTTATATTAGTATAGAGAAAGGAAGAAAAACAAAAAGAAAAGTTTGTGATATGTCAGAATTTAGGAGGGATTAAGTGGCAAAATGGAAGATGCTGAAGCAAAAAGAAGCTAATGGAACAAAATATGGATCTTTAGGAGTTTTAAATGTGATGAGTTGAATTATTGACTGAATATGTTCTGAGATCCCACTTGGTATTGTAAGGCCATTACATATTCACTTGACAGTTCTGACAATTATTTTGGATGGTTTTCACCGCTCCTTGTATTATTTATGATTTTGTACACAATGAATTTAATCTTGTAGGGCAGTGTAATTTTGTAATCTTGTTAATCCCAATGTGGGCTGAAGCAAAACTTTGTGGCAGGATGGGACAAGAAGTCTGCATTGCTGGTTTTGCTCTATCTCTGTGCTTAACAAAAACACACAGCGAGTTTTTTTTTTGCTACGCAGCAGTAAGTTGCCAGTAAAGAGGCATTATTGTTTGTTTTAACACCTTGTTAATTGCCAAACTTGCCAAATTGATATTCCGCTTTCTGTCCCACCAAATATGTCAAACAAGATAGATGCCAACAAAATCCAGTGTGGAAATCTGAGCAGTTATCTGTCAACATCCACTCATAGCTTGCTCCGAAGGTCCTCCATATTCATTAGGACTAAGCGCCATCTCAGGACAAAATCTACAGGCACCAGTCACACCCCTTATCGCAGACAGTGGCAGCCACATTTGCCAACTCCTTATGACCATCATGGCACCTCTTAGATTCATTAGCAGGGAGCTCTAGAAACACAGACTAGTATTGCAGGGTGTGCTGGCAGCAACCATTTGAGAACCTGAGGCGATGGGCATTTTGTGTTGAAGGATTCAGCTGAAAGTTTGAATCAGGCTGTATCCCAGGGCTGCTTGCTTCCTCACCTTAGCACCTGCTTGCATGCTAGCGCTATCCTTGCCTTGCCATACCAGTTATTGCATCTGGAAAACCAGACAGCTTACCTTTCTGGTCAGCAGTATTCATAGGGGAGTACATCTTGCTGTACAGCATTGTGCTATGTCACTTTCATAGCTGCACCATGTTCTTACAGCTTATGCAGCAAACACACTGCATGTACAACTATGTTCCAATGTGTCCTGTGCATGTGGACAAGGTCCCTCATTGCAAACAAAACCAGATCCTTCCCATCCTGATCTCCAACAAGCCTCCAGATGTAAGTGGCCTAGGGTGTTACTACTTTGGCCAGCTATGGAACTGTTGCAGTAAGATGCTGACCGGATTGTGGTACCATATTTCTTCAGTCTAATGTACCCATAGCGATGTCTGTTTCTGAGGTGGTGGGGAGATGTAGGAGGCAACTACGTTGATTCTACACCTTGGTGGACTCACCCTCATTGGTCAAAGAGTTGACTTCTAAAGGAGCTGGCGTTTCACCATGAGTTGAGTAGGTGGTTTTGGGCAGAGGTGGCTATTTCTTTCCCGGGGTCCTGGATATCCCAGTAATAAAGACGGAAAAGTTGTTACTGCCAATGTTTAGAAATGGAGTGAAATGGATGACACCAGCAATGGGATTGATATGAGTTACAGTGGAATGAAGAGTGGTTCTTAATTGGCTGGTGGGATATGGATATTTGAGCATCCCCATTGGAGTTCTCCCAGTCATCTCCTTGTAAGGGCTCCTCGTATCGGGTGTGGAGCCTAATATTTCATAACCGCCCAACCATTCAGGCTTTCTGCACTGTTATTGGCTTTCTTCTTCTATGATGAGAGAAATTGAGTGAAATGAAAGTGGATGGCATGACGGTTACTGCTAGTGCAGATGCTTGACACATGTTAAGGTGTTCCAAGGTAGGCAGCAACAAGGATGTGCTGGGTTGGTGTTGAGTGGTTGGTATGAAGGGAGAGAGAAAGTGAGAGGAAAATGTTGCAAGCAGTAATGGGAATGGTAGAGCATGAGCATTGTTGTGGGATGGGTACAGTAGCAAAATGGATGAAGTGAGAGGTGGAAGAGAAAAGACTGTGTGGCATTTATTGTAGCAAATGGCCAAGTTCTTTGACCTTCTTGTCACTGCTTGTCATCTTTCCGCACTGTGGAGTTGGCATTGGCCCAGGTAATGATCTCTGACTAGGGAGAAAGTGATCACATTCCTGATGAAAAGCTTATGCTCAAAACGTCAACTCTACTGCTCCTCAGATGATGCCTGACTTGCTGTGCTTTTCGGCATGTTTTGACTCTGATCTCTGACCAGGCTGCCAGAGTCTGGTGATGTGATCTCCTCTGCTGGTTCTCTGGGAAGTGCTTTCTCGTTTGCACCATTCCTTTGACCAGTGTCTCCAAATCCCTGTTGTAGAATCAGTGTCATTTTTCCCCATCTCCATCATCTTCGAATTCTGTCTGCCAATGAACAGGGCAGCTTCAGAATGTCGTTGTTCATCCAGGTGCATAGTGACTATCTGCTGAGTGGTGAATTGTTCTGGAAATGGCATGTGGTATGGTAGGGCTGGAATAAGATATGACGAATGCCAAATGGGTCAGGTAAGTAGTTAATGAGGTGAGTTTATAAGGTATGATGAGAAAATGTGCTTGGCATTATGGTATAAAACCCTCCACAAAATGCAAAAAAGTGCAACTCAGACTTAGTTTAAAAAGCCTGAGTTTCCTATTCAGTGTTTTTAATGGCCAAGCCCAGTTTTGAAATTTTGCTTCTTTACGTTATTTCTGGAATTGTTTTATAATGAAAAATTGCTTGCTACCCATTTGCAGTATAAATTAAAAGAGTTTGTCGGCTCCTTTTTTAGTTTGAAGGGTGTAATTATTCTTTTTGAGTGACTTTTCACTGTTAGAATCTCAGATTCTATCAGCATCAATTCTGTAGTGTACCACTTATCATTTGCCCATTTTAAACACAGTTTGATATTTTTGTTTCTCCTCTAAAGCTGTTGGAATGGATTTAACACAAAGTTGTGGAATTTCTTTTTTAAAAATTAATATCCTGTTTCCAGGCAATGCAGTTGTTTCTCATTGAAAGTTCTTTCTCACTTTTCAAGGAGACATGATTTTCATAAAGCTCAGTCATATTTTGCATAGCTAATTGTGTGAACCTTTTCCGCTTTATCAGAGCCAAATGAAAAACATTTTCGGAGCAAATTGTTAGCTAACATTCCGCGGGTTTGAATTTAACCTGCAGTTGTCCATCGGATGATCTTGCTGTAGACGTAGGTTACCTCTATCGTTTTGAAAGGTTTACACATTTGAAAAGAATGTGTTTATAGGCATTCTGAGAAGCAAAATTACACATTTTATATTCATGTCATTTAGTAATTAAGTGCAATGAAAATAATTCTACCATTGTTGATATTATCCATGCAAAAATGATTTTTTTTAAGGATTTTGTATTGAGTGACAAATCAATGCACTTCTATCCCTGTTTATCCCAGTGAATCATTTCATTTTTGTTTTATTTCTTTTTAAATGTAATGACTCATTTCAAGTTTTCGTGTTATGTAATGGGGCTTGCTCACCAGTTACTAAGATGCTATCATTAATCCTTATCTGAAATCTGTCCACTTAACACCAATGCATAGAACATTCTTTTGCACCTGTGTGCTTGGTCAACTGAAATGATGAATGTCTTTCAAACTGTACTGATCCTTTTCCAAGAAAGTAATATCTTTTTTTAAAAAGATAATTTGTTTTTGGGTATTGAACATGTATTTGAAGTGCAGCATTATATTGTAGACTTTTAACCTACAACTTCACCATAAGCTCTGTAGACCGTATGGCAAAATAATTGATGCCACTGAATTATGGGTTTGGGCATTATGGTGAATCGCGCTTTAAAAGTTCATGACCAACATTATGAAGCTATAGCTAGAACAGGTTGTATTCTTGCAGCAGTTAACTACAAATCAAAGCGTACCATTTTGGTCTTTCTGTGAGACCTTGGCTCAGTGATCAATTTTGATCCCCTTACATGATTGGGAACTTTGAGGCTTTGTCAAAGGCTATGAGGTTAATTATCATTTTAGGCTTCCAGATAGACTCCGCTTTCAGCCTATCTAAGCTGGAGATATTTAGTTTAATTAGCATTGCTTTTGTCATTGGTGTGAGCAACATCATCTTGGACAGCAACAATGGCACAGTATCTTGTCTTCATTCTCCCTTATGCTTCCAATATAGTTGATCTCATTGCCCTATCCCACCTCCTTGCTCAGATATAATGACAATTGCAATATGTTGTTAATTGTGCTCCTTGCTTGTCTTTGTGGTTTTTTTTAGGTGCAATAATATTGATAGGTCTTAAAAACTTTCTTTTCCTGCTTCCTAAGAAACTGACTATTGCATTCCAATGTGCCTCGTAAATGGTTTTGTATAGTTTTGTTTTTAAGTTATTTAAAATCAGAGTACTTGATACTCATTACATTTTTTTCTGATATACCAATTATGAACTTTATTAATAAAATTACTACTGAACAAGTATATTGCTGATTTAGTGCGAAAAGTTTTAAGAAATTGCACTCTAGAATGCTTGTGAGTGAGTTTGACAGAAAACTTGAGTAGAAGAGAAATGCTCCTTAAAACAAATGGAATTTGTGCCCAGATTGGCATTGAGCCCAGAGTCTTTTTTTTAATTTTCATCCCTACAACAAATTCTGCACCCATGCTATTGATTCTGCCGTGTTCCTCAGCCACTCTGTCTCGCTAAATCAGACTGACACATGAACATACAAATTAAGAGAAGGTCATAGCCACTCATCCCCCTTGGAGCCTGCTGCACTTTCATAGCTGGTCTGTTTGTGGTCTCAACTTCACTTTCCTGCCTATCCCAATGCCCTTAGACGTTTGCCTATCGAGGAAACCATTCTAACCCTTGCCTTTAAAAATATTCAATGATCCTTCCTCTGTCATTGTTTGGGAAAGACTTCAAAAGACACTCAGTCCTCAGAGAGAGAATTCTGTACTTTAAGAGGGTGACTACTCTAATTTTAAACTGTTCCACAGCTATATAAAATAAGAAAACTGCAGATGCTGGAAATCTACTATTTCAGCAGCCATTTAATCATAGAATCACACAGCATTGAAACAGACCCTTTTGCTCCAACTCATCCATGCAGCCCAAGCTAAGCTAGTCCCAATTGCCAGCGTTTGGCCTGTACTCTTATAAACATTTTCCTTTTCATGTACCTGTCCAAATGCCCTTTAAATATTATAACTACGTACATCTACCATTTTCTCTAGCAGTTCGTTTCCACGTAGAAACCACCCTCTGAAAAAGTTGCCCCTCAGTTTACCTTTACATTTTTCTTCTCTCGCTTTCAAAACTAGTGGGCATAATTTTAATTCCCCTCCCCTTGGGAAAAATTCTTGCTATTCACCTTATCCATGCCTCTCATGATTTTATAAACTTCTGTAAAGTTGCCTGTCAATCTGCTACACTCTAGTGAAAAATGTCCCAGTCTATCCAGCCTCTCCTTATAACTCTAATCCTCTAGTCCTGGCAACATACTGGTAAATATTTTCTGAACCTTCTCCAATTTAATAATATCTTTCCTATAGCAGGGCAACTAGAACTATACTCAGTACTCTAAAAGTGGCCTTACCAACATCCCGTATAACCTCAACATGATGTCCCAAGTCCTATACTCAATGGACTGAGCAATGCGGGCAAGCATGCTAAATGTTGCCTTAACCACCCTGTCTACCCGTGACACAACTGTTTTTTAAAAGACTACATATCTGAACCCTTTGTCTCTGTCTGTCTGACAACGCTACCTGGTGCACTAACATTAACTGTATAAAGTCAAGAGTATGGTGTTGGAAAAGTACAGCAGGTCAGGCAGCATCCAAGGAGCAGGAAAATCAACATTTTGGGCAAAAGCCCTTCATCAGGAGGGCTTTTACTGTACTGTACCATTAACTGTATAAGTCCTGCCCTTGTTCGCTTTACTAAAATGCAATACCTGTTATTTATCCAAATAAAACTCCATTTGTCACTCCTCAGCCCATTGGCCCAATTACCAAGTTCCCTTTTTTAAATCTGCGCTCCAGGGAGAAAAGATCCAGACTGTCCAGCCTCCCCTTAATAACTCAAACCTTCCAGTCCTGGTAACAATCTTGTAAATCTCTTCCGCACCCTTTCCAATTTAGTAATATCCCTCCTACAGCTGGGCAACCAGAACAAAAAGTAGTACTTGAAAAGTGGCCTCACCAATGTCCTGCACAGCCTCCAACATGACATCCCAATTCCTATATTCCATGCACTGACCCAAGAAGGCAAAAACTGTGTTCATCACCCTGTTTACCTGGGACGCCACTTTGAAGGAACTATGTTCTGAACCTCTAGGTGTCTCTGTTCAGCAATATTTCCCAGGGCCTGACCATTAACTGTAAGTCCTACCCTTGTTTGTCTTACCAAAATGCATTTTCTTGCATTTATCTAAATTTAAACTCCATCTGTCACTCCAAGATCCCTTTTGAAACCTCAGACAAGCTTCTTCACATCCACTATAACCACCAATTTTGGTGTCATCTCCAAACTTACTAACTGTGCTTCTTGTATTCTCATCCAAATCATTTGTAAAATTGCAAAGAACAGTGGGCCCAATACTGAATCCTGTGACACACTGCCACGCTGGTCATGGGCCTCCACTCAGAAAAGTAACCCATCACACCAACCTCTGTCTCCTATCATCAAGCCAATTTTGTATCCAATTGGCAAGCTCTTTCTAGCTCCCATGTGATATAATATTATAACCTGTTTACCATGTGGAACCTTGACAAAGGCTTAGATAAAGTCCATGTCAAGAACGTCTAACACTCTGTCGTTATTTATCTTCTTGGTCATGTCCTCTGAAAAACTCAGTCAAGTTTGTGAGACATTATTTATCATGCATGTAGCCATGTTGACTATCCCTAGTCAGTCCTTGCCTCTCCAAATGTATGCAAATCTTGTCTTTCAGAATTCTACCCAACAACTTACCCACCACTGATGTCAGACTCATTGTTCTATAGTTCCCAGACTTCTATTTGCAGCTTTTCTAAATAAAGGCACAGGTATTAGCCACTTTCCAGTCTTGAGATAAAGCAAAGAATTGTGGATGCTGGGAATCTGGAACTCAGCAGATCTGGTACATCTTTTGTGGGGGTGTGGGTGGGGGGTGGGGAGGGGAAGCACGGTTAATGCTTTGAATCCACTGACTCCCCAGACTTGAGACATTGACCCTACTTTCTACCCATCAGGCTGTCTCTCTTGCTTGTGCTGTTGCACTCTCTCTCCCATTGTTCCTCCCTCAACAATGAACTCCAAGATATCTACAAATTTCCTGACAGATCAGGATACACTCATTAGTTAAACAACCATGAGTCTCAGGTCAAACCTACCATCTGAAGGTTTCAAAGGATGTTTTGAACCTGCTTATTCTTGATCTTTTTGTGGTAGAGACTTTCACAGCTCTCAAATGTTTACCTTTTCTATTGTTTACTGAATTGTTTTATTGCTTTTCTTAGGGTTAGTCAGTAATATCATTCCTCTTTCTTCATTCAAGCAAACCTTGTAATTGGCTTCTTAATTTTAAAATAACAAGTCATGTTTTAATTGGAGTGTGATGTGGCTCTGTGCTAAACATTATCTAAAGTTTTTGCACCAGACTGAGGAGGTTAAAATAGGGACGTTGATTTTGCACCTCACTTGGATCTAAAATCTTGATTACTGGCACTTCTTGTCATGTAGTTAGTCTAGTTACTACCCACAATTGCCAAGCAGTAGGTATGGGCGAAAGGGTTGCCAAGACCTACGTTTTCTATGTTTTGTGAGAAACGTAACCATGACGTAATACGTAAAGCTGACATCATCTGATTCAGCATTGATTTCTCCAATTAGATGTGAGTTAAAATGTACAGTTGGAGATCCAATACCATACATAACTGCTTATTTGAATATTGCTACTTTTGGGTGGATAACCTACTTAAGGCAGTTATTTTATGACAAAATGTTTTCAATTGACTGTTCTTCTCTGTAGTTAGTTTGTTCTGTTAAATATTGATCTGAAACCTTAAAGTAGTGAAGTCTAGCCATGATATATATCTTATTAAATTGGCCTTGGATTCTGGAATTTTAGAAAATTATGGTGCTGGCACTTAACTGAAGCTCTTTGGCTGAAGATATGCTGTCGTAATCCATGAGGCTCAACTCCAAATGTTTTATGACTTGTAAGTACCAACATTGTCTACAACAGACATCTTTAGGGAGGAGATATAGCATGTAAAGTTTTGCTAATCATATTAGGTGAGTTTTGTATTTGATACACTATGCTTAAGCCTAATGATAACAAAATGAAATTATTAACGTGAAATAAAGCTAATAATGATGGCTCAGTGTTTAGCAGTACTGTTTCACAGTGCCATGGATTCCACCCTCAGCTGACTTGTATGTTTGTATGTTCTCCCCGTGTCTGCATGGGTTTCCTTTGGATGTGTTTTTACTTTCCCATAGTCCAAAGATGTGCAGGTTATGTGGATTGGCCATTCTAAATCACCCATAGTGTCCAGAAGTGTGCAGGCTAGGTGAATTAGCCATGGAAAACTGCAGAGTTATAGGGACATGGTAGAAGATGGGTGTGGGTGGGATGCTCTTTGGTCGGTGTGGACATATTGGCAAGTAGCCTGCTTCCACACAATAGACATTCTATGATTCTGTAAAGAATACTTACTTCACTCTTCCTTTGAAAAACATAGTTTGCTTTTAATGTTTTGCAGGGACTCTTAATATTGGAATTTACAGATGGTTCAATTGATTTGGAACTTTACTGTATTTTAAAATGTGCTATTTCAAAAACTGATATGGCAATGTCTTAAAGAGATCCCAAGTTTCATTGGTGAACTGACAGACTAATCTTGGCAGTTTTGACCTCTGCACACCTGGTAAATCATAGTGTTAAACCATAATGCAATTGTAATCTCTTCATTGTATTTTTAGGTCAGTGCAGTAATTATAGATCTAAACAATATATGCAATAGATCCTTCAGATGGTGGAGTTATTGACTTATGGGTTTCTATAGATGCACAAATCAAACTACAGCAAGTTAAATTACAATTAGATTGATGATCTGATGCAGCACGGCTGTTGAATTCAACAAAGATAATGAAAATATAACACTATTTAATTGGCATGAGGTCTGGTTGGTTTAAATACACTAGCAGTCACCATACTAATATTTAGTTATAATGCCAAATTTTCCAATTCATTTTCAATACTGCACATATTTTGTATTGTAAGTAAAAGAACATTAAGTTTAACACGGCTGTACAGTGTTAACACTGAACATCTGTGTGGAACAATAAATATTACAATCAGAATCTTTATAAATAGTACACTGAAATAATTTAGAAATAATTGTATTATTACTATAATGCATGGTTGATTTTAAAAATCTGTAACTTGTAGTTAAAATTGTGAACTGAATTCTGAATCATTCATAAAATGTTTCTAGGTAGAAATGAATAGATATTCTTATTGCATTGTTGTGGTATACGGGTAGCTTTCCAATAAGGTGGTAGTTGCGTTCCTGTGCGACATGGAGTTAGAGAAAATTGAGTAATATAAATTTTGGGGCCTTTGGGAAAAACCGGGTTGTAAGTGAACCACCAAAAATATTAGTAAAAATCGAAACAAAAATAATAGTTAGACTGTGCTATAGCTTTTGATAGGCTAAGTAAATCTTTAAATTGTATATTTTAATGAAATAGTACAGTAAATCTAACACTTTAGCATTAAAGTCACTGACTAGAGCACTGTGTACTTTTCACGAATCACTTCACCAGAAGGCGTGCAAGCCAATTGACCACATGATGCTGATGCGGAAGTCTAGTCCACCTCAAGATGCTCCCCTGGGTTGAAATAAAGTTCCTTTTAACTGTAGACTATAATTCCCAGTGTTAAAGCTTGCAGATATGATTACATTTGTGTTTTAGCTGAACACACTGAATTTGCATTTTGCAGGCAGAGGATCCTGAGACTGGGTTTTGCTGTTCATCTAGTGCTGGGAATAGAATCGCACAGGAGTTTGCTTTATATATAAAAAAAATGCAATCCACAAATCTAATTACAGCAAAATCACATTTCATCAATGCGCATTACAGGAGAGCTACCTCGACTGTGAAATGTTTGGTTTTGTTAAAAATGGTGTTAAAATCTATTTAATGAAATAGTGAGATCCAATTCAAAGATAACACAATGACGAAAAATTTCACATGTGTTTGGGTTGTGGCAGAGAGAACAATGGTAAAAAAAATCTATAGGTTGAGGTCTGTAAAATGGGCAAATATATTGTTAATTGTTAAAAGCCATAACATTTGAACATGATTAGTTTATTGCTGGAAAAGTAACATTTAAGACTGTAATGCGCCATTCAACCCATCGAATCTGTTTCATTATTCAATCATAGCTGATAAGTTTTTTTTTCAATCCCATTTTCCTGCTTTCTCCCTGAAACCTTGACTCCCTTGGCAATCAATAACTTATCTGTCTCTCTGTTTTTAAATATAGTCGAGAGTGTGGTGCTGGAAAAGCACAGCAGGCCAGGCAGCATCCAAGGAGAATCTATGTTTTGGCCATAAGCCCTTCATCATCAGGAATGAGGCTTGGGCTGGGTGGTGGGGGTGGCGCTGAGAGATAAATGGGAGGGAGGTGGGATTAGGGGTAAGGTAGGTGAGAATGCGATAGGAAGATGAAGGTGATAGGTCGGAGAGGAGGTGGAGTGGATAGATGGGAAAACTGATGGACATGTCAGGGCGGCAGTGCTGAATTGGAGGCTTGTAGGAGGGGAAATAAGGAAACCGTTGAAATCCACATTGATCCTGTGTGGTTGCAGGGTCCCAAGGCAGAACATGAGGTGTTTTTCCTCCATGCGTCGGGTGGTAAGGGTTTGGCGGTGGAGGTGGCTCAGGACCTACATGTCCTTGACGGAATGGGAGGGGGAATTGAAGTGTTCAGCCACGGGGCGTGGGTTTAGTGGGTGCAGGTGTCCTAGAGACGTTCTCTGAAATGATCCACAAGTAGATGTCCTGTCTCCCCGATGTAAAGGGGACCACATTGGGTGCAACGAATACAGTAGATGACATTGGTGGTACAAGTAAATTTCTGTCTGATGTGGAAGGATCCTTTGGGGCCTTGGATGGAAGTGAGGGGAGTGGTTTTGTACTTCCTGCAGTAGCAGGGGAAGGTGCCAGGAATGGGGTGTGGGTTGGTGGGGGAGTGGATCTGTCAAGAGAGTCATGGAGGGAATGGTCTCTCTGGAATACTGATCGGGGTGGGGAGGGAAAAATATAGCTGGAGATGGGGTCTGTTTGTAGGTAGCGGAGGATGATGCGATGTATGCAGAGGTTGGTGTGTGGAAGGCAAGGACCAGGGGGGTTCTGCCTTGTTGCATTGGGAGGGGTGGGGTTCAAGGGCAGTGGTGCGGGAAGTGGAGGAGATGTCCTTGAGGCCATCGTTGGCTACGTGGGACGGGAAATTGTGATCTTGGAAGAAGAAGGCCATCTGGGATTTTTTAAGGTGGAATGGGTCATCCTGGGAACAGATAAGAAGGTAGGGTGGGAGGAGGGTAGTCCAGATAGCTGGAGGAGTCGGTGGGCTTGTAGTTGATGTCGGTCGCTGGTGATGGAGAGGCCCAGGAAGGGGAAGGACGTATCCGAGATGGTCCAAGTGAAATTGATGTTGCGGTGAAAGGTGTTGGTGAAGTTGATGAACTGTTCAACATCCTCATGGGACCATGAGGTAGTGCCGATACAGTCATCGATGTAGCAGAGGAACAGTTAGGGGGTGGTGTCGGTGTTACTGCGGAAGATGGATTGTTTCATGTACCTGACAAACAGGCAGGCATAGCTGTGTCCCATGTGGGTGCCCATGGCTACTCTTTTTTTGATTTGGAGGAATTAGGAGGATTGGAAGGAGAAGTTGTTTAGGGTGAGGACCTGTTCACCAGGCGGATGAGGGTGTCAGTGGAAGGGTACTGGTTGAGATAGCATGAGAGGAAGAAATGGAGGGTTTGGAGAGCTTTATCATGGCGGATGGATGTGTACAGGGCCTGGATTTCCATGGTGAAAATGAGGTGTTGGGGGCAGGGGAAATGAAAATCTTGGAGTTGAAGGGCATGGGTAGTGCCCCAACTGTAGGTGGGGAGTTCCTGGACTAAAGAGGACAAGATGGTGTTAAGGTATGCCGAGATGAGTTCAGTGGGACAGGAGCAGGCAGAGACAATAGGTTGACTGGGAAGTCAGGTTTGTGAATCTTTGGTAGGAGGTAGAATCGGGCGGTGCAGGGTTCTCTGACAATGAGGCTGGAGGCTGTGAATGGGAGATCCCCAGAAATGATGAGGTTGTGGATGGTCTGGGAGATGATGGTTTGGTGTTGGGAGGTGAGTCGTGGTCAAGGGGGCAGTAGGAGGAGGTGTCTGTGAGTTGGTGCCTGGTTTCAGCGGTGTGGAGGTCGGTGTGTCAAACTCTTAACTATGATCTCCAGCATCTGCATTCCTCACTTTCTCCCTCTCTATATACTCAGTGACCTGGCCTCCACAGCCTTTTGTGGCATTGAATTCCACAGATTCAACACTCTCTCTGGCTGTAGAAGTTCTCCTTATCTCTGATATAAAGCGTCTTCCCTTTACCCTCAGGCTATGCTCCTGTGTCCTCGTCTCTCCTGCCAATGGAAACATTTTCCCAACGTCCACTCTGCCCAGGCTGTTCAGTATTCTGTAAGCTTTTCAATCAGGTTCCCCTTTATCTTTCAAAACTCCATTGAGTTTAGTCACAGAGTCCTCAAATGTCCCTCATATAATTAAGCCTTTCATTCCTGGCATTGTTCTCATGAATCTCCTCTGGACCTGCTTCAGGGCCAATACGTCCTTCCTGAGTTACAGGGCCCAAAATTGCTCACAGTATTCCAAATGTGATCTGACCAGAACTTTAGGAGAAAGTGAGGACTGCAGATGCTGGAGATCAGAGCTGAAAATGTGTTGCTGGAAAAGCGCAGCAGATCAGGCAGCATCCAAGGAGCAGGAGAATCGACGTTTCGGGCATGAGCCTTCCTGAAGAAGGGCTCCTGCCCGAAACGTTGATTCTCCTGCTTGAATGCTGCCTGACGTGCTGTGCTTTTCCTGACCAGAACTTTACAAAGCCTAAGAACTATATCCCTGCTTTCATACTCTCGTCCTCTCAAAATGAATGACAACATTGTATTTGCCTTCCTAACTCTCGACACAACCTGCAAGTTTACCTCAAAAGAAATCTGGACTAAAGCTCCCACGTCCCTTTGCATTTCAGATTTGTAAGTTTTCTCTCCATTTAGAAAGTAGTCCATGCCTCTATTCTTCCTACACAGTGCATGACCTCACACTTTCCCACATTTGTATTTCATCTGCCACTTCTTTGCCCACTCTCCCAACCTAAGTCTTTCTGCAACCTCCCTACCTCCTCAATTCTAACAGCCCCTCCACCTATCTTTGTATAGTCTGCAAACGTAGCCAGATTGCCCTCAGTTTCTTCATCCAGATAATTAATGTAAAAAGTGAAAAGTTGGAGTCCCAACAGTGAACCCTTCTGGAACACCATTAGTCACCAACTTCCATCCTGAGAAGGACCCTTTTATTTCCCCTCTGGCTGTCTAGCAAAAGACAATGTAACAATCACTTCATTGGACAAACAGGCAGAAAACTAGCCACCAGGATACATGAACATCAACTATCCACAAAAAGACATGACCCATTCTCACTAGCATCTTTTCATACAGATGAGGAAGGACACCATTCAACTGGGACAACACATCCTTCCAAGGACAAGCCAAACAGAGAGACACTTGAGAATTCCTAGAAGCATAGCATTCCAACTGGAACTCTTATCAACAAACACATGGACTTGGATCCCATTTATCACCCCCTGAGAAAAAGAACAGGAAATGACATCATCAACCCAAGGAAATCTAAACACTTAAATAAAAAGCAGGCCATACCACCAGTGCTTCACTGGAGGCTCACTGATTATGTTACCTGGTATGGTGATGAAACATCTGAAAACAAACCTTGCAGCTTAGTGAGCAAATTTTATATCCAGAGCCAGTCTTCTAATCATGTCAGCACCTTGACTGTAATGCTGTGGGCCCTCGTGTAGTCTCCTATGTGGCAACTTATCAAAGGCTTTTTGAAATTCCAAGGAGGTAATATCTATTGGCTCTCCATGGTCTAAAGTATTTGTTACCTCTTCAAAGAATTCTAAAATTTGTCAAGCATGACCTACCCTTGATGAAACCATGCTGACTTTGCCCAATTTTACCATGCATTTCCTAGTATTCAGAGATCTCATCCTTCACAACGGACTGCAAAACCTTACTAATGAATGAGGTCAGGTTAATTGGCCTATAAATTCCCATCTTTTCCCTTACTCCCTTCTTAAACGGGGGATTGTTAGCGATTATCCAGTTGTCTGGGCCTCTTCCTGACTCTAGTGTTTCAGAAAGATCACGACTCAAGTCTTCACTATCCCTTCAGCGTTCTCCTTAAGAACTCTGGGGTGTAGCCCATCTGGTCCGGGTGATTAGGCAGGGCAGGTGACTGAGGTGTCAGTGGGGGAGCACTTTGGGGCCAGCGACCATAATTCTATTTGATTTAAAATAGTGATGGAAAAGGATAGACCGGATCTAACAGTTGAAGTTCTAAATTGTCGAAAGGCCAATTTTGACAGTATTAGGCAAGAACTTTCAAAAGCTGATTGGGGGCAGATGTTCACAGGTAAAGGGATGGCTGGAAAATGGGAAACCTTCAGAAATGAGATACTGAGAATCCAGAGAAAGTATATTCCTGTGAGGGTGAAAGGGAAGGCTGGTAGACATAGGAAATGCTGGATGACTAAAGAAATTGAGGGTTTGGTTAAGAAAAAAAGAAGCATATGTAAGATATAGAAAGGATAGATCGAGTGAATCCTTAGAGTATAAAGGAAGGAGGAGTTTACTCATGAGGGAAATCAGGAGGGCTAAACGGGGACATGAAATAGTTTTGGTAGAGTTGAGGAGAATCCAAAGGGTTTTTACAAATACATTAAGGACAAAAGGGTAACTAGGGAGTGAATAGGGCCCCTCAAAGATCAGCAAGGCAGCCTTTGTGTGGAGCCGTTAAAAATGGGGGAGATACTAAACAAGTATTTTGCATCAGTATTTATGGTGGAAAAGGATATGGAAGATATAGATTGTAGGGAACTAGATGGTGACATCTTGCAAAATATCCATATTACAGAGGAGGAAGTGCTTGAAATGTGTAAAGGTGGATAAATCCCTAGGACCTGATCAGGTGTACCCTAGAACTCTGTGGGAAGCTAGAGAAGTGATTACTGGGCCTCTTGCTGAAATATTTGTATCATCGATAGTCACAGTTGAGGTGCTGGAAGACTGGAGGTTGGCTAACGTGGTGCTACTGTTTAAGAAGGGTGGTAAGGACAAGCCAGGGATTTATAGACCAGTGAGCCTGACGTCAGTGGTGGGCAGGTTGTTGGAGGGAATCCTGGTGGACAGGATGTACACTTATTTGGAAAGAAAAGGACTGATTAGGGATAGGCAATATGGCTTTGTGCGTAGGAAATCATGTCTCACAAACTTGATTGAGTTTTTTTGAGGAAGTGACAAAGAGGATTGAGGAGGGCAGAGTGGTGGATATGATCTATAGGACTTCAGTAAGGCGTTCGACAAGGTTCCCCATGGGAGACTGGTTAGCAAGGTTAGATCTCATGGAATAAAGGCTGATGGCTCAAAGGTAGAAGACAGAGGGTGGTGGTGGAGGGTTTTTTTTTTCATACTGAAGTCCTGTAACCAGTGGAGTGCCGCAAGGATCGGTGCTAGGTCCTTTATTTTTTGTCATTTACATAAATGATTTGGATGTGAGCATAAGATGTACAGTTAATATGTTTGCATATTGCAGATTACAACAGGTCTGGACCAGATGGGCCAATGGGCCGAGAAGTGGCAGATGGAGTTTAATTCGGATAAATGCGAGGTGCTGCATTTTGGGAAAGCAAATCTTAGCAGGACTTATTCACTTAATGATAAGGTTCTAGGGAGTGTTGCTGAACAAAGAGACCTGGGAGTCAAGGTTCATAGCTCCTTGAAAGTAGAGTTGCAGATAGATAGGATAGTGAAGAAGGTGTTTGGTATACTTGGGCACAGTATTGAATACAGGAGTTGGGACATCATGTTGAGGTTGTACAGGTCATTAGTTAGACCACTGTTGGAATATTGCATGCAATTATGGTCTCCTTCCTATTGGAAAGATGTTGTGAAACTTGAAAGGGTTCAGAAAAGATTTACAAGGATGTTGCCAGGGGTGGAGGATTTGAGCTATGGGGAGAAGCTGAATAGGCTGAGGCTGTTTTCCCTGGAGTGTCGGAGGCTGAGGGGTGACCTTTATAGAGGTTTACAAAATTATGAGGGTCATGGATAGGATAAATAGACAAAGTCTTTTCACTGGGGTGGGGGAGTCCAGAACTAGAGGGCATAGGTTTAGGGTGAGAGGGGAAAGATATAAAAGAGACCTTAGGGGCAACGTTTTCACGCAGAGGATGGTACGTGTATGGAATGAGCTGCCAGAGGATGTGGTGGAGGCTGGTACAATTGCAACATTGAAGAGGCGTTTGGATGGGTATATGACTAGGAAGGGTCATATGGGCCAGGTGCTGGTAGGTGGAACTAGATTGGGTTGGGATATCTGGTCGGCATGGATGGGTTGGACCGAAGGGTCTGTTTCCATGCTGTACATCTCTATGACTGAGTTATCCACTTTCAGAACTTTCAGTTTTTCTGGCATCCTCTCCTTGGTGATGGCCACCATACTCGTCTTTATCTCCCAAGTCTCTTGAAGTTTTGGGATATTATTTGTATCTTCCACCATGAAGATGCAAAATACTTACTCAGTTCCTCAGCCATTTCTTTGTTCCCTATTACTACTACTCCAATGTCATTTTCCAACGGCCCAATGTCCACTTTTGTCTCTGTTTTGTCCTTTTATCTGTTGAAGGAAGCTCTTGCAATCTTTATTTTAAATATTATTGACCAGCTTACCCTCATGTTTCATCTTCTCCCTCCTTATTTCTTTCTTCTTTGCCCTCTGTTGGTCTTTGTGGTCTTCCCAATCCTCTGGCTTCCCACTCTGCCTCACTTTATGACACCCCTGACTTCCCTGGTCAACCATGGTTGCCTCCTCCTCCCTTTTAATGTACTTCTTCCTTGGGATGAATTTTTGCTGTGTCTTCTGGATTACTCCCAGAACCTCCTGCTGAGACTAGAAGTCATTTTGATTCCTACAATTAGCATTGAAAGTAAATGCTATGTATATCTATATGTTTGGGTTTAAAGCTCCCATTTTGTTGTATCAATTTCCCTTGACCTCACTTTCTCCCAGTTGGTTGCTATTATGATGTGAAAAGATAACCAGAACTTTGAATGTTTATAGACTCATGGTAATGTAGCCTGAAGGAAGCCAAAAATGCTACTTTTGTTACACCGCATAAACTTTACTGACCCTTTCACAGCCACTCTATGAAACCACATCTGTCGAGTGTTAAGAGCACGGACTTCAGATATTGTGTGTCAACTTACATTCAGCTCATGTATCTGTGATGTGGCTCAAGGAGAATAATCTGGCGGTTCATACAATATATTTTTCCCTGTCTTGTCTGTGTGCAAAGTTTAAATTTGTTCATTACAAATGATAAAATCAAGTACAAATTATAAAACATGATAGTTGTGTGACTGAAACGAGCAAAAGCATTATATCAGCAATACTACAGTGTGAAAGAGCAGCAACTTGGACTTCTGGAACCGTGGGTTCTAATTCCCTACGCAACTTGTTAGTGACCTTCAAACTTAATGCAGTGGGACAAAACTGGTAAACAACCAATGTAGTTTCCATGCAGTTGTATATTTTCTACAGTAAATCAAGTGAATCTTAGTGGGTTTTTCCACCCCACCCCCATATCTGGGCATTTTTCTTCTTTTCATGTCACACTGAAGTTACTGACAAAGGCAGCATTTGCTATCCATCTCCAGTTGTCCATAAACTCGGTAGCATGATAGACCATTTTGTTTTGTCCTTTCTTTTGGTTGCAGTCCAAAATCCATTATTTGTAAGTTTGCATCATGTTGATTAGTGTTTATTTAAAATGTGTTGTGTGAGCTGATAGTGAAAGCATTTTCTGCGAAATGTTTGTATGTATATTTCATATTTGGGATGAGTACAAAATCATGATGGATATGAATTTTGTTGAGGAAAGATTGCATCCACAAAATACTTGAGTCTAGTTCAAGTTTCCTTTGTCACTCCCACTCTAGCCTCAATGTTACCATCTCAACAATGGAATATGAGTAGGCCTTCCAACCCTCAAGGTTAAAGTGAGGACTACAGGAGATTACAGTTGAGAGTGTGGTGCTGGAAAAAGCATAGCAGATCAGCCGCATCCAAGGAGCAGGAGAATTGATATTTTGGGCAAAACCCTTCAGGAATGAGACTGAGAGCCGAGGGGATGATGGGATAAATGGGAGGGGGATGGAGCTAGAGGGAAAGGTAGCAAAGATTGTGATAGGTAGATGGAGGCGGGGTAATGGTGGATGTCGGCAAAATGGACACGAAGAAACTGGTGAAAACCACACTGATGTCATGGGGTTGAAGGTTCCCGAGGCAGAAGGTGAGGCATTCAGAACACCACATCTTCTGCCTTGGGACCCTCCAACTCCACGGACCTGTCCATCTTCCTTCCCACCTATCCGCTCCACCTTCCCCTCTGGCCTATCACCATTGCCCCCACTTCCATCTACCTATCACAATCTCAGCTACCTTCCACCCCCCTCATTTATCTTACCATCCCCTCGGCTCACAGCCCCATTCCTGATGAAGGGCTTTTGCCCAAATCATCTGCTCTCCAGCTCCTTGGATGCTGCCTGACGTGCTGTGCTTTTCCAGCACCACACTCTCCTTTTAACCTTTCAAGCCTGTTCTGCTTTTCAGTGAGATTGTGGCTGATCTGTGACCTAACTGCATATACCTGCATTTGGCCCGTATCCCTTCATATCTTTTGCTTTCCAAAAATCTACCTGTCACCAACTTTAAAATTAACAGCTGATCTCTTATCTCCTGCCATTTATGGAAGAGCGTTCCAAGTGTCAAAAACATCTAGCACCCTTTGTTGTAGAAGTGCTTCTACCGGCCCTAATTTTTAGGCTATGCTCCCTACTTCAAGATTCTCTAACTCGTGGAAATAGTTTATTTTGGTTTATTTTCTGTTAATATCTTGAGGAATTTCCTCCAATCACCCCTTAGCTTATTTCTCAACAAAGCAGGTCTAATTTGTATAATCTTTCTTAAGAACTTAATCCCTGATTCCAGGTATCATTCTTGTTCTTTCTTCAAGGCCTGTACATCCTTCCTAAGGTGTAACGTGCAGACCTGTTCACAGTACTCCAAGTGGGGTCTTTCAGGGTTTTGTGTAACTGCAGCATAACTTCTACATTCTTGCACTCCTGTCCTCTGGAAGTAGAGGCCAGCATTCCATTAGGTTTCTTGATTTATTTTCTGCCTTTTTTCATGGCACGTTAAAGATCTATGTGCAGTCCTTGCTATCTCCTATGTACCTGAACCCCCAAGTATAGAACATTTGAACATTACAGCACAGAACAGGCCCTTCAGCCCACGATGTTGTGCTGAACCTTTGTCCTAACTTAAGCACCTATCCATGTACCTATCCAATTGGCGCTTAAAGGTCACCAATGATTCTGACTCTGCCACTCCCACAGGCAGCGCATTCCATGCCCTCACCACTCTCTGGGTAAAGAACCTACCCCTGACATTCTTCCTATACCTTCCACCCTTCACCTTAAATTTATGTCCCCTTGTAACACACTGTTGTACCTGGGGAAAAAGTCTCTGACTGTCTACTCTATCTATTCCCCTGATCATCTTATAAACCTCTATCAAGTCACCCCTCATCCTTTGCCGTTCCAATGAGAAAAGGCGGACCACTCTCAACCTATCCTCATATGACCTATTCTCCACTTCCAGGCTACATCCTGGTAAATCTCCTCTGCACCCTGTCCAAAGCTTCCACAGCTTCCCTAAAATGAGGTGACCAGAACTGCACACAGTACTCCAAATGTGGCCTTACCAAGGTCCTGTACAGCTGCAACATCACTTTATGACTCTTGAATTCAATCCCTCTGCTAATGAACGCTAATACACCATAGGCCTTCTTACAAGATCTATCCACCTGAGTGGCAACTTTCAAAGATCTATGAACATAGACCCCAAGATCCCTCTGCTCCTCCACCTTACTCAGAACCCTACCGTTAACCCTGTATTCCGCATTCTTATTTGTCCTTCCAAAATGGACAATCTCACACTTGACAGGGTTGAACTCCATCTGCCACTCCTCAGCCCAGCTCTGCATCATATCTAAGTCCCTTTGCAGCCGACAATGGCCCTCCTCCCTATCCACAAATCCACCAATCTTCGTATCGTCTGAAAATTTACTGACCCACCCTTCAATTCCCTCTTCCAAGTCATTAATAAAAATTACAAACAGCAGAGGACCCAGAACTGATCCCTGCGGAACTCCACTTGTAACTGGGCTCCAGGCTGAATATTTACCATCTACCACCACTCTGACTTCGACTGGTTAGCCAGTTCTCTATCCAACTGGCCAAACTTCCCACTATCCCATGCCTCCTGACTTTCCGCATAAGCCTACCATGGGGAACCTTATCAAATGCCTTACTAAAATCCATGTCCACTACATCCACTGCTCTACCCTCATCCACATGCTTGGTCACCTCCTCAAAGAATTCAATAAGACTTTGAGGGCGGCACAGTGGCACAGTGGTTAGCACTATTGCCTCACAGCGCAAGAGACCCGGGTTCAATTCCCACCTCAGGCGACTGACTGTGTGGAGTTCGCACGTTCTCCCCTGTAACCAGGAACCTCCAATAACCATTCCTGTCCCTCTTCTATCCACGTTTCCATGATGGCCACAACATCGTAGTCCCAAGTACTGATCCACGCCTTAAGCTTACCCACCTTATTTCTGATACTCCTTGCGTTGAAGTATACACACTTGAACCCATCTCTGTGTCCGCAAGTATTCCCTGTCAGTGCTACCTTCTCCACAGCCTCCCTACATTCTTGGACATCCTGAAAAACAGCTAACCTACTTGCTGGACTACAAGTCTGGATCCCATCCCCCTGCCAAATTAGTTTAAACCCCCCCCCCCCCCCAAAAGAGTGCTAGCAAACCTCCTACCTCCCAGGATATTGGTGCCCTTCTGGTTCAGGTGCAACCCGTCCTGCTTGTACAGGTCCCACCTTCCCCAGAATGCAGTCCAATTGTCCAAATACCTGAAGCCCTCCCTCCTACACCATCCTTGCAGCCACGTGTTTAACTGCGCTCTCTCCCTATTCCTTGCCTCACTGTCATGTGGCACCGGCAACAACCCAGAGAAGACGACTCTGTCTGTCCTAGCTTTTAGCTTCCAGCCTAACTCCCTGAGCTCCTGAATGACCTCCCCACCCCTCTTCCTACCTATGTCGTTGGTGCTAATGTGTACCATGACTTCTGGCTGCACACCCTCCCCCTTAAGGATTCTGAAGACACGGTCCAAGACGTCTCGGACCCTGGCACCCTGGAGGCAACAAACCATCCGAGAGTCTCGCCCATGTTCACAGAAACACCTGTCTGTCCGTCTAACTATAGAGTCTCCTATAACTAGCGCTCTCCTCCTCCTCCCCCTTTCCCTTCTGGGCCTCAGAGCTGGACCTCGTGCCAGAGACCCGGTCACTGCAGCTTATCCCTGCTAGGCCGTTTTCCCCCCCCCCCCCCCCCCCCCCCCCCCCGCACTGCCTGTTTCCTCCCCTTCCCACCTCTAACTGTTACCCAGCTACCTCTGTTCTCTGGTGTAACTATGTCCCTGTAGCTTCTATCTATCACCCTCTCAGCCTCTCGAATACTCCTCAGTTCCTCCAACTCCAGCTCCAGTTCCTTAATGCGGTCTGTGAGGAGCTGGAGTTGGCTGCACTTCCTGCAGGTAAAGTTGGCAGGAGCATTGGTGGTCACCCCTACCGCAAACATCCTGCAGGAGGATGCGCTGCCATAACTCTACACTTAGTCTCCAAAACAAGAACACTAAGTAGCTTATCTGTTTAGCCGACTGAGTCCTTTATTTTAGGTTAGAGGAGGAGGGAGGGAGACACTACACGTGTACTGTCTCGGGTTCCTTGTCCGCTCAAACTTCTTACCTTCCCAGAAGCCTCTGTTGATGACTTCCAGGTTCCTGCTCCTAGTTGGAAAAAAAACAGACTGCGAAAAGAAAAACGTTAATTTAAACTGGTCTCCGCTTACCTTCCGGCTCCCCTCTCTGTGCGCCCGCTGAAGCTGTTTTTAATTCCACTAATTCCCTCAATACCAATGCTTTACTTGTGTTAATTTTATTCGGTCCCTGTCCCTGATCGCAGTTAATTTCTTTGGGACTTCTGACAAGTATCTTTGGACATACACTGTGTTTATCTTTGTACCATTTTAGAAAGTACCCTGATCCATTCTTTTTTGGCCCAGAATGGATAACCACATATTTGCTTACATTGAACTCCATCTGCCACAGTTTTGCCCATTCACCTTGTCAATCGATGTCTTTATAATTTTATGCTGTCATCTACACTGTCCACAGTGTCGCCTAACTTTGTGTCATCAACAAATTTATATATGACTTTCTATGCCATTATCCAACTTGTTAATAAATTAATGTGAATAATTGAGACTCTCACAGATCTTTCTGGGAAACCACTAGTTACATCCAGCTAATTTAGTATTTAATCATCATTCCTACTTTCTGTCACCTGCCATTTACTATTTACCCAGTTATAGCAGTGATTTCAATTTAGTGAGCTTCTACCTTGGTGAGCAGTCTCTTATGTGGGACTTTATCATGCTTTCTGAACGTCCATACAAATAATATCCACATTTTTCCACATCCACTACCTCCATCACCTCCTGAAAGCCTCATTGAGATTGGTCAGGCATGACCTACCTGTCATAAATCCATGCTGACTGTCCCTGATTAACTGATTTAATTTTTGATTGTTCAGTGACCCCCATGCTTGATAGACTCCAACAATTTCTCCACCACAGATGTTAGGCGAACTGGTCTGTTGTTCCCTGGTTTTCCTCTTTTGCCTTTCTTAAAAAGAGGGCGATGTGCAACTGTCCAATCGAGAGGACCGACTCCTGTATTTAGGAAACTCTGAAAGATTTTTGCCAAACTTTTGTGGTGATAAATTCTGTGTCTTATGATCTTATACTCCACAACTACTTGATGAAGGAACATCGCTCCAAAAGCTCATGCTTCCAAATAAACCTGTTGGACTATAACCTGGTGTTGTGTGCTTTTTAACTTTGTACACCCCAGTCCAACACCAGCATCTCCAAATCCTGAGAGATTATAGTTAGGATTTCCCTACTTCCAACAGCCTTGAATGGAAACTACCAGGTACTCTGCTTTTGTTGCTCTTTTTAATTCCATTAATTCCCTCGATACCAATGCTATACTTGTGTTAATTTTCAGTCCCTGTCCCTGATCTGCAGTTAATTTTTTCGGGACTTCTGACAAGCTATCCTCCTTTTTTTTTCTACTGTAAATACTGAATCAAAGCAGTCTGCATGTCTGTCATTTCTCCTTGGTCATTGATAATATCCCCACTTCTAGTCTTCACTGTGCCAACGTTGTTCCTGACAACCTGCTTTACTATTTCCATAAAATTACAACATTTGTTTCTTGTTGAATTTGATATCCCTAGCACGTTTACTTTCTTAATCTTTTACAGTAGCTCTTATTATCAACTTTGTGGTTCTTTTGCTGGTTTTTGTATCTTTCCCATTCAGCAGGATCTGTGCAGTTTTTTTTACATTTTTATGTGTCCTTTTCTTTTAGTTGTACCTGATTACTTTTCTCTGAAGTGGAGCTTTTCCCTCTAGGGTATAATCTGATCTTTGTTTCTTTAACATCCATCTACCCTGGATGTAGGTTTGCTTGCTGAGCTTGAAGGTTCATTTCCAGATGTTTCATCATCCTACTAAGGCAACTTCTTCAGAGGGCCTCCAGACAAAGCACTGGTCGTACAACCTGCTTTCTGTTTATTTGTTTGGGTTTCTTTGGGTTGGTGATGTCATTTCCTGTGGTGATGCCATTTCGTATCTTTCTGAGGGGGTGGTAGATGGGATCCAAGTCCATGTGTTTGTTGACAGAGTTCCGGTGGAATGCCATGCTTCTAGGAATTCTCGTGTGTGTCACTTTTTGGCTCGTCTTCTGATGGATGTGTTGTCCCAGTTGAAGTGGTGTCCTTCCTTTATCTGTATGGAAGGATACTAGTGAGAGGGGGTCATATCGTTTTGTGGCTAGTTGATGTTCATGTATCACATATATCACAAACACCATTGAGTTAGACCCCATCTAATACCCCCTGAGTAAAAGAACAGGAAATGATGACCTCACAGGAAATGACATCACCAACCCAAAGCAACCCAAACATAAATAGAAAGCAGGAATTATCAGTAGTGCTTCGCCTGGAGACCCACCGAAGGTGTTACCCAGTAGGGTGACGAAATGTCTGGAAATGAACCGTCCAGCTCAGTGAGCAAACCTACATTCAGAACCTCAACCTGAGCTACAAATCTTCTCAAAACTTGATAAGTGCTTCTACCCATTAACAAACTTTCCTAGTTTACTGTGGACAGTCTCTGCCTTATCTCATTAAAGTTGACCTTCCTAAAAGCCAAATTCTTGCAACTGATTCATGCTTTTTAGTTTCAAATGTTATATTATGATCACTATTTGATAAATGTTCATATGCAATGGGATTACTAATTAAATTTGACTCATTACTCATTATTAAATCCAATATTGCTTGTTCCGTTGTTGCATCCAGGTCATATTGCCATCTGAAATGATTCTGGTCACGCTCCAGAAATTCACTACCATTCATATAGAGTATTGTCTGCCTCTCCCAATCTATGTTTAAGACCCCCATTATTGCTGCCCTGGCTTTGCAATACATTCGCCTAATTTCTGTATTTTTACAATCTAGTACCTCCAGAGATATTACCTATTACAGTTTTACAACTTTTATTCAGTTCCACCCATTTGATCTCCTCTGAATGCTTTCCCCTCATTACATCCCCCTCACCATCAAAGTAATTTTGTTTCTAATCAGCAAGGTTATGCAGCCACCTCTGCCTTTTTCCCGATCCATTCTGTAAACTTTATAACCTGGCATTTTTAACTCCCAGTCCTGACCATCTGGCAGCCATGATTCAGTAATGTGTACTTATAATGTCCAATTTGAATTTGGGTTTGCAGCTCACTTATTTTGTTCCATACCTTCTGTGCATTTGAATATGGAATTTTTATTTGGGCAATACACTCTAACCTGCTCCTTAGCACTGATGGTGTTTTTCACCTGTTTATTTCTCTCTTCTGATTTAATCAGTGCACTTATAGTTTTGCCATTAGGATTCTGACTGTTTCTTCATTCTTCGTCCTGTTACTTTGATATTGAAACTGTATTGTCTTCCTCCAAGCCTTCCCCTCCATTTACTAGTTTGAAGTCCTTATGACCACCCTTTCAGCCTTTCTGCTGGAACATTAGTTCCAGAATGGTTCAGGTGAAGCTGTCTCAATTTTACAGTTCCTTCTTATTCTAATGCTAATGCCAGTGTCAATGAAATGGAATCCCTCGTTCCCACACTGCTCCTTTAGCATGCGTTTATTGGTATGAGACAAAAATTCGAGAGGATGTCTCATCTTTGGGCTGTTCACGTACCACTTTCATGGGGAACTTCTTCACTCTGTAAAGTGCTATGGCATTTGAATGCCAGGAAATTGTCTTGTCCTGGATAATATGAAATCTTGCCAGTCAGATATGATTATAGTGCACTGGAATCACATTAAAATTACTTTATAACATTCGGTGGTGCAAAAATGTACATTATACAGCTGAGTAGAATGGATTTTCCACATTTGCAATTTTGTTTTTATTGGATTGATGTATAAATTGGAATTTTATGCATTTATTCAAACTCTTGGAATATGAAATATTATGTAACAATTGTAATCTCTTTGTATAGAGCACTTTGCAATAATTATTTGCTTGCTCAGCCCTAGCCTGTTAACCATCCTATAGAATTTTATTTGCAGCTAGTCGATACACTCTATCATTTAAATGACTTGCTGCTTTGTACTTCAGTTCATGAAATGAATATGTATATCGGTTCGATGTTAAGATATTGTATTTAAGAAGCAGCTTGACAAATTGTTTTAACTTGTTGAATGTTTTATTTAAAAATATCACACCAACTACAGTAATACCAAATTAGTGTCAATTTTTTGGGAAATCCACATTATATCTTGTCAAACAACTTTGTCAAAGCTTGAACAGAGTTGTATAGAAATTGTAATTCGTGGGCATTATTTTACCTGAACACTGTACATTTGTTGATTAAGACTTCTTGTTGAAGTTTCAAATTTTTGCAGTTTGAAGTAGTCAAGTGGTGCAGATTTAAAAATGCATTTGGCCATGGCATGCCTTTTACAGACACTGCACTGATTTTTCATTTGTTGAAGTGGAAATTTTAACAGGTGGAAAACTCTAGGTCACAACCCTGGGGGCTTGATGTAATTATATAATCTGTTCCTGAAGAATTTATTGTGGATTTTTTTTGTGGTTATATATTTTGTGACTTCTGGTAGTTAGAGCATGTATCTTTGAAATGTACATTTGTTAACATTGTGATTGAAAACCTTAGCTTAAAAATGTGTTGCTGGAAAAGCACAGCAGGTCAGGCAGCATCAAAGGAACAGGAGAATCGACATTCCGGGCATAAACCCTTCTTCAGGAATGAGGAGGGTGTGTGAAGCAGGCTAAGATAAAAGATAGGGAGGAGGGACTGGGGGGAGGGGCATTGGGAATGCGATAGGTGGAAGGAGGTTAAGCGATACCTCTGCACATTGTTCTTTGAATGTTAATGTGTTTTTTTCTGTCATTTTATTATCAGTTTTCTTGATCTGCTATAGTGAGTGCACTGGCTCCCTGCACAAATCTCATACCACTTCCAATAACTTGGGACAATTGTCATAATTCATCTGTGAGCCTTAACAGTCATGTTTGGGTTGAGTGTAGATCAATCCAAGTCCAATTCTTTTCTCCCCTCATAGTCTACGCACATCAGAATCATAGCAGAGACAGACCCTTCGGTCCAACTCTTCCATGCCGACCAAATTTCCCAAACTAAACTAGTCCTACTTGTCTGCATATCCCTCTAAACCTTTCCTGTTCATTTAAATATCCAAATGTCTTTCAAACTGTACCTGTCATCTACTGCTTCCTCTGGCAGTTCATTCCACATACGTCTACCCTCTGTGCGAAAATGTTTCCCCTCAGGTCCCTTTTAAATCTTATCTCCCCTTAAAAATCTGCCTCCCAGTGTTCAACCTCCCCACCCTTTTCACCTTATTTATGCCCCTCATGATTTTATAAATCGCTGTAAGGTCACCCAGTCAACCTGCTATGCTCCACTGAAAAATATCCCAGATTGTTCAGCCTCTCCCTATAACTCAAACTCTGCAGTCCAGGCAGCATTCTGGTAAATCTTTTCTGAACCCTCTCCAATTTAATAATAATCTTCTTCTTATAGTGGGGTGATCAGAACTATATACCATACTCAGTGACCTCACCCAGTGTCCTGTACAGCCTCACATGACATCCCAAGTCCTATACTCAATGGACTGAGCCATGAAGGCAAGCATGCCAAACACTGCCATTAACCGCCATGTCTAACTGTGACGCACCTGTTAAAGAGCTGTGTACCTGAATCCCTTGATCTCTCTGACGACACTACCCAGGGTCCTACCATTAACTGTTTAAGTCCTGCCCTTGTTTGTTTTACCAAAATACAAATACCTCCCATTTATCTAGGCTAAAAGCTATCTGCCACTCAGCCTATTTGGCCAATGATCAAGGTCCCTTTGAAATCTTAGATAACCTTCTTCACTGGCCACAATACCACAAATTTTGGTATCACCTGCAAATTTACTAACCATACCTCTTAAATTCTCATCTAAATCCTTTAAGAAGGCACGGTGGATCAGTGGTTAGCACTGCTGCCTCACAGTGCCAGGGTCCCAGGTTCGATTCTAGCCTTGGACGACTGCCTTTGTGGAGTTTGCACATTCTTCCTGTGTCTGCGTGGGTTTCCATAATGTTAGGTACATTAGTCAGAGGGAAATGGTTCTGGGTGGGTTACTCTTTGGAGGATCGGTGTGGACTGGTTGCGCCGAAGGGCCTGTTTCCACACTGTAGGGAATCTAATCTAATCTAAGTGATAATCAAAGGTGAACCTAGCACTGATCAATGTGGAACACCGTTGATTACAGACCTCCACTTGTTTTTAAAAAAAACCCACCACCATCTGCTATCTCCTACTATCAAGCCAATTTTATATCCAGTTAACAAGCTCTCTCTGAATCCCATATTACCTAACTTTACTAATCTGTCGACCGTGTGGAACCTTGTCAAAGGCTTTATTTAAGTTTGTGTAGAAAATGTCAACTGCTTTGTCCTCATCAATCTTTTTGGTTATGTCCTTAAAAAGAATTCAACCAAGTTTGTGAGACACTATTTCTCCTGCACAAAGGCATGCTGACTATCCCTAATCAGTCTTTGCCTCTCTAAATGCATGTAAGTCCTAGCTCTTACAATCCTCTCCAACAGCTTACCCACCAGTGATGTCAGACTCTCGAGTCAATAGCTTCCAGGTTTCTCCTTACAGCCTGTCTTAAATAAAGCCTTATTAGCCATCCTCCAGTCCTCCGACACCTCATCCGTGGCTGTAGATGATACAAGTATCTCTGTGAGGGGCCCCATAATTTCTTCCCTAACATTGTGGGTGGCATGGTGGCACAGTGGTTAGCATTGCTGCCTCACAGCGCCAGAGACCCGGGTTCAATTCCCGCCTCAGGCGACCGACTGACTGTGTGGAGTTTGCATGTTCTCCCCGTGTCTGCGTGGGTTTCCTCCGGGTGCTCCGGTTTCCCCCCTCAGTCCAGATATGTGCAGGTCAGGTGAATTGGCCATGCTAAATTGCCTGTAGTGTTAGGTAAGGGGTAAATGTAGGGGTATGGGTGGGTTGCGCTTCGGCGGGGCGGTGTGGACTTGTTGGGCCGAAGGGCCTGCTTCCACACGAAGTAATCTAATCTAATCTTCTTACAACATCCTGGGATACAGTTGATCAGTTCCTGAAGATATATCCACCTTATGTTTTTTTTAAGACATCCAGCACCACCTCTTCTGTAATGTGGATTCTTTTCAAGACCGCATTATTTATTTTCCTGAATCCCTAGCCTCCATTTTTTTTCTCCACAGAAAAGACTGACACACAGTTTTAGTATCATTAAAGGGGCCCTATTCTTTCCCAGTTGCTCTTTTTTTTGATTTGTGTCCTTGTAGAATCTCTTTGGATTATCCTTAATCTTATATGCCAAGTCAAACTCATATCTCCTTTTTGCACTCCTGATTACCCTCTTAAGAATGCCTCATACCTCTTATACTCTTCAGGAGATTCACTTGAACCCAGTTCTCTATACTTAATGTATATCCACCTGCAACATGGTTTAATGGGTAGCATCAGGATTGAGTATATATTTTTTTCTTTCCCTAGCTACAATACTGAAGTTAATTTTAAGCAATTTCTGATCGAAATCCGCTAACTAAGCAGAGATTGCGGATCTGCTTTATCTGGGACTGATTGTAGAAACTCACGGCACTATTGTCAGGATTTACTATGTAAATATGCGGCATGGTGGCTCAGTGGATCACACTGCTGCCTCACAGCACCAGGGTCCTAGGTTAGATTCTCAGCCTTGGGTGACTGTGCAAACTCTACACAGACATTCTCCCCGTGTCTGTGTGGGTTTCCTCTGGGTGCTCCACTTTCCTCCCACAGTCCAAAGATGTGTAGGTCAGGTGAATTGGCCGTGGTAAATTGCCCATAGTGCAAGGTGCATTAGTCAGAGGGAAATGGGTCTGGGTGGGTTACTCTTCGGAGGGTTGGTGTGGACCTGTTGGGCCGAAGGGCCTGTTTTCACACTGTAGGGAATCTAATCTAATCTAAAACGTGTTTTTAAAAAAAAGTTACTTGTCAAGGGCTAGTTGTTATATTTATTATGCTAGCTGTTGGAATTCCTGATGGTGCAGGGTAGACCTTTTTACCATACTGGTTTGTGGTATCTCTGTAGACAAGTTATGATGTTAGGGCTTTCCAAACTGTGGGTTGCTAACTCCAGTGGGGTTGGCAGCCAAACCTCTGGAGGTATGAGCTCTGAAGCATCAATGGTTGCCTTGCAGCCCTAACTGAAAACTAACAGCACTGCGGCCCCTTTAAGTCTCAATTTTATTTAGTGGCTATCGCCTCGCTCCCAATTGTTGAGATCTGTATCCTGTGCTGAAAAACACAATAGAAAAGTAGGTACTTCAACTGGAAACCTTGATGGATTAAGCAGATATCCTCCCACCCCCATACTCACACCATCCTCTGCTCCCACTGTCCAAGGTCTTTTTCGCCTGAGTGATATGCCATTTCTGACAACCAGTATCCCCAATCTTCCCTTGTCTCCAGTCTCTCAATCCCCTCCTCCACCAGAGTTGTTCTTTGGCAGGTAGGATCAAAGAAAACCCTAAAACTTTCTATAGGTATGTCAGGAATAAAAGAATGACTAGGATAAGGTTAGAAACAATGACTGCAGATGCTGAAAATCAAATACTGGATTAGTGGTGCTGGAAGAGCACAGCAGTTCAGGCAGCATCCAACGAGCAGTGAAATCAACGTTTCGGGCAAAAGCCCTTCATCAGGAATAAAAAACCCTTTTTTATTCCTGATGAAGGGCTTTTGCCCGAAACGTTGATTTCACTGCTCGTTGGATGCTGCCTGAACTGCTGTGCTCTTCCAGCACCACTAATCCAGTATAGGATAAGGTTAGAGCCAGTCAAGGACAGTAGTGGAAAGTTGTGCGTGGAGTCCGAAGAGATTGGGGAGGCGCTAAATGAATGTCTTTTTCCTTGTGAATACTGACGAAGAAAAATGTTGTCAAGGTGAATACTGACATACAGGTGTGAATACTGAGATACAGGTTGACTAGACGGGACTGAGGTTCATAAGGAGGAGGTGTTAGCAATTCTGGAAAGTGTGAAAATAAATATGTCCCCTGGGCCAGATAGGATTTTCTGGGAACCTAAAGAGGAGATTGCAGAGCCTTTGGCTTTGATCTTAATGTCGTCATTGTCTACAGGAATAGTGTCAGAAGACTGGAGGATAGCAAATGTTGCTCCATTGTTCAAGGAGGGGAGTAGAAACAACCCCAGTAATTATAATAAGTTAAAAATCACACACTAGGTTATAGTCCAACAGGTTTAATTTGGACACCGGTAATTATAGACTAATGAGCCTTATTTCGGTTGTGGGCAAAATTTTGGAAAGGATTATAAGAGAGGATTTATAATCATCTAGAAAGGGATAATTTGATTAGGGATAGTCAACACGGTTTTGTGAAGGATAGATCTTGCCTCACGAATCTTATTTTACTCTTTGAGAAGGTGACCAAACCGGTGGATGAGGGTAAAGCACTTGATGTGATGAATATGGATTTCACTAAAATGTTTGATAAGGTTCCCCACAGTAGGCTATTGGAGAAAATAGAGGCATGGGATTAAGGGTGATTTAGTGGTTTGGATCAGAAATTAGCTAGCTGTAAGAAGACAGCGGGTGGTGGTTGATGGGAAATGTTCATCCTGAAGTTCAGTTACTAGTGGTGTATTACAAAGATCTGTTTTGGGCCATTTTTATAAATGACCTGGATGAGGGTGTAGAGGATGGGTTAGTAAATTTGCAGATGACACAACGTCGGTGGAGTTGTGGAAGGACGTTGCGGGTTATAGATGGACATAGATAAGATGCAGAGCTGGGCTGAAAGGTGACAAATGGAGTTAAATGTGGAAAAGTGAGAAGTGATTTACTTTGGAAGGACTAACAGGAATATAGAGTACAGTACTGGGCTAATGGTAAGATTGTTCGTACTATGGATGAGCGAAGAAATCTGTGTACGTGTGCATAGATCTGTGAACGTTGCCACCTACATTGATAGGTTTGTTAAGAAGGCGTACAGTGTATTAGCTTCTATTGGTAGAGGGTTTGAGTTTCGAAGCCATGAGGCCATATTGCAGCTGTACAAAACTTTGGTATGGCCACACTTAGAGTATTGTGTACAGTTCTGGTCACCATATTATAGGAAGGATGTGGAAACATTGGAAAGGATTCAGAGGAGATTTACTAGGATGTAAGACCTTCCCTCCATACCAGGCAACGAGGAAAAGCTGAGGGATTTGAGGCTGTTTTTGTTAGAGAGAAGAAGGTTGAGTGGTGACTTAATAGAGGCATACAAGATAATCAGAGGATTAGATAGAATGGACAGGGAGAGCCCTTTTCCTCAGATGGTGATGGCTAGCATGAGGGGACATAACTTTAAAGTGAAGGGTGATAGATAGAGATAGGACAGATGTCACAGGTATTTTCTTTACCCAGAGTAGTAGGGGTGTGGAATGCCTTTCCCGCAACAGTAATGGACTTGCCATCATTTAAAGACATTTAAATGGTCATTGGATAAACATATAGATGATATTGGAATAGTGCTGGTTAGATGGGCTTTAGATTATTGCACTGACCTGTGAAACCATCGAGGTCTGAAGGGCCTGTACTACGCTGTTTTGTTCTAAGTTCTTTCACCCAATGCACCACCACAACCACCATTACCGCTGTTATGTGCTCTGTCAGGATCTTACCCACCCAGGTCGTCTTCCCCTCCTCCCCTTTTTGGCACCTAGCAGTTTTCAAGCACCAAAATGGTAAACGCTGAGAAAGCATGGTTACATCCTAGTATCTTAGAATAAATAATTGTGAAAAGTTTGCAAATAATATCAATATGTCAAGAAATGAGTGCAATACAAATGAGCACAGTTTAAAAAAACAAATTTTGTTCAGTTTGGACACTTTGGATATGAATTAGGGCAGATGTTAGGTTGTTAGCAATGTTCAGAGGAATCAGAATTTAAAGGGTGGAGAATTGAAAATTTTAGGGTTTTGAGGCAGTGGATTGATTGGGAGTGGTTGTGTGAGTTCTATGTTACTTGGAGGGGACATTTCTGGGAGGTCATTGGGTAGGATTAGCTGTTTGCAGGATGTTCAAAGAGACTAACCTTGGAGGAAATGGTACTTATCCCAATCCACAAGCATTCCTGTCATACCTTGGAACCTCCTCTTCAATTAGATTTATCAGCTGTTTTTCCCACGCCCTGAAAAGTCTAGCCTCTTTGCCAAAGGGAAAAAAAATCTTGTTAAATGGGAGCCAAATTGGGCCCTGAGCTTTACTGTGACCAACTGGTAAAGTGGGCAGATAGAAGTCAGATTTTAATATTAAGTTTTCTAGTGCATCAGCAGTGACCACTTAACTGAGATGAGAAGGGTGGGGAAAACCCTAATTAAAGGGGAAAGGGTTGAACAGAGCCTGGGGAGCAGAGGTATACTGGGTTTGAGCAGAGGTGGGTGCTAGGTGGGGTCTACAAGTTTTGCATGATTTAAAGGAATGTTTTCCAGATAAGTACATTTTAAATACAAATGTAAGTTGTAGACAAATAGCTGTAGTTAACACACAGACAGTGTGGTTATATAGCCTAATGGATGAGACCTCTCCCTTCGATGTGTGGTCATAACGCTATTAAAATATTTTCCTATCTCTGGGCCAGGTTGGATTCAAATATCA
Organism: Chiloscyllium punctatum; assembly: GCF_047496795.1. Classification (NCBI taxonomy): domain Eukaryota; kingdom Metazoa; phylum Chordata; class Chondrichthyes; order Orectolobiformes; family Hemiscylliidae; genus Chiloscyllium; species Chiloscyllium punctatum. The sequence continues at coordinate 57,348,020 of NC_092782.1, forward strand.
TCTGTCAGTCATGTCTTAACATATCTGAACAGTTGATCAATAATATCTACACACAGACAGATCCTTGCTGAAATAAAACAAAGAACTGTGGTTGCTGGAGATCTGAAACAAAAAAAAAGTGGTGAAACCCAGCAGGTTTGGAAGCATCAGTGGGTGATCAGTTCTTTTGAAGAGTCACTAGACTCAAAACTCTGTCTTCTCCTCACAGATACTGCTAGAATTGCTGAGGTTTGCCAGCAATTTCTGTTTTTGATTCAAATCCCTTCTGGGGTTATTGAATACCATTTAATTTAATGATGATTGGTTTCTAAAGTAGCTTTTAGAAATGGTTGTGGCTTGTTTCAAAATAATTTGGCCCTACAAATGTTATCTTAAGATCAATTATATGTTAAATTTATTGAAGTCCATTTTTCATTCATATAAAACAGCTATTGTAAATATCAAAATGTGTGGTGCTGGAGAAGCACAGCTGGTCAGGCAGCATCCAAGGAGCTGGAAAGTTTATGTTTCGAGCATAAGCTCTTCATTAAGAATGAGTGGTGGCCCAAGGGGGCTGAGCGATACATGAGTTGGGGGTGGGGTTGGGGAGAAGGTAGCTGGGAATGCAATAGGTAAATGAAGATGGGGGGTGATGTTGATAGGTCAGAGTGGAAGGTAGAGCAGATAAATGGGAAGGACGATGGATTGGTAGGACAGTTTGAGAGGGTGGTGCTGATGCATATATACAATGCATTGTCTTCCACCTTTTCTACCACTACAAACAGACCACCACTAGGGATATATTTCCCTCCCAACCCTATCTCCCCTGTTAGATCCATGTCCCCCTCCAACCCACCGTCCACTCCTGCCACCGCAAGAGGTGTAAAATCTCCTCCCATACCACCTCTTTCCCCCCCCCCCCCCCCACCACCTCAACACCTCAATCCAAGGCCCCAGTGGATCCTTCCGCATCTGGCAGAGATTTCCCTGTACTTCCAAACTACTCATCTACTGTGTTCATTGCTGTTGACATGGTCTCCTGTACATCACGGAGACAGGATGCCAACTTGCAGAACGTTTTAGGGAACATCTCTGGGACGCATGCACCAAACAACACCACCGCCCTGTGGCTAAACACTTAACCTCCCCTCCCTCTCCGCCAAGGACATGCAAGTCCTGCGCTGCCACCTCCACCACATTGTGGTCACCCAGTGCCTGGAGGAAGAACACTTCATCTTCCGCCTCGATCCATCTGGTTGGAGGGACCCAATGTCGATTTCATCTGTTTCCTCGTCTCCCAGATCAAACCTTCCAACTCAGCACCACCCTCTTGAACTGTCCTACCTGTCCATCTTCCTTCCAACTTAAGTGCTCCACCTTCCACTCTGACCGATCACCATCAACTCCCACCTTCATCTACCTGTTGCATTCTCAGCTACCTCCTGCCCCTCCCACCCCCAGCACCACCCACCTCCCATTTATCACTGTCCCCTTGGGTTCCCCCCATATTCCTGATGAAGAGCTTATGCTTGAAACATTGACTCTCCTGCTCCTTGCCTGATTGCTGTGCTTTTCCAGCACCAGACGTCTTTGTCTCTGATCTCCATATGCGGTCCTCACTTTCTCCTAGTTGTTGTAAATGGAATGGCACGTCATTGGATATTAGTCACAGCTCCCCTCTTCTCCCATTATGCTTGCTTTGCTTTGCAAGACAGCCCTGCTAAATTGGTCATGATTTGGAGATGCCGATGTTGGACTGGTGTGTATAACACCAGGTTATAGTCCAAGTTTAATTGGAAGCACTAGCTTTCGGAGCACTGCTCCTTCATCAGGTGATAGTGGAGGACACCATTCTAAGGCACAGAATTTATAGCAAAAATTTAGTGATGTAACTGAAATTATACATTGAAAAATACCTTTATTGTCTGTTGAGTCTTTCATCTGTTCAAATACCATGATAGTTTCACTTCTTCTTTCGTGTGTAAATCACAAAACCATTTTTTTAAAAAGCTGCATTCTCAGGTTAGCTGTAACAATGGGTGTTAGCTAGACAATATGTTGAAGGTGCTGGAAGAGCATAGCAGTTCAGGCAGCATCCAACGAGCAGCGAAATCGACGTTTCGGGCAAAAGCCCTTCATCAGGAATAAAGGCAGTGAGCCTGAAGCATGGCCCACCCCCACCCTCCTCTAGCTTATCTCTCCATGCTTCAGGCTCACTGCCTTTATTCCTGATGAAGGGCTTTTGCCCGAAACGTCGATTTCGCTGCTCGTTGGATGCTGCCTGAACTGCTGTGCTCTTCCAGCACCACTAATCCAGTATTTGGTTTTCACCATCTGCAGTCATTATTTTTACCTATATGTTGAAGGTGTTAGCCCCCTGTGTTCTCTGTCTATGCCATGATATTTAGATTGATTCAAATCTTAAAATGTGAGATAACAGTTTTAAATGAATTCATTCAGTTTTTGAGCAAAGTACAATGTAACTCTGCAAGTACAAATTCACCCCACAAAATATGTGTGTCTTTGTGTGTGTGTGTGGTTTGGGGGTTGTGAATGTGTGTGAGAGAGAGTGTATGTGTGTGTAGTCAGTATAGAGTGTCTTTAGTCTGTGAGGGGGTGCATGTGGGAGTGTGTGCGCTTGTCTGGGGTGGGGGGTTGTGAGTGTCTGTGAGAGAGAGAGTGTATATGAGTGTAGAGTGGTCTAAGTCTGTGAGAGGATGCCTGTGTGAGTGTATATAGTGCAATGGTGGTCACTTGTATGTGATATGAACCCAAGGTCCCGGTTGAGGCCCTCCCTATGAGTACCGAACTTAGCTATCAGCCTCTGCTCGGCCACTTTTCGCTGCTGCCTGTCCTGAAGTCTGCGTTGGAGGCTGGTCACCCGAAGGTCTGAGGTTGAATGTCCTGGACCACTGAAGTGTTCCCCAACTGGGAGGGAACACTCCTGTCTGTTGATTGCTGTGTGGTGCCCATTCTCATTTTTTAGATTAGAATCAATCTAAACATCATGGCGTAGACAGAGAACACAGGGGGCTAACACCTTCAACATTTTGTCTGGCTAACACCCATTGTTACAGCTAACCTGAGAATGCAACTTTTGAAAAAAATGGTTTTGTGATTTACACATGAAAGAAGTGAAGCTATCATGGTATTTGAACAGATAATAAATGTATAAATTTCAATGTATAATTTCAGTTACATCACACTGTAAATTTTTGCTATAAATTCTGTGCCTTAGAATTGTGTCCTCCACTACCACCTGATGAAGGAGCGGCGCTCCGAAAGCTAGTGTGCTTCCAATTAAACCTGTTGGACTATAACCTGATGTGAGATTTTTAACTCTGCTAAATTGGGACTGTTAGAAATGTTATGCACTGTTGCTCCCTCCGAATCATGGAACACTACTACGCTGCCCAGAGATTAGGAAGAAGCTAAAATCCCCTTGTCATGTGCTCAGTGTTATTAGGGTAGCATATGAATGCTGATTGCTAGATTATTTAAATTGGCTTGAGGCATTTGAACTGCACTGGCAGGCACCTATTATAACTTCTGTAGGTTTGTATCATTATCTCCTCGTAATTGACTAAAGAAAACTGACCTGATCTTTATGACAGCACCATCTTGTGGAGTTTTATCATCCACTGCCCACTGAAGAATGAAGCTATGACAAATGAACTTTGATTTATTTTTACTGTAGTCTTAAGCAAATCAAAAAGAGTACAGCACCAAACCTTACGAATGAGAGAGTTACGTTTTTGATATAATCTTTCCAGGAGATTCAGCAATAAAGTATTAATTTACAATCAGTACATCTATTAATTTCCAGTGGTTATGAAGCCTGGATTGTCTGATTTAAGACCGCAAACTCGCCAGCATAAAATGCCAGTCCTGACTAGAGAATGGATTGGAATTTGGTTTTTAAAAAAATGTAATGACTGCGTAATTTTCTGCTATTAATTCTATCAGCTATGGAGAGTTCCTACTTAAACCAGTCTAAGGTTATTTGAATATTAAGGCATTCCTAGACTCAATTTCCAGATGTTGACATGCAGTATTTTCTCTCTTAATTTGTGTTGAATACTCTGGTTCCACAACAATGGTAAATGCTCAAATGTGCATTCAAAAGACACAATAACGTTTAGGTAAGTTTTAGTTCAATAATTTTCAAGTATTTCACCTTTTTGTTTTATTTCTTCCAGTACTTTGTATTCTAGTGATTTTTTTTGTGCCATTGTTCTAATTCTTATTGCTTGCAGTACTAGTTACTTGACCAGTGGGTTTCTCATCAGGAACACTTCTCTACCTGATTGAGTGAGTAGAAGAGAACAATTGTGGCATGCCAGGTCAGCCAGTTAGCATTAATGTATTAATGAGGGCTACTCTTTCAGAAATGCCTAACCATCTATTTTTGTAAACAAGAAGGAAATATGCTTCACTTTAAAAACTGATTCCTGCAGCTGGAGGGGTTTTATTGCCAAAGATGCGGGGGCACAGTGAGTCCAATAACACCAAAAGGCTATGTTGGATTCCTCCTTGGAAGCAGCTAAATCTTATTACTATGCCAGGGTGATCAATAGGCAGCATAGTGTAATTGGTCACACTTGCCAAGATGCTACAAACCATATCTGCAGATGCTAGTTGAGGGGAACTGTTTTGTCTGGGTCAGAGGAGATCAAGATGCACAGTTTTTCCATCTGTAGCAAATAGGGCTTCATGGTATAGTGGTTGATCCTCCCAGTCAGCCGTTAGCCTGTTTCCACTTTCTTTCTGGCAGACTGCCATACTGGAGCCCTTTTAAAAACCAGCTTCATCTCCCAGTATGTTTTTATTGCATCTCCCTTATGCCAACCTGCTACTTAGAATGTGAAATCTGCTTTATGAATATTTGCATGAAAAGCTCTATTATCAAAGTTTGGGAGAAGATTTGTAGCTCGGGTGCTCGTTGTTGTGGTTCTGTTCCCCGAGCTGGGAATTTGTGTTGCAGATGTTTCGTCCCCTGTCTAGGTGACATCCTCAGTGCTTGGGACCCTCCTGTGAAGCGCTTCTGTGATCTTTCTTCCGGCATTTATAGTGATTTGTACCTGCCGCTTCCGGTTGTCAGTTCCAGCTGTCCGCTGCAATGGCCGGTATATTGGGTCCAGGTCGATGTGCTTATTGATTGAATCTGTAGATGAGTGCCATGCCTCTAGGAATTCCCTGGCTGTTCTCTGTTTGGCTTGTCCTATAATAGTTGGGACAACACTACTATTATAGGACAAGCCAAACGGAGAACAGCCAGGGAATTCCTAGAGGCATGGCACTCACCCACAGATTCAATCAATAAGCACATCGATCTGGACCCAATATACCGGCCATTGCAGCGGACAGCTGGAACTGACAACCGGAAGCGGCAGATTCAAACCACTATAAATGCTGGAGGAAAGATGACAGAAGCGCTTCACAGGAGGGTCCCAAGCACTGAGGATGTCACCTAGACAGAGGACGAAACATCTGCAACACAAATTCCCAGCTCGGGGAACAGAACAACAACAAGCTCCATTATCTTTCTCTTCATTTGACAAGTACTTTAATCAAGAATCTCAGTGTAAAGATACTCAAACCTGCACCATTTTAAAGTTTAAATAATCTGATGGAATGGAATATTCTATTACAAATTCAAAGCAATTAACTGAAAAAATATACTAAGTGTTTGCCGATTGCCTCTGTGAAACTACTAAGCAAGCTACTTCTCCATAATTACATGACGACTGTTGGAAACACATGCACTTAGACACTAAAGTTGGTGAGCTTAAAACTGAATTTTTTTAAAAGGAGAGATTAGAAATTGGATGCATTTTAAATAGGGTCTTCTATTTAAGACAGATTAGATTTTTTTTTCTGCAGAGAGTCATTAGATTGTGGAATTCTGTTCTCCATAGAGCAGTGAAGGCTGGGTCATTGTATGTGTTACATCCTTAATGGAAATGGGTTGCAAAGGTATAGGAGGTCAGCAAGAAAGTAGAGTTGTGGCCAAAATCAAATGGTAGAGCAGGCTTGAAGGGCCAGGTCTTGTACTTAGATCAGATCAGATTACTTACAGTGTGGAAACAGGCCCTTCGGCCCAACAAGTGCACACCGCCCCGCCGAAGCGCAACCCACCCATACCCCTACATTTAACCCTTACCTAACACTAGGGCCAATTTAGCATGGCCAATTCACCTGACCTGCACATCTTTGGACTGTGACTGTGGGAGGAAACCGGAGCACCCAGAGGAAACCCACGCAGACACAGGGAGAACGTGCAACCACTGTGCCACCGTGCTGCCCACTTCTGCTCCTAATTCCAACTACATACCAGAGAATGACAAGTAAATAACACATGCAGCATTATTGCAAATATACCATCTTGATGTACTTCAAAACATATGCTGGCATACTTTTTTAAAGAAATAGAGTCAACATTCCTGCATGCATGGCTTGTGACCATTCAACACCACTTCTTTCAAAGGCACCATTGCAATGCAGAAAATTTTAAAATTTCTTTACACACACTTCCATTTACAAATTCAAGTCTGACAAAATAGTAACTGACAAAACTGCAGTTCCATTTTGTAATACTCTGCAGGGCTGATAAAGTTGTGAATAATATTGCAAATTGGTAAGAATAAACTCTTTCTCAGTAAAGGTAATTTATTTCAATAGCTTCACCACGAATTACAAAATGGAAACGTTTTACACGATCAGTGCCATGAGTAATTTTGGACATCACGTTGCTGATCATATTCGTAGTCAGTGTGTAGATATCAACAGTAAACGTTTCTTTTGGAAAGTTTGATATTAGTTTATGTAATTGATTAGAATTCTAGAAGTTTGACTTATTTAATGTTATGTTTATTAAAAATCCTATTTTTTCTCATTTTTCTCCTTTTCATGTGAAAGCAATCTTGTACTCACCAACGTTATCAATCTTTAAATACACATCTATAGAACAATTGGCACCAGATTACTCAACTGTGGAAAACATCAAAATGAAAGTGCCTCCAATGTAAAGGTGCCATCGTACACATGTGACTATAGTCAGAGGCTTTGGTAGTAATCAAGAGCTGAACTTCTATTTGATTTCCTTCAATTTTCTAGCTCAGAGGTCCTGACACTTACTGCTGTCTCCCAGTGGAGATCAGGTAGCGCTGTGCTCAGCATATTTTAATTACAACTTGTTTAAAGCTGAAGCCATAGGTGACTCCCTTGTCAGGTCCACACCCCCCACCAACCCAACCTCCATTCCTGGCCCCTTCCCCTGCAACCGCAAGCAATGCAAAACCTGCGCCCATACTTCCCCCCTTACTTCCCTCCAAGGTCCCAAGGGATCCTTCCATATCTGCCACAAATTCACCTGCACCTCCGATGTGACCGCCTCTATATTGGGGAGAGAGGCCGCCTACTTGCAGAACATTTCAGAGAACACCTCTGGGACACCTGGACCAACCAACCCAACCACTCCGTGGCTCAACACTTCAACTCCTCCTCCCACTCCACGAAGGACATGCAGGTCCTTAGACTCCTCCATCGCCAGACCATAGCAACACGACGGCTGGAGGAAGAGCGCCTCATCTTCCGCCTAGGAACCCTCCAACCACAAGGGATGAACTCAGATTACTGCAGTTTCCTCATTTCCCCTCCCTCCACCTTGTCTCAGTCCCAACCCTCGAACTCAGCACCACCTTCCTAACCTGCAATCTTCCTGACCTCTCCGCCCCCACCCCCACTCCGGCCTATCACCCTCACCTTGACCTCCTTCCACCTATCGCATTTCCAATGCCCCTCCCCCAAATCCCTCCTGCTGGACACACACTCCTCATTCCTGAAGAAGGGCTCATGCCCGAAACGTCGATTCTCCTCCTCCATGGATGCTGCCTGACCTGCTGCGCTTTTCCAGCAATACATTTTCAGCTCTGATCTCCAGCATCTGCAGTCCTCACTTTCTCCTAGAAGATTTTAACCTACTGTGAAGCCATAGGGTGCCTTGGTGAGGAAAACATTTATTGTATGCTTAAAACAAATTGAGTTTTAACACCTAACTAGGAAATGCTGAACAAATTCATACGATCAGACAGTATGTGTGTAGAGAACAAAATTTAAAATTTCTACAAAAGAAATATACTGCGGATGGTGGAAATCTGAAAACGTAAGAAATACTCAGAACTGGCATTATCTATGAAAAGGAAAACTACACTAACTTTTTAGGTTGATATTCGTTAGATGAAAGGATGCTGAAATGAAACAATAACTCAGTTTCTCTTTTCACAGGTGCTACCAGATTTGTTTGGGCATTTTCAGAACTTTCTATTTTTTGTATGATTTGGGGCTTGGACACTTTTTTTGTTTTACATCAGTGACATAGTTAGTGTTTAAACAAAAATAGGAACTGTTATAAAATAAGTGTCTCACAGTTAATTCTTGTGAAATTTGAGAGGCAACATTTTTGTGGTTCTAATAATTTTTAGAATCTCTACGATGTGGAAGCAGGCCATTTGGCCATAGAGCCGCTGAAGAGCAGCAAACCCAACCCCAATCACCACACCCCATCCCTTTTAACCCCATATTTACCATGGCTAATCCACCTACTCTGCACATCTGTGGGAGGAAATCGGAGCACCTGGAAGAAACTCATGTAGACATGGGGAGATTGTGCAACTTCCGCATAGGCAGTCTCCCGAAGATAGAATCTAATCCAGGCCCTTGACTTTGTGAGGCAGCAGTACTAATCGTTGAGCCATCTCACTGTCTGTGATAAGATACTTATGAATATATGTCACCATCATCCAAAATATTAAACGTTTTAAATTTTTAATTAAGCTCAACAAAAGCAGCTGCCCTTTTTCATTACCAGGTCCAAAAGATGCTTAAATGAGCAAATAAAAACCAAAAGAACTGCACATGCTGCAAATCAGAGAGAAAATGGAAATTCCTGGGAAAGGTCAGCTGATCTGACAGCATCCGTAGAGAGGATCAGAGTTAACATTTTGGGTTGAGTGACCCTTCCTCAGAACTCTGAGGTTTTCCAGCAATTTCTTTTTTTTTATATAGATATTTTTATTAGTAGATACTTTTATTAGTTCCAGCAATTTCTATTTTTGTCACTTAAATGAGCAAGATCAGTTAATACACACCTATCACAATTTCAGTAAATGATGTAGGTTATGTCATGATAATTTGCCGTAGCACATAACTTGTGCCTATTATTTGGAAAGATGGGACTATTTAGCAACTTAAAGGGAAAAAGTGTCTGAACCTGTGAGGGGAAACGACATGGAATTAAGATGGATTTTATACCAAAAGGTTAACACAAAGGCAAAGAAAACTTAACTTAAAAATTGAATAATCCAAGATATGTTGCATTAAGAGTAGCTGAGATGGGGAATGGAGTCAGAGAAAGAAAGTTCAGCAGGGGCATTACAAATAACGGTACACAGACTACAAAAGCATGTGCTAACTTTCTTATTGCTTTTTTTTTAAACCAAGGAGAAGCTAGCTAACTGCCCTGATTTAGAAAGGGAGCTGGAGGATTTTGCACTATTCTCAAATATTGATAAAAGTTGCACAATAGTTGGCAACTAAAATAAATCACAACATGTAAAAGGCATTAGAGGATCCCTAAGGATCAAAGAGAAAATTCCAGTAATTCTGGAATGAATCTTCTACAAGAACCAAATTGCACTACGCAAGATCCCACAACTAGCAATCCAATGAAAGTGTTCTGGTGAATCTGTTTTGGTGATGTTTGTTTGGAGATGAATATTGGCCAGTACTCTAAGAGCTAAATCTTGATCTTCAGCAAATAGAATGAAAGAATCTTTTACACTGACCTGAACATTAGCCTAATATCTGATCCAAAAGACACCTCTGACAATATGGCACACCCAGGACAGTGCAGTAGCATTCCTGTTGAGATTTTGTATCTGAGTGTGGAGTGGAACTTGAATCCATGATCTCCTGACTTAGGCAGAAGTGTCACCATTAAAATAAATGCAGGCAAGAGATCACAGCAGTACTCTAGAATGCGACTTGCTAGACTCTCCTCTTAAAATCCAACCACTGATCAATCTTCAAATACCAGTAACCAATACACACACAATGTTATAGTTTGCTTGCTCCAAATATTACAATTTCCAGCAGTGAGCTGCCTCCTTTTGAGTCCTGGTAGAACTGTTGGATCTAAGTAAGAGTTTAATTCAGCTGTTCAATGCTAGATTATCCGTGCCAGATTTGTCAGTGTTTATGTAAATTTGGCATGATTATTCCAGTATAACACAAGCATAAGTGTCAGCATGGATGCTGACTTGCAGAACCTTAAGGTGATGTTTCAGTTATTCTGTTTGAACATCTGAAGCAGAATAAATATTTGTTGGATTATGTTGATAGATTTGTAGCACAACTTTGCATTTGTGCAATGGAATACCAGATGGAGCAGTCTATATTTCATAGATAAATATTGCAATCACGGCAAGGGTATATCTCATTTTTTAAAAAAAAGTTTCATTTGGATTTTTTAAACCCTTCAGGCATGGAATTACTTCAGCAGAGAGGGCAAGGAAGCAGCTTTTTTTTTTAAATGTAAAAGGACCAATAGAACGATTCATCCTTTTGAGACAGTGAAATTGATATTGTGAGGAAGTTCAAAAGAAGCAATTGGCAGCTTATTTCCACTGAATTCTTTGGAAAGGTACTCTGGTAGGGTGAAAAAGGGATACCAACTTGACTGTCAAAATGTCTGGTAATTTTAATACTGCCAATGTAACCATTTTACACTTTTGTTTTAGGTTGCTGTTGGGAAGTGCAGGTTTTTTTTGAAGTTGAATAGTATTGATAAAACTTATTCAAGTGTGGATGCTGAGAGAATTTTTGTTTGTTTCAGTTACGAACGCTGAGGCAGTGATGCAAGAGACTCACTTATCCCTCCTAAATGATCAGACCTATTAGGACGATATTGTCGCTGATACACCATAGAAACCTTGACTTCCATTCACTTGCTCAAAAAAAACCAGCCAGCAGCTTTGAGGGCCTTCCAACAACCTGCTTAACAAAGTCTAAATATGTTTCTGAAACATAGTTAGCCCTGTCTTCTTGTTCCCTGAATTCACTTCAAATTGCTTTTCTGCCATAATGAACGTTGCTTGGAAAATATGGATGTTTTCTGTATAATGCTGAAATTGAGGGGTTATTGGCATTTTTAACTTTTTACTTTGGACATTGAGGACTTTGACATATTTTTCTACTTGTACTAATTTTTCTTCCCATTGCACTAGAGACAGGGCTTTTTTTTTCCAAAAAGGGTACTTCCACTTGATATTCGAAAAAGAAGACGAAGACACAGAAATACCTAGTGTGGTTACCCTCTGAGTCTAAATGTATCCCCTTGCTATACATGTAGCCACTCACTTATCAGATTTTACTGGCCAGGAAGGTGTTAAATTGGATGTCACCACAGCCAGAAGGAACAGAAATGGAATGGCAGAGTGAGCAGTTGACTGCTAAAGTAAGGAAAACACAACTGGTAGTCTAGCATTTACAAGAGAGAAAATTTAAATCTCTCTATGACATCCCTTTGAACTATCTAACAAATTCCTTCTTGAAGATGGCTCCATGCTGGTGGGTGCCAATACCAGACTTGGAGAGAGAGTCGCAACAGCAATAAATTTTGAAGTACTCAAATGTTCATTGAAGTGGTTCATCTTTCCTCCTCATGGACTCTTCTTTTTTAAGATGTGATAAACCTGAAGAGCTTGTATAGGTGTGTACAATGTGACACTTACCCTTGAAGAAATAACTGAGTCTCAGGGCATTGCAATGCTCTGAGAAATCATGTGACTTTGAAACTGCGCATTGAGTTTAATCCAGCTGTTAGCAATCTTTTCTTAGCAACTCACTTCCATCTTCGCCCATTTGGTGGTTTCTCCTATTCACATTTCTTTTTAATCTAATGCCTCAATTTCAAGCAAATTCAGTATTGGTCCTTCTATCCTAATTTTTCTTCAGTGGTGCCACTTATGAGCAAACTTTTCTTGAATGGTATGCCTCTGCATGCCTCATGTGTGTTATGTTGAGAATTGAGGGTGCCTTGTCCCTTTTTAACAAATGATTTGCCTTTGAGTACCAGCAGAAATCCTTGCATGCAATGTCTTTTTGTAAAAAAAAACTGTTTGTTTCAGTGTTTCCGTGCTTTGAGAAGTTATTTACAGAAGTAAAGTTGTCTAAAATGCATCTGCTGAAGGAGAAAAAGTATAAAGAGGGTTGGGAAGGTGAGTATAGCTGAATAAGAGGGGAGAATATGCATTGGCACCGAAGTCTTGTCTTGTCTTGTCTTGTCTTGTCTTTACCCACAGAAATATAGAAGGTAGGAGCATGAGTCTGCCCTTTTGGCTCCTCCACCATTCAATATGATCATCGAGCTCAATACCCTAATCCCACCCTCCTTAGATATCCCTTGATTGTTTTAGCTATGTCGACCTACTTCTTGAAAGCACAATGTTTCAGTCTCAACCACTTCCTGTAGTGAATTCCACAGGTTTACCACTCTCTGGCTGAAAAAAAATTCTCCTCATCTCAGTCCTAAAAGGTTATCATGAACATCTTTTCTGCATCTAACCAGTCTAAACCGGTTAGAATTTTATAGGTTACTATGAGAACCCCCTCATTCTTCTAAACTCCAGTGAATACAATCCTGCCATCCCAGGAGTCAATTTAGTAAACCTTTGCTGCATTCCCTCTATAGGAAGCATGTCTTTCCTCCAATAAGGAGGCCAAAACTGCAGATGGTTTTCCAGGTGTAGCTTTACCAATGCCCTACATAATTGTAGCAAGGCATTCTTGCTCTTGTACCTGAATCAACTCACTATGAAGAATATACAGTTTGCCTTCTTCACTGCTGCTGGACTTATGATTACTTTCAGCAACTGGTAGATGAGGAAACCAAGGCCACATTGAACTTTTGTCATCTCTCAATTTACAGCCATTCAAATAATAATTGTCTTTATTACATTTTTGCTACCCATCCCGTATGAAGTCATTGAATATTCACTCTCTATTTTTTTAGTGGTTCTTAGAGCAGTGTTGACTGTTTCTGCCAACTTTCTGAATAGTAAGCATTATGCTACCTAATGGAGACTTCATCCCTCAGGCCCACAGATGAGTTAGATAATCTGGACTGTCTTCCATTGGCTGACACCCATTAAGAGGGAATTCCCCTCATCCTGGCAAACCTGTGTGGTGCAGATGCATCTGTCCATGATAGCACAGGTAGGAGTGAATATAACTGAGTTCTTGGGGAGAAGTCGGCCCCATTTTTTCATAATCAGTGGATTCAACCTGCCACATTAGGGATGAATATTGGTGGATAATTAAACAACACATTAGAGGAGACTTCACAAATGTCCCATAGTCAATGATATAGGAGCCCAGCAAACTGGTGCAAAAATTAAATCTGAAAGATTTGTAACAATTTTCAGCCAGAAGTGTTGAGTGAATGATCTATCTCTGGAGGTCCTCAGCATCACGAGTGCCAGTCTTCAACAAATTCAAATCATTTCACATGATATCAAGAAACAGCAAAGACTGTGGGATCTGACAACCTTTTGACAAAGTACTGAAGAGCTGTGCTTCTGAACTTGATGAGCCCCTGGCAAACATGGAATACTTCCCATCTATGTACATGTGAAGTAGGATAAATTTAATCTGGCCAGCTACTGATCCATCAGACTATTCTTACGAACATCAATAAAGTGCTGGAGGCCATGCCTGACAAATCTGTTTACCTCCTCAAAGAATGCAATGAGCAAGCTAGGTAAAGGAGAACCAGTGGACATGATCTATTTGGATTTCCAGAAGGCCTTTGACATGGTGCATCACAGCAGTCTGCAAAATAAGACAAGAACCCATGGTTTTAAGGGCAAGTTATTCGACAGAGGATTGGCTAACTGGTAGAAGGCAGCAAGTAGGGATAAAAGGTGTTTTTTCTTTTGAATGGAAGCCAGTGACTATAATGGAGATTTGCAGGATCAGTTTGCAGTCACAACTCTAGGCAATACATTCCTATGTGGACAAAATAACTGAGGGCATTGTTGCTAAGTTTGCAGATGGTACCAAGATAGATGAAGGGACAAGTAGTGTTGAGGAAGCTGGGAGGCTACAGAAGGACTCGGACAGGCTAGGAAAGTAGTCGAAGAAGTGGCAGATGGAATACAGTGTGAGAAAGTGTGAAGTTAAGCAATTTGGTCGGAAGAATAAAGGCATAGATTATTTTCTAAGTGGGGAAAGGCTTCAAATCTGAAGCCCAAACTTACTTGAGTATTGTTAAGGATTCCCTTATGGTGAACATGCAAGTTCAGTTGGCAGTTAGGATGGCAAATGCAATGTTTGCATTTGTTTCAAGGGGAAATACAAGTTCAGAGACATATTGCTGAGACTGGGTAAGGAATTTCAATTTGAAGTGTTGAGAGCAGCTTTGGGCCATGTGTCTGAGGAAGGATGTGCTGACATTGGAGCAGGTTTACAAGAATGATCCCAGGGCTTGTCATATAAGGAGCAGTTGAGGTCTCTGGGTCTGTACTCTGAGTTAAGAAGGATGAGGGAAGATCTGATGGAAATTCAGGAATACTGAGAGGTCTGGAAAGAGTGGACATGGAGAAGATGTTTTCACTAGTAGGGGAGAGACTATGACCCGAGGGCACAGCCTCCACGAAGAAGCAAACTTTAGAGCTGAGATGGGGAATTTCTTCAACCAGAGGGTGATTAATCTGTGGAACTTATTGCCATAAAAGGCCATGGAGGCCAAGTCATTGTGTGTATTTAAGACAGAAATATGTTATTGAATTGGAAGGGGATCACAGGTTATTGGAAAAGGCAGGAGAATGTGGTTAAGAAACATATCAGCCATGATCGAGTAGTGGAGCAGACTCATTGGGCTGAATGCCGTAATTCTACTCTTACATCTATGGTAGGCTAATCAGTAGTGCTCTCAAACAGTACTTGCTTAGCAGTAGCCTGCTCACTGACTGTCAGTTGGGGTTTCACCAAGACCACTCAATTGCAACCTTATCATATCCTAGGTTCAAACACACAAGAGTTGAATTTCAGAGTTGAGGTGAGAGTGACTGCCTTTGATGAAAAGACTGCATTTGAGGAAGTGTGGCATTAAAGTATGGTAGCAAAACTAGAGTCAGTGGGATTCAGGGGAAAACTTCTGCTGGTTGGAATCATACCTAGTACAAAAGAGGATGGTGAGCTTTGAGAAGATTTGTAGCTCAGATTGAGGTTCTGGATGTAGTTTTGCTTGCTCAGCTGGAAGGTTCATTTCCAGACGTTTCGTCATCCTAACATCTTCAGTGGGCCTTCAGGTGAAGCACTGTTGATAATTCCTGCTTTCTGTTTATATGTTTGGCTTTCTTTGGGTTGGTGACATCATTTCCTGTGGTGATGTCATTTCCTGTTCTTTTTCTCCGGGGTGGTATATGGAACTCTATCAACAAACACATCACGTTAGACCCCAAACATATAAATAGAAAGCAGGACTTAGCAACAGTGCTTCCCTTGAGGTCCACTGAAGATGTTACCTAATAGGGAGACAAAACATCTGGAAATGAACCTTCCAGCTCAGCGAGCAAAACTGGATTCACAAAGGAGGATGTGAGTAATTGGTGGAGGTCAGTTAAATCTCGCTAAAGGACATCTTTGCTGGAGTTTTCCTTGGTAATTTCCTATGCCCAACCTCCTTCAGCTGCTTCTTCAAGGACCTTCCCTCCATAATAACATCAAAATAGGTATATTCAGTGATGATTGCATGATTTTAAGCATTATTCACAACTCTTCAGATACTGAATTACTCCATGTTCAAATAAAGTAATTCCTGGACAATATGGAGGAACCTTGATTATCCAAATATCAATTATCTGAATTTCGGATTATCCAAAGAAGATCTCCAGGTCCCGACAGAACATTACATCAAAGAGGTGTTTCAACACCGAGTCTTTTGTTTACAATGATTAAAAATGAACTCTGCTTACTGAACTGCTGCCGAGAACAGTCATGGACGTTGATAGGAGCCCAGGCACAGTCTCCAAATTCTCGTGCTCTCGCTCTCGCGCTCTCACACTTTTCCTGAGAGTTCTACACAGGGGTGTACCCTAAACTCCCCTTCTCCAGATAATCTCTCCAACATTGTCCTGTACAGAGCAAAGGTAGAACCTGTCAAAAAGTGACATGTTTTTGAGCAGCATGTAACATTTTCACTGTAAGAATAAGAGCCAGCCATCAATTCTAAAATGAGAGAATCCAACCATGACACTTTGACGTTAAATGGCATTAAAATCACTGAATCCCCCACAAGAGTTGAGTTACATGCTGCATGACTCCTTACTTTCAACCTACTCTCATAGCCATGGTATTTGTATGGTTCATCCAGTTCAGTTTTTAGTTAATAGGAACCCCCAAGATATAGATAGTGGGAAAGCCTGTCCCCCATTCAGGGTTCAGTTAGGAGTGTAATGAAATATTCCCCACTTGCTTGGATGAATAGCGCTCCAACAGCACTCAAGAAGTTTGACACTAACAGAACACAGCAGTGACTGCATCCACAAACATTTACTTTCTCCACCACCTATGCACAATAGCAACAATGTATACCATCTACAAGAGGGATTGCAAGTATTCTCCGAGGCTCCTTAAACAGCACCTTCCAAACCTGGGGCCATAACCCTCTGGAAAGGTAAGGGTGGCAGACACCTGCTAAAACACCACACTTTCCATTTCCCCTCCAATCCATTCACCATCCTGACTTTTGAATATTTTGGCTTTCCTTCAGTGTTGCTGGGTCAAAAATCATGAAACTCTCTCCCTTACAGCACTTAGTGTACCAACACCAAATGTTCTGCAATGATTCAAGAAAATAGTTCACCAGTACTTCTCAAGAGTATCTAGGGTGGGCAATAAATGAGACTGCAATGCCCACACCCAATGATTGAATAGGAAAGAAAGTGTTGGATATTGGAATCGAATAGAGATATGTCTTAAAAATAGCACAGGCAGCTTAAATGAATGTAGCAATTTTGAGTAGATGGCTTTAATTATAGAATCAGAATCTGAGAAATGAATAACCAGAGGCATAGATTTAAAGTAATTGGTAAAATGATTTGAGTGGAGTTTAGTAATGTTTGCAACTGGAGGGTGGTGGTGGTCCAGAACTCACTGTCTGAAAGTGTGGCAGAGGCAGAAACCTTTATTGAATTCACAATCTATTTAGATATACACAAATGCTGTCATCTTCAAAACTGTGAATGAAAAGCTGGAATGTAGTATGAGGCTGGTTTGCTTGTTCAAACCAGAAGAGTCATAACAGATTATTTCTATGCCATAAATCTCTTATTTTATCATCCAGTGCAGAATGAGATCATTTGGCCTATTGTGCCTGTGCTAGATCTCTGGTAGAACTGTTCAATTAATTTCATTGCACAACTCTTTCCTCTTAGTCCTATAATATTTTCTTATAAGTACTAATCAATTCCAACCTTTGGCATAGAGAAACAAGTTCAAACTTTAAAAAAACTGCCTTTCTACCTATGTGTAATAGTTACAGAAATAAGTTCACATTTGTTACAATTAAGGTGTTTTGATTTTGTATAACTTCATTGAAGAAAACACATTCTATGAAGAAAGTAAATTGTGAAGCAGTAATTGTTGATACATTAGTATCATGTACTTTTGCAAATGTTCCTTTTCTACATATTGATGGGGATGAAAGTGGTCCTTGCTGACAGCACAAGATGGGCGGTAACAATTTCTTTTTCATTGGTCTTTGGGAGCAGCTCATATCAACTTCAATTTCATGCTCATATTCAAACCAAGTAATCATTGTTTTTAAATACCAAACAATGTAGAAAAGTATGAGAGTCTAAAATATGAGCTGTTGTCACAGTTATGTCACTATTATTGTAAATGGATAAAAATAGGCACTGACCTCTTTGAGAAAAGTTTGTGATAAACTGCTATTTGGTGCTGTCAAATACTGATCAGAAAACCTCAAAACGCCAAAGATCCGTGATTGACGCAGTAGGGACTTGGGATTCTGTGGGCTAGATCTATTTTGAGGTAGCGATGACAGCCTAGATCATTATTTAACTGAGTTGCAAATTCAGCTGATTTTTCTCTCAGCAATGTTACAGATATACTTAGGTTTACAGAGTCTCAGAATCATTTGCATCAAAAGTGGGCAGATTTTGATTTAAAAGAAATGTGAAATTGCTCATCTTTGAATAAAAGTGATAGTTTACAAAATCCTTATGCAACTTCCCCTTAATCTCTTAACTAGAATGAAAACTTAAGAGGTTTTGAAAGCTTGAATAGTACAGTGTAGACAGAGATAGAAATTTAGAACTTGGGAGCAGGTATAGGCAATTTGGCCCATTGAGTCTGCTCCACTGTTAAACATGATCATGGCTGATTCTTTACCTCAACACCTTGTTCCAGCTTTCACCCTATACTTGACACCTTTTAGCCTCTTGGGATCCTGCTCTCTTGTTCTGAATGCCCGGTCAGGAGAAACATCATCCCTGCATCCAATCTGTCTAGCCCTTTGGAATTTTATGTTTCAGTGAGATCCCCTCCCTCCCTCCCTCTCTCTCTCTCTCTCTCTCTCTCTCTCTCTCTCTCTCTCTCTCTCTCTCTCTCTCTCTCTCTCTCTCTCTCTCTCTCTCTCTCTCTTATCGCCAATAAATATAGGCCCAGTCAACCAAACTTCACCTCATACAACAAATCTGCCATCTCAGGAGCCAGTCAATCCTGGTGGCATTCCATTTTCTGTCAAGTATGTCTCCTTGAGTTAGGAGACTGAATTTCACAGTATTCCAGGTGTAACTGAAAAATTGGTGCCTTCTGCTGAGAAAGATTGCTAAGAAGTCCCACTTGCATGCTGTCACGTTAGCTTAACGTGAAAGTGCCGATGTGTTTCAGAAAAGCCTAGCTTCTATCCATAGTCTATGCTTTAGTTGCAGAGCGCAGTGGTGTAAATGCTGCATGTGATCTGTGAGCCACGGCTAGAGAAGGGTGAATCAAATCAGGATTTCTGTTTTTGATTATCATTTAATGACAACTGCTCAAAAGTTAAAATGTGAATGTTGAAAGACCACTGTCTGAGCTTATACATAGAGAATAGTTACATTGAATAACCACATTTAGTATTTTGCAAAAAAATTAATTCCAAGCACTACTTCAAATATCATGTATTATGTGCAGCATTATTTCCACGACGTTCGTACAATAATAATGATTAACTTGTAGATTACAGCATTCAGTCTCTATCAGTTAGTCTATGGATCACATGGACCCAAGTGTGATTCAAAAGCACCCCAGTGCTGGAAGGCCATGGGAACTTTTGATCTAAAGTCACCGGCTCATCTTGTGTCAGCCACATTTAACCATGTGTCTCAACTCAAATTACAATTTTTTATGTATCCCAAAATTCTAGTTTCTGAAAAAGATTCATCTAATTTTGTATCTGATCTTAGAGAGTTAGTAGAGTAAGCTGTTTAACTGTGGATAGCATCACATTCACTGTTATCTGATATCCACACATTAACTTTTTAAGCAGTTATTATTAGATTCAAACCCTGGTTGTTTCTTGCCCTTTCTTTTCCCAGCCCAGTGGTGCTGAGACTATTTGAGGCATTGAATTGAGCCGAGTCAAAATAGATCAGCAATAATGCTGTAGGATAGTTGTTACTATTAAGTAGATTGCAGTTGATATGTTTCACATCTTACTCTGAACTGATTAATAATCTTGATTGGTTACTGTAATTTGTTCATCTATCTTGGGGATGATTAGAAAGCAATGCCCAGTTTGGGTTGGAAATGTTTCCGTAAGTACATGGCAGTTTTTGTGTTCTGATGTCATACATGGGAATTAAGCATCTATCTCTAAGATGTAATTGCTGGTCTGTGATTTATAAAATTTTGTTGGCAAGTAAATAAGCACATTTCACTTTTTCTCACTTAGTTCTGTAGGTGACAATACGTAGGTACAAGAGGTGATGAGTCTCTGATCAATAATAACTTGTTTTTATCATAAGAATAATAAGAACACGCAATAAAAGTGGCTGAAGTTACTCCCTGGAGTAAATTACTCTTAATTATTTTCATTTGTAAAGTGAAATGGAAGTTATAAAAAGGTTTTAAACACGAGGCAATGTTTGCCCATTATCAAAATACCAGCTGGGTCTGGCAGGCAGAAAGTGGACCAGCTGTGTGTGACACTTCATTGTCATTCATTGTGCTCCACTTGCTATAATGGGCTATAATTCACTGATAAGTATATTGCTTCCTGAAATGAACCATATGTGTGAAAATCTCCAAATTTCTGTTGAGGTGATTACTTATTTTTTCCTCTCATTTTAGCTAACAACAATGTTATGCTGGTTGGAATCTTTCTGCAGTACCAAGCATTTCATTAGTACGTTATTTGTCTACAGAATGGTTGGTTGTCCAGAACAGTAAAAATTTAAATTAAGATTGTGTTCCATTTTGATCTGTCATTTAGGCTTCTACAACAGCTTTGCTGTAATGGATTTACTTTTAATAGAACTTCATTGGTGCAATCAGCACACTGTAGCAAAGATATTCAACGACAAGGGACCTAATTACTGGGATTGTGAAGCTTTGTAGGCTAATCTGTGCCTGAGTACTGAGCGACCATTTAAGATGCTTGCTGCTTCTGTTATTGAATGGCAAATCTCTGTTGAATACCCTGCTGTATGTCATTCATCTGGAATGAATAGGTGGAAGATGCAAAGCTTTACATATCACTCTTTACAACTAGTTGTTCATTGACTGTTTCAGACAGCATTTTCAAGATCTTTCGTTCACCTACTTGGTGAGCCTTTTTAATTTAATGCTTCTTGCTGGGCAAATGCTTATTTTGGACATTGGACCTAATCTCTTTCTGTCATCATGCAATGAACAACTAAATATGTGCAAATTTAATCACATTAACAGTGAAAATTGCTATATCTCAATATGCCTGAATTTAATCATTTTTTCAAGAATGAGGACTGTTGTTATATTTATTATTCATACTGTGATCTCTGGCCACATTGCAAATGGAATATAACAAGAAGACGTCAAAATGTGTTATACTGCTTGGAAAGAGTAAATTCTAAGTTTGTTAACCAGCAGCTTGCAGATTTACTTAAATGTCTTCCCGAGGAGAATTTTTAATGTAGTTGCTATGGTCTTTAAAGCATGGCCTGGAAGAAATAGAATTTATAGTTTTAAAAAGTCAGAACTATGTTAAACTAAAAAAACCCAGGCTTGCTAAGAATCTTTGTTCACTGTAACCAATGCTGTGGTCAAAATGAGCCTTTACCACCAGAAGGCTGTATTTTTTCGATCAGTTAAACATTCAAGAAGTGTCCTTTGTGGATTAGAAAGCTACTTCTGTAACTTCAGGAAAATAGTATTATGAGTTATCATAATGATCTTCACTGCGCTCTTCGGAAAGTGCTTTCTTATTGCAAATCTGTGTTTAAGGAACTTTTGAGGTTATGAAATATTTATTAGCTTTTATTGATTGAGGAAAAATCATTTAAAAAGAAGAATGGACTGGATGTTGCAAAACTGTTGGGTGCGGTTTTAGTGAAGGTGGTCGTTTAATATAGTTTAGGTGGCTAGCGGGCCACCTTCTCATCAATACTAAACTCACCTACATAATGCAAAAGATGGATGGGTACTAAAAACTGAGGGTTTTGCCTCCAGCAATATTTTAACCCAATGCAGCAATACTTGTTTTATCCTGATTAACATTAAATAAGGACATAGATGTTGTGGTATTGAAAAATACAACAGATGTTAATGACAATTAATTATTCTATCCATATTACATTTATGGGTGCATCAGTATCTGGGGTAACACAAAGCTATTCTCTCAATGGTGTGTATTGCTTCAATTGATCCTAGATTAGGTGAAATATGTGATCGTTATATCCTTGCTATGATCTGGTGCTGAGGACAGAGGCTAGGAATTCTGCATCAGGTAACTCCCGCTCCAATGTGCCCTGTCCCTGTCAACATCTACGCGGCGCAAGTCAGGAATGTGGTGGATACTCTTCTCTTGCCTGGATAACAGCAGTCAGGACAAAACCAGTTACTTGTTTGGCACTCAATGCAGCATCTTCAATGTTTTCTCCCTTCACCACACAATGTGTACCATTTACAAGATGCGCTGTCGTATCTCACTAAGACTGTTCTGGCAGAACCTTCTAAGCCTGCAATCTCTACCACCTAGAAGGACAAGGGCAGCAGATGCATGGGAACATTATTGCTACATGTGATTTCTTTTCCAAGCTACACAGTATCTTTGCCTTGGAACTGCATAACTGTTCTTTCATTGTCACTGGGCCAAAATCCTGGAATTTTCTTCCTAATAATACTGGATATATCTACATGCCAAGGACTACAGTAGTTCATATACATATCTCACCATCAGCTCCTCCATGACAATTAGAGATGCACAGTAATTGCTGGCCTGGCCTTTGATGCCCATATGCCATGAATGAGTAAAATTAAAAGAAAGAAAAAGAAACTGACACAGTATGTCAATATGCCTTTGAGATATATTGACATAATGACCTTGAGAAACAAAATTAGTAGCCTGCCCACCATATGCTAGTAAATTATGAAGAATCAATTGAGTTTTTAAGCTCAATTGACCGTAATACCCAGAAGTCTATGCCATAAAAAGTTGGCTAGTGAGTAACGTTCCATTTTTAAAAAAAATTTCAAAAACAGCAGGAAGGAAGAGAGTATTATCTTCGGGGGTTGTCTTGGCATTCTTTCTAATGTGTTATGTAGAGAATTAGGCACAAAATTTTATCTGAGTTGCCTAATGATTTATGAAATTTTAGCACAATTTTTGGCTTTTTTAACTCTTATATTTATAAAGAAGTTTATTCCAACTTTTTAAAATAGATTTTTGTTTCTAACTTTATCCTGTCAGAATCAAAATACAGTAAACGTTGTGTATGTTTTACAAATGAAATAACAAATTCAGAAATGAAAACTTAACCTTAAATTTTAGTGTTTTAAGAGGAAAGTCATGAAAACCTCAGTAAATATTCCTTTTAGTTTTTAATGAAAAACATAATACTTCACGGTGCTACTTCATGTAGCTTCTATAAATAATTAATCGTTTTGGTAGCACGGAATCTGTGCACTTTACATATCGTATTTTTACATGCAGTACTTTTGTTTGACCACTAGAGAGAAATTGCAGCTTTTATTCATCTGCACACAATCATGAGTTATGTAATTCTTTTTTTAAGTTTGTGAACTTATACCATGAGTATCTTAAGATAATTTTGTTTGCTTTGGTTGTGCTATTCTGCTTTTTGAGTACTTAATTCCTGTAGAAATCTATGCCATACTTTGTATTAATCAAATACAGAGTTATGCTTCCCTAAAATAAATGGCCTAAAGGGTTAAAAATTATTTGTAATTAAGCAGATTGGGAAGAAATTATTTAAACTAATATCTCATCTGATAATAGTAACTTTGGGAGCATTTGATCATGTTGTTGCTCTCCTGTCTTCAGCTTCCAAACTAAATGCTGCTACTTCTTTTCAGTACTTATGGTATGCCCCTCTCTGAAGTCACTGTCGTTATCCTGTCAAACCTTCTGTTTTCTTCATTGATAGTAAATTGTGCAGAGTTAATGCTGATGATAACATTTAAGAATATGCATGAAGTAGATGCCCCACGTTTGCATTTATATAGTGATCATATTGTTATAAAGGAAGTTGGGATCTCTGTTGATAGGAGTCTTTTGGAATATTTTTTGTGAAAAAATTCCAATTGTAAATTTGCTTTGTATACATTTTAAAATTTTCAACAATGTATTATATTAGTAGCTGGGATTTTCTTTCTGTCATGCAGTCAACTCGACATAATTCATTTAAGTAATCATGATTTCCTCATTTGAAAATACTGGAGCTGGAAAATTTGCTCCTGTCCAGACTCTCCTTTTCCTCTTGTGCATGTGACAGATGGCGCTATGCATCAGGCGATAGCAGCTGAGATTATGCATTAATGGAAACTATAGAATGCAAAAATTTGTCCTTTGTGGGATTTAGGACTGAAAAGCCCTAAAATCTTTGTATGTAGTCAATGTTAACTGGCCATGTTAATGCATTTGATTTACAATGAAACTCAGTGGCTACATGCCAGAAACCTTTTTTTATTGCTTTCTCAATTAATTTATCACATACGTTGCATTGACCTTTTTTTTGGAAAACTGTACATACTAAAGTGTTTTTCTTGTAGCATTTGCAGGGATACCTTTTGATATTGGTTTTTATTATAGTTGATTGCCTTTATGATGTAGCGCACAATTCAGAATGAAAAATCACACCACACCATGTTATAGACCAACAGGTTTAATTGGAAGCACACTAGCTAGTGTGCTTCCAATTAAACCTGTTGGACTATAACCTGGTGTTGTGATTTTTAACTTTGTCCACCCCAGTCCAACACTGGCATCTCCAAATCATGACAATCCAGAATGTTTTTGTCCCTGCCTATTAGGAAAGATTGAAGGATTGGGATAACTAGACAAGAATGTACAGGAGCTATTTTACCTTGCCAGGTGTGTTAATTGACATTATTCATGTGTTTCCTGGAACAGATTAGTTCATGTTCTGATTTTGTGTATCAATCTAGCCAGCCTCCTTTTGGTATGTACTGTTGTGTTTGGCGAGGGCATTCTAGAAGGAGCTGCAATAGACTCCAATGTTTTTAAATTTATAGATCAAGTTTAAATATCATTCTCTGACATATGGCCTACAGATGTTCATAGATATTATGTTAACTAACATTATTAAATTGCTAATTTCTTTTATATTAGCAAACTTGTCAGAGGTAATTAGGACTTTTAAAATATGATTTTGCATTTGCTAACGAATCATCAATTGATTCTGAATCTGTTTTACTCTGTCAGTACATTTAAATGTCTGTGTTAAGCTTCATTATCTAAATCAAGATAGACAGAAGTGGAACAGTAGTACTTTGAGCAGAACATATTGGTAACATAGTTTTAGCTAATCTAGTTGGATTCCAGTTCACAGGCTTATGACAAAAATCTATGCAGTTGTGAAGATTATTTGATATGATTGTGAAAACTGAATTTTCTTTAACATTATATATTTTAATATGGAGAATTGTCACTTATTATTTTGGATCTGACCTACTTTAATCCTTTGCAATTCACCTACCGTCATAAAAGGTCCACAGCAGAGGCCATCTTCCTGGACCTACATTCATCCTTGGAACATTTGGATAACAAGGATATTTACGTCAGGCTCCTAATTATTGACGACAATTTCACCTTCAACATCATAATTCCAAACAAACTCATCTCTAAAACTCTGAGATCTAGGGACTCGGCTCCCTCCTCTGTAAGCGGATCCTCAACTTCCTGACCCATAGACTGCAATAGGTAAAACACCTCCACAATAATCCTCCACACTTTGTGCTTAGTTTCCTACTATACTCCTTTTACACACACACTAGTGTGGCCAAATTCTACCCAACTCCATTTGCAAGTTTGCTGACGATCCTACCATTAGAGATCGGATCTCAAGCAACGACAAGACAGAATACAGCAAAGAGATAGAATGCTTAGCGATATGATGTAAAGACAACAATCTCTCCATCAATGTCAGCAAAATTAAGGAGCTGGTAATGACTTCAGGAAGCAGAGAGGAGGGCACACCCCTGTCTGCATCAGATGTGCTGATGTGGAGATCATCGAAAGCGTCATGTTCCTGGGAGTGATAATCACCAATAATCTGTCCTGATTTACCCATATTGACATGCAAGTCAAGAAAGCATAACAATGTGTTTACTTCATTAGGAAGCTATGGAAATTTGGCTAATCCCATAAATACTCTGACCAATTTTTATAGATGAACTATAGAAAGCATCTTATCTGGATGTATCACAGTAAGGAATGGCAACTGCTGTTCCCAAGAGCGTGAGAAATTACATAGAATCATGAACACAGCCCAGTACATCACAGCCTTCTATCCATTAGCTCCATCTGTACTTCCCACTGTCTCGGGAAAGCAAGCAACATCATCAAAGACCCCTCCCACCCAGTTTTGCACTCTTCCACCCTGTTCATCGGACAGAAGATATAAAAACTTAAAGATGTGTATGAACAGATTCAACATCAGCTTCTTCCTGCTGTTATCAGACTTTTGAATGGATCTCTCAAATGTTAATTTTGCTCTCTCTGCACTTTCTCTCCAGCTGTAACACCGTATTCTGCACTCTTCTGCTACCCTGATGCACTTTGTATGGTACCACCTGTATAGCACACAAAATAATGCTTTTCATTGTATCTCTGTACATGTGACAATACAATATCAATGAAATCAGTACATAGATTGCAATGTGCAAGCTAACTTTTGAAGATTTGATATGACTCTAGGAGGAGTGTGCTGGAAATCGGCCCCACTATTCCATGAGTCATACCAAATTTGTGAAGGTCTTATTCAATCACCAAAATGATCAATTAGTTTTACTTTATTACTATTACAAGAACAAAAGAGACTCCCACCAGGTTTACTTCAATAAAGACAAAAATAATTTGTTTATTTGAAAAGTAATTATACTTTAAACATGTATCAAACTGGTTTTCAACTAAGTTACTATGCAGAGTTAAACTGTATTCTCCCTAATCCTAAAACACAGACATTCCTACATAGAACAAGGCACACCACTCTGCAGAGCAATTATGAGTGGAAAATAGGGAATGTCTGTTGATCAAGGATACAGACTAAAACGGTAATTTCCCATAGGTTCTTTTGGTTTCTTGTTGGTGAGATCACGTTGCAGTCGTCTACAGATTGATGGAAGACCTACATTCAGGTAGCAGGTCAGATAGATATAATTCTTATAATTAAGTAGACAGTTCAGTTTTCAGAATTTGAGGGGAAGGATATTGATTCCTCTGATCTTTCACTGATTCTTAGGAAGTACTTCATTTCTTAAACTGAATTTAGTTTAGGGTTAAGCCAGTATAAATATATATAAACTATGACACTTGAGAGAAGGAGAACCTAATAGCATTGGTTCCTTGTAAGCCTATCCACAATTAGTCAATTCTTAAGTCTATAGCAAAACATCCAGAGGCTGTTGCTAGGCAACCTTCAGCACTAAGCCCCTTTTTTTTTCAAAACTGTCTATCTAGCAATTAAAGTCAATAAATAATCTCTCTCTCTCTCTCTCCCTTTTTTGAAAGCTTCTCTCCCAAAGTCTCTTTGCTTTTGTTTTAAAAAGCAAACAAACTCTTTCTTCTGACCTTTTTTGGCTTTCACTTTCTAAAAAAAATACACATTGAAAATCGCATTATTTTCTTGCCTTTTATCTTTGGACAGTGGAGTAAAAACAGTGTTAATCCAAGGAGACTATGTAGAGAGATGGCTGCAGTTTTTAAAAATCATGTTTACTGGAGAATATTGTTTGCAACTGTCTGCTCTATGTGGGTGTGTCTTCAATACATACGCATCTTCTTGGGCAACATAGCCTGTATCATGTGCTTGATCTCATGCACTGTCTTATAAAGTGACTATAGCTTTGAACATATATCACTGAGCTGAAAAATTGATAACTCATAATGCATAGGTAGCCGTAATTTGTCATTAGTATTTATTCATTTGAAGGTGGGGTCGGGGGTGGGGGGAGTGAATATGACTGTGGGCCAAGTTTAGACCTAAGTGCGTATTTTGAAATATCCCCCATTCTCTTCCCCCCCCCAAAAAAAGAGGTTGTCATATAAGCCAGGTTAACTTGTAAATCATGATCTATGAGAATTAAAATAATAAATCTGAAGTTCAATTCCATACATTCCTGATTTTCCAAAAGTTTCAGTACTTTACACTCTTGGAAAGTATGAAGTGCTTTCCCCAGCTAAGATGAAACTAGTACTTGTCATCTAGAATCTCTCTCGAAAAATGCAAGATCTATAAAGGATCATTACTATAGTTTTACTAATGTGTCACTTGCTGTATTTATCTGTTAAAGAATGGTCCACAGGGATTGAAAAGACAAATAAATGAAAATAAAATAAATGTTATCCATCTACTACTGGAATCTCCAGGAAACTTCAGAATTCTTTGGTTCTTCAATTTGTTGTACATTTCAATTTTATTGTCCAGAATATGTTTTCTGTCACTGGTGGGAACTCAGTTGTGATGCTAAAACAAACTCAATTTCGTTTCATTTACTTTGTTTAATAAGTCCTGTCCTAAACATCTGATAACTATTAGTAAACAAGTGTACAGTTAAATTCAGTTAGTCATTCTATTGAAGGAACTGAGATAGGGTAGGAGTTTGCCACCAGGTATTGACACTGAGTCTGTCATAAATTGTGGAGCCAGCTCATTTAGGTGGGCTCATGATTGCATCCGTGCAGTGTAAATACAGCTTGCAATGCTTCAGGTAGATAGGAAAGAGGTTAGGAACTAACTCAGATAAAAGATAGGCCCTGAATTGACTATGAAAAATGAAGCTAAAGCTTTGAGTTAGAATGATGAACTTGGAGGAAACAAAGAAATCTGGGACAGTCTTGGGTAGTAAAACCTGTTTCTGCTGAAGAGAGTAATTACAATATCAGAGGACAAGGGCAACCAAGAAAACAATTGAAGATAGCTAATGTAACAGACAATATCTTTTGAAACTATAATCTGAAATGGAAGTTGGATTGCTAGAATTGAAAAATGAGAGTTTTGCAACTTGAACCAGTTGGACATTCTAGAATGAGTTCCCTGATTGGGGCTGTTAGTCTAGTCACTGCCATTCTGGTGTCTGGCTCTATATGCAGCACGACTAAAGTCAAGGATTGTTCATGTCTAAATGAAAAGTAGCTTGGTGATGGGACACCAGCTTCTGTGGGGCTATTTCAGTGGTGACAAGAATAAAGCACGAACCTGAAGAAGCTTTTTCACCATAGTCATTTTTGAGTAGGGGTAAGCATTTCTTACAACATGCCTTTGTTTTTGGACGCGTGACCTGTTTGACCCTGCTGTCGAGGACTGGGCCCGGAATGTGGGAAGAATGCGTTATTTTTGCTGGGCAAACAACATTGTTGGAGATGAGAAACAAAGTGTAATTCTCCTGATACCTGCAGCCTTTTCTGTCATTCAGAGCCTAACATTACCTGAAGCACCAGATACAGGAACCTTTTCAAGAATTGACTGATACGGTTAAGAAATATTACGATTCAAGCCACCTCGAATTCTAAGATTCTATCACTTTTACTCAGCAATTCGAGAACCAGGGGAATCCCTCCTGGGTTTTTATGACGAGGTTAACATGATTGGCAGAAGTCTGTGAATTTGATTTAACCCTTAATGAAATGCTTAGAGACTATCTGATATGCAAGATTAATGACATGACATAAATATGCAAAAAAGCTTGCTAGCCCAACTGGACTTCAAACAGGCGCTACAACTGGTTTTATCATTGGTCAATGGGGCACATAGAGCATATGAGTTGCAAGATATTCCAATGGAAGTGGACACCCTCACCAGCCTGACTGAGTTAGGGAACACCACTTGAGTGCAGGCAGCTACATAGCCTCACTCAGGAGGTTTCCTGAACAGAGGGACTCTAGGTCAGCCCTCAGCAAAACCCCAAAACAAAGTTAAGCATCAGCCAAGCGATTTAAAATTGTCTTCAGGATCCTGACCAGCAAGCCCCTGTGTAGTTGCTACTGGTATGCAGACCAGAGACAGTAAAAAGGTCTTACTGAACCTAAATTGAGTAAGATAATTCATAGGCTGGTAACCAGGAGCGTATCCAGGAAAGTTCATACCCAAGAAAGTCCAGCTACATCTAGTTTGGAACAGTTAGATTGCTTAGCAACATCAAACTCAGAATAAGTCAAGACAAACATCTGGTTAAATGGTCATCCAGATCTCATGAAGGTTGATTGCAATTTTTAATGGAATTTGCTCTGACTTCCAGCCCTTAGGTTTGCGCAAGACCTTGGCTATACTGAGAATCTATACTGGGATCCTTTACAGATTAAGGATACAACTTTGGTTCTGGTCTCTAATGAAAAACAGCAAATTCAGTTACCAGTGATTGTAATGAAAGGCTAGGACCCAAGCTTAATAGGATGAAATTGACTGTGAGAGATCGACCTAGATTAGCCCAACATCTTTCAATTAGAAAATGGCTGCTTGCATGAAGCACTAATTAAATACCTGGAAATCTTCCAGGAAGGTCTAGGGACTATCAGAGGAGCTGAAGCCATTTTGCATGTTGACCAGGAAACAATTCCGCGATTCTGCAAAACCTGCCCAGTGGCATTTGCCTTATGGGCAAAAATAGAGCCAGAAATCTGAAGGCTCGAAAGTGAAGGAATCAAACCAGTCCAATTTGCAGAATGGGCAGCACTGGTCAAACTGATTTTGAAGCCTAGTGGGTCAGTTCACCTTTGTGGGGATTTTAGGCAAATCGTAAAGCATTTCTTGCAGTTGAATAAATACCCAGTCACTTGTTAGCTTTGTGTATAAATCCTCTAAACAGGAGGACTGTCCTTCACGAAGCTGGACATGAGCCAGACTCATTTGCAATTGCTATTGGATGAGGATCCCTTGAAATATGCTACAATTAATACTATTAAAGGTTTGTACCAATATACAAGACTGCCATTTGGGGTATCATGGACAATGGAGAACATTTTGCAAGGTTTACGTCCGACTGCCATTTATGCAAATAGATGACATCCTGATAATGGAAAACGAATAAGGAGCATTTAAGGAATTTGAATATAATCCTAAGGCATATTCAAGGCAGGCATTCATCTGAGAAAGGAAAAATATTTGTCCCAGGTCCCCCAAGTGACTGACTTGGGTTACAGGGTGGATAAGACCAGATTACACACTTTAGAAGATAAAGTGAGGGTGATCAAAGGTGCCCTAGTTACTATGTTTGTCCAGGAGTTTAGGTCATTTCTTGGGCTGGTTAAATTATTATGAAGATTTTATGCATGACCTGGCAGCTATGCTGACACCTTTGCATCAACCTTTTTTTAAAAAATGGTCAGGCTTGGAAATGGTCTCCTAGACAAGCCTCAGCCTTCAAATGAAGTTTTTTTAAAAAAGCCATCATCTTCTAAGGTGTAGGCAGACTATGATCCCAGAAAAGATCTGGCTTGACATACGATACCTCCCTGTAGTATATCGGGGTGGTATTAGCTCATAAATGGCCAATGGAGACGAAGGCCCAATAGCTTATGCACCAGGATTTTGGCTAATGATGAGTGTAAATACACCCAGATAGACAAAGAAGGATTGGCAGTCATATCTGGAGTCAGGGAGTTCCACCAATACCTTTTATGGACAAAAACTCATCATGATCACGGACTGCAAGCCCTGCTTAAAGAGGATATGGCCCATTACCTCAGGCTGCACTTAAAAGTGGGCTCTAAAACTAAGAGCTTATAATGATAACTTGGAACACCGTCCAGGAGGCTGAGTAGCAAATGCAGATGTGTTGAACGACCTCCATGAGCAGATGCACCACTGGTGGTTCCTCCCAATGGAAGAGTTTGTAAAACTATTCAATTTTCTGGACATGCTCCCAGTCACAGCTGACAATATCAGACATTGGACATAGAAAGATCCAGTCCTTTCCAAACTGAAACAATGGTATTGATTGGGGAAACCAGAGGACCATCTCAACTGGAATTGAAATATTTTGGATGTGGAGAGATCTGCTTACAGTACAGGGTGCCATATTGTTATGAGGAGCAAGAGTAATTGTCCTGAGCAAAGGTTGCCATCAAATACTGGCTGAATTTCACCAGGGCTATCCAGGGGTCACCAAAAAAGAAGATATGTCTTGTAGCCAGGCTTGGACACAAACATAGCTGCACTGGTGGGGCAATGCCCAGAGTGTTGTCAAGGACAAAAATTACCATTAGAAACTCCCTCACATCCATTGGAATGGCTGAGTAAACCTTGATTTAGGTGCATGTTTACTGTATAGGTCCTTTCATGGGCTCAACGTTCGTCATTGTAGATGCCCACTAAAGTGGTTGAATGTGCACAGACCCATTTGAGAAACACTGGGATGACAATAGAAAAGCTGCGTGCATCTTTCTCAATACAAGAGTCCCGGAAATGCTGGTCATAAATAACAGGCTAGCAGGGAATTTGGTTATTTCTAAAAGTCGAATGGGATTCAACATATAAGGACAGCTCCATTTTACCTATCATCCAATGACCTGCAGAAAGATCTGTCCAAACCTTGAAGGTTGGATTGAAGAAACAAGTTGCCAAGCCGTCGCTGTTCTTCTTTGAATTCAGGGCCACACTCCAAGGAACTAAAGGATAGCACCAGAAGAGTTGCTAATGGGTAGAAGACTCCACACCAGGTTCAGTCTGGTCTCCCCAGACCTGTTGGGGAGGGTGAAACAGCATGAGAAACTCCAATGCTGGCCCCAATACACTGCCAAATGAGAGAGAGAGTTTGATATAGGGAATGAAGTTTTGTGTAAGAATCACCAAAACGGCCCCTCATGGGTAAGAGGCAAAGAACATAGAACATTACAGCGCAGTACAGGCCCTTCGGTCCTCAATATTGCGCCGACCTGTCATACCAATTTGAAGCCCATCTAACTTACACTATTCCATGTACGTCCATATGCTTGTCCAATGACGACTTAAATGTCCTTAAAGCTGGAGAATCTGAGTAAAGAAACTACCTCTGACATCTGTCCTATATCTATCACCCTTCAACTTAAAACTATGCCCCCTCGTGCTCGCCGTCACCATTCTTGGAAAAAGGCTCTCCCTGTCCACCCCATCTAACCCTCTGATCATCTTGTATGTCTCTACTAAGTCACCTCTCAACCTCCTTCT
Source organism: Chiloscyllium punctatum (assembly GCF_047496795.1). Lineage (NCBI taxonomy): Eukaryota > Metazoa > Chordata > Chondrichthyes > Orectolobiformes > Hemiscylliidae > Chiloscyllium > Chiloscyllium punctatum. The sequence continues at coordinate 57,380,947 of NC_092782.1, forward strand.
CTCCAACGAAAACAGCCTCAAGTCCCTCAGCCTTTTCCTCGTAAGACCTTCCCTCCATGCCAGGCAACATCCTAGTAAATCTCCTCTGCACCTTTTCCAAAGCTTCCACATCCTTCTTATAATGCGGTGACCAGAACTGTATACAATATTCCAAGTGCGGCCGCACCAGGGTTTTGTACAGCTGTAGCATAACCTCATAGTTCCGAAACTCGATCCCTCTAATAATAAAAGCGAAAACATTGTATGCGTTCTTAATAATTCTGTCAACCTGGTTGGCAACTTTCAAGGATCTGTGTACTTGGACACCGAGATCTCTCTGCTCATCTACACCATCAAGAATTTTACTATTAGCCCAGTACTTTGCATTCCGGTTACTCCGACCAAAGTGAATCACATCATACTTGTCCGCATTAAATTCCATTTGCCACCTCTCAGCCCAGCTCTACAGCTTATCTATGTCTCTCTGTAACCTACAACATCCTTCGTCACTTTCCACAACTTCACCAACCTTAGTGTCGTCTGCAAATTTACTAACCCACCCTTCTATGCCAGCATCCAGGTCGTTTAGAAAAATGACAAACAGCAGTGGACCCAACACCGACCCTTGCGGTACACCACTGGTAACTGGACTCCAGGATGAACGTTTCCTATCAACCAACACTTTCAGCAAGCCAATTACTGATCGAAACTGCTATATCTCCCACAATCCCATTCCTCCGCATTTTGCACAGTAACCTACTGTGGGGAACCTTATCGAACGCCTTGCTGAAATCCATATACACCAGGTGTGATCGATGCAAGGTCATTACCCATTTGATGTATAACGTTCGGGTGGGTGTGACGATCCTGAGTAAGCATGTGGACCAAATGAAAGCTGTGAATTTTCAAATAATGTCGGAACAAAATGTGTCCTGCCCCTCAGAACAGTCAGAAATGCTGCCAGAACATGGGGGGTTCACTATCTTGATCAAATATTTGCCAAGTCCTTAATCAAAGAGGGACATCACAGAAATAGACATTTTTGCCATCAGAAGAGAATTAAGTTCTGCCAAGGCACTCCTGGTGTAAGAGGTGAACTCTCGTGCATTACGTGCCACCTGTGTCTGACGTCAAATTGGACAAACCTGATCTGTTGCTAAAATGTCCCAGGAGGCTCTCCAAGAGAAAGGATCGGTCTATGGCCGTGGACTTGGAGGTGAAGGATGTAGTGATTGTGGTGAGGTCAGCCAGTTGGACTACATTGAGTATGGGTTCTCTGATTGGGGCTGTTAATCTGTTCCAATCAGGGAGTCAAGGCTGATATATCTGAGATATAACTGACACTCATTGATAACCTGTCTCTGTGTGAGGCAGTACTAAGTCAAGGGCTGTTCATGGGTAAATAAAAGGGTGACTTAGTGAAGGGACACTGCCTGTGTGGAATTATTTCATAGTGTGTTTCAAATTAAGTGCTTGGATGGAAATGATATCAGCATAGGATGAACAGGGAGTACATTCTGATTTCTTGATTTCTACTCAACAATAATGTTTTTGTTTTCATGCCTTGGCTTCTGTAAAACTAGTAATGTAGTGCTAACCAAAACTATGCAGATTATGGCAGGAAACCTGCAAATGAGCCCTGGAACAAAAAAAAAGTACACTTCATTTTCCATGCAGATTCAAATATTTCATGCTGTCAAAATAATTTAATAAACTCAAACCTGGTTAAAAGAACTTGCATTTATACAAGTCTGCACAGGTGTGACAGTATATACATTGTCTTTTTTACATTCTTCTGATGGGTCAGTTATCCAGTTTACAGACATGAAGAGCCCTCTAGTCGTCATAAATATTTCAGACAAAATAATATTCCTTTCCAAATAGTCACTTGCTGTGAATTGTTTTTCCTTTGGTGAAATTTAGTAGGATTTCATCTAGACTCTATTGTGTAAGCCTGGAGAAAGTGAGGATTATGGATGCTGGAGATCAGAGTCGAAGAGCTTGGTGCTGGAAAAGCACAGCCGGTCAGGTAGCATCCGAAGAGCAGGAGAATTGACCTTTCATGACTAAGCTCTTCAGAATGAGAGAGTGGCCCAAGGGGGCTGAGAGATAAATGAGAGGGGGGTGGGGCTGAGAGGAAGGTAGCTGCAGGTTTGATAGGTTGGAGAGGAGAGTGGAGCAGATATTGGGAAGGAAGATGGATAGGACAGGTCAAGAGGGCGGTGCTGAGTTCGAAGGTTGGATCTGGGATAAGGTAGTGGAGAGGGGAAATGAGGAAACTGCTGAAATCCACATTGATCCCCTGTGGTTGGAACGTCCCAAGGCAGATGACACAGCTTATTATCAGTCAGCGTATGTAGGCAGCTTATTGTCCGTCAGAAATATGTTTTTAATCCATAACTGTGATAGCCAAGTGTGTGTGTTTTTTTTTAAAAATTAATTTTGAAATAAAGTCTAGAAATTTTATCAACATCACTTTTTTTGTTTATATCAGTGCTAAGCTGATACTTCTTTGTTTTCTTTCCATGTAGCTAAAGTTGGCAACATTATGGAATAGTCAGTGGGAAAGTTAGTGAAAAATGGTGAAGCATCTCAAGTACTGATGCCTCTTTCCTGATTATAATACCCCTGTAATATGATTAGATTGTGATTTTGTGTTTTTTTTCATGATACACTTTCCACTGTTTTATTCAATCTTTTCAAATGTTAGGTATGATTTAACAGAGAATTAAATTAGGTACTTACCCCTCGACCTGACTTTAGTAGAGAGAGAGCGCACATTGGCAGTTTAACTTGATAGTTTCCAAATACATTAATATTATTATGTAGATTAAAGATCTATTACACAAAGAGCTTTAGAACATTCGACACTATAGTGATGTGTCAGAGCTCAATATTTTTGTTTGTGATGAAGTGACTGACTGTAATGATTTTAGGCCAAAGTACTAGGATTGTTTACTATATGGTTCAAAACCATCTCTTTCGAGTTCCAAGTCATTAATATCTATAGCTGAAAATGTGTTGCTGGAAAAGCGCAGAATATATGCAACAGCTTACTATTATTTAACCATGAACTGATTGTGTCAGTATTGTGACAGCAGCACTTGAAATCTACTATGTAATTACTACGCTTGTATTTGTGGGATTAAATAAACTATACTATCTTGATATTTTAATCAAAATGCTGTGAAACCTGGATATTTATACCACTACTTGAAACCATTTAAAGCTTACCATGTGCTTAATAAATGTTAACAATACACTAACAAGTAACAGTATTTAATATTAGTCTCCTGAGAGGGAAAGAATCTTGTTGGTTTACTGGAGTTTTATTTTTCTTGTTTTGCAGCGATTTGTGAGAAACATGGAGACTGGACAGAGTTTCTAATTCGAGATTTGACTGGTGCAAGGACAGCTCCAGCAAACCTCCTGGAAGGGGTAATCTTCGAAACATATTCATAAAATAGACCTAAACAGCGTGTATATGTTTTTAAACATTGCATACTTGGTTTTAAGCTTATAGAAAGAAAACACATTACATTTTCAGCATTTTCTGTTCAGTTTACTATTATCTGAAGTCCATATTGCAAATGTAAGAAATAAAGTGCAGAATATAGTGAAAAGAAAAGTACATAAGTGCATGTAACATCTTGTGCTTTCCTTTTACTGAGAGAATAAAAGGATTAGTTCATTTTTCTGAAATTTGTTTTTTTTTCTTTAATTCTTAACAGCCACTAAGAGGGAAGAATGCTGTGGACCTTATTACCCCGAAATCGCTTATTGAACTTCAGGATTATCAAAATCCTTTTCAATACTGGATAGTCCGTGTCATTGAGAATGTTGGTGGCAGATTGTGCTTGCGTTATGAAGGATTGAATGATATTGAAAAACACGACCAGTGGTTGTTTTATCTGGACTATAGACTTCGGCCGGTGGGATGGTGCCAGGAAAATGGCTGCAAGCTAGATCCACCCACAGGTGAATATTGCAAGTCTGGGAATGAGTAATTGAATGATTGTATAGAAGGTATTCAGTCGATTAAATATGCTGCTGAATTATGCACCTCACAGCACTAACTCCTGTGTATATATGCTGAAAAGTGGATCAGTGGCACAGTAGACAAATGATGTACCTTCCCAGTTTAAACAAAAATGTACATTTGTTTTCTTCAATTGGAAAGCTAATTTGTGTTCTGTCATCTCAGTCTGCGATGTTTTGAACTTGTGGGATTGTAGGTATTGCAATATCTGGAGGCGTAAAATTAATGTAAATGGTAAAATATTTGACATTAATTAATGGAAAGCTGATTCAGCTAATGGATTTTGATTAACATTTCTTTTCACACCTGATCAACAATTTAGATTATTTTAAAATGCACATACACGTTGCAAATTACCTCTTACAGAGGTCGTATCAACCAAACGTTTGATTACAACGCAACATTTCTTCAAGGGACAATTGCGTACATCAGTAATCAATAAGTTGTATATTGATTTTACTAATGGATTATATGACACAAATCCTGTAAAATTGTATTAACTATGAAATCTTTTCCTCTTCTCTGATCACTCAAAGAAAGCAATCCGAAAGGTAGTTGTATATTTAAAGGAAAGTGAACAAGTGCATCAATAACAGGGTGGTTGTTATGTATTATTCTCAACCAGGACAGCAGTCCAGGCATTAGGTAGAAGTTAGCACTGAGTTTTGTGATCTTCCTCATTTGTCGGTTAAAGTTGTAAGAAAGGATATCTCTGGGTGCTCCGGTATCAAACCTGAAATTGTTTTTGTTGTCAAAGATAGTTGGAGTTTGGGTCCTTTTTGCATTTTCCTTTTAGAGAGGAATTATAATTTGAAAATTTTGCTTGACCTTTTGTGGCATTGTGTAGGTTAAGTGGCAGATTAGTCACACTTACACTTAACCTGTCTTTGATTCAGTGTAGTTTATCTACCTCTTGTCTTCTATCTCTGTCATCTCCTCATCCCCTACTCTCACTGGAATCACTCTTTTGCATTTCTCAATCCTTTCTGGCTTGAGTGCAACAGGGCAACAACTGAAGGCTGTCCTCTATGGGTAGCTGCCTTTCAAAAAAAAGTACAAAGTTAAAAATCACACAACATCAGGTGATGAAGGAGCGGCGCTCCGAAAGCTAGTGCTTCCAATTAAACCTGTTGGACTATAACTTGGTGTTGTGTGATTTTTAACTTTGTACACCCCAGTTCAACACCGGCATCTCCAAATCAAAAAGAAGAGTAGAACGGTTGTTCCAGGTGCATTGGTTAATATTTCTCTTTCAATCACAAAATCAGTTTGTCTGATCATAATCAGATCCTTGTTTGTGAGGGCTGAATTTTCCCAACCTGAATGATGTGGGAACGAGCAATGTATACTTATTAGATTCTAGATGACAAGGAAAACAAGTCTGATGGTGCACCCAAGGTTTGAGTGACTCGACAAGAACCTTGTGAACAAGTATTGAGAAGTTTATGGATGACACCAAAATTGGGGATATAATGGACAGTGAAGAAGGTTATCTAAGAGAACAATGGGACTTGATCGCCTGGAACAATGGCCCAAGGAATGGAAGATGGAGTTTAATGCATTTTGCTAAGACAAACCAGGACAGGACTTGCACAGTTAATGGTAAAGCCATGGGGAGTATTGCTGAACAGAGAAACCTAGAGGTATGGGTACATAGTTCCTTGAAATTGACAAAGACAGACTGGGGAAGAAGGTGTGTCATGTTTGCCTTCATTGCTCAGTGGACATGCAAGACATTGGTAAGGCCACATTTGGAGTGCTGCATAGAATTCGGCACACCTTGCTATTGGCAGGATGTTATTAATGTGACAAGGATGTTACCAAGACTAGAAGTTTCATGTTAGAAAGAGAGGCCTAGAAAGACTGGGACTGTGCCATCCAGTCCAAAACTAGAGGGCATAGATTAGATTACATACAGTGTGGAAACAGACCCTTCGGCCCAACAAGTCCACACCCACCTGCCGAAGCGCACCCACCCAGACCCATTCCCCTACATCTACCCCTGCACCCAACACTACGGGCAATTTAGCATGGCCAATTCACCTAACCTGCACATCTTTGGACTGTGGGAGGAAACCGGAGCACCCGGAGGAAACCCATGCAGACACTGGGAGAATGTGCAAACTCCACACAGTCAGTCACCTGAGGCGGGAATTGAACCCGGGTCTCTGGTGCTGTGAGGCAGCAGTGCTAACCACTGTGCCATTGGTTTAAGGTGAGAAAGGAAAGATTTAAAATGGATCCGAGGGGTAACTTTTTTATGCAGAGGGTGGTGCATATATGGAATAAACTGCTAGAGGAAGTGATAGAGGTTGTATAAATACAACATTTAAAAGACCTTTGGACAAGTGCATGGATAGGAAAGGTTGAGAGGGATATGGGCCAAATGTAGGCAAATGGGAGCTAGTTCAGTTTAGGAAACCTGGTCATTATGGACGAGTTGGGCTGTGTACCTCTATCATTCTAAGCCTATTTACATGCTTTAAAATCTTATCCTGTTCTCGCCTCATTTATGTGCAGTTTGCTATTCACCCTTGCAGTGAAGAAGAACTAAATGGTGACAGTTTCCAGCCTGAAAGTCAGAACAGTACCTTGTGACTCCAGCTTGCTGATTGCTCCTCATGGCCTCCACCTTATTTAGCAGTCTCCAACATCTCAGGGTACACTCTACGGTGGTGATCACTTGCAGTCCCTCCACTGTTTTCCACAGAAATGTTGACAGTAAACATGGACTAGTATTTCTGCATCCCTACAGCACATTTTAGACAATCTTGGAATATAGATCCTTGACACTTTGCACTATAATGCTGTTGCCAGCATTGCATACAAGTACAAACACCCTTCTTGTGGATTTGAGCAGGATGCATCTCAGGGCTCTTCACCTGCTCTGTTAGCACTCACTCAATATACAGCTACTTTGAAGCTCACAGCGTCCCTGCTTTACCTTGCCTTTGTGCATTGCTGCATTATTCAGAACTTGAAGAGCCGTCGTGCTTATATCTTGCTTTCCCTCTTAGTGCAGACGTAAAATCAGGCAGCTAGTCATGGTTGTCAGTGGTGATCAGTTAAGGGGTGAACTTACGGCTTTATGATATCATGCCAAGTTAATCTCACACATGAAGGACATGTTAGCATCTTAAATAGCAAGCAGACTGAATGTGTTTCAGCTAAGGGACCATGTCTGAAAGTCTGAGAGTAGCATTCCATTAAGTCAGTGGCCATGTTGCCGATCAGGGAGTACTGGCACAATAGGTAGGGCATTGTCCGATATCAGTCCAGGACTTTTTAGGGCAATTGAGGTCAGGAGTCTTATACCTTACAGTCGGGGGAGTAGGCAGGGATCAGTCCTACAGGTCCAGTGCAACCAGTCAGGGTATTAGTGGTAAGACATCTGGGAGCTGCACAATCGGTCAGGAATTGGGCCTGTTTCTCCAAGTCGCTTAGAGGGATGGGCCGTGGTCAGTATTGAACTCTGACAAGATGTTATGCTATGCTGAGCATTGGGAATAGAGGAGTAATCCTTTAGGGTTCAAGCATGAAATGGTACTCTGTTCATGCTGTCTCTGTATAGAGACAGAGATGTACAGCATGGAAACAGACCCTTTGGTCCAATTTATCCATGCCGACCAGATATCCTAAAATATTCTAATCCTATTTGCCAGCATTTGGCCCATATCCCTCTAAACCCTTCCTATTCAGAGACCCATCCAGATGCCTTTTAAATGCAATTGTACCAGCCTCCACCACTTCCTGTAGCAGCTCATTTCATACACACAACCCTCTGTATGAAAATGTTGTCTCTTAGGTAGCTTTTAAATTTTTCCCCTTTCAATTTAAACCTATGCATTCTAGTTTTGGACTCCCCCCACCCTGGGAGAAAAGACCTTGACTATTCACCCTATCCATGCCCCTCATGATTTGTTTGCTGTTGGTTGTAGTTACTATAACGTTTGATCAGGTAAGTAATGATGCAAAGTAAAAGTGCATTTACAAATATGAGCTTCCATTTCCAGTGAAGTTGCATCCATTTCATCAAAATATCCTCAGTAGTTTTTCTTTTTAATTTCCCTCCCGTTATGTGCACTGTGAAGGGCTATTCGTGGCTGACAATGATTTACCTGGTTTACAACTGGGCTTTAAATATGATGGTGACAAAGACATCCCAGAAGTTCCTGGCAGTGGAGATGACTTCTGCTGCTGCTGAGCATAAGATAGTGTGTGAGAGAGATGCCGTAGGGGCAAGGTGCAGACATAATTCTCTATTCCTTACCTCATTATATGAAATAACTCATTGTAACTCAAGAAGAGAAAACCTCTGTGGAGCACTCTGAAATTGGCACTTGGCCAAATTCAGCCCTGGGAGTTTGCTGTGTCCAAATGAACTGCCACATTTTTCAAAACTACACCAGTGATGACAGTTTAGAAGTGCTTCACTAGCTTGTAAACAAGATATCATAGCTTGTAGGAAGTGTTTTATAAATGCGAGTTTGTCTTTTCCTATCTTGATGAAAATTTTGTACCCTTTTGAATAATTCACTTAAGAATTCGTAACTCATTTAAATATGAATGGTGGACTCTAGGCAAGGAAACCCAAATCTCAAAAGACAAGTAATATACTCCAATTAAAACATAAACAAATATTTAAAATTTTGGATTGAAACGTACATGAGTGTAATGAGTTTGAATTGTTACTGTAATTGAGCATTTTGATGATGCTCAATCTGCTTTGGTATTTCCAAGCTTCAAATAAACTAAACTTAATTTCTATTTGTAGAATTATTGTAACAGAATCAAGATCTTATAGTGCAGTTGAGGGCACAATGATTCACCAAGTCATTCTTCTTGTATTTGCTCTCTCCATTGTCTGTGCCAGCCAATAAGATAATATTAATTCCCAATGTCTCCCCATCTCAATTTGGTAGGGCAAAAGGTATTTGAATATCAAAAATTAATTGCAACCCAGTAGTGCCAGGGACTGCAGATTTTCCAATAACAGTTGTTTAATGATATATATTCATGTTTTGTTCATCCATGAATAATTCTGCTAATTGGTCACTTTTTAGTGGAAAAGTTGGAGTTCCTTTATAGAAAAAAAATGTGAGATGATAATTTGCATATCTAACTCTTTCAGCAAAGCAGGCAAGTGGGAGTAGTTTAGTTTGGGAATATAATCGGCACGGACTAGTTGGACCAAAGGGTCTGTTTCTGTGCTGTAGGACTCTATGGCTCTCTCAAACCTATCTTTAAAAAAAGGAATCTAGCATCAGGAAGATCAACTAAGCATTACAGAATTTCGAGCTGATGTCTTCCTTTAGAATTCCATGCGACTTTGTGAATGTGTTTTGATTAGATTAATTTGTGATATCTCAAGTTTTTTTAGTTTATTGTTATTGCTTTGTATGGGATTTTAGCTCTCTTATATGTATCTGACTAGCCTCAAGCATTCTTATGACTGGTATACCATAATCTATTTCAAAACTGGATACAAACTTCATCTTTTAAAAGGTGTGATTTTAGCACAGTTTGATGTATAAAGCTGTTTATTTCTCAAACCATTAAAAATGCTATTTGGAAATTACCTAATCCTCAAAAAACATAACTCAATTGACTATTTAATAGCTGAGGTGAGTAAAGAATGAGGGTTAATGATCTATCCTGGCAGCCCTTTGTATTGGAAACAATCTGTGACAGTGAAGAAGGTTCTCCTGGAGTGCAATAGGATCTTGATGAACTGGCCAGTGGGCTGAGAATGGCAAATAGAGTTTGATTTAGATAAGTGTGAGGTGTTGCATTTTGATAAGACAACCCAGGGCAGGACTTAACATGGGTTAACAATGGTTGGGCCATAGGAAGTGTCATCAAACAGAGACCTCGGGGTGCAGATATATAGTTCCTTGAAAACATTTAAAAGACATTGGGACAGGTACATAGCTAGGAAAGGTATAGAAGGTTATGGGATAATCATAGACAGACAAATGGGATTAGTTCAGTTTTGGAAAGCATGAACAAATTAGGCCAAAGAGTCTGTTTTCATACTGTATGAGTGTTAATTTTTCTCAACCTAAGCGATTGCAGTATTGGGGAATAACAGATTATTTCAGCAGCAAATAGAGTAGGTGCTAAAATGATAAGGTTAGTTTATTGTTTTGAAGATCTTAAATCTGAGTTGGAAAGCATCAGGTGCTAGAAGAAACTTTAGGTTGTTCAATTTAAGGAAGCTGGTTTATATGTATGTCTTCTAAACCTTGGATCACCTCTCAGTTCTTGGCAAACAGACTAACCTTCCCTTTTCATTTTTTTTGTTGTGTGTACCTTCAAGATCCAAGAGTGGCAGCAGCTTAAGCCAATGTGTCAGCCATACGGGAAGCTCCCAGCAGATGAAATCTGAGAAAAGCTACTAACACTTTTAATTTGTTGTTTATAAACTAATATTTTCCATAGTAGGCATCAGTTTAAGAATCAATTGAAAAAATTGTTACATGCCAGTATAAATAATCCCTTCCTTTTACCTGCTATTTGCTAGGTATAAACTGAACGTTTGTCTGAGAGGCATCTTCAGACATCTACTTTTAATTCCTGATCATCACCATTTTTGTATCTGCAAATTTCCAGTATATACATTTTAATGTTAACTTTTGCCATTATAAATTCTGTTTATGCTTATAATAAAAGTTGCTTTACAAATTTGCCATTCTACCTGCAACCTCTGACTGATGAGGATGCTGTAACAACAACCTTGCATGTTTCCAACTCCCTAGCCTATAATGCAGCAAAACCTCTGTGCAGAAACTGCTTCTCAAATTCTAGTAACTTGTGCTATTTATATTTAATTATTTATTATCTGTAATATAAAATCAAAGTGTATAAAAAAAGCACTGCACTTATGTTTCTGAAATGATTGGATACAGGTTTTTTTGTATCAGTGTATAATAATTTAGACTACTTTTAGGGTGGCATGGTGGCTCAGTGGTTAGCACTGCTGCCTCACAGTGCCAGGGATCTGGGTTCAATCCAGCCTTGGGCAAATGTCTGCGTGGAATTTGCGCATGCTCCCCATGTCTGCATGAGTTTCCTCCGGGTGCTCCGGTTTCCTTCTGCAATCCAAAAAGATGTGCATATTGGGTGATTTCGCCATGCTAAATTGCCCGTAGTGTTCAGGGATGTGAAGGTTATGTACATTAGTCAGGGGTAAATATAGGATAATGGGGAATGGGTCTGGATGGGTTACTCTTTGGAGGGTCGGTGCAGATTTGTTGGGCCAAAGGGCCCGTTGTTGCACTGTAGAGATTCTATGATTCTTTCTTTTAACTCGTTATTCGTGCCTTTTCGGCCCGGTCATGTGAAATTATCATGAGTTTACGCACCCGGACTGAACTTTACCAGACCTCTAGGGGCAAACTAGATGTTGGAATAGGGCAAGGGATTCTGCACGGTGAGGAAAATGTCAAGGTCCCCCATTGGCTTCTCAGCACCACAAAGTTCAACAGCAATAGGAAGGAGAAGGATGATCGTTGCATTAAAAGACCAATTGAAGTTCTTAAGAGGAAGATGCTGTCAAAGTAGCCTTGTCAGATATTGCAGCACATTTTTGTAGATGGCATACAGTCATTACGGTTGTAGAGGGGTTAGATGTTTGTGGATGTGGAATCAAATGGTCTGCTTTGCCCTGGGTAGTGTCAATCTTGTTGAGTGTTGTTGGAGCTGCACTCATTCAGGTAAGTGGGGGAGTATTCCATCACACTACTGACTTGTACCTTGTAGATAGTCATAGTCATACAGCATGGAAGCAGACCTTTTGAGTTAACTTGTCCATGCTGACCAACTTTCCTAAACTTACCTAGTGCCACTTGCCCATGTTTGGCATGAATTCCCCTAAACCTTTCCTATTCATGTACCTGATCAAATGTCTTTAAATATTGTAGCTGTCCCTGCATCTAACACTTGCTCTGACAGTTCATTCTACATATGAACCACCCGCTGTGTGGGGGAAAAAAAAATGCCCCACAAATCCCCTTTAAACCTCTCTCCTCTCACCTGAAAACTATGTCCCCTAGTTTTAAACTCCTCCACTTAAAGTGAAAAGCAAGATTCTTTTCCCTAATCTGTGTCTTTCATGACTTTATAAACCTTTATAAGGTTACTCCTTAACCTCCTACGCTCCAGTGAAAAAAGATGATGGATGGGCTTTGAGGAGTTAGGAGCCGAATTTCTCACCCAAAGGATTCCCGGTATCTAATTGGCTCTTGTGGCCACTGTATTTACATGGCTAGTCTAGTTCAGTTCTTGCTCATTGGTAACCACAGAATGTTCATAATGGGGGATTGAATGAAAGTAATATCATGGAATGTTAACTGGCGATGGAGAGATTTTCTTTGCTGGTGATGGTTGTTGCCTGACACTGTGGTGTGACTGCTACTGGCTGCTTATCAGCCTTGCTGCATTTGGAAATGGACTGCTTCATTGTCTGAGAAGTCATGAACGATCCTCAACATCAAGCAATCATCAGCGCACATCCCCACTTCTGATCTTATGATGGAAGGTAGGATATTGATAGAGCTGAAAATAGTTGACCCTAGGATATTCTTCTGAGGTCCTCTGCAGAGATCAACAAGCACCACTATCTTCCACTGTGCTATGTTTGACTCCAACCAGCAGAGAGTTGCCCTGATTCAGATTGAAATATTTTGTTTCGTTTATTGTAGAATGTTAATAATTTTGATAGAAATTGTATATAAAATAAGTTGAAGAGGTATGTCAATGGAAGCCTCAAGGAGATTAGAGGTTTTGCAAAAAGTGCATTTGTGAACTATGATTCTGTACAGTACTATGTTGTAATTCCTAACTATGTAAATATGAGTGAGTTAACTACAAAGCTTCAGTAAGCTTACTTATATTTTTATGGAGTTAAAAATCACACAACACCAGGTTATAGTCCAACAGGTTTAATTGGAAGCACACTAGCTTTCAGAGTGACAATCCTTCATCAGATGATTGTCTGATGAAGGAGCGTCGCTCCGAAATCTAGTGCTTCCAATTAAACCTGTTGGACTATAACCTGGTGTTGTGTGATTTTTGACTTTGTACACCCCAGTCCAACACCAACATCTCCAAATCATTATATTTTTATGGTAGTGTCAACTCTATTTTCTTAGATTAACAATTGAAATTCTTTCACGTATATTGAACAATCCCTCAGTTGCTTTAAATATCTGAGTGGTTTTTAATGAATTGACTATTTTCTAACCATAAAGTTATCGGTTTACTTAGAAGCTACTGTTTTGTTTCTTTGTTGTTTGTGTAATGTAACATTTAAATAATAGACCTAAAAATGGAAAGCGAATGTAAATATGTCATATGGACTAACTTGATTGAATTCTTAAATTCTTCATCTTCGTCATGGAGCCTCCAGGTTGTTCCACTGGCTATGCTAGCTCATCTTGATGATTACTTATTTTCTGGTGCATGGATGGATCATGAGGCCAGGAAGAAATGATCCGTGCTCCAGAGGTGTCTCATTCTGGCTTTTGGTGTCAGTAGGTGACTGTAGCAGGTAGGGTAATAGTTACTTGTTTGATGCACCTTCCCTTGAAACATCTGGAAAAATATTTGAGGGAAAAAAAAGTGTCTAGGCCAGCCACTGGCAAAATATGACAATAGACAACAGGTGCAGGAGTAAGCAATTCTGCCCTTTTGAGCCTGCACCACCATTCAATATGATCATGGCTGATCATCCTTAATCAGCTTCCTGTTCCTGCCTTATCTCCATAACCTTGATTCCACTATCCTTGAGAGCTCTATCCAACTCTTTCTTAAATGAATCCAGAGACTGGGCCTCCACTGCCCTCTGGGACAGAGCATTCCACACAGCCACCACTCTCTGGGTGAAGAAGTTTCTCCTCATCTCTGTCCTAAATGGTCTACCCTGTATTTTTAAGCTGTGTCCTCTGGTTCGGCACTCACCCATCAGCGGAAACATGTTTCCTGTTTCCAGAGTGTCCAATCCTTTCATAATCTTATATGTCTCAATCGGATCCTCTCAGTTTTCTAAACTCAAGAGTATACAAGCCCAGTCGCTCCAGTCTATCAGCGTAAGGTAGTCCCGCCATTCCAGGAATTGACCTCGTGAACCTACGCTGCACTCCCTCAATTGCCAGAATGTCTTTCCTCAAATTTGGAGACCAGACCTGTACATAATACTCCAGGTGTGGTCTCACCAGGGCCCTGTACAGCTGCAGAAGAACCTCTTTGCTTCTATACTCAATCCCTCTTGTTATGAAGGCCAGCATGGTATTAGCCGTCTTCACTACCTGCTGTACCTGCATGCTTACCTTCATTGACTGATGTACAAGAACATCCAGATCTCTTTGTACTGCCCCTTTACCTAACTTGACTCCATTTAGGTAGTAATCTGCCTTCCTGTTCTTGCCACCAAAGTGGATAAGCATACATTTATCCACATTAAACTGCACCAGCTGAGGTAGGACTTTCACCCATCACCTAACCTGTCCATGTCACCCTGTAATCTCCTAACATCCTCCTCACATTTCACCCTGCCACCCAGCTTAGTAATTTCAGCAAATTTGCTAATGTTATTACTAATACCATCTTCTATATCATTAATATATATTGTAAAAAGCTGCGGTCCCAGCACTGATCCCTGTGGTACCCAACTGGTCACAGCCTGCCATTCCGAAATGGAGCCATTTATCACTACTCTTTGTTTCCTGTCAGCCAACCAACTTTCAATCCAAGTTAGTACTTTGCCCCTAATACCATGCGCCCTAATTTTGCTCACTAACCTCCTATGTGGGACTTTATCAAAAGCTTTCTGAAAGTCCAGGTACACTTCCTCTACTGGATCTCCCTCGTCCATCTTCAGAGTGACATCCTCAAAAGATTCCAGAAGATTAGTCAAGCATGATTTCCCCTTCATAAATCCATGCTGACTCTGACCTATCCTGTTACTACTATCCAGATGTGTCGTAATTTCATCCTTTATAATAGACACTCCAGCATCTTTCCCACCACTGAGGTCAGACTAACTGGTCTCTAATTTCCGGCTTTCTCTCTCCCACCTTTCTTAAAAAGTGGTACAACATTAGCCACCCTCCAATCCGCAGGAACTGATCCTGAATCTATCGAACTCTGGAAAATAATCACCAACACGTGCACGATTTCTCGAGCCACCTCCTTCAGTATGATAGTCTGACCAGCCAACAGATGGTCATGTTGCATGAGGAAACATAAATAAGTGTTTCAGTCACCAAAAAGAAGCACATGCTCCTCCGGTATCCAGGAAATGTGTTTGTATGTTATGAATGTGTCACCCCAACCATGACGAGTGTACTTGCTTGCTGTTTTCTAACTGTTGCTGTTGTTTCTTCCCATCATCCAAACCAGCAGCAGAAATGGCACC
Source organism: Chiloscyllium punctatum (assembly GCF_047496795.1). Classification (NCBI taxonomy): domain Eukaryota; kingdom Metazoa; phylum Chordata; class Chondrichthyes; order Orectolobiformes; family Hemiscylliidae; genus Chiloscyllium; species Chiloscyllium punctatum. The sequence goes on from NC_092782.1 coordinate 57,396,381, forward strand.
TTAAAGTTGAGTGCTTATGTTTTGTGTGTGAGGCAAAAATGAAATTGGCAACAAGTAAACTCCAAGCTTTGTTAAAGAAAAACCTGCCTAAGTTATGCATCTTTAAATAATGTTATCTGTGGCCCTCTAAAATGAACCTCACCAGATTTTATTTAGTAAATTGGCTGTGACCGATGAATTTTACATTTTTAAAAATAATTATACTGCTCATGACATTTTTGGACTCCAAATGGATATACAAATGCGAACCAAGGACTACATTAAAAAAATACAATATATGTGAATTGAGCAGGAACACAATGTAAAGTTTTCAAAGGAAGTTCTTAGTGACTCCAAAAAAGTGAGGATAATGTCTTATTGGAATGTTGCGTTGAATTTAATTAAATTACTTTTTGCATATAATGTTACAACAGTTTCTCGCTATTAGTCACATTTGTTGACTATTTGTGATTGAATTCATCCAGGTGAACATAATTTTGTTTAAACCAATTGCTCATGAGATTTGCAGATCACCACTTTCAGGTTAATATTGAATGCTGCATTTCAAATTTACACCCATTTTGTGGGCTCCAAAGCATAAGAGGGCAGACAGGATAACACCTTTTACAGTGTGGCTTGATGCTCCATTTTTGAGTTATCCCAAACAGGTTAAGAATAGTTTGAAGTGTAGGCTCCCTTCCTAACAGTACTGTAGACATAACTACATGATATGAACTCCAGAACTGAGGGAGTCTTACACTTAAGGGTGTCTTTCAAATGAGATGGTGAACTGAAACTCAATCTGCCTGCTCTGGGTGGATGGAAAAGATCCTGTGGCAGTATTTCAACTTGCAAAGCACATCCACAAATGAAAATTAATAATGCATTCATCCAGTGCTGTTTACCACTACTGAAATTCTCAAAGCAGTGTGCAGCTAAAAAGTATTTTTAAAGCATCACCACCATTTGTAATGTCAGGAATAGAGGGTCATTATTTTGGCATCTTGGCCGAAGTGAAAGCCTCAACATTGTAAAAACAATGTATCTAGTCATTATTACCATGCTATATGTAGGAACTTACTGTGTGCAAATTGGTTGCTACATTTCCCAACATCAGTTAGGTAAAATTGCCAGAGTCTTACAAGACTGTAGGACTGCTTTCTCATTGGAGGGAAATGGCGAGTCATGATGCCTTGGGAGAAGAAAGGTTAAGAAGGAGAATCCTTCATGATAGCCTTAGCCAGTACGGAATTGAACTGTAGTATTACTCTATCGCAAGCCAGCAATTCAGCTAACTGACCCTCTATTCCTGACATTACAAATGGTGATGCTTTAAAAATACTTTTTAGCTGCACACTGCTTTGAGATTTTCAGTAGTGGTAAACAGCACTGGATGAATGCATTTTTAATTTTCATTTGTGGATGTGTTGTGGAAGTTAGAGAATAACAGGTGTAGGGTCAAATAGTAATTATGACAAACAACTAAAACATATTTTTGAATCGCACTCAAAAAGTGTTAATTGAAAACAGAAACTGCAAGTGAAATTGTTAAGCTTCCTTTTGAAGATGTTTGTATATTAGATACTATGAGTAATATTTTATGTTTTTTTTGTTTATAATATTGCAACTAATTTTAAAAGTATAATACTTGAAGCATAATGCTTCATGACCCTATGGAAAATTTATTCATTAATGAAGTAGTTTCTTAATGTATAGTTGCTAATTTATAATAATTGAAATGATGGATATTAGTAATAATACAATTTTTACTTGAAAAAAGGTTTTTGACAATGTCTTGCAACTAGTCTCTATTCCTATTTTTTATCATCGCATACACATCTTTTTGTCATTCACTTTGATGCCACATTGAGTTTGAATTCAAGGTAGACTGGGTGAAGTGTAGGTAAAATCAGGACATATTTTCAGGCTTCAACTTTAAAGAAACAATGCTTGTTGTACATTAATACTACAAACTGCTATACCTGCTAATTATAGATTTACTAAACTCTAATTTTGTGGTTGCATTAATTGAAGACTAATTATCGTTTTTATATACTCGTGTCCATGTGCTCTGAGTATCTTCCAATGTTGTTCTTGTGTATCACGCATCTAGCATGTTCTAATCCCACCCACACTGTGCCATTTTATGCTCAGTGAGGTACAGCTCCATGACATCACAAAGTTGCTCCAGGTCGCTGAAACTATTGGACAGTTGTGGGATTGGAATTTATTGTCCTCAGCAGCCCTCAGTTAATTAAAACCCCAAAATGAGCAATTAAGATCATCTTCCTAGCACCAGCGCTATGATTTGACCAGCAGAGGCCAATGACAAGAGTCCAACCTGTGAGTTTTGTTCTGTGAGCTGGTGGCAGGAAGAATTTTTGCTCCAAAGCAGACCTCTAAGTCATTGGGGAATTTCCTTCTGGTTTCCATTGTCTCCCATACTCCCATTCTACTTTCAAATTCAGAAACCTTTGATTTATCCATTGAGCTGAATTATTATGCAGCATGCCCCGTCTTTGCTTCACTGCAGTATTTGCTGTGACCACCGCTTCCACTGATGCTAACAATACTGGAGCTCTTAAGGCCTCTGCTTTGGCTGATGACCAGCTGAGGTGGGACTTTCACCCCTCTCCACAGGAAGTCTCATCTCCCCCCTCTTTTCGCCTGAAAACCAGATGTACAATAATATTGGGCATTTTACATCATTTTGTCACTCCTTTAGATGTGTTCCCCCTCATGATCAAAATGTCAGGATTGAAGGAACAGTGGCACTAATAAATTCCAGTTCATAGATTTGTACAAAGATGTGAATATAAGATGTCTCTCAAAATTGAGTTTATATTTATTTTGTATTTTAATTGTCACAGCTTTTCTTAAAATGTTGGGTCCTCTTCCAATTTATTAAATATTCAGTCTGCATTTGAATTGTTTGTAGGTTACAAAAGTGAAATTTTATATATTAATTACAGGAAATTTGGAAATGTCAATTTGTTTTTCTCGATGTAGGCCTTCATAAACCTTTTGAACTTGCAATTTGAGCACAAAACTTTAAAACTGTTATAGATGGTGACATTTATTTCTATTTATTGACCCCTAATTACTCCATATTCAAACATAAATTTAAAGTGTAGAAATGTGCTGCATTTCTTTAAAAAACAACAAATTAAACTGGCATTAATATTTATGTTGTACTATTTAATCGTGACGTGCTTTTACTTGTCACCGACTCGTGAATTGCACTTTCCTTTGTTGGCAATATGTATAACTTGAGGTTCATTTTGTCAGTCCAACTTCATACTCGATAAGACCAAACACAAGTTAACTAGTATTGCAGTGAAATTTATCAATCTTGAATTTTAAACGTTAAAAATTGCAATCTAAATTTGGAAATCCATATTAGTTAAAAAGTGTGTCAGCTGGGAACAGCACTTAAAATTTGATGGATTAACTACTGTGAGTTCACAAGAATCTATAACTGCTTAAAAACTTTGGAGACTATGGTGGCTTGTTGATATAAATTATTTTGTGTGCTCCTTTGCAGAAATCCAGGATCTTAAAAGTGACACTGAATGGAAAGATGCCCTTGAAAAGGCTCTGTCTGAAGCTGAAAAATTCTCATTGCCTCTAGAGGTGTTTAAGGTAATCGTTAATTTAGTCTTGTAGATTTACAGAAAGTTAACTAATGCACTAGGATTTGCTGCTTAAAATTTCAAAATCTTCCAATATAATTAAATAAACTAAATTCTCACTTCAATGCCAGGTGACATTTTGGATTTAGTCTTAAGTACCATACAATAATGCGTGCAGAAAACTAGATAGTGTTGAATATGTCTACAGAGGAAAAAAAATTGAACATGTTTACCAGGGTGAATTCAAATCGCTTGTAAGCTAATTAATTGCCTAATCAATGTTGACAAGAGAAACCTGTGCGTTCTTTCCATAAAAATTGCTAGGTTTGTGTGGGAATTCAAATTTAAACATCATTTTTAGCCTATTGGAATTTATGCATTCAGATGTTTCCTCTTTATATAAAACGTAAAACTTTTTCAGGTAGCTTTTTGTGCTGGTTACACCACAATGCAACAGGCCTGGGGCCTGCTACAACCAGTTTCTGCTTAAAAGGCACTCTGTGGAGATAGTAGAATATAGGGATAGTTTATTTTTCTTTTTTACATTGGCAGGAATATTGGAAACATTCATCAGAGATTTATTTGATGTATAAATACTGGTATAAACCAGCTGTTAAAAAGTTCTATTTTTGTGCTGTGGATTCTGTGAAGATAATTTCTCACTTTGCAGCCACAAAATAATGAGAGTTGGGTAATGTGGCACAGAAAAAAATGCTGCTGTGGTTGAGTTCTGTACTTGGCAATAATGTGGCCAATTTTCCATTTCACTTTATCCACTAAGAGACTGGCTGTAGCATCACAAGTGCAATTAGTAAATACTCTACGGTGCTGCAGCACTTTATCCAGTGAAATACTCCTACCTACTTTCTCCATTGCTGCTCTGCTTTACATCTGTGTCTGAAGTGAAAACCTGAATAGATCAATAAATCACCTAAAACTTTTTTAGGCTAAGAGGGATCAATGAATAAATTACCAAGAAAGATATAGAACTGGGGAAGAAAATGAGAGGCAGAGGCAATCGTAATGGGGTCAGATAGCATGGATAGGTATGTGGTGAGTGAAACTGATTCCTGCAGTGTCCACACTTGAAAAGGGTGACAGTAAATGTGGAAATGTGGTCCACTGTCTGAAGATAAAACATTTTGTAGCCAACCATGTTTTTTGAATTGTTGAATTATAGAAAATACCGCAAATATGAAAATAACAAAATATTTCATAATTTTGTATATTATCAGAATTAGTATATTTCAGTGTCATTTACATTGACTGCATAACATTGTGCTGTGAATTGGGCAGTGAGAATTTTTATAACAATCTTAAGCATTCAAAAACAAAATACTGCTAATGTTGGAAATCTGAAGTAAGAACAGAAAAAGAAAGACAACCTCAACAAGACACGCAGTAACATCTGTGGGGAGAAACAGTTAAAGTTTCACGTCAGTGACCTGTAACCTGAAACATTTATTTCTCTCCATAGATAATGCTAATCAGAGTGTGCACTAGGCTTTGGTTTAACTTCTCATCTGAAAGCTGATGCCTCCAATAGTCAGCCTAAATTACTTGATCATGTTCCCAAAGTGAAGCTTCAACTCTCCTCTTTCTGACTCAGAAGATACTTTCCAGAGTGACAGTAGGTTTTACTGGGGGTACGGTGTTTGGGTGGCAGAGCGCACAATTTCCAAATGGAGTAGCAATCTGATGTGATCAGTTACACTGAGACTTGGCCAAATCTAAATTTGGTTCCTGCAGTGTCCACACTCAAAAAGGGTGACAGTAAATATGGAAATGTGAATTTGCAAGAGGTCCACTGTCTAAGGTAAAACATTTTGAAGCCACCTGTGTTTTTTTTTGAAGTGTTACCATTGTTGAATTATAGAAAATACCACTATCTTAATTTAACTAATTTCATTGAGGATGGTGCAATGTTGGTTTATCACCTTCATGCTTTTCCTCCTATGGTTATAGTATTCCTCTTTCACTCCTCTAGGTCTCTTGCTGCAGCATTTTTCCATAAAGGGTTTAGGCCTCCCTTCTTTCCTTCCTGCCAGCTGCATCCCCGTTGGTTACCTCACCACATTCCTTCCTCTCTCCATGATGGATGACCTTATTATTGAAATCTCTTCTGGTTTCTTATTTTTAAAATTCATGTTGTGTGCTGTGGGTGTCACTGGCTGGCCAGCATATATTGCCTGTCCCTAGTTGCCCTTGAGAAGGTGGGGGTGAGCTGCCGCCTTGAACTGCTGCAGTCCATGTGCTGTGGGTTGATCCACAATACCCTTAGGGAAGGAATTCCAGGACTTTGACCCAGCAGCAGTCAACAAATGGCGATATATTTCCAAGTCAGGATGCTGAGTGGTTTTGAGGTGAACTTACTGATGGTGATGTTCTCATATATCTGCTGCCCTTGTCCTTCTAGATGGAAATGGTTGTGAATTTAGAAGGTGCTGTCTAAGGATCTTTGGTGAATGTCTGCAGTGCATACTGCTGCTACTGAGCGTTGGTGGTAGAGAGAGTGGATGCAGTGCCAATCAAGTGGGCTGCTTTGTCCCAGATGGTGTTAAGCTTCCTGAGTGTTGCCTCATCCAGGCAAGTGGGGAGAATTCCATCATTCTCCTGACTTGGGCCTTGTAGATAATGGACAGGCTTTGGGGAGTCAGGTAGTGAGTAACTCTCCGCAGTGTTCCTAGACTCTGACCTGTCCTTGTAGCCACTGCATTTATATGGTGTGTCCAGTTGAGTTTCTGATCAGTAACTCCCAGGATGTTGATAGTAGAGGATTCAGTGATGGTAACATCATTGAATGTCCAGGGGTGGTGGTTAGATTTTCTCTTATTGGGTGATGGTCGTAGCCTGGCATTTGAGTGGTGCGAATGTTACTTTCCACTTGTAAGCCCAAACCTGGATATTGGACCCCACCACCAGATATATATTTCCCTCCCCACCCCTATCCACTTTCCATAAAGACTGTTCCCTCCGCGACTCCCTTGTTGGCTCCATGCCCACCAACCCACTCTCCCCACCTGGCACCTTCCCAGGCACCTTAGGAATTGCAAAATCTGTGCCCACACCTCCCCCCTCACCTCCATCCAAAGCCCTAAAGGAGCCTTCCTCATCCATCAGGTTTTATCTGCACTTCCATACATATCAGTGACTGTATCCATTGTTCACGATGCAGTCTCCTTTACATTGGGGAAACAGGACGTCTACTCACAGAACGCTTCAGAGAACATATCTGGGACTCCCATCCATCCAACGTCACCACCCCATGGCCCTTCCACCCTGCCAAGAACTTGCAGATCCTGAGCCGCCTCCTTTGGCACTCCCTAACCACCTGATGCCTGGAGGAATAACCTTCTGCCTCGGGACCCTCCAACCCACGGCATCAATGTGGATTTCACCAGTTTCCTCATTTCCCCTCTTTCCCACCCCCACCCCCCCACCTTATCCCAGTTTCAACCTTCCAATTTGGCATCCCCCTCATGACCTGTCCTACCTTTCAATCTTCCTTCCCATGTATCCACTCCACCCTCCTTTCTGAACTATCACCATCTGAGAGTCTGTGTGGACTTGTTGGGATCAATGGTCTGTTTCCACACTAAGGATTCTATGATACTTAATGGAAGAAAATATGTTGCCCTGCTTTTGTAAGAATACTATTTTAATTCATTTGTGGAATGTTAACATTGCTGGCAAGGCCTGTATTTATTGATCATCTTAATGTAATTGTGTGGTTTGCTAGGCTGTTTTGGAGAATGGTTAAATCTTAGCCACATAGTTGTGGATCTGGAGTCTCTCACAAGCCAGCTAACGTAAGGATGGGACTTTGCTTGGTTAGCCAGAAAAATTAAGGATGGCACCAAATTGAAAGTAAGAAACACACTATGGCAAAGATTAGCTTTAGACAGACAATTAGGAAAGTTTTAAAAACCAAAAAAAATTGACCAAAAATAAATAAAGATGGAGAAAGTAAACTTTGAGAGTCAACTTGCAAGTACATCAAGATGGACAGCAAGAGCTTCTATAAATATATACAAAGGAAGAGAGAAGAGACAGTGATCATCAGTCCTCCGAGAATGATGCTTGGAAAATAATAATGGGGAACCAAGAAATGGTAGGGAAGTTGAATAAATACTTTGCATCAGTTTTCACAGTAAAAAATAATTTTATTGCAAAATTACTAAATAATCTAAGAGCAAAAAGAGGACTGAAAATAAATACAATATATATCGCTGGAGAAAATGTTGTAAGTAAATAATGGTTCTAAAGATCAGTACATCCTCTCGACCTGATGCGATTCATCTGAAGATATCAGAAGAAGTAGCTTCAGAGATGGTGAATGCACTGATAGTAATTTTTCAGAAATGAGCAAAGGTCAGAGGAAAAGTGCTAATGGAACACCTTTACTTAAAAAGGAAAGAAGACAAAAATTGGGGAACGATATGCCAGTTGTTTAAGTCTGTTACTGGGAAAATGTTTGAGTGTATTATAAAGGATGTAGTAGCAGAGAATTTTGAAATACACAACATGACACACCTTATGATCGTGAAGGAGAAATTTACCAGACTTCTTTTGAGGAGGAAACAAACAGGATAAAGGGAAAACAGTGAAGGGAATATATTTGTAATTTCCAAAGATGTTTGATAAGCTGCTACACATTAGGCTACTTAATAAGCCTATGATGTTGAAGGTAGTGTACTAACATGGATAAAGAATTGACTAACTGATGGAAGACTGAGAGTTGGGATAAGGGTGCCATTTTCAAGATAGCAGCCTATAACTAGTGGTGTGTTGCAGGAATCAATGCTGAAGCTACAATTACTTATGATATCTATTAATAACTTTGGATGAGGAATGTACTATAATCCGGTTAGCAGATGGTACAAAAATCGGTGGGAAGGCAAGTGGTAAGGATGAAGCAGAGACTGCAAAGGGATATAGACAGGTGAAATGAGAGGTAAAATCTTGGTAGATGGAATATAGTGTGGGAAAATAAGATTATGCACGTTGGACAAGAAGAATAGAGGAGCTGAATATTATTTATCTAGAGAAAGGCTACAGAAAGCTATAGAATGTAAGAATTTGGGAGTCCTTATCCATGAATTGCAAAAGGCTAGCGTCCAAGAACAGCAGGTTATAGGGAAGGAAAATGGAATTCCGTGTGTGTGTGTCAGTGTGCTTGTGCTTGGTAAAGTCTGTGTCTGTGAGTGTGATGGAGTATAAGCCTGTGAGAGGGTGTGTCGGTGTGTGTGAAAATTAACCACAATAGTGTTGTAATTGATTTTTTTTATTGTTGTAATCAAAAATTGGCATCAAAGAAATGAAGCACATCTAGGAGGGGTAACTAAAAACATTGTTGAAGAGACAGGATTTTTAAGAGGTCGTAAAAGAGTAATGGAAACACCTGCAGATTTTATTTATTCATCTGTGGAACGTGGGCTTTGCTGGCTTAACTGTCATGTATTGCCCAGAGAACAAAGTTTGTGAGAAGATTTGTAGCTCGGGTGCTCGTTGTTGTGGTTCTGTTCGCCAAGCTGGGAATTTGTGTTGCAGATGTTTCGTCCCCTGTCTAGGTGACATCCTCAGTGCTTGGAAGCCTCCTGTGAAGCGCTTCTGTGATCTTTCCTCTGGCATTTGTAGTGGTTTGAATCTGCCGCTTCCGGTTGTCAGTTCCAGCTGTCCGCTGCAGTGGACCTGCAGATTCAAACCACTACAACTGCCGGAGGAAAGATCACAGAAGCCCTTCACAGGAGGCTCCCAAGCACTGAGGATGTCACCTAGACAGGGGACGGAACGTTTGCAACACAAATTCCCAGCTTGGCGAACGGAACCACAACCCAGAGAACAGTTAAGAGTCTGCTGTGGAACTAGTCACACACAGGCCAGGCCAGGTCAGGTAAGGACAACAGATTTCCTTTTCCGAAAGATATTGGTGAACCGTATTTGATTTTCTCAACAATTGACAGTGATCACATGATTATCATGAGACCAGCTTTTAATTCCGGACTTTTATTGAATTCAAATTTCACCATCTACAGTGATGCGGTTTAAGTGCATGTCTCCAGAACATTAGCCTGTGTTGCTTGATTACTAGCTCAATGAAATTACCATTAAATAATCACCTTCCCATGTTATTGATATAGATTTATAATAGGGTTTTTTTTCCCAGATTTATGGACTTAGATATTAGCATAGCTTGAATGGCAGTAAATACTATGTCATCCCAGATTTTTTTTTAAAAGGTAGACCCTGTGTGCTGGCTATGGCATTTTGTGAGTTGGGTTTGTTGCAATATCAACCACCATCCCACCAAGTGGTTCCTTGTATAAGATTTATAATGTTGGAGTTGAATTGAGTTTGTATACTAATTTTCCCAGCAGCCAATAGGGTGTAATAAAAAAAGACTAAATATAATTATAAATGTAATTTCTTTATTTTTAGCAGTTGATTTCCCATGAACATTTTGAGGTTAACCTGGAGAACATCCATAATTCACTTTATTAATAGAGAAATGCATAAGTAAAGAGACTGTTTAGAACTGTTCCAGTAATGGATTGCAACGTTAATTGACAGGAAATGGAATATTAATTGGCTTATCATTATGTCAAATACTGCACAATGCATTTTAATTTCACTGTTTCAATGTTCAGACTTGGCATGAAAATAACCACACTCATCAGGAAACCAACCAGAATAAGAAGATCTTTAAAAATTCTCTGAAAGCTAAAGGAAAGTGGGTATGATTGCTTTTCATGAATCCTTTATTTTGAATTATTTTGCAGAGGCACCAGTATTACATAGGCTATCTTACCCTCCAGAATATTCGCAAGATTATGACATTCCTCAAAATATTGCATATTTTTGTAATTCTTTCTAGCTAAATAGAACTGATTTTATTCTTTGTGTTCTACTTGCCTTAATTCCTATGTTGGGAGCATTGCAGCACTAAAATATCAGAACTCATGATTATCTGCTATTATTTCTTATCCATGAGGGTTTACCCTGTGTTTGGTTGGGCGGATAATACACACCTTCAAATCAAAAACAGATATTTGCTGGAAGGTCAGTAGGTCTAGCAGCATCTGTGGAGAGAAATCTCATTTAATATTTCAGGTCCACTGACCCTTCTTCAGAATTGTTCTTGGTGAAATTAACTGAAAAACCTACTCTTTCTTTTCGTTTTTTGGCTAATTGATAGCTCTAATATTTACTGAGATTTTTAAAGTGCTTCAAAAACTTACCTAAAAGTTTGATGTACATATGGACTCATGGGAATAAGCACTTTATCAGCTGCTGTGCTAATCTTTGATCAGATGCAGATAAAGTCAGACCATAAAAACGTTATTGTATCAGTAGCACCAAAAAGATGTCCAATAATGGACAGCTGGGATTGCGTTACAGGCAATTACACAAATCAATTAAGGATGCCGTGTGTGGGGGAGGTCTTCGGATGACATTATGAACTGAGTATAGATTGATTAATTAGCAGCTGAATCGTGTGTTTCTATTTTTAACATTTTTTTTGTTTGTTAACATCATCTTGATTAATTGAGACACATGTTGAATATACTCGTGGAAATATTATTGAAAATCGTAAATGAAGCTTATTTTATAAAGGAACAGCAATTCCTGTACTGTACTGCCACTGTGGTGATGTTTTATATCTGTATGGGGTTGCTAATTATGCCATATTTTTGATAGCAATAAATAAATGTTACCAACCATGTGATGGTAAAGTTTTCAAGAAATTGAGTACAAATTTATAGTATGTGCTTAATGTGTGAAAAAGACTAACTGTTCTGAAAATGTGCAGTAAATGTTGTAGGTATGGTTGGAGAAAGAATACCATGCAGCAGTTATGTTCTGAATGGATTTTTAATGCCTTACATATTTAGGAATGAGTAATAACAAGAGGCCTTTGCAGAAAATCTATTCATTTTGCCAATCTGCCCTTTTAGATTGGCATTCTGCCAGCTTTGGTTTCGTTTTGTTTTTGCTGTAATTACATGTGGGATGCTGGAAAAAATGTTAGCATTGATGATGAAAAGCCCATTATTGACAAATGATTGCGACAGATGTGGCTGCAAAAAGATGAATTCTATTTTGTTTATAGATTTGCAATAACCCAATAAATTCTGCTGCTTTGGATGTTTTTATGTAAATACTTTATGAATCCTAATTAATCCGTAAGTTACACTTTCATCGCAAATATGGCCCTTTTTCTAATTATTTAGTTCATTACTTATAGCCATTCACATTCACTACTTGTATTGTCAATCAATTTGTTTTGCATCTTCTCAAATGTCCGCTTTGTACAAAAGTCTTACCAGTGTTTTCTATACTTTTGAATAATGCTTCAGCCCATCTTAGCACTTCAGAAAGTGCAGATATTTGTTAGAAAGCTATCGATCCTTAAACACATTTAGATTAAAAACATGAAAAATATTAAATTACGCAGTATTTATTTGACATTTTGTACTCAAACGTTCATGGAGAAATGTACAGTTTTTAAGGAAAAAAAATCAGTACAGACTTTGGTGCAAGTTCAAATTAATTATTTACAAGCTACTGCTTGAAAATAGTTAATGTCACCAGAAATATTTCTCGAACTTTCAGACCACTCCAAGGAGGAAAATTGATAAAGGAAAATTCTGTTTAAATCAAAGCCTAATCCTAAATTAAGAGTATTATACACATTCAGTTTTCACCTCACAGTAAAATGTATTTTGAGATGGTTTATTGCAAAATCAAATGTCTTTTTTTTAAGTGCACTTAATTATAGCATAAATTGTAGATCAACTGTGAGGAAATTGAACTTTTTGGTTGTTCTCCTGTATGTTCTTTGGAATTGATTTTTCAGTTTTAGGATGAGAAACTAATAAAATTTATCAACTGACTTTTTCAATCTCTGCATAAGTTGATGAAAATCAAAGTGGAAACAAATTTAGAAAGGACTGTATAATATAAATGTATGTGCAAACAAAGCTACTGGAGTATGACCAAGTGTGAGAGTATGAGAAGATATGATCAATGTAATAACTGCAAAGACAAGTAAAATGTTTGTGTCTGTAAGCTCTGTGCAACAATTTTTGCATAGCTGCAGATCAAATTGTTAAAGAAAATCACTGTAGTTGCATCTTTAAGACAGAATCCAAACACTGAGAAACAAACCTATTGGGTATCTATTTTAATTACAGATGACAAGATTATTTCTACATTCATGATTAATGTTGTATCTAAGGATACTGAGAAAAGTAAAAATGGAAGTTGTGGAGGCACTGGCCTTAACTATAATGTCAGATGTCAGATGATGTCAGATGACTGGAAAATCGCAAATGTTACACCTTTTGTTGAGTTTAAAATCAGTTGGGGAACCATTTTGATGTAATAATGCAATACAAAATTAATAATAACTTAGATAAAGGGTTAATTCAATAAAAGCAGCATAGATTTGTTAAGGGCAAATAGTATTTAATAAATGGTTTTTGATCAGATAACAAAGGATTGGCAAAAGTCATGCAGTTCATATGATGCACATGGAGTTCCAAACAGCATTTGATAAAATGCTGTCATAGCCTGTCCAGGAGCAGGCTCGAACTGCCGAATGACCACCTCCTGCTCCTATCTTCTGTGTTTAAGTCCTTCTGCAGCTCCTTACTACTTCAACACTACTTGTCCCTCCATCTATTTTTGTGTCATCTGCAAATTTAGCAACAATGCACTCAGTTAATTTTGTCCAGATCTTTAATGTATAATGTGAATAGTTGTGGTCCCAATACGGACCGCTGCAGAATATGCTCATCACGCTGTCATCTTTAAAAAGGCCCCTTTGTCCTTATTCTCTGCCTTCTGCCAGTCAGCCAATCCTCTATTTGCACCATTACCTTAACCCAAAGACCATAGGCTCTTGTCTTATTTAGCAGCCTCCTGTGCAACATCTTGTGAAAAGCTTTCTGGAATCCAAAAAGACCATGTCTACTGACTCTCCTTTGTCAGACTTGCTCATTATCTTCTCAAAGAATTCTAACAGATATGTCAAGCGTGACCTCCCCTTAATGAAGCTATGTTAATTCAGCCCAATTTTATTCTACACTTTCAAGTACTCTGCAATCCCATCTTTAATAATGGACTCTAAAATCTTACCAATGACTGAGGTTAGGTCAACTGGCCATAGTTTCCTGTCCTCTGCCTCACCCCCTTCTTAAGCAGGGCTGTTACATTAGGCATTTGCTTGTCCTCTAGGATCCTCTCTGACTCCTGAAAAATCACAACCATTACCTCTACAATCGCCTCAGCTGTCTCCTTCTGAACTCTGGGATGTAGTCCATTTTGTCCTGGTGATTTATTCACCTTCAGACCTTTTCAGCTTCCCAACACCACCACCTTAGTGACTGCCACTACACTCCCCTCTGCCCATGACTCTCTTGAAGCCTGGTATGCTAATGGTGTCTTCCACCGTGAAAACTAATGCAAAGCACCTGTTTGGTTCTTTCACTATTTCTTCCACTTCACTACTAAACAGGCCACAACTTCAAAATTTGCCAATTATACAATTCTTGGCAGTACTAGGAGTTTGAGAAGGACTTGAAAGGGTTCAGAACAGACTTAGAGATGTTACCAGGGTTGGAGGATTTGAGGGAGAGGCTGAATAGGCTAGGGCTGTTTTCTATGGAGCGTCGGAGGGTGAGGGGTAACCTGATCGAGGTTTATAAAATAATGAGGGGCATGGATAGGATAAACAGATGAGGTCTTTTCCCTGGGGGCAGGGAGTCCAGAACTAGAGGGCATAGGCTTAGGGTAAGAGGGGAACGATATACAGAGGAACCTAAGGGGCAACCTTTTCATGCAGACGGTGGTGCGTGTATGGAATGAGCTGCCAGAGGAAGTGTTGGAGTGTGGTACAATTACAGCATTTAAAAGGCACCAAGATGGGTATATGAATAGGAAGAGTTTAGAGGGATATGGGCCGAGTGCTGGCAAATGGGACTAGATTCAGTTAGGATATCTGGGCGGCATGGGTGAGTTGGACCAAAAGGTCTGTTTCCATGCTGTATTATCTCTATGACTAGACAGGTTTGTGAAATAGGAGGCCAAATGGCAGATGAAATTTAATACAAAGAGGTGTGAAATTAATCACTTCAGCAAGAAGAACGCATGGCTACAATATAAAACAAAAGCATTCAAGTTGGTACGTGAGCAAAGGATCTGGGTACATGTGTGCATTAATTATTACAGGTGGCAGCACCAGACGAGAGAGCAGTTAATAAAACGTGCAGTTTCCAGGCTATCTCAGGTGGGTTCCAGGCAAAAGACTTCATGGGCTACTTTTATAATTTCTAGGACAAATAGGTAATTGGTTACCTGCTCTGCTATGTTAACTTAGAGTCATAGAGATGTACAACACGGAAACAGACACTTCGGTCCAAAGATGCCTTTTTAAATGCTGCAATTTTACTGGCCTCCACTCCTCCTTCTGGTAGCTCATTCCACACATGCACACTGCATGAAAAAGTTGCCCCTTAGGTCTCTTTTATATCTTTCCCCTCTCTCCCTAAACCTATGCCCTCTATTTCTGGATTCTCCCATCCCAGGGAAGTGACTTTGTCTATTTATCCTACCCATGCCCCTCATGATTTTATAAACCTCCCTAAGGAAGAGGGTTACCTCAGATTAGAATGGGATCTTGATCAGATGGGCCAATGGGCTGAGAAGTGGCAGATGGAGTTTAATTTAGATAAATGCTGATTTTTGAGAAAGCAAATCTTAGCAGCACTTAGACATTTAATGGTAAGGTCCTAGGGAATGTTGCTGAACAAAGAGACCTTGGAGTGCAGCTTCATAGCTCCTTGAAAGTGGAGTTGCAGATAGGTAGGAAAGTGAAGAGGGCATTTGGTATGCTTTCCTTTATTGGTCAGAGTATTGAGTACAGGAGTTGGGAGGTAATGTTGCAGCTGTACAGGACATTGATTGGTTAGGCCACTTATGGAATATTGCGTGCAATTCTGGTTCACTTACCTATAATCTCAGCTGATGTGATACCAGGCCTCTTGAACATTGGGCATACTAAGCTATTATTGTAGAACCTGGAACTTCCCCATTCTGCAAGAACCACGACTGAATATAGAGGCTCAGGCTTTCCAATCTATATCCTTTTCTCACCTGCCTTTCATGTACTCTGGCAAGAAACCAAAGAACGAAAGTAATATAATAGAATTGCAATAACTCAAAAGGATTCAGGAAGAGTAGTCACCATCTCCTGAAAATTAAATTGTTCTTACTCTCAATCTGATGAAATGAAGAACTCCAAGATGTACTGAGAATAGTCAGTTTTGCATGGTCCTTTGAAAAGGATATTTGGCAAATTTGGTTGTATTCTTGACAAGCAATTAACAAAATATCACACAAACAGGTATTGCAAAATAGCATGCTTTCTCCAGGAATCAATTGTATCCAATTCCAGCAAGCTCAAGTCCAACAAAACATTATAATTTTGTCTTGTACAATGTGCCCACATTAACAAAACATTATAGAAAAATTCAGAGTCTGAGTGTTATGAAAGCACATAATAACAGGAAAGCAGAGGAAATTTGTGGAACAGGCTATCATACCAACTAATTTTAGGAAAATGCATGTGAGACATCTCAAACTTTGAATTCCTTGAGGAAACCTTCCATCTTACCATGTGAATAAAATCAAGCTCACCTCCTACTCCATGTCTGAATTTGAACAGTGGTCTGGGATACTTCAAATAATTCATGTTTACTTCATTAAAGCAAATTAAAACAGCCAGGATTATTTTGAAGTGCAAAATGTAGTTAGATAATGCCACCTATGTAATTTTGCTGTCTGGGAATTTAAAGAAATTTGTTTTTTAAGATCTTAGATGAACAGTTTTCAAATTCATGCGTTCTGAATCATGGTTAATCATACTTCAGAAGCAATTGTAATGTCAAAACTAATTTTTAGCAAAATGACTAACAGACAAGGAAAACTTTCTAGCATTCGAAGGCAGCTTAAATCAAATGTTCAGGACTGTTTAGAACATAGAAGATTGAACAGTACAGAACAGGCCCGGGCCCTTTGGCCCAAGATGTGGTGCCAAATATGATGCTAAATTAAATTAATCCCTTTTCCCTGCCCTTGGTTCATATCACTCCATTCCTTGCATATTTATGTGCTTATCTAAAAGTCTCTTAAATGCCCCTATCATCTCTGCCTCCAGCACTACCACCGCTGGTAGCACATTCTAGACTCCAACACTCTGAACAAAACAAAAAGCTTGCCTCTCACATCTCCTTTGAACTTTCCCCCTCTCATCTTTAATGCATGGCCCATAGTATCAGATATTTCAACTCTAGGAAAAGGATTCTGACCATCGATGCATTTCTACTTTTCTACTTTTATAGACTTCCATTAAGTCTTCCCTCAGCTGCTCCAGATGTAAAAACCCAAGTTTTTCTAGCCTTTCCTTATAGCTTATACCCTCTAATCCAGACAGTATCTTGATAAACCTCTTCTACCCCCTCTCTAAAGCATCCACATACTTCCTGTAATGTGTCGACCAGAATTCAATGCAATACCTAAGTGTGGCCTAACCAAAGTCTTTTAAAGCTGCAACATGACATCCCGCTTCTTGGATACAATCCCCCAACCTTAATCTCCTCTCCGGCCTATCACCTTCTCCCTCACCTTCACCTACCTATCGCATTCTCAGCTACCTTACCCCCAACCCCACCCCCCTCCCATTTTCTCTCAGCTTCCCCTCCCCCCTCCCCCCCAGCCCACAAGACATGGAGGTCCTGAGCTGCCTCTATCACCAAAACCTTACCACCCAATGCCTGTAGGAAAAGCGCTTCACATTCTGCCCTGGGACCCTGCAATCACACAGCATCAATGTGGATTTCAACAGTTTCCTCATTTTCCCCACTCCCAAGCCTCCAACTCTGCACCACCCTCCTAACCTGTCCATCACCTTTCCCATCTATCCGCTCCACCCTCCTCTCTGACCTATCACGTTCTCCCATAACTTCATCTACCTATTGCATTCTCAGCCACCTCCCTCCAACCCCGCCCTGTCCCATTTATCTCTGTCCCCTGGCCTACAAGCCGCATTCCTGATGAAGGGCTTATCCCCGAATCCGATTCTCCTGCTCCTCGGATGCTGCCTGACCTGCTGTGCTTTTCCAGCACCACACTTGACTCTGATCTTCAGCATCTGCAGTCCTCACTTCCCCCAACCAATAAAGACAAGCATACCATATGCCATCTTTACCACCCTATCTACTTGCAACACCATTTTCAGGGAGCAATGGATTTGAATCCCAAGATCCTCCTATACATCAACCATTTGTCATTTACTGTATATTTTTCCTTATTTATTTCTAAATGATTGTATAAAGCAACAAGGTTTGCTGAAGGAATTTCTTCAATTGAATTTCTTCAATTGATTCTTTACATAAGATTACACAAATCTTACAAGTATATAAAGTATCAATTGAATAAATCATTAGTAAAGTGGGAGTAATTTTAACCCCCAACGAGTGAGGTGATGGAGAAGTGGGGGAGGGGCGATCATTAGATTTGTGACATCTGACCTTAGCTCGCTACTTGGATGGCTGTGCCTGTTTTAATAATGACTATAACTGCAGTTTCTGAATGGCCTGATCTTGAAAAGCAGATCAATAATTTATAATTAAGGGAGGTTTTGTCTATGATCTTTGGCAGTGATTTGAAATTATACCACCCATATAGATACCCAGAGTTTTGGTAACGACAGGGAGGTAGACACAATATGACTCAGCGAGTTTGTGTTTTATTTAAGGGCTAAGAGGAGCAAGACTACTTGCCTGAAGGCCATCAGGTGAATCTTTTGGTGATTGACCGACCTCTTCCTCTGCCACTGCAAAATCACAATCAGAGGTCCTGTGCTGCAGCCATTTACCTGTGGCCTCACCATCCAGCAGCTAGCTAGCTATCAAACAGGAAACGGAGTTTAAAATTAAATATAATGTCACACTGTTAAAATTTGTATCTCCATCTTCCCACACTCCCCTGATAAGAATTTAATGTGTTGTCTTTTGATATAAGCAAATTGTTAGACTCCAACAAGCTTTTAAAACACATGATTATGTGCTTAATATTTCTGGAATTAGACTAGTCTATGTCTCGTGTAACTCTTCTGTATGTCAACAGTTTGTAAAAGGTTTCACTCAGAACAAAGGATTTAGAAAAATATTTTAATTATAATTTAGAAGGCAAACAAATAATTAATGTACCTACAACGATTGTAAATCAGTGGTTTGAATGAGACAAATAGAACTCATCAAATCATGTCATTTCTGCAATACAATCAATCAATCAAGCCTTGTTGTCTCTTTCCTACACTTTTTCTGTATTGATTGTAACCTCAAAAAGTAGATACCTAAGATGCTGAATGGACAATATTGATTTTTCTCTGTGTCTTTTCACTGCCACTCAGATTTTCTAAGAAGTCTTAAAAATCTGTTAACCACGTGGACTGTACTATATGTAGATATGGTATAATACTTTCATAACTATTTGTTTAGACTTGAAGGGCAGGTTAGAAAACAGGAGAAAGTGAGGACTGCAGATGCTGGAGATCAGAGCTGAAAATGTGTTGCTGGAAAAGCGCAGCAGGTCAGGCAGCATTCAAGGAACAGGAGAATCGATGTTTCGGGCTGAAGAAGGGCTGATGCCCGAAACGTCGATTCTCCTGCTCCTTGGATGCTGCCTGACCTGCTGCGCTTTTCCTGCAACACATTTTCAGGTTAGAAAACAGACCCGAACATCCAAGATTGAGACTATTTATAAAGTTTGCATTTAAGTGTTGAATGGTCTGTCAATATGAGGGTCTTCACTCCACCACTTGTCATGTACAATATTTTTGAATGTTATATCTGATATAGTTGACTTAGAACAAAGTTTTTGAATTATTTAGTTTAAAATGAACCAAAAACACCCAAATCTTAATAGAAATAACTTTGTCAGTCCTTTTTTTTTCTAATGGTGTTTATTGGCACAACAGTGCATTTGATTTGTTTAAACAGTATTTCAAAACTTGACTGAAAATTTGATATTTTCATGTATCTCTACATCAACATTAATTTGTTGTTTACCTTTATTCAGTAAATGTGCAAGAAGTTGAATGAAATTAATGTCATAGTTTGTGGAAACAATATATTGGGATAATCATTGGTAAAATCAATCAGTTTGATATTTATTATTGCCTGAAAGAGTAAATACATTTCCCAGTATTCCACTGAGTGTTTTGTTCTTGGATTGTGGACAGCATTGAAAGTTAGTGATTCTCTGAACAACTTTGAATGTGTGTTGGTGGATGTCTTCTTAAATCACTGCTATCACCATGATGATGGCGCTTTGTGATAATATGGGAATCCTGTGACGCTGATCCAGCAACAATGGAGGAATGGAGCCATAGACTGGATTTTCATTGGATCAGAGTTTCTGTGGAGATGAGAAAATGTACATGGAATCTGCTTCTGGATTCCAAGCGTGTACAATTTTTAAGTGTTTGATAAGAGTGCAGGTTTGTTAAGGTTGTGAACAGCCACCCCTGACCTAGCAGACATATACGTGTTATAGTGCCTTGCAATCATTCATTGAATTGGACCAATGTTTGTTGGACTCCTCTTTCCTAGCACCTAAGAGGTGTCATGAACCATTGTCTGCATGAGGGGATCTTTTGTTTAGCTGTGCCAAGCAATAGCATTTATGTACCCTTTGTCCTGCAATAAACTGTATAGAACCTGATAGTAACAAATGGCTAAGTGAAAAATATGTTTTAAAGTCATTCATTTAGAACATTCTATTCTCTCTACTGCTTATATGGAAATCTCATGAAAGTGTTAACCAGATAGAATCTTTAAACTATCAATAGGAAATTCAAACACTAGACACCTCCTTTAAATTTTGCAAATAAACATTGTGCCTCATTTTGAATTCTTGGCTGGGCTGTCTAGGTATGCATTAGTCTGTGGAAACAGCTGCATCCAGGGAAAACCTTGCTTGATTGATAGCTTTGGCTCAGTGATCTGTTAATCACACAATGCTTGTTTATCATTCATCTCAAAGATGAAAATCCAAATGAATCTAGATTTGTGCTGTTTCTTTCTTTAGAGTTGGAGTGTGTAATGGCAGCGCTATTAAAGTAACCTGGTGAACTGGGAATTTAAATACTGAAACCACATTATACTGGTGTAGTAGAATAGGATGGATAGATAGTCTACTGACAGAATTCCTGATCAAGTAAACAACCCTCTCAAAGATTGTGTTGAAAGTCGCACAACACCAGGTTATAGTCCAACAGGTTTATTTGGAGGCACCACCTTTTGAAGCGCTGCTCCTTCATCAGGTAGTTGTGAAGCAGGGTTATAAGGTACAGATTTATAGCACAAGAGTACAGTGTCATGCAGCTGAAAAAATAAACCTAGTTTAAGTCTTTCATCTTTTAGAATGGGTTTGTTCATTTTGGTTCTTCAATATGCAAATCCCACAACTTTTAAATCACATTCTCAAGATAAATTCAGGTTTTCTAACAAAAGGTGCCATCTCAGCTCAGACAATGCATTAAAGGTGTAAGGTTAAAGTTTGTCTCTGTCCCAATCTTGAGTCAGACTGGTTCTATTTCTAAAATGGGATTTATAGAATATCATATGGGTTGACTGTAGGTAATGCATTTTTTGAGCAAAATAAAACTTATCTGCAAATATAATAATATAAGCTACAGATACAACTTCACCCCAAAAACGTACTTGTGTGCATGGAGGAGAGACAGAATGAGTGTGTGCATGTGAGAGAGTATGTTTGCGTGTGTGAGAGCTTGGTAAAGCATGTGTGTGAATGTGATGATGTGTAAGCCTGTGAGAGGATGCAGGCGTGGGTTAGAATGTGGGGGGTGTATGTGTGTGTATGGGAGAGGGTCGACATCAATGTGTGAGTATGTAAGAGTGTGTGTGCATGTGTATGTGTGTGAGAATGAGTGTATAGTGCAGTGGGATCACCTGTAGTGTGACATAAAGGTCCTACGCCTCCACTTCTCACCTTTTAATTGGCCACCAAACCTTAAACAGATAATTGTTCACAGCAAACTGCCCAGCCTTCAGGACAACATTGATCACAACACCGTACGCCCCTGTCACGGCAACCACTGCAAGACCTGTCAGAGTGTCATCACGGATACCACCATTACACATGGGGACACCAGCCACTTTGTACCTGACAGGTATTCATGTGACTCGGCCAATGCTGTCTATCCCATACTCTGCAGGCAAGGTTGCCCTAAGACGTGGTACATTGGCGAGACCAAGCAGAGGCTATGGCAATGGATGAATGGACACAGTTCAACAACCATCAGACAGGGGCATTCCCTCCCAGTCGGGGAACACTTCAAGGATATTCTGCATTAGACCTCTGGATGATCATCTTCCAAGATGGACATTGGGACAGGCAACAACACAAAGTGGCCGAGCAGAGGATGATAGCCAAGTTTGGTACCCATGGGGATGGCCTCAACTGGGACCTGGAGTACAGGTGACCCACTGCACTACACTACTCTGTCTCACGTGCACACGCACATTCTTACATACTCACACAGACCCTGTCTCATGCATACAAACATGTACCCTCTCACAGGTTTATACCCCATCTCTCACTGTCACATACTTTACCAAGTTTACACACGTGCAGCACACAGTCTCTCACATCGCCTCCCACCCCATTCTGCCCCACAGAGACACACACTGACATGCACACCCTCACTTTGTCTCTTCTGCATGCACATACATATAAGTGTATGGGGTGAATTTGTATCTGCGGAATTATATTTGCAAATATGTTCTATTTTGCTGAAAAATGCATAACCTACACTCAATCCATGCAATATTCTATAAACCCAGTGTTAGAAATAGAAACAGTCTGGATCAAGATTGGGACAGAGACAAATTTTAACCTCATATCTTTAATGCATTGTCTGAGCTGAGATGGAACCTTTTGTTAGAAAACCTGAAGTTATGTTGAGAATGTGACTTAAAAGAAGTCCTGGGATTTGCATATTGAAGAACTAAAACCTGCAAACCCATTCTAAAAGCTGAAAGACTTAATTTAGGTTTATCATTTCAGCTGCATGACACTGTAATCTTGTGCTATAAATTCTGTGTCTTATGATCCTGCTTCACAACCACCTGATGAAGGAGCAATGCTTCGAAAGCTAGTGCTTCCTAATAAACCTGTTGGACTATAATCTGGTGTTGTGATTTTTAACTTTGTCCACCCCAGTCCAACACCGACACTTCCAAATAAAGATGATATTGCACTGCTTTAATGTAATGGTTACACCTATTCAGGGCAATAGTAGGCTTTTCATTAATGGTCTTATTCCTTATTTGAGTCCAATGGTTGACAAAAAATGTGATAGTAGGAATTGAGGCACATGTGGAGTACTTAGCAGCTTCCTAGCATTGTCTGGTCTAGGTAACTTTTTTGATATTTGTACAGGAGTCAGCCGTGGTTCTTTCGAAACTCGTAGGGCAACTGTCAAACATGGAACTTGTGTAAAATAAATGATACAGGCACTGGTTGTACAAATGTGACTTTTTACTGACCATCCTTCATTGCCCAAAGGAAAAAAAAAGTCTTTTCAGCCTGGGAAAAGCATTGCAAGCAGCCAAATAATTTTGCATAATTGTATATCTAGAAGGGACCACAACAAGAAAGTCACTGGAGTAATAGCCACAATAAAGTGGCCACTGGAGATATATTAACTGAATATTCTGATGAATCACTAGACCACACAACAGCTTGTGCAGTCAGGTTGATAGGTGCTAAATGGTTTGTAACTACTGGACTGACGACTACAGTAAGAGAACATCAAGTCAACATTGTGTCAGGCACAGATGTGTCATGGAACATCATGACTTTCACAGACCAGTGTGAAGTGGCTCAGCATGGTAATCCAAAAATGAAATGCTTGGAAGTAAGACTGAGGCTGTATGATGTAATCATACTCTTGCTAAGAGAATAAATTACTCCAAGAGCATAATGCAGCAACAAGAACAAAGATCTGGAGTTTCAGATCATTGAAGGCATACAAAAGCTGTTCATCTCAGCTGGAGCAAATCTAAACCTTGGACTGATAGCCCTCAATGTGTTAAAAGAACTTTACAATGTGTTGTAGCACACAACACCTTTGCCTGCAAAAGAAAATGTAGATTCCATGAATGTTTATGCAGGTTTCTGATATACCTCAAAATAGGAGAACATGCAAGACCAATTCAGTACCTCCTGCCCTCATGGTCAGACTGAAGGGCAAGGTGGAAGAGTTGGAAAAGTACAGAGTATAGAAGAAAATGAAGACTCTATAGAACAGATGAACAGTATTGTCAAAGTGAAACAACCTGGAAAGCTGGGAGTATGTATTAATCCAAATAATCTAAGTGAAGCTCTTAGGCAAGCTGACTTTCCCAAAGCTATACTTTTGCCACAACTTGCAAAGGCATGCATTTTCATTTTCCATTTAGGGAAGGATAGTGACTGGCAAGTGAAGCTGAATAGATGCAGGAACTTTCTAACTGCATTCTACTTTCCCTTACAGAAGTACTGATGTTTGTGCCTGCTTTTTGGCATTTCCATGACTCCAGAGGAGTATTAATGGAGACGGCATGTTATAGTAATCTCCCCACAGTAGAATCTGTATATACTAGATAATCTGTGAGTTAATGGCTGCCAAGACACTGGAACAAACCATTGCTGACCCTAATCAAATTCTAACATAAATTCAAGATGGAACTTGTCTGAACCTAAAAGTAAACTAGAAATTGCAGTAAAATGTGCCTAAATTCCATCCATTTTACTGACAGTGAAAGATCTCTGTCTGAATTACGATGGGGGAGAAAGTGAGAGCTGAAGGAAATAGATGTAAAGGCAGTGCAAGAGAGTTGGATTTGTTAACTACTTGTCAAAACTCTTGCCTAATATGTTTGTGAACCATTTATTGTCAATTGACAGCCAAGGACTTGCGATGATATTGGGGCGGTGGATAAGAATCAGGATTCACTAAAATGGAGCAATTAGTACTGGCAATGCTGGGCTCAAACGCTATGTTGTAAGTGATGAAGTCTCCCTGTGGTGTGACACCAGCGAGCCAGAACTTGGAGTACTCTAAAGCAACACAAATAATCTGTTGTATCTCTGATTACATTCCCTACAGTATGGAAATATTAAATCAAATAGAATGGTGTTACGCTCAGATCAAAAAAGGGTGCCGTGCCATTGTCTTTGAATATGAACATTTTCATGATACTTACTTGGAAGAGACCAAGTGATAGCCAAGTTGATCAGAAGCCACTTCAAAGTGTTTTCCTTGAGCCACTACTATATGTTCTAAAGCATCTTGACAGAATGTTACTCAACTTACAGAAACAACATCTGGACGTGACATAAGAGCAAAGGAAACAGATGTATGACATACTGTTGAGAGCAACACTCATGATGAAGTAAACAGAGGATGCTATGATAGAGCATGAAATCTCCCAGATCTGCTTGAGTGATTTGTATTGAGACCTTAATGCTAATCAAATATTGTGATACTTCAATTCATTGTGGTAGCTGAATTTGACTGGGTGTGGGTTTCTTTGGGTCTCATCCAGTAGTATTTTGGTACTGCAATAATTTTGCATCTGACTGCGAGAGATATCATCCTTTGTGTCAGCAATGACTTAAGGCACTAAATATTTCAAAATTTTATCTGTTTTAGAACTCCTTTCTGCCATATCTGGTTGAATGCTGCATTAGTATTGAGGATGTCATTCTCATCTCTCCGTGTGCTTGTATCCACAGCACCTCAATAGTCAGCTCTGCTGCCTCATAGTGCCAGGGACCCATGTTCGATTCCACCCTCTGGTGACTGTCTGTCTGTGTGGAGTTTGCACATTCTCCCCATGTCTGCATGGGTTTCCTCCGGATGCTCTGGTTTCCTCCCACAGTCCAAAGCTAGGTGGATTAGCCATGGGAAATTCTTGGTTACATTGCTAGGGTAGAGGGGTGGGATGCTGTGGACTTGATGGGCCGAATGGCCTGCTTCCACAATTTAGGGATTCTATGATTCTGTGTAGGTCCAAGCAGTGAAGAGGCCTGGAACTCTGGTTTGACAATACTGAAAATTCCTTTCATCATTTTACTGCTGATAGAGAGGAGACAGACAGTGATAATTTGATGTTTATCCTTTGTGGTCAAGTGATGTTTATCCTTTGTGGTCAAGACCCACTAAGTAATCATGTTAGATAGATGTTAATGTCATAACTGTATTGAAACAGCTTGGTTCTTTTGTACAAGTGCTAGAGTTCTATAGGAATCTGTAGAGTTTGTCTTATGCATTTCTGGTTATATTTATATTAATTGCAACATCGAAATTCTAACCTCCAAATCTGTAGTTGCAAGTGAATTTGTTAGTGATTTCAAAGATGTTGCTTGTAGAAGTGACAAGGCTGAATTTAAAATCCTATACTTGAAAAATGCCAATAAAACAAAAGTAAAGTTGCTGTGTAGCACTGAGCATAGCGCTGTTAACAGAGTGGGATGGTTGATAATGGGTCACCACACCTCAGGTGAAAGCAGAGATAGAGACAGTGTGTCCTTTAGGTCATCCCAGCCAGTGTGGAAATTGAACTCCCACTATAGGCATTACTCTGCATTGCAAACTAGCCATCCAGCCAACTGAACTAACCAATCCCTAGATTCCAGTATAAATTAATAATGGGATTTCCTGATAGCTGGTTAAAAGAAAGGTTTACATTTGTATGGCACCTTTTCAATATCACCTAATGTTCCAAACGACTTTATAGCTAATGCAATACTTCTGTAGTGTAGTCACTGGTGTGTAGAAAAAGATTAGCCTATATGTGCATAGCAAGTTTTTGCAGACAGCAATGTGATAATGATCATAATTTTTGGCTGTGATGTTGTTCGAGAGTAACATATTGGCCAGGGTACTGTGGGAAGTTCCTAATTCATATCAGGGTAAGATAGTGTCTATGTTTCACAACTCATTTGACAGGCAGCATCTCTGCCAGTCCTGCACTCCCTCACCACTGTACTGGAGTGTCAACCTGGACTTTCGAGTTA
The DNA here is from genome assembly GCF_047496795.1 of Chiloscyllium punctatum. Lineage (NCBI taxonomy): Eukaryota > Metazoa > Chordata > Chondrichthyes > Orectolobiformes > Hemiscylliidae > Chiloscyllium > Chiloscyllium punctatum. Next base: position 57,423,146 of record NC_092782.1, read on the forward strand.
AGGTCCTGGAATGGGACTCGGAGAGGAGTGGGCTGCCACTGAGCCAGGTAACTCCAAATGATTTTTCATTGTTCTATTTGAGGTCTGATAGCATTTATTTTCCACGACAATAAAAGTTTAAAGAGCTGAAATAAATTCATCGCTACCGAAGGTCCCAAGAGTCGATCAAATCCAGAGCTTGTATTTGACGACCTCATTAAAATTAGTTTAAAAGCCTGAAATATATAATTCAATGCTCGTGCTTTTCATAAATATTATGTAATTTCTAGTGTGTTACTTACAATTTAGCTATTTTATTTAAATTTTGGTAACGTGCAGATTTTATTCTTGGCCAAATTGAAGGTAACATAAATGTAACAGGTTGTCCTATTTAGAAAAATGTAACCATTCCAAAGGACTGAGCAAACACAACAAAGAAAGACTGTGACTTGGTTAATTATATTGCCCAAGTTAATTGTATATAATGTTTTGTAATAAAAGGTCTTAGTTCTGGAAATACATCAGTGCTGCAGATACTTGACCTTTTTTAATTTATAAAGCTTGGGTCAGCTGAATTTACCTACAGAAATTTGTTGTTTTAGCCAACTTTCAATGGGAATAGGTTTACACTGCAGATCATGTTAATGTTCAAATTCATCTTGTGGCTGATACACTAGCATTTAAGAGTTTGCCAGAGATGATGTGTTGCTTCTTGCTTTAGTGAAAGGGGGATTATAAGTAAATTTATCAATAACAGTAGTATTGTCTAGAATGTTGATTTTCATCTAAGCGTGCAAACACTCAGTGTATCCATATTAAGTTAGCTGTGCTACTATTTCAATATTTAGTGAATAGAGAAATGTTGTATAAGTACATTGTATTCAAATTATAGTGTGCACTTAATTTTCATGCTGTCAAATTAGAGGAGTAGTAATATCAGCAAACAGTATCTGACACTAGATAATGAGGTGAATTATGAAATTAAATACAGTTAAGAGCAACAAATACAGTGGAATTACAAATCATTTTGAATAAAGAGAACCATATATTTGTTTAGTATATTTGGGTCTACAGTACAATTAAAATCAATTGCATAAATAAACATACTGAAGTTTTGAGACAGGACCTGCACCTTCCTATAATACTTTTTAAATCACATTTTCTACATTACGTCCACTGCAAATCTAAGCCCACACATCAGTCAGATAAAGCAGCTTGTTTATATAATCGTATAATTGTGAGAAATGCATTTTGTCTTCAGTTCCCCGGAGGGTTTATTTCTGAAAGTTTGCAAAGAACGTAATCTAATTGAATGTTGATATGTTTTCAGTTAAATGTGTATTTATGTTGCCCTTGTTATTCAGTTCAAAATATTTCAATTAATTCCAGCTGTATTAATTTTAGAGTAAGTTTATGGTTAGTGACTTTCACGCATATATCTCTCTTCAAGCCAAGAATGTGGTATATACCCTGGCAGTGTGGTGTACTAATGCTTAATAGCCACAAAGTGGTTTGCCTGGTCAGCTTACATTCTCTTTTGGCTCTACATTGCCTGACCCCGAACCACTCCTCTCCTGAATTTTGTCAAACCTTAGACCCACTCCACACTGAATCCAGCTCCTAGCTGTTCCTCATTGCAAATTTGACTCGACATTGGCTCCACCCGTGATTTCTTGAATGCTGCTTGATATTTGAAACCCCCATTGTAGAATTTTCTGGAACTTAACTATTTAACTCTTCAGTTCTTGTTATTCCTCTTTCTCAAGGTTCCCAGTCACTAAGCACTTGTTTCCAACTATCTGTTATGATCAGTCTTGGAAACTTTCTCTTTCATACTGTTCCCGAATCTTCTAGAACCAGCATTTCCTGGACCTTCTATTCCAGTATTTGCCTTAAATATTTGAAGATCAATCCATCCCAATTCTGATAGATGCCAGTACTGGTCTTACAGTTTGTAATTATATGGGCTTCCTTTTCAATCTCTGACCCAATGCTACACCTCTGCACTGAAATGCCACTAGACCCTGATTTCTCCCATTCCTGAAACAACCTACGACCCTAATCAATATTCCAAAGACCTTCCTTTCAAGATTTGCAACTTCTTTGTGATATTTACCCAGCCATCAGTGTTGATATTGCCGAAGCTATATCTCAGACAATGGTACTTGCCCATATGGTCATATACTGTGATGCTGTCAGTGCTGGCACACTTAAACTCTACCCCTGTTGCATCCTTAAAGAGGAGATGCGGTGTATTGGTTAATGTAAGATAGTTTCCTGCTCCTTGGATGCTGCCTGAACTGCTCTGCTTTTCCAGCACCACTCTAAGCCAGAATCTGGTTTCCAGCATCTGCAGTCATTGCTTTTACCTCATATTGTGTTAACAAAGCCCATAGATTTCTTGTGGCCCAAAGCCACCAGTCTCCCAATATTGTTTCAAAGCTGTATGACCCTTTGCTATTACAAATAATCCTCCACATATTTCAGTTCAAACTACTGTTACCTGTTGTCTGCTATCTTCAAGTCTTTTGTGATTTGAAAAGATATGGGAAAAGAACAGAACTAATAATTAAGGCCACTTATTTACGGTTTTCATGCAAAATGAAAAGGCATTGAATTTGAACTTTATGGTAGTTATAAAATCCAAGCATAATACTACCTCAATTAGTGTGTAATTTATATTAACCTCAATCATTGTGAGCAATTCTCCATGTGATAAACACAGATCAGTTTAGGGTATCAGGTCGGCGGACCAGTTGGACCAAAGGGTTTGTTTCCATGCTGCATTACTTTTATATTTTGCAATTTTGTAATATGATGCTTATCATCATCTATTTGAATAATAATTAATGCATATACAAGAGCAGATGTGAGGCAAAGATAAATGAAAGGAATATGCCAATGATTAGTATAAATTTCTTGATGTAACTGGGATTGGCAAGGTATCACATCTATTTACGCAGTGAACTTAGTAAGGGGGAATACATTTCTTCTAAGCATGAACATCATCTTTGGTTGTCTACATGTGCATTTACTTACACATTGGGGCACTTGTTTAAGACCAATTATCTGCTTGGAAACAAGTGTTTAGGATACGAGTTAGTTGAATGCCAAAGTGTCTTAGATTACCTATCTCATTGAAATTCCAGTGTAAACAAGCACTGAAAGTTGGAACTTGTTTGACTTTGAGTTGTCGCAGTAAGGGACAGAAATTTGTAAAATGATACTTTGATTCACAATAGTTGGTTCACAATGCTACACCAATGCTAAGGTTAGTAGGATATATTAAATCTCACTTTGCAGCTGGAACTAATAAAATTTACTCAAGTTCCTTGCTCTTTATATGAATTCGTGATTTGTAGGTTCTTTGCAATCCTGATTTGTGTAGTACAGTATTTAACTTGGACAGTTAGGGTTATGATTGAAAATTCTTGTACCTTTAAAAGAGACTTGAAGCATTACTATGTTCAGTGTCTTACAACAAAAAAAAATAGAGTTGTCAGGTCTTCAATTTTGGCTGAAACTGTTCAGAATTCCCAATATTAACGTCCTAAGTCATGTGTTTTTGCTGCATTTTATTGGTCCCTGAGGGGAATGGGCTACCTACTATGACCTGGACTGATGACACTATTGTACAATACCCTGAGAGGTGGAGCGCAAATCCAGTGCAACCCATTCTTAAAATAGGGCCATGGCAGAGCAAATTATTGACCTCTGGAAGATGTGCTTCTGCTGCTTGGACTGGTCCGGTGAGCCCTGACAATATAAACTGAACCAGGTTATGCCATATCCCAGCATGCTGCGCTCTGCAGTATTTGAACAGGCAACAAGATGATGTGATGGGTGCTGAAGAACTAGGAGAGAGGGAGCAGTCTTGGGAGGAGGTGAGCTGAAGACATAGAACAGAGAAATTTCATCTTGTGCTTGATAGAGTAGCAGAGTTGTGTTACAAGCCAAACAGGACTTAATTGATATCACATTCTACTGGATGAAAGCTAAGCATAATGACCACTCATTTCCTCTAAAATTATGTTGCTCAACATGCAAGCAGTTTGTTTGTACTCTGAAGGTAAAATGCAGTTTCTGTTTGCTTTTCGTTTGTTTTTATTGTTTGCAAATAAATGATCATTTTTGCATTGCTTGAAGTCTTACCAGTATATAATGGTCCCCAACAGAACTATGATAAGGTGCTGGTCTACAGTGAACTTTGGGGTGACTTAGGGTGATAAGGTGCAATGTGGCTAAGGACAAGTGAGCTGTGGTACCTGGTGGTTAAACAGCAATTGGGTAAGGGAATGGAATTTATTGTGAACCATGCTATCGAAATACTATAAGCAGTTTGGATTTCTGGTTGCTAAGCCGCTATACTGCTAATGAAGGACAATTCTGGACTGCCTACACTTGACCGGGAATATGGCTGGGATTCCAAGATAGCAACAGCACCAAGGATGTCAATCTATTTCAGTCATGATATGGAGATGCCCAGTGTTGGTCTGTAGTGTACAAAGTTAAAAATCACACAACACCAGGGTATAGTCCAACAGGTTTAATTGGAAGCATTAGCTTTTGGAGTGCTGCTCCTTCATCACCTGATGAAGGAGCAGTGCTCCGAAAGCTAGCGCTTCCAATTAAACCTGTTGGACTATAACCTGGTATTGTGTGATTTCTAAATCTATTTCAGGCTATTTGGGCAATGGTAATTTCTTTCATCTACAGTGGTTGTAAAATTCAGCTAGCACTGGATGAGAGCGGTGCCTTTGGGGTTTGGCAAGTAATTAATGAAGTGAGTTTGGGATGATGACGTGAAAATTTGCTAAGTATTATGGAGAGAAATCCTCTATGAAACTCAATGAAAAGAACATTTTGCTAAAATATCGTAAAATTCAGTCCCAGCTAATACTGCATTCATGAAAAAAAACTATTGCAGCTTCTTTGGAGAAGGTTTTTGTATTTAAAGCCTATCTTTTTGACAAAGCTTTTGATATGTGGGCCTAATATCTCATCATGATCTCAGTTTCAAAATGAGAACATCCAGCGAAACTCCAATATTTTACGACATTTCAAGCGATACAGAAATGCAAGGTTTTTTTTACCATAAACCTATACAGTAACTCCTTTAAGTGCCTGTTCCTTGCAGTGAATTCAGCAATCCTGCTGTACCATGCAAGCAGCACAGCTAATGATAGATCTCCATCTTTTAGTGATATCAGGAGTAGGAGTTTCAACTAACTCAATGCTTGACCGTAATTTGTTGATTTCCAACCTATATACGTATTCTTCTGTTATTAGTCAAGTATAGGGTTCTACTTCTGGAAATCCTAAGTCCTAGAATTAAAATAAAACTCTATTTGGAACCCTGTTCCAAAATATGCAACATTCAAAAAAACTAAAATGATATATTTAAAATTAAAACACATTCAACTTGTCAAGTTCCTTCAAGATGCATTTTAATTTTTGATTGACTTTGATAGCATTGTCATATTGAATAGGAACTTGAATCAGTGCAGAGTAACTACAATTTTCATCTGTTTTAAATAAAACTTCTCTCCAAAGAATTGTTAATGAGAAGCTAAAGAAGTGGTACAAATAATTGTTTCTGTACTTTTGACAATGATTTCTGCAGGAAACGTTATTGAATCAAAGCTGAGTGTTGGTATGGAGTGATATGCTTTCACAAATTTTGACCTTCAAGAGCATTACTAGTGGCAAAAGCAGTTTTTCTGCATGTAATCCCCCTTTTAAAGGTGATCTGTTCATCTGGAGGACAGCTGTGCCCAGCTTTATCTCTGAACTGTTCATCCTGGGGGACACATTCCCATCGTCTATTTTCCATACCATGTAGATTACTGCACCAACTTGCCAATTTAGTGAAATCACATTTTGGATAGGAACAAATTTGTGCTGCTATTACTGAGTTTAGTTCAGACTACACAATTCCATTTTCTACTTGTGCATTTTAACAACAGGAAAAGAGATGTTTGAGTCTCATTTCAAGATCTGTGTAACCTGTACTTGTCATGGGAAGATGAGTTTATTTGTAAATCCTTAATAATTTTATCTACATTTTTTTATTTCTTCAAACACATGTCAGAAGGAGGAAAAAAAAAGTGCACGCGTCTTCTCAAATTTTAAAGTGAGGATCTGCCCCAGGGTCCAGAAATATGTTCAGATTATTCAGAATTTCAGCTTGTTTTTCAAACCCTTGAGTTATCCTCCAAGGTTAGCTGAAGTGTAAAGGGCACAAAGCAGTTTGGGTCAAACCCTCGTTGCTAGATTTACTCCAATCAGGCAACAGGATGAATTCAAGACGGAAGCTTCTCTTCCAGCACGAGTTTAACCTAGCAAAGTTTTACACCGATTGTCAGTCAGTACTCCCTGTACTGTGGTTACCTGTTAGCAGACCACCCAGGTGTGAAATTTGAAATTAGTTTGAAATTTTCTTCAACTTCAGAGACATTCAACTTTGTAATCCTATGAGCAGCCTTGTTCGGAAGGGACCAACTAGAAAGTGAAATGCATCCTTTTAGAACCATTTACGTTCATGGTAGGGAAATGTCATTCAGCATGTGGAATTCAGAATCCGAAATTACTCACTGAGATTGCAGTCAGACAATTGTTTTTGTGCTATAGAAAATCCAGGTTTCATTCTCAATCTCTTTTAAATGCAGGACCAGCCTGATCTGAGGACTCATTGCTTCACAGTTGGCATGAAGTTAGAGGCAGTAGATCCAAGGGAGCCCTTTTCTATCTGTCCTGCCACAGTAACTAAGGTGAGTACAAAAAAACTCCATAGTCAGACAGATTAAACTATCCTGTGAAAATGCATTTGAGTATGAAAATATTTGATATGTTACTACTCAAGTTATTATTCAGATATACTCATGTTTAAAGGTTCGAAAGTCATTTTGGGAAATATTTTATATTTGCTGCAAAACATTAGCAAAAGAGGTACATCTAACTTCTGGAGTCAGCCTTTTTTTATATAATGAGGCGTTTTTATTTAAAAAATAAAATAAATAGTAAAGTTCCCTTTAATTATAATTGATACCTGCATTAATTTTCTATACTTTAATGGGTCATTGAAGCTGCGTTAAATGTATGTTAGTGTGTAAGAAAATTGCAAGTGATTATTTCTGAAAACTTTTATCAATTTTGAGCACATTAATACAATGTCAAATAAAACAATAGATGTATTTGATGTTCTTATTCTTACAGGTTTTTAATGACCAGTATTTTATGATCACAATTGATGATTTGAGGCCAGATGCTCGTGAAAACTCTGTGCTTTGCCATGCTGATTCGCCAGGAATCCTTCCTGTTCAGTGGTGCCTTAAAAATGGGGTCCATCTCACTCCACCCAAGGGTTTGTATCTGTTTGAAATATAAAGAAACAAAATTCAGTTTTTTTGGACAAAGAATTAATTTTTTTACTTTGAAAAAAGGTTCTGAGTATCATTTTCATTTCAGTTTAAATTTTGTAGTGATTCAACATTGTGCATGCCTGGCTGTCGCATAGCAACAGTAATGAAAGCTGGGCTACAGACATCTGTGGAAGTTTGATAACTTATGAATTTATAATTTTCTTGAGTCAGTTGTATTATAATAATTTACGTTATGTGCTGATATCACGTTTTAACCTAAATTTAAAATCTTACAATTGGGAACATTTTCTTCTACGAGTTTCAGAATTATGAAACATATTTATGAAATCATGAAAAGCATTTATTATGTATTATTCTTAACTCAAAGAAGATAGACAAATGACACTCCCTTCACTGACACTTACCTGCTAACAGGCCACCCAGAATTATTAGTTTGAAATTTTCCTTAACTTTAGAGACATATAACTTTGTCATCCTATGAACAGCCTTGTTCGGAAGGACCAACTAGAAATTTAAATGTATCCTTTTACAATCATTTACGTTCATGGTAGGGAAATGGCACTCAGCATGTGGAATTCAGAATAAGAAATTACTCACTGAGAGTGCAGTCAGACAATTGTTTTGCATATGACACTGCAGGTTTCCTGTATGAAGTGTGCATATGATTTCCAAAATGAGATACTAAGTACTAAAATGAAGTTCAATAATTTACTGAACCATTGAACTGCAATGTGCAACTTATCGGAAACAAACTTGGATTAACATAAACTCATTTTTGAATAGTGAAGAACCATTTTTGATGTAGGATTGTTCGGTGTCTATCAGAAAGCATGAAGGTTTTGCGTGGTTCATTTGTCCGATCTCACTGTGGAGTTCTTCCAAACTGACCAAAATTTATATCAGACTTGTGAATTTTTTGCTTAATACCTTGCACTTGGTTGCAATCAGAAACTAAATGGGTAATTTCACAACCTTAGCTTTATAGTACACGAAACAGTACAGCATGGTACAGGCCCTTCGGCCCATGATATTCTGCTGAGCATTTATCTTAATCTAAGATCAACCTAAGCCACCCCACCCCTCAACTTACTGCTGTCCATGTGCTTGTCCAGCAGTCGCTTAAATGTCCCTGACTCTACTACCACTGCTGGCAGTACATTCCATACACTCATCACTCTCTGCATAAAAAACCTACCTCTGATATCTCCACTATACTTTCCTCCAGTCACCTTATAATTATGTACCCTCGTGACAGCCATTTCTGCCCTGGGAAAAAGTCTCTGGCTATCTATCTATGCCTCTCATTTCCTTGTACACCTCCATCAAGTCACCTCTCTTCCTTCTACTCTCCAGTCAACATCTCAAAACACCATACGCCTTTATAACAACCCTATGAACTTGGGTGGCAACTTTTGAGGGATTATGTACATCAACCCCAAGATCCCACTGTTCCTCCACACTGCGAAGAATCCTGTCTTTAGCATTAAAATTTCCAAAATGAATCACTTCACGTTTACCCAACTTGAACTCCATAGCTGACATAATTCTGAAGTTTAGGGCGGAACTTTTAATTAAAATAAAAGCATAGGATTAAGTCAATTGTGAGTTAAGGTCTTAAAGATCAGACTCCTAACCCATTCCTGCTTCCAACCTGCCTGCTTCCAGCTTTAGCTGTGGTGGGGAGCTGGGCAAGTGCAACCAGATGAGTTGGCACTTTAATTAGTATGAGTGTGAGCCTTGTAGTTCAATTCTTCCAATTTGAAGCATGATGAACATGTTTCTTGAGCATATGGAACCTGGTAATTATATCCAGGCAAAACAATGGCAGACCTTGGAACTGGTGATGTCTGCTTGAGTGAATCCGGTCACAATCACTAGCCACTTTGCCAATAACCTTCCCTATGAGGTCTTCAATTTCAAAATCACCACCCCAGCTCTCCAATGTGGATCCTCCCTATCCACACTCCAGCAAAGGCCATTACTACTTCGCCCTTGGAGGGGATCTACATGATCCTGCAACCCTCATTGCCTGATCCCCAGTCAAGCTTCTCAATCCGGCAAGCTTCGGTTGGAAATCAACTAGTGAGGTCCTGAGCATGCTGTGGAGTTACACATTCAGATGAGCCTTGCTTCTGCCACTGAGGAAACTGGCATGCATTTTTCTTGATAAGTCAGGTACCAAAAAACTGACAAGAACCCAAAAGACAATCCTTCCACACTGTCACCGCTTTCTTCCTTACTCTTTTTTTTATATATTGGGATGTGGACTTCACCAGCAAGCTGAACATTTTTTGCCCTTTATTACCTTTACTATGCCATTCTAACGGTAGTTAAGAGTTAATCACTTTTTGGTATGATTCTGGAGTCAAGAATAAGACAGGTCAGATGATAATGACAGTTTTTTCCTTTCCTAAAGAACATTAATGAATGAAATAGGTTCCCACAACAATTGATAGTTGCCATTGCTGAGGCTGGAGTATTCCGCATTTATGAATTGAATTTAAATTATGGCCTGCTGCCATGGTGAGATGTAAACATTAGCCTGGGCCCTCAATTACTAATCCAGTAACATTGCTATATGGTGGCACGGTGGTAATCTGGGTTGAATGGTAATTGCCTAATATTGCTGACTACCCAGAGTCTACTATTAATAAAGGGCATAGAAAGGTATCGGAAGAGTGCTGTAAAGTTTGTTCTGACATTAGTGAACGAAATCAGTGAAGAAAAGGAAACTAAAAATGTGGTGGGTCTTTTTAGCTCATATTTTGTCTTGTAATATTGCAGGATATCCTGGTTTAGACTTTGACTGGGCTGATTATCTTAAACAGTGTGGGGCAGAGACACTTTCTCAGTACTGCTTCAGAAATGTAAGTTGCACTTTCATATCTAATGATGTTTAGCAAACCTTTCACTTGAGAAAATTTCATTGCTTCAAGCATATGGTCATGGAAATATTTATGTAACTGAGATTAATCTCATCAAATATTTTTGACTAAAGTAGATATTATGTAAATATAATCTTGTAGGCTTCTTTTTGCCAAATTAGTGCTAAAATTGTTCTGAGTTTTTGAATTTAAACTACAGGGAACATGCAGGTAACAGTATGAGTTGAGACATGCTATTGAAAGCTTTCAACTTGCACTAATTGAGACAATTACAGGAATATCAAATTTTAAACAACCATAGCAGTTTACACGACAAGAGTAAAGGGGGCTCATTAGCTGGCAAATTGACTCCAATCAGTTGAGACCTTGCCATAAAGACAACTGGGAATTATAGGTTCCTCAAACTCTTAAATAATTCAAACAAAAAGGTGCAAAACTTGAACATATTCCTTTTATTTGCAGAGGATATATCCTGGCAAAGGAATGTATCTCACCTCAGACAAGTATAAATGAACCATATTGTAAGTTCAGCTGATTACACTGCCAACCAATTTAACGTAGCTACTACTGCCCTAAGGATTGTTCAGCAAGTGTTACCCAGTCATAGAATCACATCTAACAATAGAAAATATTTGGTCAAGTATGATCTACACTTTGGAACATGCTATTTGATTTAAATGCTGGAGGAACAAGAAATCACACCAGCAATAAAATTAATATATGATGTTGGTCAAATATCTGGCAGGCAGAACATCTTGTTGGGCTGATGGTAGTATCCTGTTTAATGGAAAATACCACTTGAGTAGCAATTGTATGCGGCACTGTGAAACCGCTTGCTTAACCTGTTTTTTTTGGGATACTTTGCCATTTGAGTATAATTTTGAGAGAATGTGGGCAACATTCAGGTCTGAAAGTGGTAGCATTTGGCTCATTTGCAAGATGTGTGTTGCCCAGAAAATGAAGTAGATATCCATTGTCCCACTGCAAAGCTTCAATGTGCTGTCAAGCTTGCAAGGTGAGCAAATATCTAGGGTTCTACTTACAAAATTGCTAAAATATCAATCCTGCAGTAAATCATAAATCCTAATCCTAATCCCTATTAATTGGTACAGTTAGACCTGCAATAGACAATTGTGGAGGACACATTAGCAAATTTATTTGTTTACTGCAAGTGTCTGAGAAAGGAGATACACAAAATACAAGCATAGAAACCAGAAACTGATCCTTTAGGAATGGATGAGACACAGGAACTGTTTTGACAGTCGGGAAGGCAGGGTATCAGCTATTGAAAGATCACAGGATTAACCAATGATTTGTAATAATTCAATATTGTTGGAAGATTTCAGCAGTTGATAAATTAGGCCCCAGCTGAGATCAAACAGTATGAAATACTGTGCTGAAAAGTGAATGGGAAACTGGACAACCTTTAGGGACTGAGCAAAGGGGGAATCATCACATATTCTTGGGAGTACCTTTGGTAACAAGTTGTGACAACTGGACTATCTAGCCAAATGATATTTTATAATATTTTGGTCACTGTCTTTCTGTTGGTATGTTTCATTTCCATACAATGCATACTCGTGTACTTTACACATTTGTTCTGAATGTTAACTCGGCCAGGCCAGAAAAATTAAATCCTACTTGGGGTGAATAGTGCAGCTAAGTGAACGTATTTCCAGGATTTTCAATTCACAAGGTTAAATGGATACTTGAATATGTTGCTGATGTGTCTTCTTTTATCTCCCCATCATATTGGCTTCCCTGCCCAATTGGAAGCCAAGTCTCTCAATGAAGCTGATTTTCAGGAGGAAATTCTATTTTTTTTTAAAACAAAAATTGACTCCTCTACATTCAGGGCTGACCTGTGGTAGTGTGTGTTCTGAGGCCACAAAACTCCAGTTCAGCATCATTCTTCTGGCTGGGCATGAATATATAAGTGCCTTTAGAAAGGTTTACTTTTAATTTGTTGGCAATTAATTAGCTTGACACTATATTTCAAGTGCATATTTTTTGTTTAAAGCAGCATTTATATTCGATGTTAGAATTTTAACATTTTATCTATTGTGTTTATTTAAATATTTTCAGTATACATTAACCAGCTCAAAGGCACTGCTACAAAGATGTATTTTATTAATTGCATGCCTTTTTGGACACAGTGCAACACACTGTTCAGTTTCCCACTGGATACGCAACAAAATGTTACTAAGTCATTTAATGCAATTATATGCTAAGACTCTCAAAGTTTTGCTCTGACATAGATTTTTTTTGTAGCTTACCTTCAGGCACAACACTGACAAAACCATTAAAGAAGAGCAAATGGTTTATTTTGTGCCCCATTAGAAGTTTTTTAGAAAACTGCACTTACAGTATGCATTTACTGTACCAGGATGATAAATGTCTTTGTAACATTTGATTTAGGAAACAAACTCTGCCCTGTTGAACGGGTCTGCCCTGATCCTTTTTATAATATCTGAAATGGTGGCAAATTAGTAGTAAAAATCTGCAATTGTTCATAAGACTTATTGCCTAGTAGCTTAAGTATGTTTGCTGGATTAACAGCCTTCAATTTTGCCACTTGGGTTTTAGTGCAAGTGGGTTGAAAGCTAGAAGTGAAAATTTTGAAATTGTGGAGAAGTGATTTAAACTGATTTTCTATGCATTGGTCTTTCTGACAGCCTTGACATAGACAAAATCTGTTTAATTTTAGCATTAAGGAAGATAGCAAACTAATGAATAATCATATGTTATAAAATTAACTTGGTTCTAACTAGTTCATGTGATACTTGAATTCCATTACTGGTATAATTATATGGAAACTTTATCTTGAATGTTTCAGAACAGTTTTAATACCCTCAGACTTTTATTAGGACAGGTTTAACCTTTGGAAAAATAATCAAAAGTTGCCTCACTTTAAGGGCTGAATATTGATTATATGTAATGTTTTCTGGCCTCATGAAATCTTTGACTGTTTAATTAAATATCATTAAACTCTTCATTTATGTATCTTTCTGCGGAATTATTTTGGTTTCCTTCTCAATCCTCTGATTAAAGAGCATTCTTAATTTAATCACATTTTGAGCATCTTTTCAAAACCTGATTACATTAAGAATTCACACAGCACCTAATTATAAGGCTCTGCTACAAAGCTATTGAATTTTGGCTGTGATGATTATCACACTGCTTTTGCACTGTTTCAGAACATTCATAATAGCACACAACCTTGTTATAGCATGAGAATTTTTGGCTGCAAAAGACTGTGGGCTGAAATTTACCAGGACTCTGCTAAGTAGGGTGGCATGGTGGCTTATTGGTTAACATTTCTACCTCACAGTACCAGGGATGTGCATTCAGTTCCACTGTGGGGCGACGGTCTGTCTGGACTTTGCATATACTTCCCGTGTCTGTGTTGGTTTTCTGCGGGTGCGCTGATTTCCTCCCACATATGTGCCAGTTAGCTGAAGTGGCCATGCTAAATTGCCCATAGTGCAGGCTAGGTGGTTTAGCTATGGGGAATACTGGGTTACAGGGATGAAGGGTGTGGGGTCTGGGTCTGCCTGGGATTTCCTTTGGGTCAATGTGGACCCAATGGGCTGAGTGGTCTGCTTCCATGCTACAATCCTAAGCGTCAATTTTGGCAGATTTTATGGATGGTTTCTGTCCATGAGCCTAAGCGAGATTTCTTATGCTGTCTTCCCAAACATACTTCATGAGCTATGCACAGTACCCCTACATCTCCTTACTTGCAAGAGGCAGAGGTACTCATCAATGCCAGAAACTTCCATGATTTCTGGCAGTAGTGCCATTTTGTTTTTGAAGCTCAGCCATGCACTTGGTCAGATGCTGGCTGTGCGGAGCTGCCTTTTCATATTTTCTGTCAATTGTCCCAGGTATGTTAGGCAGCAGGAAATTGGAACCCTGCATTTCCAACATATAGCTGGAGGTCCTGGTGAATGGGAGGTGCATGCAGGCACTGCCCATAGTGAGATGAGGCATTGGTGAGGACTAGAGGAACAAGTGGCAAGCTGGAATTACAAAGTTACTGCTCTGACTTTCATCTCTGGAATTGTCTTGATCTAGTCTCTATGCAGTGGAGAGAAAACAGCTCCTAATAGTGCAAAATGTGCTTGAATAGTGTTTTCTGTTCTTTTGTCAGACTTCGCTCAGTCGAGGCTTCACCAAAAATATGAAGTTGGAGGCTGTCTCCCTTAGTAACCTGGCAGAAATATGTGTTGCTTCAATCACAAAAGTAAAAGGTCGATTAATGTGGCTTCACCTTGAAGGTAAGATGATTGGAAAATAGACTTGTTAAAACGTCTATAGCTTTGTCCAATGACACGCTCCATTTGGTAAATTGTTATGAGTATGAGGAGTACACTGGTAACAAAGCACTGTTACTCCACATGTCACATCCTTACTACAAAGGGTTTGATTCAATTATCAAAAATGCTAAGTGTTTCTCCTTCACTAAAATACACTTTCACTAGGCTTCTGTAGGCTTTGCATTTGAAATGGTAAGTTTATCACAAACTGTTGTTTACGTTATTTTTGTCTACCAGTCTCGCCCCTTGTTTATAAAATATAAGCTAGCATTAGAACTATTTCTCTTTTTCATCCAAAACAAACAAATTATATGATACTTTAAAAAGCGTGAAAGGAAAACACTTCTATTGGCCTGTGGTCTGAAGACTACTCTCAGTCCACCAAGTCTCTTGTTGACAAAATCGGACTGTTGACACTCTTAGACAAATGGAATATCTTTCAAGCAGGGCTTCACTTCAGCTGGAAATCATGTTGGATTCAATCCATGGTTAGGTGGTCATGTTCAGCTTTTCAGGCTTTCCAAGGTAATCAAAATACTGAGGTGTGGAAACTTTATCAGGTTCTGAGGTACTTCAACCAAGAGAGGTGGATAGAAAATCTTAAAGCTCTAATGCTGCTTTGGAAATTTTATTTCCTCCACCTTTCAGACCGCTGAGGTTTGTGTAACTGAAAACCAAATCCAGAAAGGGTTGCTGGGCACCCCCACCCATTGTCTCTTCCAAAGTCAGGTTTTTCAGTACTAAAAGGCTATAAACTTCATTGTTTATCTCAATGAAAGTTCTGTCACAATCCATTTCCAAAGTTATTTGACTTTGTGTAACCAGTCACATTAAACCGTTGACCTAATTTCCAAAAAGCCACACGGTTCCCTTTAAACTCCTGTTAAAAACACTTTTTAATCCAGATTTGGAGGTGCTGTGTTGGACCAAATGGACAAACTTAAAAATCACACAACACCAGGTTACAGTCCAACAGGTGTATTTGGAGACAGTAGCTTTCTAAGTGCAGCTGCTTCATCAGGTGGTTGTGGAGCAGATACTTAACTTTTTAATTTTTAACTTTTTAATCCAGAAAGTGTCCAAAGATTTCAGTATTTTCCAGTTTTCCTCCTAATCCATTAGTGTAAATATGTATTTCCAATAATATGTAAGCCAAGATTCATGCACTGATTTATTATTTTGAAAAGTAAACTATTTCAAAATGTTTTGATTGGTATATCATTGTTCACGTCAGCCAGTGAAGACCGTAAATTTAGTTGCAGATTCTTTAATCATGTAAGTCATACTCGTCCACAATAACAAGCATGTTCAGGAAACAAGCATTTCAGGTAAGGTTGTGGTACTGCATTCTAGTCTTTTTCAGCTTTGCTTTTGTATTCAATTGATTTTTGTTGACATCAATTCAATTTCAACTTCACGTGAATTTTCTGAACACGTTTTGGTGATGGTATTGGATAGGGACAATTCAGAGCTTTGATGGTTCCAAGCTACATTTTTTTAAAAATGCAATCCTCATTTAGTAAGCTACAGTCCAGTAAGTTTAACATCAACAGTAAGTATATAGGACATGAACAGTGCTCAGCATACAATGCAAAGACCAAAGCCATTGAACAGTTCATTAAAATTAAACCACTCATTTTCAAAGTCATTGTGATTCATTAAATTGCTGGCTTTGGTGGTTTTGTGGAATGCACTGCCAACAATGGTAGTAGAGTCAGAAACATTAGGGACATTTAAGTGACTTTTGGATAAATACGTGGTTGATACTAAAATAAACAGTATGCAGGTTAGTTTGATCTTTGAGTAGAATAAAAGATTGGCACAACATCGAAGGCCAAAGGGCCTGTACTGTGCTGTACTGTTCTGTGTTCTATACCTATGTGGCAAACTGCATGAACAGATGCTCTTAGAAAAGTTAGAAGATTGGCTGTGATGCAGTTGAATGGCAAAGATTTTAAATCCAGATGCCCTTTTGCTGCTCCTGTTTCCTATGTTACTATGACCATTTGAGTTTTTAGATCTCATCCAAACACAGGAGTACCTCACATCTTCAGAGCAGCTTTGCTTTTGTCAATTTGATCGAGCAAGGATCTTTGGAATGATTCCCAGCAGCACAAGCTGTCTCCAGTGTGATTATGCCTCAAGTTCTAAAATCCTGGTACATCTTCCCTAACAACTTATAGCTGTCCCTTCATCCCAAATACAGTAGTGATTCGAGAAGACAGCTCACCGTCATTTTCTACAGGACAGTTGAGGCGTGGCTTAAGTGTTGGACTAGCCAGTGGCACCCACATCCCAAGAACGGTGAACAAAAATCAATAAAATGAATAGAATTTTAACCTATAATGTGACTTACAGACAAGTGAATTATTAGAACTTCAGTCATGTCAATCTTCGTAGAACAGGTGAAGAGGCAGTTCTTCTGCTTTACTTCATCTCTTTCAATTGTATATTTTAAAAAAAGACCAGCCTGTTGTGAGTTTGAATTTGAAACTGTCATGAAGACATTGGTGTTTTGCTTTCTCCTGTGAGAAGGAGGTCTCGTTCAGGCATATCTAAATCAAACGTATGATAAGGAAAAAAAAAAGGAAGTTTGTGTTGTTTACTGTTTTTATTTATTGTTATAAGGAGTGAGAGGGAATCAGTTACTGTTTTAATAGCTTAAAAGTATTTGTTATTTTAATGCTGCATATACCATTAGTTTAAAAAAAACTCTTTCAGATTACTGCCTGCTGACCACATTGAGAGTTCCCACTAATTTGAGATTCTTTCTAAAACGCTGTAAGGCGAAAGCTATAGTGAAATGTTCTAATTTTGAGTATTACACACAACTAATTTCAATAAGATTTCTGTCAGAGCTCCTGAGGCATTTTTATGCAGAATTTTACAGAGAATAAAACTTCAGCTGTATGATGATAGTTGACTTGCAGAAAACTTAAAATAACTGAGTTAATGATCGCATAACAGTTCATAAAGCAGTGTGCAGACAGAATCATGCATCACCATCGACCACTGCATACAAGACAATCCAGCATACAAGATGGGCTTTTGGGTCCCAAAAATCATTTACTCAGTGTAGGTCAGCCTCCTTCCCCTTTTCAGCTGTAATATTCTATAATTGCATTAGCAATATTGTCAATTTCACATTCCACAAATTCATGCTTAACTGACCAGTACCTTGTAACTTGGGACAAGGGATCAAGCAGGCAATATAGGCTGTGTTATGAAGTTGCACAGAAATTTGAGATATGCCAAAATAAGGCAGAATGCAGATAGCAAATTCCAAAGCAAAATCAGTTTTCTAACAAAGCAAATTAGGTATGAAGCTTGTTTCAAGCTAAAAGTTGTAATATTCATCAAATGATTGCACTTTGGTGATACTGAGAAACTGATGCAAGAGTGGAAGGAGAAGAAATTGACCCTGAAGATGATGCGCAAGACCAGGGACCAGCCATTGGTCTGATCTTAAGAAGCATAGATAGGAATGGCTCCTTTGACTATCAGAATATGACCAAAGTGCAATGTATTTTTATTGCAAATAGTCTAAATCAAACCCTAAATCAAGCGAAGATTTCTGAGCAAAATCTAGTTAGTGTAGCCTCTTTATGGAAAGATTGTGTAGTATTGTGTATTGTAATCTTGTATCATGACAGAAGACGGAGATCACTCTAAGGCAACCAAAATGACCAGTTTCCAATGATTCATTAAAGAGCAGCAAAAACATGATTGCCCAATGTATCACAACATGGATGAAATGCCCCTGAATTTCAGAATGCCTGGCAACCAATTTTGTGGAGTAGAAATACAGTTATAGTGAAACCTATAGAATGTGAAAGGATGTAATCACTGGCACTGACCTACATGCCAATAGAATGAAATGACTGTCCTTGGAGGCAGCCTGGCAAGCAGCTAGGTTTCTATAGTGTAGCTGCACTACTCTGGCCTTTCTGCTTGGAAGACCAGTACGACTTGTATTTCTGCTTGCTTTTCCTGTTCCTCTCTGTGCTAGTGGACAAAGCCCCTGATTGCCAACACCACAGGATCCTCTCCTGCCCAGGGCTGAGCAGGTGTCTGGTCTCTGGCTGACCTCCCACTGTGAGCAGTTTGGGCCTTTTCTTCCTTGGGTAGCTGCCCACACTTTTGTGAACCCAACATTCCAAATCTGATCGCCCAGTGTATGTGTCAGTATCTGAGCTGATGGGTCGTTGCAGTATACAGGCTTACTGATGCATCCTCTGAAGCCTTGGCATACTCTTCCTCAGAGCTGAAGATGTGGTATTGGGTAGAGGTGGCTGCATCATCCCGGAGGTTGTGGATATACCAAGGATATCTGCAAAGTACAAGGGAAAAGTTGTCTCAGCCATTAGTTAGAAGTGGTGTGCAATGGATGATGCTAACAGTGGGTTAATGTGAGAGTTGCTGTGGAACAAAGAGTAGTAATTATTTGATTGGTGGAACATGGATGTCTTGGCTTCCACACAGGTGTGGACCCAATCTTCTCTTCTGTATTACAACACTGTCTCAATTTCTTAATGTGCTACCATCTTGCAATGCACCATTACTGATCAGTTCAGATCTTGCACCACAGTAATTATGGACAAATAACAGACCTGTTAGTCTTTGGAATCTGCTGCTCCTGAGAAGGCTCTAATCTAATCAGAAAACTGTTAATAATCCACTTGATTGTTAGTCTTGCGGTTTACAGCATGTTATTGATCTTATGGTTTATTTTGTGTTCCACTAATGAGGTTAATAGCTTGAGTCATCCTTAAATGTCCATTATTACACACACATTTTATACAATTCATGTTTCATTATCTTCTCAAATGAAACATCTTGCCATAACTTCAAATACATTGAATATTTCTCACATGTTGTAAACCATTGTGGCTAGTACATATATCTTCCAGATGGATAAGTGATCTCCTAAAATCTCAGATCTTGTATACCTTGTAGAGATTACATCATGCACTGATTAAATAAGAACGATTTCCTTTCTCAAACAAGTGCCAAGTTCCAGTCGCTATTAGAAAACAATACCTTTAAAATAGATTACGGTCACTTCAAAATCTGGACATTTGATGTTGGGATACTAATGCTGTCAATCAATGTGAAATCCTTTTCAACTACAGAGAAAACCTGGCAAAATAGCTCCTGCATTTATTATTGGGAACGTTTTTCCATTTTTAATATATGAAAGAATGATTCTGAATTTGTTTTCATTGTAGAAATTATGGGCGGCACGGTGGCACAGTGGTTAGCACTGCTGCCTCACAGCGCCAGAGACCCAGGTTCAATTCCCGCCTCAGGTGACTCTGTGTGGAGTTTGCACATTCTCCCTGTGTCTGCGTGGGTTTCCTCCGGGTGCTCCGGTTTCCTCCCACAGTCCAAAAATGTGCAGGTTAGGCGAATTGGCCGTGCTAAATTGCCTGTAGTGTTAGGTGAAGGGGTAAATGTAGGAGGATGGGTCTGGGAGGGTTACGCTTCGGCGGGTCGGTGTGGACTTGTTGGGCCGAAGGACCTGTTTGCACACTAAGTAATCTAATCTAAAATGATAGAAAAGATCAGAGGAATAGACAGCAATTTTTGTTTTAGCTTGGATTGCCAAAAACATAGAAATAATGCAAAATAGATTCAAATGGTCTTTCATTTCACATATTCTGCTCCAAAACCCTCCACAGAAGATTAATGTTGTTGATGAAGTCTGCAGATAGAATTCATGCTTTCAATTCAATAAGTATTCATGCAGTTAATCTAAGGGATTATCTGACTGAATATTGATAAGCATTACAAAATATAAATGATCAATTAGGTGATGCAGTAAAAATCATGAACAATATTTATGTATACAATTAATACCTGGGAAGTTGTCTCCATCTACATTTCCGATATCTGCTGCATTTAATTTGAGGTAGACGAACAGGAGACTGGAAGAACACAGAAAGCCAGGCAGCATCAGGACGTGGAGAAGTCCACATTTTGGCTGTAATCCTTCTTCAGGACTGAGGGTGGGTGTAAGGAAAGCTGCAGATCAAGTGGGTGGGGTGAGGTAGCGATAGGTGAACGCAGGTGGAGGGTACGACCTTGTTGGTCGATGGGAGAAACGAATCTGGAAGGAAGGGTTGATCAGAGGAATGGAAAGGGGGGCGGGGAACTAGGAAGAGAGTAGGCAGATGGGAAGTGAGGTTATTTGAAGTCGGAGAACTCAATTTGAAGCAAAGAAGGTGCATCGCACAAAATAATTAAGAGTCTGCCTAACTAGTCCTTTGGCAGGCCTCTGTGTACTCCTGCCTTACTTGAAAACCAAAGCACTCAACCAGCTGACTTCCAGTCAGGCAACCTATAATTATCAAATGACATTTGCAAATGAGTTGACGCTCTACAACATAACTTTCTACCTGTCACTAGATCCAGTAAATGTTCAGGTTTATGTGTGTATAATACATTGGAAGTTTAATGTCAGCTTAGTTTACTGTAATAGTGATTTTAAAATAAATTACAGGATTAAAATTAGTAATGACAAATAGTTATTATTAAAGATAATGATTATAAGTCAACATTTGAAAGAAGCATTTAATCATCATGAAAACTAGGTTTTACAGAGGTTCATTTAATTTTTTCCAGAATGCTTGAGAGTACATGTGGTACTTTAGTATGAGATCCTATAAGTTGGATCGGCATTTAATTGTTTAAACCAATGGCATATATTATTATGCAAGATTTTATTCTGTCATCGTTCTCTGGTAGTTTTATATAATATGTAATAAGATATAGCTAATAATTACCTAATTAATTCCTTCACTGATGTTTCTTAACTTTTGTGCTATGCAGTTTTTAGATCCTCAAGATCAAAATGTCTTTGGCTACATTGTCAGCTTCCCTTTTCCTGGTGTTTAAAACCTTCTGTATATTTTTGGGGATCTCGCTTGCTCAAAAGGTAGTGAGATGTTCACACTCACGAGTAGAAGGCGGTATTTCTGGGCTTGGGAGTCACAGGGAGAGGGGCAAGGAGCAAGGATAGGGGCTTGGTTCTCCGGTACCTCCCTGATGAATGCCCAGACCTTTGATCAAGCACTGCGGCATCCTCAGCTGATAGGTCTTAAAGGCTGCCTGTTAAACAGGCCATTCTGGAGTGGAGTGGTGCTGGAAAAGAACAACTGTGCTTTTCCAGCACCACTCTAATCTTTGACTCTGATCGTCAGTATCTGCTGTACTCGCATTTGTTTCGGCCGATCTGGAGCTGAGTTAATTCCAGCTGTGGCAGGAAGCAGTTTTGAGTGGTCATTAATTGAGAATCCTTTTTTTAAATTCTGTCCTCAAGTTAGTCTCTCCCACATATTTCCCATGAAGGGAAACATCCTTTCGCTATCCACTCTGTCTCGTTCTCTCAGGCTCTTATATACTTCAATAAGATCACCCTCAATGGATACAGGCTCATTGTGACCAAGCTTTCCTAATGAAGCAACCCTGATTTGACAAAGTTCACTGACCGCTATAATAATTATTAAATGTTTAAGAGTTAAATCCGGAGCGGAATTGAAAGGAAGTGTTAAGGTAGATATCGAGATGATGTTTCCTCTTGTGGGCAATCTAGTGAGAGAGATCATTGTTTTCCATCTGATACCCCTTATCCTAAAACTGAGATGAGGAGGAACTACTTCGCTCAAAAATTGTGCATTTTTGGAACTTCCTACCCTGGAGTACAGTGGATTGAGTAAATTTAAGGAGGAGATAAACCAATTTTTAATTAGTAATGGGTTAAAGGGTTATGGGAAGTGGGCAGGAAAGTGGAGTTCAGGCCAAAATGAGATCAACTGTGATTGTATTGAATACTAGTGTAGACTAGATGGGTTGAATTGCCTATTCGTGCTCCTAGTTCCGATGTATCCCTTTCATCGTACGAAACAACTCAGTGAACCTTTGCTGTACTGCTTCTAATGCAGTTATGTCCTCTTTTAAATAAGGAGAACAAAATTGGAATCCAGATGTAATCTCACCAATATGTTGCATAAGATTATCATTGTAACTTTCTTACAAGCTTTTTTTTACTGTATATCGCAGCCTACAGTGTAATTACTGGTAGGGGAACTATAAAAACTCCCATAAATGACATCTGACATGTTTTTTTTTTCTTTGTATCTGAGTCTACATCGTGACCTTTACAATAGTGAAAGAGATAACCTTAGTTATATTAATGCCGTTCTTCATTAATAAAGCACCATCTTATGTAAGCTTCCTCTCTTGTTGAAATGTCACCTAACTTTCAATATTCATGTCTCAGCCTTTTAAACGTCCATGAAGTATTTATAATGCAGCTACTTAACAAATTCAGAAACAAAAAAACTGTTTCTTAATGGACTGCATACCAAGAAATATTTGTGATAGCTTTTTATATTGTTGATTAAACGTAGAACTAAGGTAGACAGTGTATCCATGGTAGACCAGAAACCCTCTTCAGTACTGTATAATTCTGATTCCAGTACAATGCCATTTCTGAAATTTTGATGTAAGAACATATTTAACTTTAAAAATGTCATGCTTTAGCATAAAGCAAAATAAATCTTCAGAGCACGTTGCATAAACATTTATATTGATGGACATGTGAATGAAATTCAACTTACATATCATGAGCAAGAGTCATGTTGACATTCCCTTACTATTTACAGATTTTATTTTTAATACCTTGGTAACTGGGATGGATTTAACTCTTTAACACTTAGTGATTATTATTGCTGGAGGTGAATAAATATTGTAAACATTTCTCCTGACATTAAATGAATATATCAGGGTATAATGAATTTAAACATCTGCTCAAACACAACATCCTTCTGACAAGGAAACTTCATATTTAACCTGAACAAAAAGTGTGGTGATTTTTGCTCTAATGGCTATCTCATAATACTGGCAGACTTTGACTGCTCAACTGCTTATTGAGAATTACAGTAACCAAGCCCAGTAATTCAAAATCAGTCAACTCTCATTGGATTTTAGACTATGTAAACTAAAACTGCATCTTGCTCATGGAAATCAGCATCCAAGTGAAAACTGAGTCATCACCCTTTCTTTGGTTTGTTTTTAAAAATAAATGTGAACTCAGCCATTTCTCACTAAACTAAATCTCAGACCAAACCCATTCAGCACAGCTGGTTTAACTTTTATTTCTGGCCAGAATTAGTTATGATTCTCCAACAGTAATTTTCTGCACTGTTCCAATAAGTTTCAAGACCAGGTCCATTACACTTCAATTTATTGTAAATTTCAAATCTTTTTAAAATGACACGGTTTTCTTCTGAAATCCCTGTCATGTTTCAGTATAAAGTGTATTCAAAATCAATTTTTTTTTTCGTGTGAGATGCAAATTACGCTTACTGTGATACATTTATTAGTTGTATAAGTTATGTAATGAGCCAAACTTCATAAAAGATCTTAAAGTAAGGGAACACTTCAGAGGCAGTGATTATAATATGGTAGAGTTCAGTCTACAGTTTGAAAGAGAGAAGTTAAAATCTGATATAATGGTGTTACAGTTAAGTAAAGGTAATTACAGGGGCATGAGAGAGGAACTGACGAAAATAGACTGGAAGCAGAGCCTAGCGAGGAAGACAGGACAGCAACAATGGTATAGGAGTTTCTGGGTGTAACTGAAGACACAGTACAGAGGTTCATCCCAAAGAAAAGAAAGATCATCCATGATGGTGAGGGGGAGGGATTAGACAGCCATAGCTGACAAAGGAGGTCAGGAAATGTATCAAAGAAGAAGAGAGAGCCGATAAAGTGGCCAAGAGCACAGAAGATTGGGAAGACTACAAAAACAAACCGAGGGTAACAAAGAATGAAATAAGGAAGGAGAGGATCAAATATGAAGGTAGGCTAGCCAGTAATATGAGAAATGCTAGTAAAAGTTTCTTTCAATACATAAGAAACAAATGAGAGGCAAAAGTAGACGTTGGGTCACTCCAAATTGATGCAGCAAGGCTAGTGCTGGGAGAGAAGGAAATAGCTGAAGAACTTAATAAAATACTTTGTGTTAGTGTTCACAGTGGAAGTCAGGAGTAATATCCCAACAATTAAGGAGAGTCAGGGGACAGAGTTGAGTATGGTAGCCATTACAAAAGAGAAGGTGCTAGAAAAGCTAAAAGGTCTAAAAATTGATAAATCTCCTGGCCCTAATGGGCTACATCCTAGAGTTCTGAGGGAGGTGGCTGAGGAAATAGCAGAGGCGTTGATTGTGATCTTTCAAAAGTCACTGGAGTCAGGGAAAATCATTGCTGTAACCTCCTTGTTCAAGAAGGGATCAAGTCATAAGATGGAAAATTATAGGTCAATCAGCCTAACCTCAGTTGTTGGTAAAATTCTAGAATCCATCATTAAGAATGAGGTTTCTAAATTCTTGGAAGTGTGGGGTTGGATTAGAAGAAGTCAGCATAGATTTAGTCACGGGAGGTCGTGCCTGACAAACCTGTTAGAATTCTTTGAAGAGGTAACAAGTAGACCAGGAAAACCCAGTGGATGTTCTCTATCTAGACTTCCAAAAGGCCTTTGATAAGGTGCCTCACTGGAGGCTGCTGAGTAAGGTGAGGGCGCATGGTGTTTGAGATGAGCTACTGGCATGAATTGAGAATTGACTGTCTGACAAAAGGCAGAGAGTTGGGATAAAAGGTTGTTTTTCAGAATGGCAGCCAGTGACAAGTGGTTTCCCACAGGATTCAGTGTTGGGGCCATAGCTGTTCACTTTATAAATGATCTGGATGAAGGGACTGGGGCATACAGGCGAAGTTTGCCGATGATATGAAGTTAGGAGGACAGGCAAATAGTACTAAGATTTAGACAGTTTAGGAGAGTGGTCCAGGAAATGGCTGATGAAATTCAACATGAACAAATGTGAGGTCTTGCACTTTGGAAAGAAGAATACAGACATGGACTTTTTTTAAACGGTGAGAAAATTCATAAAGCCAAAGTATAAAGGAATCCTAAACCAAGATTCTCTCAAGGTTAACTTGCAGGTTGAGTCCGTGACTAAGAAAGCAAATGTAATGTTGTCATTTATCTCATGAGGGCTAGAATATAAAAGCAGTGATGTGCTTCTGAGACTTTATAAAACTCTAGTTAGGCCCCATTTAGAATACTGTGTCTAATTTTGGGTCCCACACCTCAGGAAGGACATACTTGCACTGGAGTGTGTCCAGCGGAGATTCACACGATGATCCCTGGAATGGTAGGCCTAACATACGATGAATGGCTGAGGATTGTGGGATTGTGGGATTGTATTCATTAGAGTTTAGAAGGTTGAGGGGAGATCTAATAGAAATTTATAAGATAATGCATAGCTTAGAAAGGATGGATGCTGGGAAGTTGTTTCCATCAGGCGGGGAGACTGGGACCTGTGGGCACAGCCTTAGAATTAGAAGGGGTCAATTTAGAATGGAAATGACGAGACCCTTCTTCAGCCTGAGAGTGGTGGATCTGTGGAGTACATTGCCACGGAGCCCAGTGGAGGCCAGGACTTTGGGTGTCTTCAAGGCAGAGATTGATAAATTCTTGATTTTGCAAGGAATTAAGGGCTATGGGGAGAGTATGGGTAAGTAGAGTTGAGATACCCATCAGCCATGATTAAATGGCAGAGTGGACTCAATGGGCTGAATGGCCTTACTTCCACTCCTATATCTTATGGTCTAAGTTGACTTTGGCAACTCTCCATGGTTCTGTTTGTCTTAAGTAAGACAATAGAACATAGATTGCAGTAACAGCCTAGCTCTTTGCACATGATCCAAAACTACTCAGGTCTTCATGATAAGTTAGGAATGTTTGTGGATCTCCAAGCATGTAGTTCAGAGTTGCAAAATGAAGCAGCTACTGTGAAACAGATGCAGTTCTTAGCAGGATAGGTACAGGGACATTTAGATGGTGTTGCAACCTCCATCAAAGAATGGAATGGATGTGAATTTTATTCAAGGGTAGGAAAGAGGGTGCTGCATTTCAGCAAAACAGAATTGCACAGTTCTTGTAATTTTCTTTTATTTTCTCCAAGCTCCTATTTCTTTCCTTCTACGTTATTATTTATTCATGGAAGTGCTTTTTAGCGAACCAAGCAATGTGCTCAACTGGAATTTCCAAATCTACAAAATTGAATGAAATTGAATTTATTTGAAACAGATCAGTTTGTGTTAAATTGATTGTAAATATACATGTTTGAAAGAAACACCTTTAACAAGCTGGTCAGAATGTGGAATTCTCTGCCGTTATCTGTTCTTGAAGCAAAGTCCACAAATTCTTGTTAAAATTGAACATTAAAATCATTTAAGAAGGAGAATGTGAAAAGTATTAAAAAATCAGTAGGGCTGTGTGATTGTTCTCCAATAAAATTGCAATATAGTACTAAAAGTCCAAATAACCTGTTTCTATGCAGTAGGCTTCTGTAATGTTCTAGTTCCAAAACACGCTGGAACAAGCATAATCAAAAAGTACAAAGGAAATAATTTGTTGCATTTTCTCTAGATCAAGCATAAATCAGAAGAGAAAATAATGAAAGGTTTTGGACTGGCATTTTTCATTCGTCCTTTTGATTTTATGCTTTGTCACTGGAGATGCCTGAAAATATCAAGTTTCTTTTTGAAGAGGGACTGTTGCAAGTCAGTCGATAAAATATCAGTTGATAACAAATGCTTTCCATCATCTGATTTACTTAAATGTAACTGGGTTTTCACTTAGTGTTTCTAACATTTTTCAAGGCATAGTCAGACTCTTAATTAGTGAATGTCAAAAGCAAAAAAAACTGCGAATGTTTTTATAGTATGAAATAAAGTTTTTAATCAGAGGACAATATAACAGCAGGTAGTTTTTTTAAGCAGCTATATTTTTAATGTACATCACTTTATTCTAGACTGTAAGAGATCTGTCCCCGAATACATTGTTGATGTCGACTCAATGGATATTTTTCCAGTCGGTTGGTGCGAAGCAAATGGGTACCCTTTGACCCCGCCATATCGTGCAGTCTGTAAGTACTGTCGAGAAAATACATACTGTTAAGGTAACATCAAATTCATAAGAACTTAACTTGTCAGTTTTTTTAGACACTCTCTTCATCCTTTTTTTTCATTTTCTGTAAATATTGATGCAAAGTCGATTAGATTAGATTCTCTACAGTATGGAAACAGGCCCTTCGGCCCAACAAGTCCACACCGACTCTCCGAAAAATAACCCATCCAGATCCATTTCCACTACCCTATATTTACCCTTGAGTAATGCACCTAACACTCTGGGCAATTAGTATGGCCAGTTCACCTGACCTGCACATCTTTGGATTGTAGGAGGAAACCAGAGCATCCGGAGGAAACCCACGCAGACACGGAGAGAATGTGCAAACTCCACACAGACAGTCACCTGAGGTGGGAATCGAACCCAGGCCCCTGGTGCTGTGAGGCAGCAGTGCTAACCACTGAGCCACCGTGCCGCCCTAAACTAGATAAACCCTAACCAGATGAATTTCATTCAGGATACCTCATGATTTAAATGTAATAATTAAAAGATTGTCAGAAGAGAGCCGACTGAGGACAACCAGTTCCCTTCCTGCCCCAGCAATACCTGCATCGGGATCCATGAGAAACCCTGGGTCTTGTAATACCAGTAACAGCTGCCCACTTCCCTGTGGCACTGCCAGGCGGTCAAGAACTGACAGCTGCTGGTTGGGTGCTATTCTTGCTTTTGTGGTTTTGATTTGGTATGCCTTTTGGAAAAGAATTAAGATGATGCTCTTGCTGGCTTTCCAGCTGAAAGATGAGACCCATCTTACCTCCTTTTAAATACTGCCCAGACAGACAAAACAAGTGACTGCAGTGTGTTAATTTGCAAAGACTGCAATTAGTAGTTATGCTTTAATTCATTTTAAGTTGGGTGCATAGCCAATTTTTGAAGAAGAAAATAATTTTTTTTTCAGGGTCTCCAAATATAGGCCATTAAACAAAGTTCTTGTTTCACATAGAGGAGTTAATTCTGGAAATGCTTTCAACTTCCAAGACCTGCATAAGAATAAGAATAATTCTAGATTTTTCTATGTGGGGCATTATACAATGGAGAAAGACCAAAAGAGTCACAGATAAAAATGAATTTTGTTGTGTGATGGGGATAAAATAACCTAATCTTTGCAAAGACAAAGATATTAAATTAAAAACTTGTGTCAACAGCTTCTTGCTTAGAGTTATTTAGCCTGAAATGAGAAATGCCCGTGAAGTCTGTGATGGATTTTGTGAAGAAATTGAAAAACAGTGTCTGGATTTTCATTATTGAGGGAGGTAGCACGAGTCAAGAGTTTGGTACTCTACGATCCTGCATTAGGTGAAAAGACTAACTAGGATCTTCATTGCAATGATACCAAGTCCCAGCAATCAGGCCAGTCAACTCCAGATGATGATCTGAGGCAGCTGTGGGACTTCCTTTAAACCAGTTCACAGTATTGTAAGTGGAGTCTAAATAGTGCCAGAATTAAAACCCACCTCATGTTTCTAACAGGCTCCCAATTGTACTTGGTGAAATCCAGACCTATGACTTTAAACTTTCTGATATTTAATCTAATGATATTACAGCTCTTCCAGGTCTGGATATTTGGCAACAATCTGACAACACAGGGACAGTGAGGGTGAATAAAATTGGTCAAATAATAGACCTCGATATTGTCATTGTCTAATGTCAGGAAGCATCCTTATATAGACTGATGATGATATTTATATGATTCTTTTTGTTGTGAGAATGGAATATCTATCATATGGATGTTAAAGTCCATGGCAGGAAAACAGTACAGGTGGGATATGAATGGAACTGCACTTCATTACTATCCATGTAACCCTATTCTTGAAGATCAGTTTCATCCACATGAACTTTCAAAGCAAAACTGTCCCTTTCCTTTTCTCCAGAAGTAGATCACTTGTTTTGTACGTAGGTTGTGTAAAACATATTGCAACTCAATGAATTGAGTCTATATACGGTGGATGATCTTTCTTTCTATTAATTGACAGGTCCAAAGCAGAAGAAAATTGCAATAGTCCAACCAGAAAAACAGTAAGTTAAGAATTGAATTGTAATCAAGTGGACTTTAATATCTTTGTTGCCCTAATTAGAAGTCTGTTGCTGTACAAAGCTTCACTGTCAACTGTATCATGTTTGTAATTGGTGATTTCGACCGGAGATTGAAATTGCAGCTTTATTTAAATGTCTGATAGCTTTGTAGTTTTTTTTATAATCATTGGCTAATTGGAACAGTACCAGCTACACTAATGTGTAATCTAATTTATTTCAAAATCATACATTTTAAACATTGCCACACGTTCTCAAAAATCTCTTGTACTGTCTGAAAGATAATTATTTCAGGTCATATGTTTTGCTGCAATGCTTTTTCTAAAAGGCAAATTCTCATAATCAGTTCTGTTGATACATTGGCCAAGATTTTCCTTTTTTTTTGACTGTGCGGGATTAGTGTGCTAGGTGTCAACCATCTTGCCACACCATCACCAAGAAAGCTTGCTATAACGAGTGCTAATCAATCAGATAGAATCTGACTAGTGAACAATGGAGAGTTTCTTAACCTAACACTGGCCTTGACAGTGACATCTCAGCTCACCAAAAGAGTTGACAGCTTTTGGGTCCTGTGGATAATTGATCGATATCTTTTCTTCACAGGATCCCAAAACAGAAAGCTTGGTCTTTTTCCTTGTATTCTCGCTGGGTAGGGGTTATGGGAAGAGGTGGGACAAGGTGTAGCCACCCTATAATCCCCCACCTGTACCATCAGTTGCCTATAGAATGGGGAAAATGGAGCCTCCCCCGCCAACCTCCAACAAAGGGGGGCAGTTACCAGTACTTATTTTCCAGGCATCCTTAGATTCTGGAAAAGTCCCAGAAGGTTGGAAAACTGCCAACATAAGATCTTATTTAAAAGTGGAAGGAATCACAAACGGGTAGCTATAGATTAGTTAGCTAATCATCTGCTATTGAGAAAATTTTAGAGTCAATTATCATGGATATAATGAACATTTACAAATGCAAAATATGATCAGAGTCAGACATGAAGAGGAAATCATAGAGTCATAGAGATGTACAGCATGAAAACAGACCCCTTTGGTCCAACCCGTCCATGCCAACCAGATATCCCAACCCAATCTAGTCCCACCTGCCAGCACCCGGCCCATATCCCTCCAAACCCTTCCCATTCATATACCCATCCAAATGCCTCTTCAATGTTGCAATTGTACCAGCCTCCACCACATCCTCTGGCAGCTCATTCCATACACGTACCACCCTCTGCGTGAAAGACTTGCCCCTTAGGTCTCTTTTATATCTTTCCCCCCTCATCCTAAACCTATGCCCTCTAGTTCTGGACTCCCCGACCCCAGTGAAAAAACTTTGTCTATTTACCCTATCCATAACCCTCATAATTTTGTAAACCTCTATAAGGTCACCTCTCAGCCTCCGATGCTCCAGGGAAAACAGCCCCAGCCTGTTCAGCCTCTCCCTGTAGCTCAGATCATCCAACCCTGGCAACATCCTTGTAAATCTTTTCTGAACCCTTTCAAGTTTCACAACATCTTTCCGATAGGAAGGAGATCAGAATTGCACGCAATATTCCAACAGTGGCCTAACTAATGTCCTGTACAGTCGCAACATGACCTCCCAACTTCTGTACTCAATACTCTGACCAATAAAAGAAAGCATACCAAACGCCTTCTTCACTATCCTATCTACCTGCGACTCCACTTTCGAGGAGCTATGTACCTGCACTCCAAGGTCTCTTTGTTCAGCAACACTCCCTAGTACCTTACTATTTAAGTGTATAAGTCCTGCTAAGATTTGCTTTCCCAAAATGCAGCACCTCACATTTATCTGAATTAAACTACATCTGCCACTCCTCAGCCCATTGGCCCAGAATTTTATTGAGGAGGTAGCAAGCAGGACAGATAAAGGGGAAGCAGTGGAAATAACATATTTGAATTTTCAGAAGACATTTGCTGCAAAGAACAGTACAGCACAGGAACAGGCCCTCTGGCCCATCGGGCCTCCTCCAACATGTGATGCCTTTTTAAACTAAAACCTGTTTGCTTCTACGCAGTATTCCCTATTCCCTGACTATTCATATATCTGTCAAGATGCCACACCTTTTAGGCTGATTAATAACATAAGAGCCCATGGTGATGAAGTAGTATATTAGCAGAGATAAAGCATTGTCTAATTAATTGAAGACAGAAAGTTGGTATAAGGGGGTCATCTTCAAGATGGGAAGCTGTAACAAGTAGGGTGCCACAGGGATCAGTGCTGGAGCCATAATTATATAATATATTAATTACTTGATTGAGGAAAGTGAATATACTATAGCCAGGTTTTCTGATGACAGAAAAGTTGGTGAGGTCCTGGGCCGCTTCTATCGCCGCTCCCGTACCACCCGACAGCTGGAGGGAGAACATCTCATCTTCCGCCTCTGGACCCTCGAACCCCACGGCATTAATGCGGATTTCACCAGTTTCCTCATTTCTCCTCCCAGTTTCCCCCCCCATCCCAGCTCCAACCTTCCAACTCAGCACTGTCCTCATAACCTGTCCCATCTGTCCACCTTTCTTCCCACCTATCTGCACCACCCTCCCCTCCGACCTATCACCATTACACCCACCTCCATCCACCTGTTGCACTCTCAGCTACCTTCCCTCCAACCCCATCCTCCTCCCATTTATCTCCCTACTCCCGAGGCTCCCAGCCTCATTCCTGATGAAATGCTTTTGCCCGAACCGTTGCTTTTCCTGCTCCTCGGATGTTGCCTGACTTGCTGTGCTTTTCCTGCACCACACTCTTGACTCTAATCTCTAGCATCTATAGTACTCACTTTCACCCTAAAAAGGTTGTTTCTCCTTGTGGGAGAGTAGAGAATCAGAGGGCATACTTTCCGAATAAGGGCTTGCATGTTTAAAACAGAGATTAAGAATTTTTTCTCTGAGGATAGTGAATCTGTGGAATTCTTCACCGCATAAAGCTTTTAAGGCTGGGTGATTAAGTATAGTGAAGGGTGAGAGACAGATTTCAAATCAATAAGGGAATCGAGGGATTTGGGGGAAAAGGCAGGAAAGTAGAGTTGAGGACTACCAGATTGAATGGTCGAGCAGACTCAAAAGCTGAATGGCCTGTTTCTACTCTAATATCTTATGGCCTTTTGAGAACTAGTTTGGAAAATGTGTACATCAGGTGAGATGTGCATTAAGTTAGACTGATGGTTCAAATTACCAGTGGTAATCCTCGTTTAGGTTCACATGTAAATTAGGTGAATATTAGATGAATATTAGAGAGATGCTTTGGCTCATGGGAGGAGAAAAGAAATTGATTTACTGAGGTAAAAGAAAACATTACAAAATAGAAAGGCTAAAGACTATAGAAAGCATTCGCACTGTAGTGAAGAATAGAGGACTCTTTTTACTGCCCAGTCGAGCTATATGAGCAGCGCCAAATGTCCCAGTTCTTTTTATAATGCATATGTGTTAAAATTTAGAAAGACAATCTTAAGAAAAAGATTGTTTGAAAAATCAGGGTTTAATGGCAGTTTTTTTTTTAAAGTCATAACTGATGTAAATCTGTATTAATTTTCAACATAATAATCCTCCAAATTCCTGGATTAAAAGAAATTGCAAGAGGTATACTCGTAGATCTGTAATGAAAACAACTACCAAAAATAATAAACTGCTGAGGAGTCTTGCTTTCTGATGTCCTCATGATATAATAAGGAAGCTGTTTTATGCCTCCCCAACAATTATTTGAGGAGAACTCATGGGAAGGCCATAAAGCTGTGCAACACCACACTATCCCTAAAGCAACCATTTGTCTGATTGATCTGTAATGAACTTAAATTTGGAAATATAAAGATGACTGTTCAATACCAAGAAAATAACTCAGTTTATTGAATTAATCAAAAACAATTACTATTTGGTTCAGACTGGCAGAATTTGCCAGTGTAACAATTCACTCTGTGTATAGCAACTCAGTTAAGAATAAGCTGTATGTAAAGTTTTGTGAAAGAGTGATTAGTTTTTGGATAGTTTGAGTAAAAGTCTGAGTTGAGTTTGGGTAGTTTCATGATTGCGATATGTTGTACATTTTGGATTCTGACATGCCACATTTATAGATTTTATGTTAGATTTGAATTTTAAACTTTTTAGTAAATTTTTGGAACAACACAACATCTTTAGATATCATTTGGTTGAGGAATATATTGTAATTTTAGGCTAACCCACCCAGTAGGAAACTGATTGCGTTGGATCAATATGCTCAGTAAGTCACCGCACAATATCTAGTCTGAGCTAATAAACAGTATAACTTGTTTTATTCTTGGGCTGTAGCAATACTTCCAAACTTGCAGTTCTGAACTTTACTTCATTTGTTTTTAATGACAGACTTCATGCCATACCTGTGGAACCGGTCCCTCATGAGTCTTGCCCGATAACAACAGAAGCTGGTAAGTTACTAATTAAAGGATTTGAATAAATAACATCCAGTGGTCTGATTGCATAAGAATCGAAGTTGGTTGGAGTGATTAAAGGGCTAATTTTTAGTCTAACTTACAATTGAGGACAAATTAGGTAAGTTCATGTTCAACAGAGATAAAAAAGTTGACTATAATAAGGCAACCCCAGAAATTTCAAAGTAAAGCAGTTGGTAGGAAAATCAAATATGAATACAAGTTTGTTAAAAGTAAATGTGAACTTAGTGAAAAAGACTGAAAAATATTATCTTATCAGGTCATCTTAAATGCAATAATGCTAGGCTGGGATCATTGGTGTACTATAAGATAAGTTCAGTGGATGAAACACCATTTCTTATCCTTGAATTCTTTTCCTTGGGTAAAATTGCCAATTTCATCCCTTTTAATTGGGCGGCATGGTGGCTCAGTGGTTGGCACTGCTGCCTCACAGCACCAGGGACTCGGCTTCGATTCCAGCCTTGGGTGACTGTCTGTGTGGGGTTTGTTCATTCTCTGTGTGTCTGCGTGGGTTTCCTCCAGGTTCTCTGGTTTCCTCCCACAGTCCAAAGATGTGCAGGTTAGGTGGATTGGCCATACTAAATTGCCCTAATGTTCAGGTAGGTGAATTAGTTAGAGATAAAAAAATGAAGAGTAATAGGCGAATGGTTCTGGATGGGTTACTCGCTAGAGGGTCAGTGTGGACTTATTGGGCCAAAAGTCTTGTTTCCATGCTGTAGGGATTCTATGATGATTTTCTGTGATGAATTGCTTGCTAGGAAGGTTAGATTGAGACTACCTCCAGTGTTAACTCTTGAGTGTTTATATGTCCCTAGCTGTGCTGCTCGTCAAACTGATTGTGCAATCCTGACCCAGTTACCAATTGTAAGGCAGAGGGCAGGCAATAAAAATAATGCATTGTTCTCACCAGCAATAATTCCACGAAGATGTTTACATGATCCTCCTAAGTGTGAGACAGGCACCCTTTGGTACTGCCAGGTCCTTCAAATCTGCAGGTTGGGCTCTGATGTTAGAGAATAGACAATAGGTGCAGGAGTAGGCCATTCTGCCCTTCGAGCCTGCACTACCATTCAATATGATCATGGCTGATCATCCTTAATCAGTATCCTGTTCCTGCCTTATCTCCATAACCCTTGATTCCACAATCCTTGAGAGCTCTATCCAACTTTTTCTTAAATGAATCCAGAGACAGGGCCTCCTCTGCCCTCTGGGGCAGAGCATTCCACACACCCACCACACTCTGGGTGAAGAAGTTTCTCCTCGTCGCTATCCTAAATAACCTACCCTGTATTTTTAAGCTGTGTCCTCTGGTTCGGCACTCCCCCATCAGCGGAGACCTGTTTCCTGTTTCCAGAGTGTCCAATCCTTTAATAATCTTATATGTCTCAATCAGGTCCCCTCTCCGTCTTCTAAACTCAAGGGTATACAAACCCAGTCGCTCCAGTCTCTCAGTGTAAAGTAATCCCGCCATTCCAGAAATTGACCTCGTGAACCTATGCTGCACTCCCTCAATAGCCGGAATGTCTTTTCTCAAATTTGGAGACCTGAACTGCACACAGTACTCCAGGTGTGGTCTCACCAGGGCCCTGTACAGCTGCAGAAGAACCTCTTTGCTCCTATACTCAATCCCTGTTGTTATGAAGGCCAGCATGCTATTAGCCTTCTTCACTACCTGCTGTACCTGCATGCTTACATTCATTGGCTGGTGTACAAGAACATCCAGATCTCTTGTACTGCCCCTTTACCTAAATTGATTCCATTTAGGTAGTAATCTGCCTACCTGTTCTTGCCACCAAAGTGGATAAGCATACATTTATCCACATTAAACTGCATCTGCCATGCATATGACCACTCATCTAACTTGTCCATGTCACCCTGTAATCTCCTAACATCCTCATCACATTTTACCCTGCCACCCAACTTAGTATCATCAGCAAATTTGCTAATGTTTTACATATATTGTAAAAAGCTGCGGTCCCAGTACTGATCCCTGCCGTACCCCACTGGTCACTGCCTGCCATTCCGAAATGGAGCAGTTTATCACTACTCTACTGGATCTCCCTCGTCCATCTTCAGAGTGACATCCTCAAAAGATTCCAGAAGATTAGTCCCTTTCATAAATCCATGCTGACTCTGACCTATCCTGTTACTACTATCCAGATGTGTCGTAATTTCATCCTTTATAATAGACTCCAGCATCTTTCCCACCACTGAGGTCAGATTAACTGGTCTATAATTTCCTGCTTTCTCTCTCCCACCTTTCTTAAAAAGTGGTACAACATTAGCCACCCTCCAATCCACAGGAACTGGTCCTGAATCTATCGAACTCTGGAAAATAATCACCAACGCATCCGCGATTTCTCGAGCCACCTCCTTCAGTACCCTGGGATGTAGACCATCAGGCCCCTGGGAATTATCAACCTTCAGACCTAACAGTCTCTCCAAGACCAATTCCTGGCAAATATAAATTCCCTTCAGTTCAGGTCCTTCAGCCACTGTTACCTCAGGGAGATTGCTTTGTGTCTTTCCAGTGAACACCGATCTGAAGTACCAATTCAATTCTTCTGCCATTTCTTTGTTCCTCGTAATATATTCCCCTGTTTCTGTCTTCAAGGGCCCAATTTTAGTCTTAACCATTTTTTTGCCTTTCACATACATAAAAAAACCTTTACTCTCCTCCTTTATATTATTGGCCAGTTTACCTTCGTACCTCATTTTTTTCTCTGCGTATTTCCTTCTTAGTAATCCTCTGTTGTTCTTTAAAAGCTTCCCAGTCCTCCGTTTTCCCACTTATCTTTGCTATGTTATACTTTTTCTCTTTTAACTTTATATGTTTCTTAACCTCCCTCGTCATTCACGGCTACCCATGCCTCCTGCTAGGATCTTTGTTCCTTTTTGGAATGAACTGATATTGCAACTTCTGCATTATAACCAGAAATATCTGCCGTTGTTCCTCCACTGTCAGCCCTGCTAAGGTATTGCACCATTGAACTTTGGCCAGCTCCTCCCTCATAGCTCCATAGTTCCCTTTATTCAACAGAAATATTGTCACTTCCGATTGTACCCTCTCCCTCTCAAATTGCAGATTGAAGCTTATTGTATTATGGTCACGACTTCCCAATGGCTCCTTCACTTCGAGGTCCCTGACCAATTCTGGTTCATTGCACAATACCAGATCCAGAATTGCCTTATCCCTGGTCAGCTCCAGCACCAGCTGTTCTAATAATCCATCTCCTGAGGCACTCCACAAAGTCTCTTTCTTGAGGTCCAATACCATCCTGATTCTCCCAGTCTACCTGCATGTTGAAATCCCCCATAACAACTGTAGTAACATCTTTGCGACAGGCCAATTTCAGCTCCTGATTTAATTTACATCCGACATCCAGACTACTGTTTGGGGGCCTGTAGATAACTCCCAAGAGGGTCTTTTTACCCTTAGTATTTCTCAGCTTTATCCACACTGACTCTACTTCCCTGATTCTA
Organism: Chiloscyllium punctatum; assembly: GCF_047496795.1. Taxonomy (NCBI): domain Eukaryota; kingdom Metazoa; phylum Chordata; class Chondrichthyes; order Orectolobiformes; family Hemiscylliidae; genus Chiloscyllium; species Chiloscyllium punctatum. The sequence continues at coordinate 57,460,695 of NC_092782.1, forward strand.
GGTCCCCCCCCCCCCACGCAAGGGACTGAATATCATCCCTTACCAACATGGCCACCCCATTCCTCTGCCCGTCAGTCTGTCCTTACGGTAGCACGTGTAGCCTTGAATATTCATTTCCCAGGCCCTGTCCACTTGAAGCCACAATATTGTATCTGCCAATTTCCAAAAGAGCCTCAAGCTCATCCATCTTATTTCTCATGCTTCGTGCATTCATGTATAGTATTTTTAATTTGTTACTGCCCTCACCCTTCCCATCAACTCCTATTTCACTCAACCTTACAGCATGATCCCTTTTGAGTTTTCTGCCTCAATGATACAGTTGTCTTTCTTGACTTCCCTTGTTCTAACTTTCCCTCCAATTTCCTTCTTCAGCATCCAGTTTGTCCCCTTCCCCCGCTTCTTAGTTTAAACGTAGCTGTGTTGCAGTAGCAAACCAGCCTGCCAGAATGCTGGTCCCTAACCTATTCAGGTGCAAACCGCCTCTCTTGTAGAATTTATGCTTGCCACAAAACATACCCCAGTAATCCAAGAATTTAAATCCTTGCTTCCTGCACCAGTTCCCCAGCCACACGTTCAAGTCCATTATCTCCCTGTTTCTGGCCTCACCAGCCCAAGGAACTGGAAGCAAACTGGAAATAACCACCTTGGACGTCCTACTTTTCAGCCTTCTTCCTAGTTCACTGAAGTCCCGCTGTAGTATGTTCCTCCTCTTCTTCCTGACCTCATTTGTGCCGACATGTACCACCACCTCTGGCTCTTCACCTTCGTCCTTGAGGATTTCCTGCACTCTGTCTGTGGTGTCTTTAACCCTGGCACCAGGAAGGCCACACACCATCCTTAAGTCCCGTCTGCTGCCACAAAAACCCCGGTGAGTTCCTGTCACTATGGAGTCCCCTATTACCACGGCTCTGTGCGATGTCCGACTCTTCCGCTCTGTCTCCACGCCAACGTTTGACAGACCTGGCCGCCTCGTGGACTCAGTGTCATCTGTCTCTACTGTTTCCAAAAGATTCAACTTGTTCCTGACAGGTACTTCCCCCGGGGTCTCTTGCACCTGTCTCCTCTCTGCCTTCCTCATCGTCTGTTCTCTTCTGGTACGATTGGTGTAATAACATCACTGAAGGTCTTGTCCAGAAAGATCTCGTTCTCTCGGATGAGTCTCAGGTCCTCGAGTTCTTTCATCAGTGCTGCAATATGCTCTATCAGTAGCTGAATGTGCACACACTTTCCACACTTATACGAGCCAGACACACTGTTGGCCTCCCACATCAAGCACATAGCGCACTGAACCAGCTTGGCAGTCATGTCTTCACCCTCTTCAACTGTGGCGTACTCACTTCACTCGACCTCCTTGTCAAAGCCTCCTGAACTAATGCCTCACTCTTGAATCCACAGGAACTTCCTTGGACCCTCTTTTTTGGGGCAAGTCTGTGGACCTTTTAATTTAGGTTAGAGGAGGGAGGCCCTACTTTGTAGGACCTGGGGTCTAGAACACACCCACTCAAATAACAATCACTTACCTTCCCGACCGGCTTTGCACTCTGCCTTCACTTCCGCCCAGCTGCCGCCGCTGTCTGATGCAAAAAGACCGTTGGCGTCGAGGTAAGTTCTTAAATAACAATTGCTTACCTTCCCGACCGGCTTTGCGTTCTGCCTTCACTTCCACCCAGCTCCTGCTGCTCTCTGATGCGAAATGTTGTCACTGTGCTTGACTTTACTCTAATAGAGGACTTGCATAGGAGAGTCAGTTATGGTTTTCAAATACAGCCACTAAAGAGAGGTTGAGTGGAAGAGGCTGAAGCAAGTCAATTTTCTTTACCTTCTCAGGCATGTTGTGAAGCAGGAAGAGCTCCTGTCTGCTCGCCAGCTGCCAGTCTGCCAGTTTCAGACAGTAAATTAAATCTCCCCTCTGAAGAGACCTGGGAGTTGGTGTCGTTTGGGCCACAATAGTTTGAGCCCAAGACAGTTTGCTGCAGCTGTTCTCTACATTCGGTCATATTCCCCTCCCAGATCAAAATCAGGACTTTGTTTTTCTTTGTTTTTCTCTGTTGATCAGTTGTATATCTGCACGTTTTCAAACAAAGATAAGTATATCTTTATTTAGATTGTAAACACTAGCTTTCATTTTTTTTATTGTTTACTTCCTTTGTCTTACATTACAGGTTTGTGTTATGGTTAGGTCTCTTCAATTTTAATATAGCTAATCATAACAAAACCCAAATCATGGAAAAGTTTATTTTCTTTCTTTATGTAGGAACTACCAATGGCAAGTACTGCTGTTCCAAAATATATTTCAATCATCGCTGTTTCTCAGGTCCATATCTCAACAAAGGACGAATAGCAGAACTTCCTCAATCAGTTGGACCTGGAAAATGTGTGCTTGTTCTGAAGGAGGTAGGCTGGATCGAAACATGAAAACAAGTTACTTAACTAACAAGAATACTTCAAAATTGAGGGCTAATATTTTCTAGAGAAAGCCAAAATGCCCATTGGTTCCAAATTTAGAACTTTATGACCAATTGAAATTCCACCCTCCAACTTAAACACGTGTAATAACTCTAATGTTAACTGTAGTAAATTAGTACGCTTGGCAACAAACGAGCATGAATTACAATAAAAGCCCGAGTAGTATAGATAGAATGAAGAGGAATAGAAAAGGAAAGCATATGCATGAGAAGGAACCTGCCACCTGGAAGGAATCCAGGTTCCAACAAACAAAGGGGTACATAGCCATGACCTCTTGCTATGTAATTTTTAAATGCAAATGATCTATTTAGCCAGGAGGTGAGCCCATCATTCAAATAGAAACACCCAGGAGCTTTCAGGAGGGAGGAGCTGCCTGTCTGCCATCAGTACCTAAGGCAGAGAGCTACCGTGATGGAGGTTACTACTACCTTGCTGAACAGAGCAGGCAACCTATAACAAGGCCAGGAAGTGGAAGCAAAGGAAAGTGGCTATTCGAACAAATCCAAATTATAGCACTGGACCTGATGCCAGTTGGCCCATCAAATTTCCATTTTTAACACACAAAAATTACATTTCAAACCTTCCTGCAATTAACCCAACAGCTGACCACTAACATGCACCAGATTATTCAGGTTCCCCAAAATAAAAATTGAAACTCGTGTTCCAAACTGCACGTACCTCTTCAGATGCTTGTTTAGCACCTTAAATGAATTTTCCAGACTGTGTGAATAGACCATATTAATGGGATTGACTGGATTACTCTACAGAAATCAAACATGAATTTGATAGGGTGAATGGTCTCTATCATAACTCATAGTGTATTGGCCCAGTAATATGGTGACATGCAGGTTTTGTGTTCCTTCTCTCCACCTGCTCCTTGAAAACTTGGCACAATCTCAGAGGCATCATGATTGCAAAACAACCTCCAGGACTGCAGTTTTCAAATCACACCCGCAGTTTGTTTTGATCCCACAGACATTTGAAAATTCAGCCTTGAGAGGGAGCAAGAGAATTGCTGTTCTTTTGAACTGGCAACAAAATTCATTGAACTTTGGGTCTGAAACTCTATTAAATTGATTGTAATTTAAAATTAGTAACTTTACTCCTGGGTATTTGAGTCATTAGCCAGTCACCAAAGGTTGGTCAAAAAAAATGAATTAATTGCCTTGCGATGCAACTATTTAAAAAAGCATAATGTTTTTTAATGCCTTCTTGTCGATAGTATAAACTAATATTCCAAAACATGCTATTGTTGGTTTCAATTTTATAAACAGCATGCACAAAAAGAAAATTAAGGAAGAATCTCCATTTGGCAAATATGTCACACTTTGGAACTTTGTGCAACATTATTTACAGGAGCAACCACATTTGGTTGAAAAAAAAATTCAAAGACACTCCTGAAACATGAAAAACCATGAGTGCACTAAGGTCATAATTTACTGTGGATGTAATTCTCTATGTTGCAAATCTATTTAAACTGATACAGTCTGTCTTTTCAACTTAATTATTTCAATTTAATTTATTATTTGATACTCTGAACTCATCCAAATGAATGTTGAGAAGAGTTCTGAACTAGTACAAGTTGCTGTTCCTGACTTATAGCATTCTAGACCATTAACATCAAGCAGGACTTAGGATATGACCTGCTAAGAGAAGCCTCATTAAAGTGTCTTGTAGAAAGCCAATCTTTTAGCATTGTCACCAGATGCATAAAAGAAGAATTTCAAATAATCAATTTCTCACATACTTGAAATATTCAGACAAAATGTGTAAACCCTTGATAATTTGATTTTAATTTTAAGATCATTAGCATTAGAATTGATCTTTGTACTTTTTGTTGCCTTTAAAATAGGTTCTTACTCTATTGATTAATGCAGCCTACAAACCAGGCCGTGTGCTACGGGAGTTGCAGCTTGAGGATGACCCAGAGTGGAACTGTCAGGAAGAGACACTGAAAGCCAAGTAAGTGGAACCTTGCTTATATGAAGATGTGACTAGTTGGTTTCAGAATAAGTACGTTACTGAATAATATTGAGTAAATAACTCATACTATGTACAAGCTGTGAGTTGCAAAAGGTAACTTGCCTAATTTCAGCCAACCACACGTGCTGTTATGCACCTTTTATAAATCACAATTTTTGATGTTTATCAGCTTAATTCTTTCTTTCATTCAACTGAAAGAAGAAAGCAGCAGTTTCCTGAGTACTTCCTGTTACAGAAGTATGAGACACACATTGTGGAACAGGTGTCCTGTACTCTTGCGCAGTTGCATCATAGTTATTGAGTATTTTATTGGAACTGTCGGTGCGCATGCTGTGAAATGATAAAAATAGCAAGTTATGAGTTGCCTTTTAATCACAAGTAATCTTCAAGAAGTGCATTTAACTTTATACAACAGTAAAATACATGAATATTAGTTGAAGCTAGTTCTTTGAAACACACACAGTGCATACAAATAATATTTTTAAAAATATACAATACATTTCCACTGAATGTAGAATGTCAGTAGGCAAATGGAAGAAGGGACAATCAGACATCCCTGGCAGTTACACTGAAAAATATGCTGCATCCCTGATATATAAATTCAATTAAACTGTGCCTTTGAAATTGCTGAGTTATTACGAAAGGTATTTGCAGTCCTCTTGCATTTGTCTAAAGGAACAGGATTGCTGAAAATCTTGAATAAAGGTAGAAAGTGCTGGAAGTATTCAGCAGGTCAGGCAGCATCCATGTAGAGAAACAATTACCATTTAATGTTAATTGTGATATTTTATTCGATTTCGAAGCTACTTGGATGCTGCCTGAACTGTTCTGCTCTTCCAGCACCACTAATCCAGAATCTGGTATCCAGCATCTGCAGTCATTGTTTTTACCTCATATTTTATTCTAACCCTAACCCTAACCCTAACCCTATCACAGGTGTTATTAGGTGGATGTTAAGGTAATTACTGTTGATGTGTTAATGAGTGGTGAACTATAGCCAAGGGTTTTGGGCAGAGGTGGGGAACCTTTTCATGTTGGAAGGCCGCATTATGTTAGTTGTAATCTAATAAGGCCGCATCCAAGAAACTTCAATTATACATTCTTCAAAATTCACATTATTTTGTAAAAATCTAACTACTATGTACTTCTAGAGTCTCATTATAACTAAATCATGAGCATAGCAGGTGTCAAAATAGCCCTTATGACTTACCAAGTGTTTAATTGTGGCGGTCAGTTTGTGAGGATTATTTCATTGAATTTTCTTTTACTCTCTGGTATTTTTAAATAGATTCATTTTAAGATTAAAATAAAATTAATAAAGGTAAAAAAAATTAATAAAATATAAAAGATTTGTTCTGTAAAATTTATATTCATTCAAAAGGCCACACACAATGGCCTAGAAGGCTGCATGAGGCCTTAAGGCTGCAGGTTCCCCACCCCTAGTTTTGGGCTTTTACTTGTGAAATTCACTGAAAAAGCATAATTTCTGTATAATTAGCATTTTTCTCTTAAAATAGTTGACCGATTTGGTAAAACAACTCTTGAGACTGCATTAGCACCTCATTAAGGTTAATGTTCATATATATTCTTGAATCAGATTTGTTTTATATCAGGATGTATTGTTGGAAACTTATAGAGTTTATACTTTGCATTATTAGGTTTTATAATATGATGTTTGATCACAGAAAATGCTCTTATTTTATTTTTTTCTGACTACAATATGAATGTAGAATTAGCTGCCAAAAGCATACAAAGTACAATACAAGGTTTTATACTTTTAAGTGCTACCTGTTTGAAACTAAAAGTTTTTGGCTTGCTCATAAAAGAAAAATTAAAACAACTGATTTCCTATTTGTGTAGAGTATGTTAATATTCATATTGAACTGCTGAAGGCAATTACTTTGAAAGCTTTTTTGTAAGTAAAAGCATAATTAGCATGTAAAAGACTAGAAACATAGAATAGTTGAGCTTTTTTGTTTTGATGGAGTAAATACAATGACTAATCAAGTTAAGTTGTCGTGACTAAATTAAGTGTGTAGAAATAAAAACAGCTAAAGGACATAGATCATTTTTTAAAAAGGTAATTTATTTTAGCTTTCAAGTGAATGTAGCATTCTTTATATGGTCCCTACCTCCTTTGTCTTGGTCTGGCCTAGTCCATAACACTCTCAACATTCCTGAGCAAGCAACCCAGACCATAACTTTGCAATTTGTTTCAGTAAGTGTACAGTGAAAATTACTTAGAGTAAGCGAGCTAGGTTGACTCCTAGATTTTAAAACAGACAGAAATTTATTCACAAAATTTCACAATGAAATACAAAGAACAGAATAATGAACCCCTACAGAACTCCGTCCATCCAAACTAGACCTAATTATGCTGTTCCGAATATACACAACAGTTCCAATAAGCAAACACTCTTGAAAAACAATATAAGAAATGGAACAGGTGCTTACAGGTTGAAGTTAGAAGAGCAGAAAGGGAGAGAGAACCTGTTCACACAGTCCGCTGCTGAACTTCCCAACTTGTTCTGGACTGAACTAAACTGCTCAGCTAGAGAGCTGACCACTCCCCCTTCATTACACAGGTCACTTTCAAAACATGACCACTGTGGCCTGAAGTCTCATCTGTCTGCACATAAACAAAAAAGCCTCTCAATACCCTTTTAATCTCTGTACCAAACCAAACTAACTGGCACTGATAGTGGTTTATTACCCCTCTGCAAAAAAACAAGGACACAGTACCCTTGAGAAAAGGAACAGCTTTTAGAAAAAATAAACCAGCTTTGTGCCACACTATCCTTTTCTTCAGCAAGCATTTTGAATATTGACTAGTTTCCTGCCAGAGGTGTTTGCTTTATGGCATGGATCTCTGAAACAGTCAAGTTGTTCCTTAAAGCCAGATAATGATCATCAATTTCCACATATATAGAATTTCTTATGCTGAAAGGCAATAAATAGATATTAAGTATCAATGCTGAAATGTTGTGCTGAATTTAATCCAGCACTTGGTGGGAAATACTGCAGGTAGGCCCATTTCATCATGTTGGTAGTCCTATGGCCAAAGCACCCCCCCAACCCCCACCCCCTACCCAGTTAAGTCGGAGTGAAAGAGACTGATATGGATTCCAAGGCGAAAGTGGGTACAGCAGATGCTGGAGATTAGAATCAAGATTAGAGTAGGGTTGGAAAAGCCCAGCAGGTCAGGCAGCATCTGAGGAGCAGGAAAATCAACGTTTCGGGCAAAAGCCCTTCATCAGGAATGATATGGAAGTCCTGCCTGTCGAGTAGGCTCTTTAATGAGTCAATTTGATACACTTTATTCCTGAACCTAATTTAGTGGTGGCTCAGGAATTAAATGGAGATGGGACAGTTTTACTATGCCTGCAAATGTCACCGAGAAAACCCTATAAACTTTGTCACTGACCAAGTTGCCAGACCATTGGGCTGCTCTCTCATTAAAGAGGAACTACTGATGGTAATTTTATCTCAGGCAAGGGGCGAGGTTGAGAAGGAGAGTTCTTCATGGTATCCTCTGCCAGTGATGGGAATTGAACCCACACTGTTGGCATCTCACTGCTTCACAAGCCATTCCACAGGTGATACTTTGGTCCCTTGCTGCCCGGTACTCTGTGCCCAATTAAAAGACCTGATTTCAGACAAGGACGTGGTTACTGAAAGCCTCACCATCCATCTCTTCCTCTCTTTTACAGCCCTCCTTAAAATGCACATTGACCAAGATTTTGACCATCCCTCTCAATATCTCTTCATTTGAATCAGCATCCAATTTTACCATGCATATTCGTGAAGTCCTGTGGACAAATTCTCTTTATTGAAAGTTCTCTAAGTCCAAATTGTTGTCACCTATAATCTCAGCAACAAACATTAAAATTCCTTTACTACAGACTAATTTGCTGCATTATTGATATAAATTCCTTCTTTAGCTTTCAGCTTGTTGGTATGAGTTTCTTTAGTACTTTTTAGACTGACAAAGGACTGTTGCTGTTGCAGCTGAGTGCATTGTTCACATTTATTGAAGCATGTTATGGGTGTTCGGTCAACTGAGTTCTAATGTACATGTGTAGCAAATGTATTTTTGTCTTGAATATTTTGATAATGATTATAATGATAAATCATTATAATCCAAAGTCATGTAAAATGTAAAACTGCTGAATACTGTCCGTTCAGAAAGAGGATTTTGAATACAAGATATCAAAATTTGGAATAAAAGTATTATCCTTAAATGAAAAGAAATGACTGCAAAGAATAGCGTGGTGGAAGATTAAGAAATCTATCAACTTGTTCCTATATGAACATGAATGGAAAATCCTGAATTTTATTTAAAGTAAATGTTTTTCTTCTAAAGGTGATATTTTGGTGGTGATATTTTATTTAGAGGATTATTTTAACATTGTTATTAGTCTACTATCCACAGAAGCTTTGCTTTAATCTTTCAAATAAAAAAAGCAATTTGAGGCAAAGTCTTCAACTGTATTTTTCATTGTCTAACAAAATGGGCATTTTTCTATTAACTGTTAATGATAGGATTGCTGGACAGCCATTGGAAGGAAAGACTCTGATTCACTCTTTTTCCTTGCTGAGACAATTGTAGCATCTCCATTGCTGTTTTGATTGAGGTATTCTAATTCTATACAGACACAAACTGCAAGTGTGGAACCATAGCTCTATATGTCTTAGCAGCCCATTGAATAAATTTAGTCAGCGACTGGAGTTCAAATTGTACTAATCATAACAGACCTTAAATTTTCTGGTCTATCCTTGTACCTTTTTTGAAAATTGAGTTTAAAAATAACTATTTCTGGTTGCACAGTTAAAACTAGAATGTGGGTTGTCAACTTCAGATTCAAGTGGTGCCTGTTTTTAAGAAATTTAAGCAATTATCTAAAAAATAAAATGAGCGGAGCAAAATAGTCTAACTTCAGCTGTATTTTTAAGTACTTATTAAATTGTTTCAATTGGATTGTTTTTATCGTTTTATTCTAAGGTACAAAGGGAAAACATACAGGGCAATTATGAAAATTGTAAGGACAGCAGATCGGGTTGCAGATTTCTGCAGAAGGACTTGCATGAAGTTAGAATGCTGCCCAAACTTGTTTGGACCGCTCATGGTAACTGAGAAATGTCCTGAGAACTGCTCTGTTCACACAAAAACAAAATACAGTAAGTATTATAACTAGGCAAACTAGCAGTCTTAAATACATGAGCTGGAAATAGTAAGCTGTTAGGTCAAATTCTGTTATTAGTAAACGGTTTATTTGTACATTAGCATAGCGATATAAGTACAGTACAAGCATTATTTGTTTTGAATCTACCAATGCCCCAATCAAAAAGATAAAGCCTTTGCTGCCCTTGTAAAATATTATTTTACAATTCCTGTAATGCTATCTACAGAGCGTTAAGACAAGCTTTTAGTCTTATTAAAATGTAATTTGTATCCACTTGGGCCACAGAGTTCTTTCTCTCATCCAGGACTTTGAAGTAAGGCAAGAATTTGAAGGAAGGAGAGGCATTCAGAACAGCGTGTTCTGTACATCTTGGAATTGATTACAGGGAACTGTTAAGAGTGATTTGGGAGCATTTTGCTTTTTCAGCTTCTGAGTTGCTCAACTCTTGTGCTTTTAATACAGCTGCTTTGGATTAGTATTGGTATACTACCTAACTACTTTGTACATTTGTTGGTGCTATATTTATCAGTTCCTTTACATTTTAACGAGTAGCTTGGATATTTAAGAAATGTATCTTTAGAATAATGTTTTAAAAAGTATTCTAAACATAACATAATGAGGAAGGTATAAACTAGCATAAAGTTTTCTTAACGGATATAATCATATGAATGGTCATTTAAATCAATTTGTCAAGTTTTTAAAGTGACACATTAATATTAATGAGATCACCAATTCATCACTGACCTGACCAATGTTTCTCACACTTAAACTAAAAAGTCAATGTCTACAGTTGAAGCTGATCTAACATCATAGGAATGAAGTATTTGATCTTCATAGACAATAGGTGCAGGAGTAGGCCATTCTGCCCTTCGAGCCTGCACCACCATTCAGTATGATCATGGCTGATCATCCTTAATCAGTATCCTATTCCTGCCTTCTCTCCATAACCCTTGATTCCACAATCCTTGAGAGCTCGATCCAACTCTTTCTTAAATGAATCCAGAGACTGGGCCCCCACTGCCCTCTGGGGCAGAGCATTCCACACACCCACCACTCTCTGGGTGAAGAAGTTTCTCCTCATCTCTGTCCTAAATTTTTAAGCTGTATTTTTAAGCTGTGTCCTCTGGTTCAGCACTCACCCATCAGTGGAAACATGTTTCCTGGCTCCAGAGTGTCCAATCCTTTAATAATCTTATATGTCTCAATCGGATCCCCTCTCAGTCTTCTAAACTCAAGGGTAAACAAGCCCAGTCGCTCCAGTCTTTCAGTGTAAGGTAATCCCGCCATTCCAGGAACTGACCTTGTGAACCTACGCAGCAATCCCTCAATAGCCAGAATGTCTTTCCTCAAATTTGGACACCTGAACTGCACACAGTACTCCAGGTGTGGTCTCACCAGGGCCCTGTACAGCTGCAGAAGCACCTCTTTGCTTCTATACTCAATCCCTCTTGTTATGAAGGCCACCATGGTATTAGCCGCCTTCACTACCTGCTGTACCTGCATGCTTACCTTCATTGACTGGTGTACAAGAACACCCAGATCTCTTTGTACTGCCCCTTTACCTAAACTAATTCCATTTAATCTGCCTACCTGTTCTCGCCACCAAAGTGGATAGGCATACATTTATCCACATTAAACTGCATCTGCCATGCATCTGACCACTCACCTAACTTGTCCAGGTCACCCTGTAATCTCCTAACATCCTCATCACATTTCACCCTGCCACCCAGCTTAGTATCATCAGCAAATTTGCTAATGTTATTACTAATACTAGCTTCTATATCATCAACGTATATTGTAAAAAGCTGCGGTCCAGTACTGATCCCTGTGGTACCCCACTGGTCACTGCCTGCCATTCCGAAATGGAGCCGTTTATCACTACTCTTTATTTCCTATCAGCCAATCAACGTTCAATCCAAGTTAGTACTTTGCCCCTAATACCATGCGCCCTAAGTTTGCTCACTAACCTCCTATGCGGGACTTTTATCAAAAGCTTTCTGAAAGTCCAGGTACACTACATCTACTGGATCTCCCTCGTCCATCTTCAGAGTGACATCCTCAAAAGATTCCAGAAGATTAATCAAGCATGATTTCCCCTTCATAAATCCATGCTGACTCTGACCTATCCTGTTACTACTATCCAGATGTGTCGTAATTTCATCCTTTATAATAGACTCCAGCATCTTTCCCACCACTGAGGTCAGACTAACTGGTCTATAATTTCCTGCTTTCTCTCTCCCACCTTTCTTAAAAAGTGATACAACATTAGCCACCCTCCAATCCACAGGAACTGATCCTGAATCTATCGAACTCTGGAAAATAATCACCAACGCATCCGTGATTTCTCGAGCCACCTCCTTCAGTACCCTGGGATGTAGACCATTAGGCCCCGGGGACTTATCAACCTTCAGACCTAACAGTCTCTTCAACACCAATTCCTGGCAAATATAAATTCCCTTCAGTTCAGGTCCTTCAGCCACTGTTACCTCTGAGATTGCTTGTGTCTTCCCCAGTGAACACAGATCTGAAGTACCAATTCAATTCTTCTGCCATTTCTTTGTTCCCCGTAATATATTCCCCTATTTCTGTCTTCAAGGGCCCAATTTTAGTCTTAACCAATTTTTTGCCTTTCACATACATAAGAAAAACTTTTACTCTCCTCTTTTATATTATTGACCAGTTTACCTTCGTACCTCATTTTTTTCTCTGCGTATTTCCTTCTTAGTAATCCTCTGTTGTTCTTTAAAAGCTTCCCAGTCCTCCGTTTTCCCACTTATCTTTGCTATGTTATACTTTTTCTCTTTTTTAACTTTATATGTTTCTTAACCTCCCTCGTCAGCCACAGCCACCCATGCCTCCTCCTAGGATCATTCTTCCTTTTTGGAATGAACTGATATTGCAACTTCTGTATTGTGGGCGGCACGGTGGCACAGTGGTTTGCACTGCTGCCTCACAGCGCCAGAGACCTGGGTTCATTTCCCACCTCAGGCGACTGACTGTGTGGAGTTTGCACGTTCTCCCCGTGTCTGCGTGGGTTTCCTCCGGGTGCTCCGGTTTCCTCCCACAGTTCAAAGATGTGCAGGTCAGGTGAATTGGCCATGCTAAATTGCCCGTAGTGTTAGGTAAGGGGTAAATGTAGGGGTATGGGTGGGTTACGCTTCGGCGGGGCGGTGTGGACTTGTTGGGCCGAAGGGCCTGTTACCATACTGTAAGTAATCTCAGTAATCTAAAAAAAAATTATACACAGAAATATCCGCCATTGTTCCTCCACTGTCAGCCCTGCTAAGGTATTGCACCATTGAACTTTGGCCAGCTCCTCCCTCATAGCTCCATAGTTCCCTTTATTGACCAGAAATATTGTCACTTCCGATTGTACCCTCTCCCTCTCAAATTGCAGATTGAGGCTTATTGTATTATGGTCACGACTTCCCAATGGCTCCTTCACTTCGAGGTCCCTGACCAATTCTGGTTCATTGCACAATACCAGATCCAGAATTGCCTTCTCCCTGGTCGGCTCCAGCACCAGCTGTTCTAATAATCCATCTCCTGAGGCACTCCACAAAGTCTCTTTCTTGAGGTCCAATACCATCCTGATTCTCCCAGTCTACCTGCATGTTGAAATCCCCCATAACAACTGTAGTAACATCTTTGCGACAGGCCAATTTCAGCTCCTGATTTAATTTACATCCGACATCCAGACTACTGTTTGGGGGCCTGTAGATAACTCCCAAGAGGGTCTTTTTACCCTTTGTATTTCTCAGCTCTATCCACACTGACTCTACATCCCTGATTCTAGGTCCCCCTCGCGCAAGGGACTGAATATCATCCCTTACCAACATGGCCACCTCACTCCCTCTGCCTGTCAGTCTGTCCTTACGATAGCACGTGTAGCCTTGAATATTCACTTCCCAGGCCCTGTCCACTTGAAGCCACGTCTGTTATCCCCACAATATCGTATCTGCCAATTTCTAAAAGAGCCTCAAGCTCAACCATCTTATTTCTCATGCTTCGTGCATTCATGTATAGTATTTTTAATTTGTTACTGCCCTCACCCTTCCCATCAACTCCTATTTCACTCAACCTTACAGCATGATCCCTTTCTGAATTTTCTGCCTCATTGATACAGTTGTCTTTCTTGACTTCCCTTGTTCTAACTTTCCCTCCAATTTCCTTCTTAAACATTCAGTTTGTCCCCTTCCCCCGCTTCTTAGTTTAAACGTAGCTGTGTTGCAGTAGCAACCTGCCTGCCAGAATGCTGGTCCCTAACCTATTCAGGTGCAAACCGTCTCTCTTGTAGAATTTATGCTTGCCACAAAACATACCCCAGTGATCTAAAAATTTAAATCCTTGCTTCCTGCACCAGTTCCCCAGCCACACGTTCAAGTCCATTATCTCCCTGTTTCTGGCCTTATCAGCCCGAGGAACTGGAAGCAAACCGGAAATAACCACCTTGGACGTCCTGCTTTTCAGCCTTCTTCCTCGTTCTCTGAAGTCCCGCCTCCTTTTCTATGTTCCTCCTCTTCTTCCTGACATCATTTGTGCCGACATGTACCACCACCTCTGGCTCTTCACCTTTGTCCTTGAGGATTTCCTGCACTCTGTCTGTGATGTCTTTAACCCTGGCACCAGGAAGGCCACACACCATCCTTAAGTCCCGTCTGCTGCCACAAAAACCCTGGTAAGTTCGTCTCACTATGGAGTCCACTATTACCACGGCTCTGTGCGATGTCCGACTCTTACGCTCTGTCTCCACGCCAACGTTTGATTGACAGACCTGGCCGCCTCGTGGACTAGCAGTGTCATCTGTCTCTACTGTTTCCAAAAGATTTAACTTGTCCCTGACAGGTACTTCCCCCGGGGTCTCTTGCACCTGTCTCCTCTCTGCCTTCCTCATCGTCTGCTCTCTTCTGGTACGATTGGTGTAATAACCTCGCTGAAGGTCTTGTCCAGAAAGATCTCGTTCTCTCGGATGAGTCTCAGGTCCTCGAGTTCTTTCATCAGTGCTGCAATATGCTCTGTCAGTAGCTGAATGTGCACACACTTTCCACACTTATACGAGCCAGACACACTGTTGACCTCCCACATCAAGCACATAGCGCACTGAACCAGCTTGGCAGTCATGTCTTCACCCTCTTCAACTGTGGCGTACTCACTTCACTCAACCTCCTTGTCAAAGACTCCTGAGCTAAAACCTCACTCTTGAATCCACAGGAACTTTCTTGGACCCTCTTTTTGGGGCAAGTCTTTGGACCTTTAATTTAGGTTAGAGGAGGAGGGAGGGAGGGAGGCCCTACTTTGTAGGACCTGGGGTCTAGAACACACCCACTTACCTTCCCAACTGGCTTTGCACTCTGCCTTCACTTCCGCCCAGCTCCCGCCGTTCTTGATGCGAAAAGACCGTTGGCGTCGAGGTAAGTTCTTAAATAACAATTGCTTACCTTCCCGACCAGCTTTGCGCTCTGCCTTCACTTCCGCCCAGCTCCCGCCACTCTCTGATGTGAAAAGCATATTTAATACTAATGGACATTGATGACTTTGTGTGCATTTTGGAAGCTATTATTAATCCCATTATAGCAGAACACTTGGATAAGGTAAGGATAATCTTGATCAGGCAGAGTCAACATAGTTTTATCAAATGGAAATCATATTTAATTAGTTATTAGAGTTCTTTGAAGAAGTAACTTGTACTGTACATTAAGAGGAACCAGTGGATGTGTTGTACTTAGATTTCCAGAACAAAGGTTATTGCAGAAAATAAAATGTCATGGTGCAACTGGTAATATGTTGGCATGGATACAAGATTGGCTGGCTGACTGACACAAAGCAGAGAGTGGGAATAAATGGGTTGTTTTACTGGTTGGCAGGATTTCATGAGGATGTTTTATAGAGGTCAGTGCTGATGCCTCTACTCTTTACAATCTATATAAATGGTTTGGATGAAGGGACCAAAGGTATAGAGCTAATTTGCAAACATCGGTAGGAAAGGGAGTTGTGAAACGGACATAATGAACCTACAAATAGATATTGATAAAGTTAAGTGAGTGGGCAATGATCTGTCAAATGGAGTACAATATGGGAAAGTGGAAAATTGTCCAGTTGGTAGAATAAAAAAGAGCATATGATCTAAAGCTGAGATGTTTCAGAGCTCTATAGTGCGGAGTAATCTGGGTATCATAATGCATGAATTGCAGAAGATTAGTAAGCAAGTACAGGGAGTAATCAGGAAAGCTAATGGAATGTTATATTTTATTGTGAGGGCAATTGAATTGCAGGGAGGTTATGCTTCAGTTCAGAGAAGGTTCATAGACTAATAGCTGAATGAGTGAATTGTCTTATGAGGAAAGGCCGGATAGGCTGGGCCTGTATCCTTCAGAGTTCAGAAACGTCAGAAGTGCCTTAGTTAAAATATACAAAATCCTGACGGTAGATGTTGAAAGCATTTTTCCTGTGGGAGAAGCAAGAACTAAGGGTTGCAGTTTAAAAATAAGGGGTTGCCCATTAGAAATTAGGAAACATTTATACTGTAAGGGCTGTCAGCCTTTTGGAATTCCCTTCCTCAAAAAACAGCGGTTGAGGGATCTTTAAATGTTTTTAAGGCAGAGATGGATAGGTTCTTGATTACCAAGAGACTGCAAGATTATCAGTGATTTACAGAAATGTAGGGTTGAGGTTAAAATCAAATCAGATTGAATGTTGGAGCAAATTTAAAGGCAAGTGGCCTATTTTTGTCCATTGTTCATTGTTCGCATGTTCATGTTGATTTTGATGCATTTTTGTCCCAGCTTATTACTATGGAAAAAAGAAGAAAATCATCAGGCCTCCTGTTGGATATAACCCCTTAGAAAGCAACAACAAAAAACCCGCTAAACGCAGGAAAAAGCGCAGGTCGTGTTTTGTCCAAAAGAAAAAGCGCTCATCCACGTCAGTGGATTGTGCTCCACAGGTATCAGCTACATTTTATTTATAAAGGCAATTGCGGGTAGCTGACTGAATGTGGTAAAAACAAGGACTGCAGATGCTGGAAACCAGAGTCTAGTTTAGAGTGGTGATGGAAAAGCACAGCAGGTCAGGCAGCGTCCGAGGAGCAGGAAAATCGATGTTTCGGGCAAAAGCCCTTCATCAGGAATAAATGTGGTAACTGCACGACCCTCAAATATAATACAGAAAATGCTGGAGAATTTCAACAGTTCCTCTTCAAAGTTGTAGAACTGAACATTCTGAAGAAGACATATCTGATTTGAAATGTTAACTTTGTTGCTGCCTCCACAGATGCTGCTAAATGTGCTGAATTTCTTCAGCATTTTCTGTTTTAGATTTCCAGCATCAGCAGTATTTCACTTTTAACTGAGCACAAAGAATTGGCTTGATTTAGCATTTGCTTGGTGTATAGAATTGTGGTTTGTTTTCTTTTATACTTATATTTATACAATGATATATGCGTTAAAATAGTTAGTGTAAAACAAAGAACAATATAGCACAGAAACTGGCCAATCGAACCTCCAAGCCTGTGCTGACACATTTTGCCCTTCCATGTGAAAACTGTCTTTAATTGCAGGATCTGTATCCCTCTATTCCCTTCTCATCCATGTAATTGTCGAGGTGTTTCTTGAATGCTGTGTTGTCTGCTTCCACAACCACCTCAAGGTACTCACCACCATTTGTGTGAACAAACGTACCACTTGCCCATTTCTTTTGAACTCCCAGCTGGTAACTATTTTCTGTACCCACTCCAAAGTATCCATATCCTTCTGGTAGTGTGGTGACCAGAACTGTATGCAATATTCCAAAGTGTAGTCTACCTGCATAAAGTGCCTATCCTTATACTCAGTTCGCCTTGAAATGAAGGCAAGCAAGCCGTGGGCATCTTTTACTACTTCATCTGCCTGACTGCCACCTTCAATGATCTGTGGACCTGCACACCTAGATTCCTCTGCATATCAATACTCCTCAGAGTTCTGCCATTCGCTGTATAATTTTCACCTGTACTTGACCTTCCAAAATACATCACCTCACATTTGTCTGGATTAAACTCCATCTACCATTTTCCTGCCCATGCCTCCAATTGATGTATAACCTGCCGTATCCCCGACAATCCTCCTCACTATCCACAACTCACCAATCTTTATATCATTCCCAAACTTAACTAGTTAGACCAGCCACATTTCCTTCAAAACCATTTATTAGCAGAGGTTCCATTATTGAACCTTGTGGAACCACACTAGTCTCAACTCTCCATTCCTAAAAGCATCTTTCCACCACTACCCTCTATCTCCTATGACTAAGCCAGTTCTGTATCCATCTTGTCAGTTCACCCCGAATACTCTGTGACTTCATCTTTTATACTCGTGTACCATGAGGGACTTTGTCAAAGGACAGAGAGCAAGAGAAACATTTTGCACATTGTCAGGCTGTGGAAGATTTGGAAATTGAGTCAGAGACCATGTTAATATGTACAGGAATGAGATGCAGGAGGAGAGGGTTATGGGGGCATATAAGGTTAGAACAAATGCTTTAATGGATTATAGACACGAATACATCTATTTTTATTGTACCTTAGGCTATGTTTAAGTTTGAAGACAATGAATAACGACTATTCTAAACCTTGGCAAAAATATCTATGTTTAACCTTTTAATTTCATGTTCACATTTTGTGTTTATCTGAAAATAACTCCAGGAAAATGGAGAGGAGAAGGAAGATGGACAAGATATGATAGAAGATGAAACTGGAAGTGATGGAACAAGCTCTGAGCAGCGCGATGATCAAACAGATACATCTTCTGAATTGCCTGATGTCAAACCAAAACGATTACGGCGATTGAGATCAGCATCAGAACTACCCCGGCCCCTCAAAGTAGACAGGGCAAAGCTAAAGAGAAGGGTGCGGACATTGTCACTTTCAGAGGATGACAAATATGATTCACTCAAATGTTCAGCACCAAAGGTAAATTATACAATATGTTCAGTGAACTTATATTTTCATGTTGAATCAATTTCTAATAAAATAACAACCTGTATTTATACATTATTTGTAACATTGTAAAAATCCTAAGGTGCTTCACTGAAATGTTATTGGACAGAATTGACATTGAGCCACATAAGGTATTCTTTAGGATTATAACCAAAGGTTTAAGTGAAGAGATGAGTTTGAGGAGCTTCTTAAATGAGGAGAGGGAGGCTGATCTTAGTATGGATGTGCAGTTGAAAGTTTACCTAGGACTTAAATATGGCCCCCAGATTACAAGAAGAATGAGCCAGCTCTGCACATTTACCAAATGTGAGGGATGTAGCCAGTCGCTGGAGAATAAATGGCAGAATTTGTTGGGGACAGGAAAGCGAGGCAAAGCCAAACAAAATCATATCAATCTTCCTGACTTTTTTTGAGAGGAAATGTTTGCTTAAACGGTACTGAATTTCATTGAGAGTCAAGAGGGCAGTGGTATTTTCACTGGAATAGTAACACAGAGAACCAAGTAGTGCACGAGGGATACAGATTTGAATTCCATTATGGCAAATGAGCAAATTTGGATTTCTTAAAAATCTGGAATTAAAAAGATAATGCCCATGAAATCACTGTTGATTGTTGTAAAAAATCCATCTGGTTCATGAATATCCTTGAGGGAATGAAATCTGTTGTCCTGTTCTGACCTACATTTGACTCCAGACCCATACCAATGCAACCGACCATTAACTGCCTCTGACAAGACCGAGCAAGCCACTCATTTGTATCAAACTGTAAAAAGTCTCAAATGAACGAAATTGGACAGACTATCTGATACAACCTAGAGATTGTAAATGACAGTTGCAAACCCAGCTTTTCACTGACTAGTCAGCCTGACGTAGTCATATTCGTGAAACCTTTGCTTATAGACAACATCTCAGACACTGCCACTGCTATCCTTGAGCATATCATGTTCCTCAAGGAGGATAGACTCCCAAAAGTGGCAGCTCAGTGATATGCAGTCAGGAGGAATTTGCCCTGGGAGTCCTCAACATTGACTGCAGACTTCATAATGCCTCATATCAAGTCAAATATGGGCAAGGAAACCTCCTTATGGTTACCATGTACAGCTGCCCTCAGCTTAAAAAATCAGCAAAGTTCCATGCTGAACACCATTTGGAGAAGGTTACTGAAGGTGGTGAAGGTGTATAATGTACTCTCAGTAGAAGATTTCAATGTCCACCACCAACAGTTACTCAGTAGCACCACTGCTAACTAAGATCGTCAAGTCCTAAAAGACATTGCTACTTATCTGGAACTGCAGTAGGTGTTGAGGAAATCAACAAGATGAAAAAACATTGTCATCCTCACCAATATATCAGTTATAATAGTATAAGTGGGAGTGACTACTTCATAGCACTTGTGTAGATGCTCTCCATTGTGCTGTGTGGCATTACCACTGTGCTGAATGGGATAGATTTCAGACAGATCTAGAAACTCAAGGCTGGGTATCTATGAGATGCTGTGCCAGCAGCAGAATTATATTCAAACACTACCTGCAACTTCATGACCAAGCATATCTCCCCCTCTATCAGCACCATCAAATCAATGATCAACCCTGTTTCAATGAAGAATGCAGAAGGGCATGCAGCATTAGGCATACCTAAGAATATGATATCAGTCTGGTGAAGCTATAATGCAGGAATACCTGTGTGACCATCAGCATAAGCAGCAAGTCATAGGCAGTTCACAGCCAATGGATCAGATCTGAGTTTTCAGTCCTGCTACATCCAGTCCAGGCTCCACAAATATCCCATTCTGGCTAGGGAAGCCCAGAACATCAGTGCCGAAAGATGAGACTTGAAGCATTTGCAACAATATTCAGCCAGATTTGTTGAGTGGATGATCCATCATGGTCTCCTGTGGAGGTCTCCAGCATCAGAGATGCCAGTTGTCTGCCAGTTTGAATCAATCCACATTGATATCAAAAAATGGCAGAAGGCAGTAGGTACTGCAAAAGTCCTGATAATATTATGCTCTAGAACTTGCAACATTCCTAACTAAGCTTTTCCCATGCAGCAACAATACTGTACCCATCAATGTGGAAAGTGCCCAGGTCTGTCCAAATAGCAGGATAAATCCAAACCAGGCAATTACTGCCCCATCATTCTAATCCTGATCATCAGTAAAGTGATGGAAGGGGTCACTAATAATACTATCAAGCAGCATTTACTTTGTAATAACCTGTTCAGTGAATCTCACTTTGGGTTCTATCATGGCCACTTAACTCCTGACCACATTACAACCTTGATTCAAACATGGACAAAAAAGCTGAACTCCATAGGTGAAATGAGAGTGACTACATTTGTCATGAAGGCCAGGTGTGGCACATTTGACCAAGTGTGATATCAAGGAGTCCTTCCAAAGCTAGTGTGAATGGAATTGGGAAGAAAACTGAAAGCCTGTTGGTGTCCTCCCTAGCACAAAGGAAGATAGTTGTGATTGTTTGAGATCACTCATCTTGGTTCCTGGACATCAATGTGGAAGTGTCATATGGCCGACCACTTGCATCTGTTTCATAAGTTACATTCCCTCCATCATAAGTTCAGAAGTGGAGTGCTGATGATTGTACAGTGTTTAACACCGTTTGTGATTCTTCAGATATTGAAGGCGTCCATGCCTAAATGCAGCAAGATCTGGACAATATTCAGATTTGGACTGATAAATGACAAGTAACACTCATTTCACACAATTGCAAGGCAATGAACATCCTCAACAATAGAGAATCTTACCATTGCCTATTGACATTCAATGACCTTATCATTGCTGAATCCCCCACAAACAGCATAAAGGGTGTTACCATTAACCAGAAGCTGAACTGGACCACTTTATAAATACTGTGATCACAAGGACAGGACTGAGGCTTGGAAACCTGAGTGAGCAACTCACCACCTGAATCCCGGCTTGCCTGGATGACTTCAACTCCAATAACATGCTGTTATGGACTAAACCAGACCACTCAAAATATTCTTATGCTGGCAGCCCTAGTCCATAACTTTGCAATTTGTTTTGGTAAGTGTACAGTGAAAATGACCTGGAGTAAGATAGCTAGGTTGACTACTAAATTTTAAAACAGACATCGCTTTATTCACAATATTACAGAATGAAACACAAAGAACCCGACAGAACTCGACCTATTCAACTAGACTTAATTATGCTGTTTCAAATATACATAACAGTCCCAATAAGTAAACTCCCTTTAAAAACCAGTATAAATGGAACATATGCTCACAGCTTGAAGTTGACGGACAGAAAAGAGAGAGAGATTTTCCACACAGCTCCCTGTTGAACTTCTAACCATTTCAAGACTGAACTAAAACTGCTCAGCTCAGCTAGAGAGCTGACCACTCCCCTTTAATTATATAGGTCACTTCTAAAACATGTCAGTTTGGCCTGAAGTTTCATCTGTTTACTAAAAAAAAGCCTCTCAAAATCCCTGTCATCTCTGTATCAAACCAGACTGATCAGAGCCTGGCACAGTTTATTACCCCGCTGAAAAAAAACAAGGACAGAGTCTCCTTGACCTAAGGAACAGCTTTTAGAAAAAAAGGGGCTAGCTTTGTGACAGTGCAAGAAGCTTGACACCATCTAGGTCAAAGCAGCATGCTTATTTGACACCGCACCCACAAACAGTAAGTCCCTTCACCACTGGCACTCAGTAGCAGTAATGTAATATCTACAGGATATACTGCAAAATTTCACCTGGGCTCCTTAGATCACACTTACCAAACCCAGGCCATATGAGATAAAACAACAAGACCGAACTACCTGCAAAATCCTCTCCAAGGCACTCAACATCCTAACTTGCAAAGACTTTGCTGTTCCTTCAATGTTGCTGGGTACAAATCCTGGAACTCCTCCTTTGTTAGTAAATGGATTATAACAATTCAAGAATTGATAAGGGAAACTAGGACAGGAATTACACAGTTTAACGGTGGGGCCCTGGGAGTGGGCTGAAGGATATGTTTCCATGTTGTATGACTCCATAAGCCAGTTCTCCATTATCTTTTTGACGGCAATTAGCAATGGCTAATAAATGCCAGCCTTGCCAATGACACCCATGTCCCATGAATTAAGAAAACGTCAAGCAATCTGACACTTTAAAAGACAGTGGAGAGGTTGAGAAAGATGGTGATAGTGTAAAGCTCAGATAAAGATGTGAGGTAAAAATTTAGTAATTTAAAAGACAGGAACAAATTGTTTCTTAGATGATCAAATATAAAAATCGTTGAATTCACATTATTTTAGGAAAGCCTGAGAAAAGGAAATATTTCATTTGATTATCTAGTTAACTTACTACAAATGAAACTGCTCATTACTTCCATTGTATCAATACTTCAAACTATTCTTTGTCACTTACCTCCTTACTGTAACAGATTGCATACAAATATGATCATTGAAAAGGGTATATACAACACAGCATTATTTAAAATGTCTCCCCCCTCTTGAGATGAATGACTCAAACATTCCAAAGATGTATAGTCCTGCGGATGCTGTCAGCCTCCCATTAGCTTATTTTTTTAAATTTTAGTGTGATAATTAATTAATTTGTTTTGTATCCACTGTAGGAAATTAGACAAAACGAAGAAGATAAACTTGTGCTAGAAAGTAATCCATTGGAATGGTCAGTGGCTGAAGTTGTCAGATTTATTAAGTCCACAGACTGTGCACCTCTTGCAAAAATATTTCAGGACCAGGTAATTTTACAAATGAATACTTTTTACAATTCAAGACACTAAGGAAATTAGTGCAAAATTATTGTATTTATTAAATAATTTGTCACAGAAAATAACATGAGGAAATGAAAACTTTTATGAATGCAAATCAAGAAACAGTAGTTAGTTTTTTTTGTTTGTGATGCCTGCAATTTTGACATTCTGGATGATATTGCCTTACTTTCCGATTTGTGCTGCATTTTTTCTGATTTTCATGGTAATATTTTACAGGAATAATATGTTCCATCTTTCTACCTGTTCCAAAACAAATGAAGTATGTTTGTGTGATATTTAGTGCCCATGCAAACTCGTTTCTAAAATGTGTATTAAAAGCAATTTTACTTTCAGCATTCAACATAACTAAAAGACTATGTTGTTCAACATTTTGATACCTAGAGCTCAATTTTATTGTATGCTGGCTCAACATCAGTATCATCAATTGTCATATAGAGGGATATTTTCTGTCAGGTCTCGTGCATTTTCTAACACTATATTTTCCCAACTCATCTAATTGACAACCTACCAAGCCCCTGTGATGCCCTTGTTAGCCCACGATCCATAGCCAGAACTATTAGCCACGTCTGAGACATCTGAGGAGCCCTGGCACGGATGCCTCTTTTTTAAAAGGTCATTATCCATCCAGTCAAGCACTATCAGTCCAGAGTCACCCTGCATGGTTTATGCCGTTTGCCCCAGATATGGCAACCAAAGAGAAATTGGGACGAGGGGTTTGGGGGTTGTAGAGGAGAGACGTCCTCTTGCCCCAGGACTGCCAGAGGAGGCCACACCACCAGAAGAGGTCAGTCTGGCTGAAGCTCATTACAATCTCAGCCATCTGGAAGAAAGCCCAGCAAGGTATGAAGAAAGTCAGTGAACGTCTCTGCTCCACCAGGTTAAGTGTCACCATCTTCAATCTACTAATTCAAACTTACTTCACTTCTCCTACTACCTCCCACCAAGGCTCTTGCTCTACCATTCATACTAATGCCTACAACATCTTGCCTCAGTCCCTCTCACCCACTTTATCCCTCACATTACAAAGCCTGCTTATTTAATGGCTCAAGACACCTTACCTCTTTTCCTTTACCTGCTCCAGCATGAATGGCTGTGCGACACACTTTCACTTCACTATATTCCTCCCTTTCTCATCATCCAAAGGAAAAGAACTGACAAGAGGGTGATGGGGGTGCCCAACATTCTCTTCATCTCACCCATGAGGCAATGCTCCTGACCCTGACCATCAGAACAGCTGCATGACTGTGTCCAAACCCCTCACTGGTATCGAAGGCTGACAGCCAGGTCCCTCTGACCTCTGACGGGTGTCTCTCTTGACTTCTCTTAGACTCTGTGACATAGCCACTTGCTTGCAGCGTATGCAATGTGTTTCCTGAGTAAGCCGGTCCATGGTATAGGTGTGGGATTGAGCAGAAATGTGCTGTGTACAACAGAATAATAATCACTGACCAACATGGTAAACTGCCTGGCATTGCACTAAACTGCAAGGCAATCTGTGTTGGGAACAGCTAGCTGCATTTTCCAATGTTGAGAGGTTTTTGTTCACTTCTCATATGACTCTCCAGGATTTCACGCTATATGGCAGGTTCAGAAGCCTGTAAGATTCCACCCTTACATATTTTAGCATACCTCTTAAAAAAGAAAATACTTTGATTAATATTTGCCAATATTGCCAAATAGATAATTCTGCATTAGAGCTGTTGTTTATAATCCATGCATGAACTATCTCTGAGATCAGAGCATCCGTGTTTTAAATTGAAGGATAGAATCAGCAGAAATGGATCTTTTGTCACTTAACCCGTTCCAGATTCTTGAGCAGTTTCTCTTGTAATGGTAAAAAAACTTGTAGAACATAGAATAGTACAGCACAGTATAGGCCCTTCGGCCCACGATGTTGTGCTGAGCATTTATCTTAGTCTAAGATCACCCTAACCTACACACCCCTCAATTTACTGCCATCCATATGCTTGTCCAGCAGTCGCTTAAATGTCCTTAATGTCTCTGACTTTACTACCAACGCTGGCAATGCATTCCACGCACCCACCATTCACTACCTCTGACATCTCCCCTATACCTTCCTCCAATCACCTTAAAATTGTGACCCCCCCCCCCCCCCCCCCCAATAACAACCATTTGTGCCCTGGGGAAATATATCTGGTTATCTCCAGCTCTCATTACCTTGTACATCTCTATCAAGTCACCTCTCTCTGTTCCTTCTCTCCAGTGTGAAAAGCCCTAGCTCACTCAATCTTCATAAGACAAGCCATCCATCCAATCCAGGCAGCGTCCTGGTAAATCTCCTCTGCACTCCTTTCTAAAGCATCTACATCCTTCCTAGAATGAGGCAACCATTCTGGACATAATATTCCAAGTGTTGTCTAACCAGAGTTTTATAGAGTTGCAGCGAAAATTCATGGTTCTTAAACTCAATCCCCCTGTTAATGAAAGCCAAAACACCATAATCCTTCTTAACAGACCTATCAACTTGGGGTGGCAACTTTGAGGGATCTATGTACATGGACCCCAAGATTCCACTGTTCCTCCACACTGCCAAAAATTCTAACCCTATATTCAGCAGTCAAATTTGACCTTCAAAACAAATCACTTCACATTTATTCTGGTTGAACTCCATCTGCCACTTCTCAGCCCAGCTCTGCATCCTGTTAATATCCTGTTGTAGCCTGCAACAGCCCCCAACACTATCTATAACACCACCAACCTTTTGTATCATTGGAAACTTACTAACCCACCCTTCCACTTCTTCATCAAAATCATTTATAAAATCTACAAAGAGCAGAGACCCAAAAACAGATCCCTGCGGGACACCACTGGTCACCAACCTTCAGGTGGAATACCTTCCATCCATTATTACTCAATGTCTTCTTTCGGCCTGCCAAATCTGTATCCAAATAGCCAAATTTCCCTGTATTGCATACCTCCTAACTTTCTGAATGAGTCAACTGTGGGGAAATGCCTTACTGAAATCCATATACACCACATCCATTGCTTGACCTTCGTCAACTTGTCTTGTCACATCCTCAAAGAACTCAATAAGGCTTGTGAGGCATGACCTACCCCTCACAAAGCCATGCTGACTATCTTTAATCAACCTATGTTTTTCCAAAATAGTCATAAATCCGATCTCTCAGAATCCTTTCCAGTACCTTGCTTACCACAGATGTAATCCCAAGGATTTCCCTATTCCCTTTCTGACTGCTATGTTAATGACAACCATCGCTTATCCTTATATAAGATGGAAGATAAAATAATCAGAAGTATCCACTTGTATTCATCATCAAGAAATGCCGATCAGGTTGAAGTAAATATCCAGCCACAATCCAAAGACTTATGAATCAAGTTGTAGCTAAAATACCTAACTGTATTATTCTGATGATATTATTATATAAGTATTTTAACATCTGGGAAGAACGTGTAATGTAAGACCTATTCAAACATTAGCTGGCTTACTTAAAAATCTTGCTAAGAGTCAATTCAAATAATTTATCATAACTTGCCCACTCCCTTGGTGTCCTAGATAAGTCTTGCCAAGAACAGCAAATGAAGGACTGGTGCTGGATCTGCTGTTTTTCATCATTTACATAAATAATTTGGATGTGAATATAGGAGGTGTGGTTAGTAAGTTTGCAGCTGTCTCCAAAATTGGTGGTGTAATGGATAGTGAAGAAAGATTACATAGAGATCTTGATTAGTAGGGCCAATGGGCAAAGGAGTGGCAGATGGAGTTTAATTTAGATAAATGTGAGATTGCATCTTGGTAAGGCAAATCAGGGCAGGACATGCATAGTTAATGGTAAGGCCCTGGGAGTCTTACCAAACAGAGAGACCTAGGGAAGCAGATGCATAGTTCCTTTTGAAAGTGGAGTGGTACGTCAACAGGGTGGTGAAGGCGGCATTTGGCACACTTGCCTTCATTGGTCAGTGCATTAAGTATAGGAGTTAGGATGTCATGTTGTGGCTGTACAGGACATTGGTTAGGCCACTTTTAGAATACTGCATTCAATTCTGACCTCCTTGCTTTAGAAGAGATGTTGTGAAACTTGAAAGGGTTCAGAAAAGATTTACAAGGATGTTGCCAGGATTGGAGGGTTGAGCTATAGGGAGCGGCTGAAAAGGCTGGAGCTGTTTTCCCTGGAGCATTGGAGGCTGAGGGGTGACCTTATAGAGGTTTATAAAATTGAGGGACATAGATAGGATCAATAGCCAAGGTCTTTTTTTATCCATGTTAGGGGAGTCCAAAATTAGACCGCACAGGTTTAAGGTGAGAGGGGAAGGATTTAAAAGGGACCTGAGGGGCAGAGGGTGATATGGAACAAACTGCCAGAGGACATGGTGGAGGCTGGTACAATTTAAAACACTTAACAGGCATCTAGATGGGTATATGAATAGGAAGGGATTAGTGTGATATGGGCCAAGTGCTGACAAATCTGGTAGGCATGGATGATTTGGACTGAAGAGTCTGTTTCCATGCTGTATGACTCTGTGATGGCTCTGATTGGAAGCTCTGTGTCTAAAACTAAATGGAAAATCATGAGATTTCTGGGAGTGTGAGAGTTTTATTGGAAATTTGTGCCTAACTTCAGCACAATATCTGTATCCTCAACGGATTTGCTGTGAAAACAGACAAAGGTAGTCTGGTCAGCAGAATACTAATCAGCATTGAAAAGCTGAAGGCAATCCTAATACATGTGCAGACATTGGCCACCACTAATAAATGCTGTTTAACATTTTGAAGTCTGTGTTCATCATGGTTACAAGGAAGAACTAAAATACATTGACCATAATCCTTTAGCTTTTGTAAAGACATTTAAGACTCAAAATATGAGTTTAATTCAATGGAGCTTATTAATTCAAACATTTAATGTGACATTGTTCACTTTATTGGAAAGAAGTGCACTACCTGACACATTATCAAGAACATTATTGATCTTGCTGAAATAGTTTAAGAATTTGAGAGGAAATTTACAATAATTTGTTTAATTCTTACATAAGGAATAGGGGAGGGTAAATGATTCTAGTTTTCTTTAAATTTTCATGTGTGGTATACACATGCAGCGATAAAACACATTTAAAATGGTGCCTCATTAAGGAGGGAGGCATGTAATGGACTACGTAATTTTAGTCTCTGAGCTTTTAAGTCGACTGAATGTCAGATATTACCATACAGCTAAAACATTAGGGCAATTTCACAACTTTTCCCTTTAAGCCATAGCAGTACACTCCATTGAAAGCACTCAAGGAGACTCTAAAACTTAAACCAGTTCTTTTCAGTGCAAGGATACTTATTAAGTATGTTTTCAAAGTTCATTTTCTTAATTTACGAAAGAAATCTTGCTACTTTAGGTAGCAAACCGGCTAGTATAAGTAGTAAGCAGGTTTTTAAAAGTAACTTTATAGTTACTTAAAGTCAAGTTACTCGTGTAGTAGACTATACAGCCTTGTGAAGATGCTTAAAGCAAAGAACTGTGTGGATGCTGAAGATCTGAAACAAAGAGAAATTGCTGGAAAAACTCAGCAGTTCTGGCAGCTGTGGCAAGAGGCAGAGTTAACATTTTGAGTCCAGTTACCCTCCTTCAAACTCCTCCAGGGTCATTGGACTCGAAACATTAGCTGTGCTTTACCTTTTGTTGATGCTGCCAGTCCTGCTGAGCTTCTCCAGCAATTTCTGTTTTGGTTAAATTACTTAATTTTTGTTGTAAAACCCATTTTCAGTTGTGAAAAATCAAATCACATCAAGTTTCCACTCTCAAAAATTAATTTTTTGATAGTTACATTTCAAACTGATACCTGATTGTGTCGGTTAATGGTGGTTTAGCAATTTGTAAATCAGTTACACCTGATACCTGGGGGAGAAAAACCTTATCAAAATTAAACAATTTGAGTCTGGATTGATAACTACACCCAAAGTGGAAACTGTATTCTCACTTGTGCTCACACTGTGCAAGAGAAAGCTACATCATGAAATCACACACTGATATTTTATGTTGGAAATTCATGGTTGGTGATGTGCAATGTCATGATATCTTTGAGATATGGATTTTTTTTTAAACCAGAATATAAAATATGCATTTACTCCCTTGAAACTGCTGGGGAAAATGATTTAAATCACCAAGAATGCTTTGCTTGGCTTTAAACTTACAGTACAAATCACACACAATAACCTGTACATAATAATTTCACAGACCAAAATGATTTCTCTTAATAATGGAAAGAACATTTTTCCTCCTTGAAAATTAAGAGATTATAATCAGTGGATAATTGTGTTTAATCATTTTATATTCACTTAACATGTAAACTTCTGTGAATTATTTTTACCACGCAAGAATGTTTTTTGTAAATAATAAATATTTTCTCACCAATTACACACCCTTCTCAGACAATTTTCACATTTCTTCTAGAAGCTGGCATATATTTTTTGGGTTTAGCATGAACTGCATCATTCGTAC
Organism: Chiloscyllium punctatum; assembly: GCF_047496795.1. Taxonomy (NCBI): domain Eukaryota; kingdom Metazoa; phylum Chordata; class Chondrichthyes; order Orectolobiformes; family Hemiscylliidae; genus Chiloscyllium; species Chiloscyllium punctatum. The sequence continues at coordinate 57,490,519 of NC_092782.1, forward strand.
TTGAATTCATTGAGAGAGAGTCTCAATAGGACTTAATATATTTTTTTAAAGATCCTGCTAAGACTTGTAGATTAGTGATATTCCCATGCTGTACAATATAAAGGCTAATCACTTTGTTACTCTGGTTTTGTGTTGTGGCTCTAATAAATGTAGAGGACTTTTCAGGTGGTTATCATTTCCAAGTATGTCATTGTCATGGTTAAGGCACAGCACATCACTGTGTTTTATTCCACTCTGAGGTTTCCTCCTAACCAGTAGAGTACACTTTTCATGTATGACATTTTCTCGACTGATTTGGGGAAATGAGCTATGTGTAGTTATGCTTCATTAAACAGTTACTAATTTAAATTACACACTCAAAGTAAATAAAGCAATTTCTCTGTCTATTTGGTAATCCCCTGTGCATGTGATATTTTTTTAGATTCATTACAGTTTTCACTTAGTCGTACATTCTCTTGAATTTTGATTTTTGGGTGTACTATTTGAGGACTTTTTGTTTGGCAAGAATGAAGTTACTATAAATTTTCTTTCAAAAATAAAATGAAATACTTTGTATATTTGATAAGCACTGTTTCTTCAGTCAGCATTTGTTGCTCTATGCTTTTGTAGAAATGTTTTTAGTTATTTAGTTAGTGACAACTTTTAATCTAAACTTTAATGAAATCAGTGCAAGTGTAGAAAAAAGATGTACATTTTTGTTATAATTTGTATTTAAAAAAACATGAAGCAAGAACAAGCATCTGTAAAGGGCAATAGTGTAATGAAAACATAGTCAAACAGCTACTAATATGTTCTACAGTTGGTAACTGTACCAAGTTGAAAATAGTGTGTAATGTACCCTTTACTCTGGAATTACTTTTAGAATTAATTAACTGCATTTTAGCGAAACATTGTGTTTTTTTTTGTCTTGTTCTATGCTGTTGGGTAGTGATGTAGGTAGAATTGCTTGCTTTAAAGAGATAAGCCAATATTATAGTGACAGAGAATGTCCTGGCATGGGAAGTCTTGCAACATACTTTTTTCTTGTTAGATTTATTTCCTTGCTCTTCAACTCATAATCTTTGCACCACAAACTGTTGGCTGTGAGAGCTGATTTTGAAGAGGACAAGGTTAACAGGGCATTTGGGATGATACTGTGCAATGAGACCAACAATTTATTCTTTGATCCTATTAGTTATGGATTGAGATAATAAGCCAGAACAATGAAGGCCAAGATAGGGGGCATTAGTCAAATTAGTCAGCAGGAGAGTGCTGTTGGAAGGCTTCAATAAAGAAAGAAGATAGTCAGCTAGTCAGTTTTTTTTAAGCTTTGAAAATTATTGACCAGTCTCCTCCCGACTAATTGTACAGCCTGCACTTTAAGTGAAATAAGTTCATACCTAACCTGCAGAAGTAATAGGCTGGATTTTCCCATGAGCCTTGGGCCTAAATTAGAGTCCTGGCCCCGAACTTATCAGCAGTAGTACCAATGGTACAAGCTTCCAGCAGGCACCCTGTTAATTTGCCACCTTTGTAAAATTTGTTCATGGGGCACGGGTATTGCTGGCTAGGCCAGCATTTATTGGCCATCCCTAGTTGTTGTTGAGAAGGTAGTGGTGAGTTGCCTTCTTGAACTGGTGGAGTCCATTGTGCTGTAGCTAGACCCACTATGTTCTTAGGGAGGAGAGTCCAGAATTTTGACCCAGCAACACTGAAGGAATGGTGATATATTTCCAAGTCAAGTGGTGGGTGACTTGGAGGTGAACCTGTAGTTGATGGTGTCTCTATATATCTGCTGCCCTTGTCCTTCTAGATGGAGAAAGTGAAGAATGCAAATGCTGGAGAGTCAGTCAAAATGTGTGGTGCTGGAAAAGCATAGCAGGTCAGGCAGTATCTGAGGAGCAGGAGAATCGACATTTCAGACATAAATCCTTCATCAGGAATGATGGGTTAGGGTTGGGCCTGATGAAGGGCTTAAGCTCAAAACATCGACTCTCCTGCTGCCTGACCTGCTGTGCTTTTCCAGTGCCACACTTTTCGACTCCTTCTAGATGGAACCGGGCAAAGGTTTGGAAGGTGCTATCTGAGGATTCTTGGTGAATTTTTGCAATGCCTTTTGTAGGTAATACAGACTGCTGCTACTGAGCATTGGTAGTGGAGGGAATGGATGCTTATGATGTGGTACCAATCATTTAGGCTTCTTTGTCTTTGAATGATGTCAAGCTCCTGAGTGTCATGGGAGGTACACCCAACTTGTGTGGATGGGTGTATTCCATCACACTCCTGACTTGTGCTTTGGGGATCGTGTTCAGGATTTGAGGAGTCAGAAGGTAAATTACTCACTGCAGAATTCCTGGCCAATAACGTACTCTTGTAGCCACTGTATTCATATGGTGAGAACAGCTGAGCTTCTGGTCAATGGATGTTGTTAGCTGGATATTGTGATAGTAATACCATTGAATGTCAAGAGACAGTGATTAGATTGTCTTTTACTTGAAATGGTCACTGCCTGGCATTTGTGTGACACAAATGCTACTTGCCACTTGTGAGCCCTAGCCTGGATATTTTCCAGATCATGTAACATTTGAACATGGACTAATTTGGTTTCTGAGGAGTCACGAATGGAGCTGAACATTGAGCAACCATTGGCAAACATCCCCACTTCTGACCTACTACAGAAGGAAGGTCATTGATGAAGCAGCTGAACATGGATGCACCATCAACGCTATTCTAAGGGACTCTTTCAGGGATGGCCTGGAGCTGCAATGACTGACCTTCAACAACCACAACTATTTTCCTCTGCACCAGGAATGCTTCCAACCAGCAGAGCATTTGGCCTTCTATTCCATTTGATTTGAGTTTTGCTAGGACTCCTTGATGCCACGCTGAGTCAAGTACAGCCTTGATATCAAGGACTGTCATTCGCACCTCACCTTGGGAATTCAGTTCTATTTGATCCCGTATAGATCAATGCTGTAATGAGACCAGGAGCAAAGAGGCCTTGGCAAAATCAAACTGGGCATCACTGAACAGGTTATTGCTGAGCAGGTGCTGCTTGATAGCCCTGTTGATGATACTGTCCATCACTTTACTGATGATGAAGAGTAGACTGATGGGATGGTAACTGACTGGATTGGATTTGAGCTGCTTTTTGTGTACAGGACAACCTAGGCAATTTTCTACATTGTTTGTAGATGCCAGTGTTGTGGCTGTGCTGGTATAGCTTGGTTTGGGAGCTGCAAGTTCTAGAACACAAATCTTTAGCGCAATTGCTAGTACCTACCCATAGCCCCATTCGGAGCATACAGCCTCCAGCTTATGTGGCTTTCTCTCAGCCTGTAGCATCAGCAACATGAGGAAGAGTCACTCCACATCCCAGAAATTCTGTAAAATTGGATCTAGTTGGGGTCTTCCTAATAGTAATTGGATCCACTTCCCAGCTACCCTGGGAAAACATCCCATTGGGAATGTGTCAAGAAGATGTGGCTTTATCCTATTTTCCTGACCAATACCAGGAAATGTCAGCCCAGTATTTCAGTGGCCAAATGGTCAATATATGGTACACGTCTTGTTGGGAGATGGTGGAAACAGTTCGATGGAAATGTTATCTAATTCTAATTTGAATGATTCTGTCATAAGATAACATTTTAGGATGTCTGTAATTTGAGTCATGATTTGGTAAATGAGTAGCATGTGTAAGAGAAAATGGTAATTACAGTTCCAACAGTTATTCACTGCCTTTCTGGATCCATTTTAGACTTCTGATTGATTGTTATCATTAGCCAATAATTTTAATATCTCTGTATTGTACAATTACCAGAAAGGCAGAGAGTGAACTAGACAGACCTTGGCTTGTTTGTCTAACAATTCCTATATCTCCATCATCTGCCTTCAATCTGTTACACCTGCGTCTTCTGAAATTAAAATCAACCTGAAAGAGTCCATCTAAAGATTTGTTTTCCAAGGATGTGCCAGGTGTGATGTTTTCAGAACGCTGTTGTTTACCACAGGTTCTTGATTTCTCTGAGTAAATCTGTCATAAACATGTTGTAACTGTGAAAGTTAATATAGCCTGGATGATCATTTAATCCACTGAAAACTTCATTCTGAAATGTGATCATTAGGTGTAAAGAGTCTATTTACATTTGCAGTGTTCCAACATCATTAAAGCTATTTAGTAAAATAACAGGCAAAATCTGTTTCTGCAAATGACAGTTAAAGTATAAATATAATTATTGCTGTCAGATTTGTTGATCAAACCATTACTCACTCAAAATTGCTCAAAATTCAGAATTAAATAACGGGTCAGAAAGAGCCAGTGGCTTACTGGCACTGTCATTGGACTAATAATCCAAAGGCCCAAGGTAACATTCTGAGGATGTGGGTTTGAAACCGACCGTGGAAAGTTGTGGAATCTGTAATAATGAGAGAGCTCGTCTAATGGAAACCATGTGCCCATTGTCAATTGTTATTAAAGACCCATCTGGCTCACTAGTGTATTTTAGGCAATAAAATCTGCCATCCTTATGTGGTCTTACCTACCTGTGACTCCAGCTCCACTGCAATGTGGTTCACTCTTAACTGCCCTCCAGGCAATTAGCGATGGACAATAAATGCTGGTCTAACCAGCGATGCCCACATGTCATGAATAAATTTTTAAAAATATATTCCTGCTCTGTTCACCATTGTTAGAAACAAAGTGGGTTTTATCAACATTTATGCTGTTTGGACAGACCAGATAAAAATAAATTAAAGTTCTAATGGTCATTACAAGGAGACCTTCACAATGTTCATGGGGGAGAGCTTTAATACAGAGCTTTATTAACTCTATATTAAAACACTGAACTTCTACAATATCAAATGATTTTAGCTCTTATCAATATAATGTGATTAGTACAAGTTGTTAGGACTATGAATAAGTCTCCATCTAAGAGTTTACCTGTATTTAAAATTGTTTTGTGATGAGTGGCACAGATCAAATGGAACCCAGCAAACGTTGGTCAAAATTTTCATGAGTATCTAAAGAGGAACAGGAATATACTTTTATAGTCAGTGGCACTCATTATTCCACTAAGTAGCATCCTTTGTACTTCTGATGAAAGCAGATTTAATCTCCCATTTTTGAAAAGAGAAATAAAAAATTGTATTCTCACTATGCAGCACTTGTAATGCTGAGTGAGAATTGCTGAGAGAAAACCTGAAACTTTAAGGACAGTAGAGAAGGGCAAGTTTTAGTTGCTGTTGATGAACTTGACACATGACATTGGCAGGTGATGTTGATAGTTTAAAGGAGCCCAGCACGTGAGTTATACCACACATCCATAATTGTCTACTGTGCATTCTGACAGGGTGAAAACTCTCAGTTATTGCATCTTCAGTGGTATTTTGGCATAGTAGAAGCATCTCTCCTGAATATTGGTACTGTCATTGAGTACTTTGAGAAGTAAATTGCAATAAATTCTGGGGAGAAACTGCAACCATGAGGAAGTGCCACAGTTAATTTTCAGATATCCAACGAATGTCATAAATGTATGTATAATTGGAGTTGTATACTGTAACTGCAACAACTGTTGTAAAAGGAACCTAAGGGACAACTTTTTCATGCACAACGAGATGTTTTCATGGAATGAGCTGCCAGAGGAAGTGGTGGAGGCTAGTACAATTACAACATTTAAAAGGCATCAGGGTGGGTATATGAATAGGAAGGGTTTAGAGGGATATGGGCCAAGTGCTGGCAAATGGGACTAGATTAGTTTAGGATATCTGTTGAAATGGACGAGTTGGACCAAAGGGTCTGTTTCATGCTGTACATCTCTATGACTCTATATCCATTTTTAGGCAATGGTGAAAATATTGAAAAAACAATCTGAGGGATTGCATCAATCACCATTTCAGAACTCTAAACCTAATCCTATCGCATGGATTAATCAAGGAAAGCCAGCATGGATTTACTAGGCAGGCCATGTTTAATTCACTTCACTGAATTTTGTGAGGTAACATGGAGGGTTGATGAAGATTAGCATATTTGTCACCTCCATGAGTTTTAGCAAGTATTTTGACATGTACCCAAATATCTACCTGGTCAAAAAAGTAAAGATTCATGGGATCCAAGGAAGAGTACATGTCTAAATCCAAAACTCTGTGACAGGAAGTAAAGGGCAATGGTCAATAAGTGTTTTACTGGAGGTTGATTTCAGTGAGAGTCAGTATGAGGTCCCTTGCTTTTTATTGTCGTGTATCAATAAATTTAAATATGTGATTAAGAAATTTGGAAAAGATACAAAAATGATCTTTTGGGTTGATAATGAGAAAGAAAGATTTGATTGCAGTACTATATTAATGGACTGATCAAATTGGAAGAAAATAGCAAATGGAATTCAGTCTGGAGACAAGGAAACATTAGATAAGCTGGAGATATTTGGAGTAGTGAAGGCTGAGGGAACATTTTATTGATGTGAACAATATTATGATAAGTGAAGAAAGTATCTCCATCCCCTAACACGACAGTCAGTAACCAGGGGGCATAGGTTTAGAATAATGATATGAGGGGAGTTAAGAGATTTTTTGGGGTCACCCAAGCTATGGTGAGTCTGGAATTCACTAGCTGAAAACATGTTAGTGGCAGTCATTTTTATTGCATTCAAAGTATTCAAATATGGTCTTGAAATGATGTAACCCAGCTATGGACCAAGAACTGGAAAGTGGGATTAGCCTGAATCATTGGCATAGACTCAATGGGCAGAATAGCCTCCCCAGAGTGCTAAATTGTTATCATTCTGTGACGCTGATACTTAAAACCCCGTTTTTTTTCATTTATAAGATGCATTCAATGGTGGTTTACCTGTCTTACAATGTAAAATGGCATCAGTTAACAATGGGTCATTAACAAGGTTTAATAGGCTTTAACATTCTAACATTGAGAGGTTTTCTATTCCTGTTAATGACAGAACATTAACAATGTTTTCTTTTAACATTGGACAGCAAGCTGAATAGCGCTAATAAAGCACTTACCACATTTTTTCGGTGCATTCACTTGATTTAAATGTTGATCATGTTTAACTAACTCTTGATCTGAAACATCTTTACAATATGTGTAAATCAATAAAATCTAGTTCCAGAAGTGTCGTACATCAATAATTTTCCTTCTGTTCTTGTTATAGTAACCAGAAACCTAAGCTTGCTTCACCCCATCCTCTGTTTCTGGCAGAGAGGTGATTTTGGGAAGTCTATGTTTGTTTAGTAGCACATCATGTTCTGTTTTTCAAGTATGACAATGCGGTGTTCACAGAACCAGCATAAACTTACTTTCAAAAATGTAAGAGCGAGCCAAAATAAATATAGATTGATTCTCTGGCTGTAATCATATGTGCTGTATTATCAGATAAAGCAAGGTAAGTTAATCTAGTTATTTTATATGACAGAGATTCAGCAGCATGATTACTAAAATATCACATTAACCAATGCAAATACAATCAAATAGGGATTACTATGTCTTTTTCAGAACTGAAATTCTTATTCGCTGGATAGAATCCAGGAGGGAAGTTCAATATGTTATTTTTCAGACAGTGTGGGGGTTCTGTTCATGATGCAGAATATATTTCCTGGTTGGTTAGAGATGTTGGCCAATATTTCCAAGTGTAAATAAAATGGATTAAGAATAAAATTTATTGTGAGTTTACAGCAAAAGGCTTGGCTGGTGAATTGTTTTGCTGTTTTCCAGCTTCAATATTCTTCCTTCAGTGGATTATTGTAGTATTTATTTATTTTTATCTATCCCACAGGACATTGATGGCCAAGCACTACTACTGTTGACACTGCCAACAGTCCAGGAATGTATGGAGCTTAAACTTGGCCCTGCTATCAAATTATGTCATCACATTGAAAGAGTGAAAATTGCTTTCTATGCACAGTATGCTAACTGACTTAATTTGTCATGATTCATTTTAACATATTTTGCCCAGAATTGTTCCAAAATGAGCACTGGACCAAGGTGTTCAGCTTTGATGCAATGGACAGATATTCATCTGATAACTTGCCAGCCAGAGAAATGCTGTGAAATAAACTTAGTGAGTCTTTATTTGCTGCTCACATTGAGTGATATGATCAAAATGAAGTAAGTTGTTAATATAGCTGCAAAAGGGCCCCTTTTACGCCAAGATGGATGCTATGCATATTTGAACAGAATCGAACACTGATGGGCAAGTCATGAAAACACAATCACATGTGGACTATTTCAGATTTGGATGGAAAAGAGAAATGTAAATAAGGATTACAAAGTGATAACAGCAGCTATAAATTTGAAGATTCTTCATTTAAAAGGCTTTTGAGATTTGCTGAATCTTCATGCTTGAAGCCCTGATTATCTTAAGAATGATAGCACGTTCACATTGGAATCAACAGAGAATAAACAAGCCTGGGCCTGGAGGTACTGAATATACTTCTGACAACAGTCCATCAATGTGCTGTACTTGTCAGTTGAACAATCTTTCCATACAATACTCCAGTTCATTTTGATTTGGTTGTGTTTTATATTTTGCCAGTTGATTTTTGAATGTTATCAACATGAATTATAAGGAGAATGTTTAACTACCGTGACACTGTGCTGTTTAATTTAGAATTGGGAACAAGACAGCATGACGAAGTAATTGTGTTGCCCATTATTGTGCAGATTTCTTTAAACCTGTGGCCATTTGCAGCCCAAAAATAACTTCAGTTCAGGCTCCCTGAAGTTTAAAGCGATCAGCACTATCTTTAATTAGCTGAAACAGAATATTATAAACCAGAATTGAGTGTAACACTTCCCTGCAGGAATGCTTTGAATGAATATTGTCTTAAAATGATGAGGTTCCAATACTGGCACAATATAAATTATCCCAAAGAAAATTGAAAAGTTGTACATGATTTTACATAAAGGAAGGAAAGCAGGGTTTGAGGAGGACGTTGTGATATACCATTCTCATTTCAACTGTTTCAAAGTTGAATACTGACAACTTTTTAAGTGACTACACTGTAATGTACAGGTGTTGAGTTGTTTTCAAATGACACAGTAGTGATTTTTAAAAAATATATGCTCTCAAACCAATTTCACAAAATTACTTTCCACTTCTACATCTAAAAGAGAAAATCTGTTTTGTGGTAGACGTTTGGGATGAATTAAATCGTTTGATTGAATATTTGAATTATATTTTGGTGGAACACCACAGGTTCTGGACAACTTACAGCAATGTTTATTTAAAGCTACTTACTAGAGAGGTCATACTTGCTAATGATGGAACTGTTTTGGGAACTGAAACAAGCTTTGTGAAGAGCATTGTCATATTTTCTTACACCTAACTATTTCGTATCAACGTGCATCATAATCTAGTGAGTCAACATAGCACAGTAGAATATCAAAATTAATGCAAGACAGCTACAATTTTACATCATCCTTTAATGGACTAAAAACCCCAATTTAAAAATTTGCTTTCCAGAGTATCTAGATTTGATCATTTCATCTGTACATTAAATATTATTAAGCTCCTGAAGATATTGTCACAATATATCTATGCTTCACACTGTGAGTTGCCATTTAGAATGCAGCGAATCTGAAATGTTTGGAACGTATTTACTCTGTAGACAAAATTCATAATTTATTATAATTAAATTGTGATGCATTTTATGCATCAAATGTTCAGACATTATTTTTCTTCCAGCAATCTGTTTTCCAATTCTTTTTCTCATACAAAAAAAATTAAAAAGGATTTTTTTTTAACAATGACAGCTATTGTGCAAACTACACTTTTGCAGTCCCATAAGAACTCCATTTTAAAAAGAAATTCTAGACTTCAAATTTCTCCACCATTTAATATTGAAGATGTTACAGGCACTTGACATCTCTTAGGTAAGTGCAGCAGTGGCAGATTATTGAAGTGTGCAATGTTGAACCATAATTCTTTCTAATCAAAGATATTTGCTGTCATAAAAGTTAATTAAGAGTCAATGTTAATAGATATTTTAAGTAATCTGCTCATCCAATCCTCTATGTATGCCATTTACAATGTACACATAATTGTGTGCATTCAAAGATGCATTGGTGTTTCTGCGTAGAGTCAATGCAGTAACCTTACTAGTTCATTTTGAAGTGAGCAACTATATGGTTGATTTGAAGGTATTAATTGGCAGACTGGAGAGAGGCGGCCCCATGTTCTAGTGTGTCACATGCAGACTTACCATAAATTGCAGAAATTCAGTGGGATCTATTGCTTCCCTTTCCGTGACATGGAAACAAATCTTTGGATTCAGGAGGACAACAAAGTGGGGAACAAAAGAATGCAAAAACGAATCTTTAAACATTTAAATTCTGTTTCGTTGTACCAGACACTCTTTATGTAGTAAAATCACATTACACATGCATTTTCTGTGTGAATTCTTTAGAAGTACAATTTTGAAAATCTAGTGTTAAATTTCCTTATTACTGTCTTGCTGGATATTAAAATGTAAAAATAAAAGCATATGTGGGGAGTACTAGTAACCAGTCATTTTATTCACTTGTGATATATTAAAATCTTTTGTGAGGAGCTTTGAGTGACAAATATGTTTTCTATTTCTAAAGCATACTATTATAATAAAAATAGCGTGAGATCAGTTCTTTGTTGTTTCCCACATATACAAATTTACGTTTACTAAACAGTACTTTACTTTTATAATGAACTCATTTTTGCAATCTCTAACAAATTTTGTTATCCTACACTAATAAAAAATTGGTGTCTTTAGTGTTCAGTATGCCAGTCACGCCTAGATATGGCTTTGAGTACAGATGATCCTTACCCCGAGTACTTTGTCTGAATGTACAGAAACAAAAATGTTTGGAAGTGAACATGCTTTTTAAGTTTGCTTTATTTTAAAAAGATTCGAGGCAAAATATGGAGAAAAGGTTTTAAACTATTCAGCTTGATTCTTAATAACATTGAAACAAACTTTAGCAATGATCTCTATAGCTATCAAACTGCAGATTGAGTCTTTGCAACATTTAATTTTTAAAATGTACATTTTCTTACGGAAGAATTCACATTGAAAATACATGAAACAGCTGTACAGAAGGGAGCTATTATTAAGGAGTCAGTAGCAATGGAACTTTGTACTTTATTGTACACACCGAGACAAGGAATTTATTAATTTTATTAAGAACATAAGCAATTTCATAGCTGTAAAGCTCTCTGTTGCCTGCTGGTATCACATCTATTGGGACTGCTATTTGCCTATAGAAGTGCCTCAGCAAACCTTGTGCCTGTATTAGAATGACATTAGTAAGATTGTCTGTAGATGTGATGTTGGATTCCTCGGGGATTATGTGAAATGGGCCCTATTCACTATATTGAACATGTAAACACGGTTAAAAAGCTGGCAAAGTAATTTTTTATCTGTATTTAACAAAACAGATACTAAGAAAGAGTATTGTTACTGTAAATTGAAACAGGATAAAAATCAAATGACTTTATTCCTTACTAATATAAAGTGTAATGTCTGACTTTCCTCTGTTGTCATTCAGCTCAGTGATAGCATTCTGCCACAATGTTTTCCTATATCAGAATAGGAAAATATCCGAAATCATTGTCAATTACTATCAGCAAATTAATTAGCTGGAGTTTCACGAGGTTAAAGTCAACACCACTATGCAAGCTATATTCAGGAATATTTGGAACACTTGGAAGACTCGGAAGATTTGATTAAATTCAACTTCAGCAAGAACATGAAATGGGTGGCAGTGGATCACCAGTTTTCCATTACATCAAATGGAAAGAATAAGTAGGCAAGTGTATAATGGCTGTCCAATCAAATACTACCCAATTTATGCCCTACCAAAGTTGAATTTCATCCCATTGCTATTAAAGGTTTTGATGTACATGTTGCTGCAGAGCAATTATTGCATTTTGTTTATCTTACTTCTGTATATGGGGTAGGAGAATTGCACATTCCATTTTAATGTGTATATGGTGTTCTGTTGTTGTATTTTTTAAACAGAGTACATATATCAGTGTTTTTTCCCAGATCAGTAGAATGATGTGCAGATGACACTGAGGTAATATGTGGAGCTGTGCATTGTAATTGGTTATCTTGCATGTTATGCTTAATAAAACTGTAATAAATATTGCTGTTGCTGCTTAATTTCTGAAGGACAATATATTGCTTTGTTAACCAATTCATTGTTTATAAATTTTGTATATATTTTGAAGAACCCTGCGCTATTGACGTTACAGCCTTTAAGTATCATGTATTATGTTTTCTGAAGATTGTTTAGTTCATTAAAATACATTAGTTTCTTTGCCAGAATCTTGTACAGCTAAGAAACCCAGAAAAAAAAACTGACCTATTTTGATGCTATTACATTTAGTTGATTGTACTTTCAGTAAACCTGTTTCAAAAACTTGTCAAAAGATTGTGATATATTATAGAAAATGTTGTGTAATTTTCAGTAGTGATTCCTTGTATACCAGTACGGTGGATACTATCTTTTTCTAAAAAAAACAAATAAAACACCAAAGAATTACTACAGTTACTCTTTCAGGCCCGGTTTCTAAGCTATGAATGGGCTCATTTGTGTTTTCTAAGACACCTTTTATTACTAATGTGTATATTCAGCTGGTTGGAATTTAAGATTATTTGTAAATGGGAAGTATTAGTGTTCTCTTTCTAACGAAACCAACTGACAGAACCAAGGGCACAAAAATTTAACTATTCACAAGTAAGCACAAACACTGGCTATTTTTGCAATTTGATGATTACAAAAATTATCAATGCATAGATGTAAAAACAAGAAACTTATTAAACTGAGATGTAAGTCATTACTCGAACTGCAACATGCAGTTGTGGTGTGATAGAGTCTTTTCTGAAACAATGCCAATTGTTAGTAACATGTGGTTTTATGTCAGGTTAGCTATGATTTTTTGGCACTGAATAATAAAGGTCTCAAAGGCAATCGAGGTGTGCAAAACAAAATATGCAGCATTTGTATGAGGGAACTGTTTTAATATAAAGATGCAAATTCATGTTTAAATTGTCCAATCACTTTTTAAGCTTAGATTAAAACTAATACATTTTATCTTGATTATTTGTGCAGTTAGTGCCGTGTGCTAGGGTCTTCAAATTAGTAGTCACAATGATGTGGAAATGCCAGAGTTGGACTGGGTGTTTGATTTTTGACCTTATTAGTTACAGACAGCCCTCCTCCCACCCCTTTCGATGCATGTATTCTGTGTATTAGGACACATGTTGCTGACAACTTACTGTTAAATTATCTTGGGTAGATTACAGGCTATATGATCAGTTGCAGCCCCTTTTACTTTTTCATACCTCAGAAATTCACCAGGAAGTACTGGGTTGTTCAATGTTTTTTTATGCCAAAAAATTGGTTTTGGCTTGAACAATGCTATTGGGTCATCAAAATATTTATCGCTTGGAGATTGTAACTGAAAGTGATACTGTGCATCACTGAGAAACGGTGTTTGTTTTGAACAACTGTCTTATTTATGTATCACCTACAAATCTAAAGATTTTTTTTAACTGAAGTGAATGCATCTTGAGGGAAGGAACTAATTAGTAAAATCCTTGCATACTATTCTGTTGTTGCTTCTGGGATGGAAGTCTGAATTTTCTAACCAACGTTGTTGCAATGCTGAGCTTATTAACGTAAGTATTGAAATAAGTTGGAATAGAAAATTTAGAGTCCTGAATTTGCATATCTTGCTTCCTTACAATTGGTACTGAGCTCAAAGCAGATATTCTTTTAGCGTGCAAACTAATTTGAATTTTCTTGTTTGAAATGCTGTTTCTCTATGTTCCTTGATTTGTTTTCTGCTTGTCTGCACAATGAAGTGACTGGCCCAACAAGTTGAAGAGCGTATTCTGTATATACGTTTTCATGTAAATAAATAAAACCTCTATTCAGAGCTATATTTTGTTTTTAACATCACCCTTTTTATGTTGCAAGATGTGTTAATAAAAATTGAAACAAATGAGATAGTGTTAAGCTTTCATTTTTTCCTCCAATCCCTCATTGAAATTAATATTTTATAACTTTAAAACTGAGATGCAAATATGCATTTTCAATGAATTTGAGCAATTGTATGTGCTATGATTGTTATCTCATTACAAGTTAAGACTGCAAGTTTAATTGGGTATTACATCCAAAACTATAAATGGACTGAATTGAAATTTAATCATATCATTTGTAATTCTTTCCTACCAAAGTCGAGGACAGGGATCTAGTTATTTTTAATCAATCTGTTAAGTGATTTTATGACCTACCTCCAGGGTAGATTGGTGGTGAACCCTGACTTCAAGGTAGGAGCCCTATCATGCCGTCACAAAACCTATAATTTAGTGATTAATTTTTTTCTGTCCTTAGGATCATGTACATTGTTCTCCGATCTATGACATCAATGAGCTAATGAACTTAGTCATGGGTGACTGAGCCATCTCCCTAAGCAGTGTGGGAGCCGTGACTTCAGTCTTCCAATGCACTCTCAGTTGTGTTCATCTTAGTAAAATAATTTTTGTGGTTGTTTCTAATGAAACAATTTTTCTAACAAACCCATCCTATAATACAGGCAGTTTCTGGCTTATGAATGGGTTCCGTTCTTAAATGTGTTTGATTTGTGAGCATGTCAGAGTACAATAGGATATAAAATAGCTGCTCATAAGTACAAGAAGTGTTTGCTTGTTGGACCTTTAAAATTAATATTAATGAGATTTTGTTCGTACATATGAGTGTTCAGAAGTTTTAAATTGGGGAGCACCTGTAATGGGATATCTGAGAGTGTCTCAGAATGATCATGCAAAACATTTATTCAGTTCACATTTTGATTTTGAAACATAACTATATTTGAGTTAATATTAAAATTAAAGAATATCTCAGTACAATTCTCTAAACTGCTAAGTATGGTCATTGTTATGTAGGTAGCTCCTTGAACAGTCCAATCCAGCCCCCTGCATAGCTTTTTTAACACAGACTCCACACCACCACATTAGTAGTGCAATGTTGTCTTCATCAATGCTATAGTTAGTTGTCTGTAAACTGATTTCTATATTGTCCTGTTTTCTTAGTAACTGTATGTTTTCCAGGAAGATTGGGGATGTGGAGTAATTAGGCCAGCTATGCTCTTATTGAATGATGGAGCAGGCTCAGGTAGACTACTCCTGCTTCTCATGTTTATTACAGTCTCAGGCTGAAAAAGCACCACATGCCCTCCTTGTACCAAGTGTTCAACGTTGGCCTGCAGCCAGCCCAAGTAATAGCCCACCACTCTCTCCGTCAAAGGTAGCACTTCTTTATCTGAATACAGTTGTGGGTGTGCATTTGCGAACATTAGGAGAAAGTGAGGACTGCAGATGCTGGAGAGTTAGAGTCGAAAAGTATGGCCCTGGAAAAACACAGCTGGTCAGGCAACATCAGAGGAACAGGAGAATCAACATTTCAGGTGTAAGCCCTGCTCCTTGGATGCTGCCTGACCTGCTGTGCTTTTTCAGTGCCACACTTTTCAATTTGAAAAATTTAGTTAGAATGCTACTGGTTTGTCCAGAGTCTCTCTCTCTCTCTCTCTCTCGTTATAGCACAGTTCCTGCCAGAGCATGCAACTTTGGAATGGGAGGGCCATAGATAAGTCAGAAGTTGGGCTATTGTAAAGTACAACAGAATTTTTCAATGTATTAAGTCAAACACATTTTGATGGTAATGTCCAAAGAAAGCACATTGGATAAACAAATGGCCAACAGGCTGTGATGTAACACTGCATGTAACCTTGTTAACTTATCTTTTTATTTATCGTCCTCATTCTGTATCTAACAAGTGATTCATATAGCTCCTTTTACAAAGTCATTCATCTATGTAGCATTAACCATTTTAACTGAGTGAATTCCACAAATCTGGTAGAAAAGATTTCCCAATTAATTTTCTCTATTTGTTAATTTTATATTTGCTTTCTCCTTAATCGGCACTAAAGATCCCTAGTTAAATGAACCATGTGATTTGAAAGTATGAAAAAGCATGTACGAATTTGGATCGTACCAATTTGGCTACTTCACTAAAATAATGAGGACAGGCATCAAGAAAACTCTTTTCACACAGCACATTATAAAGTATTGTTGCCACAGCTAATGTTTCAAGCAATGATGTAGGTATATAGGAAATAGAAGCATAAGTAGGCTGATCAGCCTGTTGAACTGACACAACTGGAACATGGACCGTGCCGTGGGTGGCATGGTGGCACAGTGGTTAGCACTGCTGCCTCACAGCGCCAGAGACCTGGGTTCAATTCCCGCCTCAGGTGACTGACTGTGTGGAGTTTGCACATTCTCCCTGTGTCTGCGTGGGTTTCCTCCGGGTGCTCCGGTTTCCTCCCACAGTCCCAATATGTGCAGGTCAGGTGAATTGGCCATGCTAAATTGCCTGTAGTGTTAGGTAAGGGGTAGATGTAGGGGTATGGGTGGGTTGCGCTTCGGCGGGGCGGTGTGGACTTGTTCGGCCGAAGGGCCTGTTTCCACACTGTAAGTAATCTAATAGTTGATCTAACTCAATGTCATTTTTCTCTGTGTTGATGGATTGGTTTTTATTTGTAAGGAAAATTGGATACAAGGCTTTGGGGAGACTGGAGAATTAGAATGAATATGTTCATTGATCCAGCAAAGGGCTAAGACAGACAAAATTGGCCAAATGACCTTCTTTGAATTCAATGCCTCTCTCCGTTCACTACATTTAGTTCTCTGCTTATTACGTTAAAACTTACAGACCTGAACCATGGAATCACCCTTCATAGTTTATATTCATAGTGCCATTCACAAACAAATTTAACTTAACTCATTCACTTTGTGGATTTTCATTGGCTTGACCCTCTTTTGACTGATTCCAAAAGATATTTGATCTTAAATTTAACCATGAATGACATAATTTGCTTTGTGTGAAAAGCAACAGTTTCCATGTGTATGAATCATTTGGCTGATAGTGTGGGTTTCTGTGTAAGTTCTGCATACACCCACTGAAACAGGAATCGATTGAGATCCGGACACATGATTCTGCTGAGGAATGGGCAGCGTTGAAATGTCTAGCAACAGGCATAGCTACAACAAAATGGATGTCTTGCATAAACGCATGCATACAGAGCACACCCGCGAGAAACAGCTCTCCAGGGCAAGGCTTATGATCTTGGTATAAAAATTTGTTTCAGTTGAGAAATATTAGGTCACCATCAGCCTCCAATGCTACAGGTAAAACCGCCCGAGCTTGTTCAACCTCTCCTTCTAGCTCATTCTATACACATACCACCCTCTATGTGAAAAAGTTGCCCCTTAGGTCCCTTTTATATCTTTCCCCTCTCACCCTAAACCTTTGCCCTCTAGTTCTGGATTCCCCCACCCAAGGGAAGAGACTTTGTCTATTTATCCTATCCATGCCCTTCATGATTTTGTAAACCTCTATTAGGTCATCATCAGCCTCCAATGCTACAGGTAAAACAGCCCGAGCCTATTCAACCTCTCCTAGCTCAAATTCTCCAACCCTGGCAACATCCTTGTAAATCTTTTCTGAACCTTTTCAAGTTTCACAACATCCTTCTGCTAGGAAGGAGACCAGAATTGCATGCAATATTCCAAAAGTGGCCTAACCAATGTCCTGTACAGCCACAACATGACCTCCCTCCCAACTCCTGTACTCAATACTATGAACAATAAAGGAAAGCATACCAAACGCTGCCTCCACTATCCTATCTACCTGCAACTCCACTTTCAAGGAACAATGAACCTGCAGTACAAGGTCTCTTTGTTCAGCACTCCCTAGGACCTTAGCATTAAGTGTATAAGTCCTGCTAAGATTTGCTTTCCCAAAATACAACACCTCTCATTTATCTAAATTAAACTCCATCTGCCACTTCTCAGCCCGTTAGCCCATCTGATTAAGATCTCGTTGTAATCTGAGGTAACCTTATTTGCTGTCCACTACACCTCCGGTTTGGGTGTCATCTGCAAACTTACTAACTATACCTCTTATGTTCATATCCAAATCATTTATATAAATGATGAAAAGTCAGTGGACCCAGCACCGATTCTTTAGGCACTCCACTGGTCACAGGCCTCCAGTGTGAAAATCAACCCTTCACCACCACCCTCTGTCTTCCACCTTTGAGCCAGTTCTGTATCCAAATGGCTCATTCTCCCTGTATTCCCTGAGATCTAACCTTGCTTACCAGCCTCACATGGGGAACCTTGTCAAACATCTTACTGAAGTCCATATAGATTATGTCTATCGCTCTGGCTTCATCAATCCTCTTTGTTACTATTTCAAAAAACTCAATCAAGTTTGTGAGACATGATTTCCCACATACGAAGCCATGTTGACTATCCCTTATCAGTCCTTGCCTTTCCAAATACATGTACATTCTGTCCCTCAGGATTCCCTCCAAAGATTTGCCCACCACCGACGTCAGGCTCACTGGTCTATAGTTCTCTGGCTTATCCTTACCACCCTTCTTAAACAGTGGCACCACGTTAGCCAACCTCTAGTCTTCTGGCATCTCATCTGTGACTATCGATGATACAAATATCTCAGCAAGAGGCCCAGCAATCACTTCCCCAGCTTCCCACAGAGTTCTAGGGTACACCTGATCAGGACCTAGGGATTTATCCACTTTTATGTGTTTCAAGACATCCAGCACTTCCTCCTCTGTAATCTGGACATTTTGCAAGATGTCACCATCTATTTCCCTACAGTCTATATCTTCCGTGTCCTTTTCCACAGTAAATACTGATGCAAAATACTCATTTTAGTATCTCCCCCATCTCCTGCAGCTCCACACAAAGGCAGTCTTGCTGATCTTTGAGGGGCCCTATTCTCTCCCTAGTTACCCTTTTGTTCTTAATGAATTTATAAAAACCCTTTGGATTCTCCTTAACTCTATTTGCCAAAGCTATCTCAGGTCCCCTTTTTGCCCTCCCGATTTCCCCCTTAAGTATACTCCTACTGCCTTTATACTCTTCTAAGGATTCATTCGATTTAGTTTGTCTATACCTGACACATGCTTCCTTCTTTTTCTCAATTTCTTTAGTCATCCAGTATTCCCTACACCAACCAGCCTTTCCTTTCACCCTAACTGGAATATACTGTCTATGGACCCGCGTTGTCTCCTTTCTGAAGGCTTCTGATTTTCCAGCCGTCCCTTTACCTGCGAACATTTGCCCCCAGTCAGCTTTTGAAAGTTCTTGCCTAATACCGTCAAGATTAGCCTTCCTCCAATTTGGAACTCCAACTGTTAGATCTGGTCTATCCTTTTCCATCACTATTTTAAAACTAATAGAATTATGGTCGCTGGCCCCAAAATGCTCCCCCACTGACACCTCAGTCACCTGCCCTGCCTTATTTCCCAAGAGGAGGTCACGTTTTGCACTTTCTCTAACAGGGACATCCACATATTGAATCAAAGCATTGTCTTATATACACTGAACAAATTCCTCTCCATCTAAATCCTTAACACTATGGCAGTCCCAGTTTATTTTAGGAAAGTTTAAATCCCCCACCATAACCACACTATTATTCTTCTAGATAACTGAGATCTCCTTCCAAATTTGTTTCTCAATTTCCTTCTGACTATTAGGGGGTCTATAATAAAATCCCAATTAAGTGATCATCCCTTTCTTATTTCTCATTTCCACTCAAATAACTTCCCTGGATGTATTTCCAGGAATAACCTCCCTCAGCATAGCTGTAACGCTATCCCTTATCAAAATTGCCACTCCCCCTCCTATCTTGCCCCCTTTCTATCCTTCCTGTAGTATTTGTATCCAGAAACATTAAGCCGCAAGTCCTGTCCATCCCTGAGCCATGTATCAGTAATTGCTGTGATATCCCAGTTCCATGTTCCAAACCATGCCCTGAGTTCATCTGCTTTCCCTGTTAGGCCCCTTGCATTGAAATAAATGCAGTTTAATTTATCAGTCCTATCTTGTCCCTTCCTGCCCTGACTGTTTGACTTGCTCACTTTCCCAACTGTACCAGTCTCAGATTGATCTCTTTCCTCACAATCTCCCTTGGTCCCACCTCCCCTCCTTACTAGTTTAAATCCTCCTGAGCAAATCTCTCTGCCAGTATATTAATCCTCTTCTGGGTGCAAACAGCAGAGGCAGTAACTGCAGGTTCACTATGTGTCAGTTCGCAGTGTGGGTTTCTTTCTCTCTCTCCTGCACAGAGCATGTGCGGCCTTTGTCTGTTCCTCTCCCATTTAAAAGTGCTGTTGTTTTGACTTTTTTTCTCTCCAAAATTCCAAAACAATGCAACAGCATATAAAACAGTAATTGCTACTCCTGGAATTTGAGGAAATCACCTCCGACACTTAAAATACCTCAAAAAAGAAGCAACCTGTTACAGCCAGAAATTTTTCCTGTTCTCCATCTTGGATTACCCAGAATCCTATTCTGTCAAGTTGCCTTTTAAATGTTCCTATTGTATCTGTCTCCACCATCTCCTCTGACAGCACATTCCAGGCACTTCCCACCCTCTGTACAAAATACTTGCCTCTCACATCTCCTTTAAACTTACCCCCTTTTACATTAAACCTATGGCCTCTAGTAACTGACATTTATAACCTGGGAAAAAAAGACTCCAACTATCAATTCTATCCATACCTCTCATAATCTTGTAAATTTCTATCAGATTGACCCTCATTCTTCAATGTTCAAGTGAAAACAAACCACATTTGTCCAACCTCTCCACATAGCTAAGATTTTGCAAACAAGGCAACATCCTGGTAAACTATTTCTGTATCCTAGGTGGAAGTGTGTACTGCAGATGATGGAGATTAGAGACAAGATTAGAGTGGTGCTGGAAAAGCACAGCAGGTCAGGAGCAGGAAAATCGATGTTTCGGACAAGAGCCCTTCATCAGGACTAAGTCATTCCTCTATTTCTGTACCCTGTCCAAAGCCTCCACATCCTTCTGGTAATGTAGCAACCAGAACTGTGTGCAATATTCCAAATGTGTTCTATATAGCTGCATTGAAATGACATCTTGTTATTGCAAGAGCTTCTAATGAAGACTGACTTGTGGTTGTTTGTCTACTAGTATAAACCAATGAGGCCTGAATCAAAGACAATAAGGTAAAATTAGTAATATTGTTTACAAAATAGAGGTTTGCTGACAGCGATCCCAAATATCACAATCTATTCCTTGTAGCTGGTTTGAAGCGAAATCCAAATATTCCCATTCCTCTACTCATTTCCCCATATTCCTGTGATGTTTGTTCTCCTTCAAGGGAATATTCGGGGGTTTTTTTTAAACTGTCTGGCATCCACTATCGAGACTGGATCCAGCACTTTAACAGCGCATTCCAAATTCTAACTCCTTGTCACCCGATTCTTTTCTCAATCACTTCAAATTTGTTTGTTTCAGCCATTGGAGAGAATTTCTCTTTACAGTGTTTTCTCGAGCTAAACTCTTCTTGATTTTAGACATCTTGATTGTATTTGTACTTGGCTGCCTTGGCCCAAAGAAAAGGCAATCTAGAAAAGCTGATGCATGGTAGATCCAACATTGATGGTGGGATAGGAAAGAAAACTGTGCTTTACTTCTGACAAAGTAGACCGGGTATCCGTAATTTACTTTGAGTAAAATCCAGTAGCTCTCAAAAACGTGTTGGTAAGTGTTTATATTGGAAATTGTACAAAATCAGTTAGGAAATACCAGTGCTGTAACTTACAGCAAAAGAATGGAATCCCTTCAAATCGTCAAAAGCAAACACCGTTTACATCCTGGACTTAATGTCCCTAAAGAGACATTCAAAGGCTAAATGCATCTACACTGCAGTAGGATGACTGTGTCCGTTTTTATATTTTTCTGATAATAACAACATTTCAATCTCTGAAGTCTCCTTTATGTTGATGTCATGTGCAGTCTTTGTGAGTCATTCAGCCACTTAATATCAAAACTAAACATTAACAAAAAAGCATTGCAGGGAATATTTACTTATTGTGGCAGTTTACCTCAAATTGGTATCAGGGATGTGCTCAAGAATTAATGAAAAGTTTTCAGCGGGAAAATTACAGATCAACTAGAGAGAATCGAGATTGTGGTTTATATTTTGCTCATGCCAGTTGGTGTTGCTATAAAAAAAACTAAACACTGCATCGCATCATTGACGGACAAATTGATCTGATGTATTTGCTTATTTATAAAAAGCTATTGATTTGCAATAACTTTCACAACAATTACTTCCACAAGGTCACAAAACATGAGCTCCCGTATTTGGTCTATCTTAAGTGAGCTGCTGAGGAAAACCAATAGTTCCATTATCGTAACACTTAATTGTCCCTTAGATTATTCCTCTACTTGGTTATTCACTGCCAAAAACAGGTTATTGATATTTATCCTAAATATGTCTTACTCAAGTTCGACAGGATGATGTGACACAGAAGGAGCCCATTTGCTTATCAAGTCGATGTCAACCCTTTGCTTGGGTGGGGATGAAACGATTTTGTTTTCTGAGGCTTGTTCATCTGTACAATTCCCTTTGTCAGTAAATACTGGAAGCTGGGTCAATGGGTTTATTCAAGGCTGAGATAGATGGATTTTTGATAAACGAGGGAGTCAAGGATCATGGTAGGCAGACAAGAAAGTGAAGCTGAAATGACAACCAGACCAGGTGAAGTAGGTTCCTGGTGAAGAGCAACTACCTCCTGTTGCTCCTCAGTCTAATATTCCCCTGCCCCTTTTTATCAGCCTTCTTAACTTGGTTTTGCCGGCAATAATTTCAACAAATCTAATAGAAATAAAGTTCTAGACTACCAAGCCATGTTCACCTGATCGAACAAGATCAAAAATACACCCTGTGATGTAAAGTGTGTGAATTAATATAATTTATTTTGGACTTCTAGATTTTGATCTAGTGACATATACATTTCCTATCTATCTGAGGGGTTTGGTGTAAAACTTGTAGGTATTTCTGTGGCCATAGTGATTTCTAGGAGAAAGTGAGGACTGCAGATGCTGGAGATCAGAGCTGAAAATGTGTTGCTGGAAAAGCGCAGCAGGTCAGGCAGCATCCAAGGAACAGGAGAATCAACATTTCGGGCATTAGCCCTTCTTCAGGATTCCTGAATTGTCCATTGTGTTAGGTGCATTAGTCAGAGGGAAATGGGTCTGGGTGTGTTACTCTTCGGAGGGTCGGTGTGGACTGGTTGGGCTGAAGGGCCTGTTTCCACACTGTAGGGAGTCTAAAAAAAGTAATTTAAATGCTTGGGGGATTAATAGGATGAATGAACTGAATGAGTTGAATTGTCTTCCTATTCGTTTACAATTGTTGATCTTGAGTACCCAGTTTTCTGATGATAATACTGTTGGATTAACTTTACTTCCTTTCTTCAAATTTTCTGACAGAGCATTTATAAATCATTGATCATTTAAGCTGGCTTCGAATTTGATTAAATGTGAAATTTCATTGTTCAATGATTTCCATCACTTGCTGCAGGGAAATTCATTTCTCTTGTTAAAAGTTATTGCTGTCAACGGTGATTGTAACACAACTATACCATATATTGCACTTTTAATGCATGATAAACCAATAACCAAATGTTTAAGTATATGTATTCTTAAATATATAATAAAATTAACTCAAACATTTTCTTTTTGTTTATTCAAACTTTCAATTCATTCTATTTCAGTGCAAGGTTTTGGGGGAAATGTCTGTGGATTCTTTCACTTGTACGAGAGTTGACTGGGGGCTTGGCATTTTCCTACAGGGATGGAAGTTGTATCCCCCTCAATTGATTAGAGAAAACTTTGAAGGTTCGTTTCTGTTACCATGAATGGAAAACTTACTCTCTTGCTGACTCTGTCTCCCGCTCTCTCTCCAAACCCCTGCATGATCCTCTTAAACTGCTTTACTGAGGTAGGGAAGGACTAGACCATAGAAGGACTGGAAAGCAAGAATGAGAATCTCGCATCAAGGGTATTCTTGGCAGGCAGCTAATGTAGGGGAGCTAGGATTGAGGTGATAAGTGAATGGGACTTAGGACGAGCAAGGATACAGGACACAATCTCAAAATAGTGTCATGGTAATGTCACCATACTCCTACCAAGATCTCTCATTGGTGAAAGTGAGATAGCTGGTGGGGGTTTAACATGAGGGTCACCACATCTCAGGTAGAAGGGGAAGAGGTTGACAAGGTTGTGATAACCTCAGCTGGTGCAGAAATTGAACCCAGGCTGTTGGCATCACTCTGTATCATACACTGGCCGTCCAGCCAACTGAGCCCCTGCTAAGTGCACAGGATGAGGACCTTATTCTGTCAGACAATCAGCCAATAGGAGCTTTACACAAAAAGGGAGACATTTACTGAACTGTTCTGTCTCTCTTCCTAGCAGGGAGTGAAAAGAGATTATATTTCTTTATGATTCATTCTCAGGAATGTGGACACCTGTAGCTTGGCCAAAATGTATTGCTCATCTCTAATTGCCCCTGAGGATGTGCTGGTGAACAATCTCTTCAAATGCAATTGAATGGCTCATTGGTCATTCAGCTCAGCAAGGTAGATGAAGAGTGTGGTACTGGAAAAGCACAACTGGTCAGGTAGCATCTGAGGAGCAGGAAGATCGATGTTTTGAGCCCTTCAGCAGGAAGGCAAGGCAACCATTCTGCTGTGGAACTGGAATCACCTCAAATCCTAGAAATGGAAAGGATGATAGACTTCCTTCCCAAAGGCACATTAATAAACCAGAGCTTAAAAGCTTGAATGATCAATGATTCATAAATGCTCTGTCAGAAAATTTGAAGAAAGGAAGTAAAGGTAATCCAACAGTATTATCATCAGAAATTTGGGTACATGAGATCAACAATTATAAATGAAGAGGAAGACAGTTCAACTCATCCAGTTCATTCATCTTATAAATACTCTACTCATTCCAATTGCTGAAGTGAGCTTCTAATTTAATTGATTGGATTTAAATGGCCCAGTTGCTGTGCTGAAATTTGAATTAGGTATTTGGATTGATAGTCCATTAACCCACCCCTATGTCATTGTCCCCCAAAGCAGTAAGCCTTTAAACTTGTAACTTTTTTTTATTTCAGTCAGTGCTTGTTTTTGGAACCGTTTGATTTTATTTCATTCATTTAAGTGCTTGCACAATCATCTTCTCTTGCTCAATATTCAGGAAGACTTTTAAGGTATCTTTCAATTTTAGGATATCTTTCCAACATGCCTTTGCCATTTTGTAGATTACATTTCTACGTCTTTTCCTTTTTACTCTACTTTGAGCCTTTAGCCAAACATACGATGGCAGTAAACTCAGGTGGCACAATTATACATATCAGATGCTCTCTGTGACCAAGTGAAGTGTCCATGTGGACTTGAAATCAGGAAATATTTTGGTTTCAAATACGACGTACCTAGGGAATCACATCCTGTGTCTGTCGCTCAGGATCGACATACTGGAGGCAAATCAGAGGTTGGTTCGAAAGATAATTAGTTCAGATAGATGGTGGAATTGAAGCACTGTAACACTAGTGACATACAGCTTGGTGGACTTGGAAAACTGTTGGTTTGTTCTTGAATAACAAGATAAACACGGTTTTAAACTAAATTCAAGTCATTCTGCTATAATGCACGACTCATTAATGCAAATTCACTAGAACATGATTGACGAATTGGGGACACTGTTTCTATAGCATAAAGTTTTAAATGTGTATTGCTTATAATGTGATTCTGGCCCCATTAGTTTAAATGGTGCTGCTATTATGCTATTTTCTTATAACACGGGGTTGCATGAAAATGGAAGTACTGTGTTATAGCAGAACTGACTGTCAGAGAAAGTGAGGACTGCAGAAGTTGGAGAGTCAGAGGTGATAAAGGGTGGCACTGAAACAAACACAGAGACTGCTGGAAAAGCTCAGCAGGTCTAACTACATCCATGGGGAAAGAAACAAAGACAACATTTTCCAGGTCCAGGGATCCTTCTTCAGATAAAAGAGACTAGAAACAAAGCACTTAGGAGAAAAATGATGTTTTATAAAACATTTCATCTTTAAGCAAATGATATTTCTAAATTTTAATGATGATTGCACGATGTTTAATAACATCAAATTGTAAATGCAAAGGGAATGGGGAGTCAATGGCCAAGTGGTATTATCGCTAGACTATTAATTCCAAGACCCAGGTAATATTGTGGAACCTGGGATTGAATCTTATAATGGCAGATTGTGGAATTTAAACTCAATTTTAAAAAAAGTCTGGAATTAAGAGTCTAATGAAGACACTGATTGTTGAAAAAAACCATTAAGTTCATTAATGCCTTTTAGGGAAAGAAATCTGTCATCCTTACCTGGTCTGGTCTAATTATAACTCCAGTCTCACTAATAACATGGTTGACTCTTAACAATTAGGGATGGGCAATAAAGATTGGCCTGGCAAATGATCCCCACATCTCCTGAATGAATTAAAAACTACAATATTTCTTTTATCCTCCTGTAGGCTGAGGCCAGTTTCGGAAGGCTGATTTTATTCCTAAATTATCTTCGTAAGAATAGTGCCTTTCCTTTCTGTTCTGCCACTCTAATCATTTTAATCATGTTGCCATAATGCGTGATATACTCACTCCTAATCATATTTTTAATATTTTGGATACATGTCAAAAATGATACTTCCAAGATAAACAATCCTCTCAACTATTAATAATTCAGTTCCTTGTATAAGTTGACATCAAAGGCTGATAGAATAGTGTATGGCTAATAAAGTGAATTTGTATCAAGGTCCTATTAAAAATCTATCCATTGAACTTTAAAAGCTGTAAAACATGAGCAATATAAATAGCACACGTTTGTGTAATATTGATATGATGGTTTGAATACTGTCATGATGAGGCATACTGTAATGATCTTTATTCCTTGTGGTACATATTCATGAGCTTGACTTGCTCTATAATGTCTTGAATTGATTTTTCTTTCATTTTTCAGGAACATGCTCCATTCTCCACAGTTGTGTTACGTTTTGATATTTTGTAACCCTTTGCAATCAGGAAGGCAGAGTGTGAAAACACAAGTGATAGGTTTGTATACGTATATATTTATCATGGATAGTTCCATATGGATACCTTTCTTAAACTGGCCCATAGGCTCTTTATCACTGTAGAGAAAATAAGATCAGTACAATGAACATCGACTACGTCATCTGTAGGAATTAATTTTGCTTGACACTCTGCTATTTGTGTTCCACAATACAGTTACATGTATTTGTGGGCAAAGGACAAAGAGTTCCCGAACATTGACTACCTTAGAGTCCCTACAATGTGAGGGCAGGCAATTTAGCCCATTGAATCCATGCTGACCGTCCGAAGAGCATTCCTGTACTCCCCATGGCTAATCTAGCTACACATTCCTGGAGAGTAGCGAATGTTGTGCCCCTGTTCAAAAAAGGGAATAGGGATAACCCCGGGAATTACAGGCCAGTTAGTCTTACTTCTGTGGTAGGCAAAGTAATGGAAAGGGTACTGAGGGATAGGATTTACGAGTATCTGGAAAGACACTGCTTGATTAGGGACAGCCAGCACGGATTTGTGAAGGGTAGGTCTTGCCTTACAAGTCTTATTGAATTCTTCGAGGAGGTGACCAAGCATGTGGATGAGGGTAGAGCAGTGGATGTAGTGTACATGGATTTTAGTAAGGCATTTGATAAGGTTCCCCATGGTAGGCTTATGCGGAAAGTCAGGAGGCATGGGATAGTGGGAAATTTGGCCAATTGGATAGAAAACTGGCTAACCGGTCGAAGTCAGAGAGTGGTGGTTGATGGTAAATATTCAGCATGGAGCCCAGTTACAAGTGGAGTTCCGCAGGGATCAGTTCTGGGTCCTCTGCTGTTTGTAATTTTTATTAATGACTTAGATAAGGGAGTCGAAGGGTGGGTCAGTAAATTTGCAGATGATACAAAGATAGGTGGAGTTGTGGACAGTGAGGAGGGCTGTTGTCGGCTGCAGAGGGACTTAGATATGATGCAGAGCTGGGCTGAGGAGTGGCAGATGGAGTTCAACCCTGCCAAGTGTGAGGTTGTCCATTTTGGAAGAACAAATAAGAATGCGGAATACAGGGTGAATGGTAGGGTTCTTGGTCAGGTGGAGGAACAGAGGGATCTTGGGGTCTATGTACATAGATCTTTGAAGGTTGCCACTCAGGTGGATAGAGTTTGTAAGAAGGCCTATGGAGTATTATCGTTCATTAGCAGAGGGATTGAATTCAAGAGTCGTGAGGTGATGTTGCAGCTGTACAGGACTTTGGTTAGGCCACATTTGGAGTACTGTGTGCAGTTCTGGTCGCCTCACTTTAGGAAAGATGTGGAAGCTTTGGAGAGGGTGCAGAGAAGATTTACCAGGATGTTGCCTGGAATGGAGAGTAGGTCGTATGAGGATAGGTTGAGAGTGCTAGGCCTTTTCTCATTGGAACGGCGAAGGATGAGGGGTGACTTGATAGAGGTTTATAAGATGATCAGAGGAATAGATAGAGTAGACAGTCAGAAACTTTTCCCCCGGGTACAACAGAGTGTTACAAGGGGACATAAATTTAAGGTGAAGGGTGGAAGGTATAGGGGAGATGTCAGGGGTGGGTTCTTTACCCAGAGAGTGGTGGGGGCATGGAATGCGCTGCCTGTGGGAGTGGTAGAGTCAGAATCATTGGCGACCTTTAAGCGGCATTTGGATAGGTACATGGATGGGTGCTTAATCTAGGATAGAAGTTCGGCACAACATTGTGGGCCGAAGGGCCTGTTCTGTGCTGTATTGTTCTATGTTCTATGTTCTAATAGTATGTGGCAAATTATCCTGGCCCATCTCCCTGACCTGCACATCTTTGGACAGTGGGAGGAAACCTACAGAGACGCAGGGAGAATGTGCAAACTCCACACAGACAGTCAGCCGAGGCTGAACCTGGGTCCCTGGTGCTGTGAAGCAACAGGGCTAACCATTGAGCCACTGTGCTGCCCTTTTCCATTGAAAGCAGGAGAAAAGGATGCTCATGTTTATATCACGTCTTTTGTCATCTCAGGACACCGCAAAGCGCTTTCCAACCAACTGAGGACGTTTTGAATGGAGCCATGGTGAAGGGTTACTGTTGCCATGTAGGAAAATCAGTAGCCAATTTATGCACAGCAAGATCTCACAAACAGCCATGTCTCACCCGAGTTAGACGCAGTTCATAAGCATAAAGGGATTAAAGGGTATGGGGAGAAAGTGGGAATAGGGAACTGGCCAGCCATGGTCATATTGAATGACAGAACAGGCTTGAAGGGCTGAAGGGCCTACTCCTGCTCTGCATGTTTTTATGAAAGGCGGCAACGCTGACAGTGTAGCAGTCAACACTGCACTTCAGTGTCTGCCTGGATTGCTGTGATCAGGTTTCTAGACTGGGGTGTGAACCCACAACCATCTGAGAGAGCCATTACTAAGAACAAATAATAAAACGGGAAAGCAACAGGCTCTCCAGCCCACCAAGACCATGCTGACACAGAATGCCTTTCTAAATACCTTTTGCCTCTAAACTGCCCATATCCCTACATTCCCTGTCCATTCACGTATCTGTCAAGATGCCTCTTAAACTTTGCTTTTATAGCCACCTCCACCACCACTTCCTCTGGCTGCGCATTCCAGACACTACCACCCTCTGTGTAAAAAGAACTGCCTCTCAAATCTCCTTTATACCTACCCACTTTTACCTTAAACTTATGCACCTTCGTAATTGAGATTTCTAACCTGGAACAGAGAGTCTGACTATTCATTCTAGCCACGCCTCTCATAATTTAGTAAACTTCTATCAGGTCACCCTTCATCCATTGACATTCAAATGAAAACAAACCAAGTTTGTTCAATCTCTCCTCACAGCTAATACCCTCCAAACCACTGTTTCTGTACTCTCTCCAAAGTCTCCACATTCTTCTGGTAGAGTGGCGACCAGAACTGTACAAAATATTCCAAATGTGGCCTCACTAAAGTTCGATACAGCTGCAACACAATTTGCCAATTTTTATACTCTGTGCCCTGTCTGATGAAGGCATGCATGCTAGATACCTTCTTGACCACCTTATCCACTTGTGTTGTCACTTTTAGAGAATGTTGATGCTACAAAGGGTTCTGCCATTTACTGTACACTTCACTCCTGCATTAGATCTTCCAAAATGCATCACCTCACATTTGTCCAGATTAAACTCCATTTGCCATTTCTCCACCCAAGTGCCCAGTCTATATATGTCCTGCTGTATCCTCTGACAATTCTCCTCTCTATCTGCAGTTCCACCACTCTTTGTGTCATCCGCAAAGTTACTAACCAGGTCACCCACATTTTCCTCTGATTTTTTTTATATACAGGGTGAACCCCACCCCCATCCCAGCCCCCTGGTTATAGATCTCCAATTTGAAAAACACCCTTCCACTGCTACTCTCTGTCTTCTATGACTAAGCTAGTTCAATATCTAACTTACCAACTCACCGCAGATCCCATGTGACTTCACCCATTGTATCAGCCTGTCATGCGGGACATTGTCAAAGCCTTGTTAAAGACCATGGCAACATGACGCCTGGAGGAAGAGCGCCTCATCTTCCTCCTAGGAACCCACTAACCACAAGGGATGAATGCAGATTTCTCCAGCTTTCTCATTTCCCCTTCCCCCACCTTTTCTCAGTCCCAACCCTCAGACTCAGCACCGCCTTCTTGACCTGAAATCTTCTTCCCGACCTCTCCGCCCCCACCCCCTCTTTGGCCTATCACCCTCACCTTAACCTCCTTCCACCTATCATATTCCCAACGCCCCTCCCCCAAGTCCCTCCTCCCTACCTTTTATCTTAGCCTGCTTGACACACCCTCCTCATTCCTGAAGAAGGGTTTATGTCCGAAACGTCGATTCTCCTGCTCCTTTCATACTGCCTGACCTGCTGCGCTTTTCCAGCAACACATTTTTAACCTCCTTAAAGTCCATACAGACAACATCCACTACCCTGCCCTCAGTCATCTTTGCCACTTCCTCAAAAACCACAAGCAAGTTTGTGAGACACAACCGTTCCCCCCACAAATGGGAGTAACTCCTATTCCTAACAATCTCCTCTAATTATTTCCCAATCACTGATTTAAGACTCAGTGGCCTTTAATTTCCCAGATTATTATTACCCTTCTTAAAAAAAAGGAACAGTATTGGCTCCTCTCCAGTCCTTTGGACTCTCTCCTGAGACTAAGGAAGATAAAAAGATGTCGTACAAGACCACAGCAATTTCTTCACCTGCTTCCCTTGGCATTCTGGATGGATCCCAACTGGTCCTGGGGACATCTCTTTTCAAAACACCCAGCACCTCCTTTTTTTATGTCAATATGCCCCAGAATATCAACATACCTCTCTAGATTCACCATCCACCATGTCCTCCTCTGTGTGAATACCAATGCTGAGTATTTGTTAATGATTTCACCCGCTTCCTCCAGCTCCACGCATAAATTCCCGCCTTTATCCTTAACTGGATCTACCCTTTCCCTAGCTACCCTCTTGCTCCTCATGTACATTTCAAACACCTTAGGATTTTCTTGAATCCAGCTTTCCATGGATATTTCCTGGGCCCTTTTAGCCCTCCTAATTCCTTGTTTGAGTTAATTCCTGCTGTCTTTGTGTTCTTCAGGAGCCCTGTCTGTTTTAGTTTCCTAATCCTTCCATGGGCCTGCTCTTTCTTTTTGACTCAGCACATTTCCCGACACATGAACAAGCCGTAAGAGAAGGCCACTCTGCCCTTCCAGCCTGTTCTGCCATTAAGTAAGATCATGACTGATCTGATTTGAGCCTCAACTCTACATTCCTGGATCCTTCTGTTAGCCTTTTGTCTCTTTGGTCACCAATAATCCATCCACCCCTGCCTTAAAAAACTTCAATTTGTTTTAATCTTTTTTTACGAGGAGAGGCTCATAACATTTTAATATTCAGCAAGGTGTGAATTTACATAGCTCCGTGCCATTACTGCAAACTTCCCACATAAAATGAAGTGGGTTGCAAGAAACTACAGATTGCAGTGACCTGAATGATTTTTTTTTCCTTTGTCGTGGTTGGTTGAGGGAGGAAGGACAGCCAGGATGCAGGGCTATCTCTCCACTCTCTTCCCTCTACATCGCCATCAATGTCTAGCTGAGCTTCCCATACAGGTAGACAGGGCTGCATTTCATTCATCATCTGAAAAATGACAATTCTTTCAATACTGAACTGGGTTGATGGGCTACTTTGGGAAGTTGACCTGAGAGACATACTGAACCCAGCTATAATACTGTGGACGCTGGAAGTCTGAAATAAAAACAGAGAGAAACAGAATTAATGTTTTGAGACTTACTGTGCCACTGGGTCAAAATCCTGGAACTCCCTCCCTCATGGCATTGTGGGTCAACCCACAGGGGGTGGAATGCAGCAGTTCAAGAAGGAAGCTCACCCCCACCTTCTCAAGGGGCAACTAGGGATGGGTCCAGCCAAGCATGCCCATGATCCATGAGTGACTATAAAAAAGACTTCTTAAGTCATACTGGACTTGAAATGTTTACTCTGTTACTCTGTTTCTCTCTCCATAGGTACTGCCAAACCTATGGAATTTCTCCAGCACTTTCTGATACATAGTGACATGTGGACTCCTCAAGTTGTTATAGATGGTTTTATTACAAGCCATGCATTGGTGAGTCCTATCTCTTGTGACTACTTTGGAAATGACATGAGTGAGTCTGGAGGAGTATACTATATTTCACTTTAGTCCCGCCTCCACCCATCACAGTTCAGAATTATGCAGTTACCAATCTGACTCGTTAGATATCTCTGTAGTAGGTTTCGAATCAAACGGTCCATCAAGTAAGCAACATTATTGATTTATTGTAAAAATTGAAACTTATTTGATGAGGATGTAAGGCAATTTCTGAAATAACTCCACAGAGGCCAGTATGATTGTCTGCTCTTAGAACATTGTAGGAGCTTGCTGTGTACAAGTTGGCAGCTATAGTTTGAAATATTTCCACAGAGGTTGGTAACCCATCCCCAAGTCATCCTTTATTTACACGTGGACAATCCTTGACACTGATCCAGCTCCCTTAGAGCCGGCTCTCAGAGTGAACAGAACCCCCGAGATTCCTGTTTATATCTGTCAGCTAGGGCTCCCTGATTGAACCAGATTAACAGCCCCAATCAGGGAACTCATATGCTATGAAATCCATTTGGCTGACCTCATTACAATCACTACAGTTTGAAATGTGAAAAAAAAAATCATCTACCCTTCAATACTCCAAAACACATAGGCACACACAAACCATTCACACCAGGAAAAGGGGGAGAAAGGATTCCTCTCTCTGGAGAGATTCACTTCGTGAAAAAAAAATACTCTTTTAGCCACTGATTATTAACTATTGATGACATAAAGAATGAATTGTGGACTGTTCAGATGGTCATTGGTCTGGCTTGTGTAGTGTTTTTGTTTTACTTCATTCATGGGATGTGGGCATCACTGACTTGGCCAGTATCATTGCCCATTCCTAATATCCCAGAGGGAAGTTAAGAGTCAACCACATTAGAACATTAGAGGACTCTGAGCCTATACTCGATGGAGTTTAGAAGGATGGGGGGGGGGGACGGGAGGGATCTAATAGAAATTTACAGAAGCCTGAATGGCCTGGACAGAGTGGATGTTGGGAAGGTGTTTCCTTTAGTAGGAGAGACTAGGACCTGAGGGCGCAGTCTTAGAGCAAAGGGAAGTCCTTTCAGAACGGAGATTAGCAGAAACGTCTTCACCCAGAGAGTGGGGAATCTACGGAATTCACTGCCACAGAAGGTTGTGAAGGCCAGGTCATTGAGTGTATTTAAGATTGAGATAGATAGGTTGTTGATTGTCAAGGGAATCAAAGGTTACGGGCAGAAAGCAGTTGAGAAACTTAACAGTCATTATTAAATGGCAGAGCAGATTCAATGGGCTGAATGGCCTAGTTTCTGCTCTTATGTCTTATGGCCTTATTGCTATGGCTCTGGAGTCACATGTAGGCTGGCCCAGGTAAGCTTGGCAGTTTCCTTCCCAAAAGGATATCAGCGAGCCAGATGGGTTTCTCCAACAAACGACAATGGATTCATGGTCAAAATCAGACTCTTAATTCCAGATTTCTTTTTTAATTGAACTCAAACTTCATCAACTGCCAGGGTAGGATTTTATCCCAGGTCCCCAGAATGTTACCTGGGTCTGTAGACTTAAAGCCCTGTTATAATGCCATTAGAGTGTCACCTACCCTATATCAGAGTGGAGAGCATGGTGCTGGAAAAGCACAGCGGGTCAGCCAGCATCCAAGGAGCAGGAGAATCGACGTTGGGCATAAGCCATTCATCAGGAATAAGAGCCTCATTCCCGATGAAGGGCTTATTGTCTGAAATGTTGATTTTCCTGCTCCTCGGATGCTGGCTGACCTGCTGTGCTTTTCCAGCACCACGCTCTCCACTCTGATCACCGACATCTTCAGTCCTCACTTTCACCTACCATCGATCACCAAATACAGGCAATTGTCTGCAGGATCTTTGCAAACACCATTTCCTTAGGACACGCAGTGTCATGCGTTCGTCCTCAAAGGGATAATAACTGGATTTACAACAAGGATTTTCCCAAAACAGGAAAGCTGAGCTGGCCAACCCCTGTTCTTCAGCAGGCTAATCACTAACTACCCCCTGAACAGATTCCAAAACAGAAACTGAAACACAAGCAGGCGGTCTCCAGTCAACACACAATTATCGAAAAGCATGCGACTACCACAAGATGCCTTGTTGAAAAAAATATTCAATGTTCTTTCATTGACTTATTTGCAAAAGAACAATCCAGGGATCCACAATCATTCAAACTCAATCCCACAAAAAGTGATTATGTCTGAAGCTTTTGTGACAGAGAAGACAATTGAGAAATAAGTGCCCTTTCAACTCCTGGAATGGTTTGCACGAGACCAGTCTCTGGTCCACTGACATGAATTATTAATATTCAAATTTTACATTTGCAGATATCTTAAGTAGGATCACAAATTCATATTATTTTAGTATGTTGAGGTTGTTCCAAACTTCTGCAAAATTTTGTTAAACTATATAACTAAATATTTAATATTGAACATCTGGTTAAAATTACAGATACAGAAAGGTTTTTAAATCCACATTTAATTAAAAGTTGATAATTGAAATATGGATTTTATACCTTATTATCAAGACCAGTAATATTTAATGAACAATAATATCAAATGGATAATCAGCTTGGAAGGAGATCAAATATCTTTAAGCATTGCAAATGCAGAAATAATTTAACGTAACCCCAAATGTAATGGCTCACTAATTTCTGAATATTATTTGATAAATTGGATTCTAGTTAAAAGGACAATGCATCTGTTCAAGTTGTTTTGCACCTTGGTGATTGAAGTACAAGGTGTCTTCAGAGATGCACAGGCTAAATAAAAGAGCCTCAGATCATGGGTTGATGTTGGTCTGGGTGGGATGTTCTTTCGAGGGTCAGTGTGAGCCTGATGGGCCCAATGGCCTGCTTCCACACTGTAGAGGTTCCATGATTCTCGTGCTATATTTTGTCAATTTATTACAATGATTGGTCTGAATTGTAAAGGGCTCTGAGTAACGTGTTGTGGTGGGATGTGTGGCAGAATC
This sequence comes from Chiloscyllium punctatum, assembly GCF_047496795.1. Taxonomy (NCBI): domain Eukaryota; kingdom Metazoa; phylum Chordata; class Chondrichthyes; order Orectolobiformes; family Hemiscylliidae; genus Chiloscyllium; species Chiloscyllium punctatum. Next base: position 57,526,156 of record NC_092782.1, read on the forward strand.
CAGTGACAAGTATGACGAGATCCAACACGATGTTCTGTTCCATCTTTTCTGCTTTTCATGAGCAGTTTGGTGAGATTCTCACTAGACTGCAGTGAGATGCTAGTTGACAGTCATCATTGATTGTCATATGCCCTACTGGTGGTACACCTTCCCTCATTAATGTTCAGCCTGCCACCTTACCAAATTCACCAAACAAGCCCGATGTCAGAGACATGTGACAAGGAAACCAGGCTAAACACCTGAGGGATGCAACACCCTGCTTGCTCCAAACAACATCCATTGACACTGACATCTCAGGGCATGCTACATGGGCATTGTCCCCATGCACCCCATGGACACGGCATCTGACATGTGCCAGTATCTTAAAAAACCCTCCTGGAACATTTCTGTCCATTTACAGGACACTTCTGCACTTCAATGTTGCATCTAGGGCTGCTGGGGGAACTCTCATTGTAATGCTGCAGACAAAATGTGTGCTCAGGGACATACACTCAGCACATGGACTAGACCACAGAATTTACAGTACACAAGGAGGCTATTTGACCCTTCATATCTGTACCAGCTCCTGAAAGAGCAACTGATCTAGTCCCACTCTCCAGCCCTCTCTCCTTAGCCCTCTAACATCGTCATTTTCAAATATATATCCAGCTCTGTTTTGAAACCTCTTATGGAATCCATCTCCACCAGTCTCCCGGGCAATGCAATCCAAATCCTAACAACTCTAAGAGGTTTCTCCTCATCTCTCTCCTAGCTCTCTTGATGACAATCTTGAAATTGTGATGTCTAGTTACTGACAAAGCAATCAGTGGAAACAAAATAACTTGCTTTACCCTGTCAAAATCGCTCATGATTTTGTATATCTCAATAAAGTCACCTCTTATCTTCTCTGCTCCAAGTAGAATAAGTCCAATTTCTCTACTCTTACTTTGTATCTAAAATCCCCCTCATTTCTGGTAACCTTTGAGTAAATCTCCTTTGCACTAACATCCTTCCTTAAATAAGGTCCACCAGAAATGAACACAATACTGCAAATGTGGTCTGACCAACGATTTGTAGAGGTGTAGTATTACTTCCTTGTTTCTATACTCTATGCCTCTGCTTATAATCCCAAGGATTCTGTAAGGCTTCATAACAACTATTTCAACTTGCCTGGCCACCTTCAGATAACTATACCCATGAACCTCAAGGTACCTCTGCTCCTGTAATCTTCTCAAGGTTGTCCCATTGAAGTCTGTATTGTTTCTCCGTGTTACTTCAACCAAAATGCATTGCCTCACATTTTTCTGCATTGAAATTGATCCATTTGGCAAACTTGTCAATGTCCGTCCAAAGTTGCTCAGTGTATTCCTGACATTCACTATTCTCCCTGTCTTTATGTCAGCTGCAAAATTTGCCCTCAGCCCTCATTTCCAAATTATTTATATAAATCAGACAAAGCAAGGATCCCAACACAGATCCCAAGGGAACACCAACTCGTCTCCAATCTGAGAAATGCCCATCCATACCTACCCTCTGTTTCCTATCGTTTAGCCAAGTACTTATCTGTGGTGCCAAAGACCCATTAATCCAAAATATTTCTAATTTGCTAACCAACCTACCTCATGACACTTTATCAAATGCTTTCTGAACATCCAAATATATAACATCCACAGCATTACCCTCATTCACTGCCTGTGCCAACTCATCAAAGAACTCAATTAAATTTGTCAGACATGACCTGCTCTTGACAAAGCCATGTTGACTGTCTAGTATTAATATTTATCTTAGCCTGTATTGGCTCCATCAGTTTTTCCCCTATTGATGTCAAGCTGAGAGTTCTGCAGTTTCCTGGGTTATTATTTGCCTCTTTCTTAAACAATGGTGTCAGATTTGCCATCCTCTAGTTGCCCTGGGACTAATCCTGTATTCAGAGAGGCTTGGAAAATTTCTGTCAACGGCTCCACAGTTTGCTCCCTTACCTCGCTCAGCAATCTAGGGTGCATGAGCTTAAAAATGTGTTGCTGGAAAAGCGCAGCAGGTCAGGCAGCATCAAAGGAGAAGGAGAATCGACGTTTCGGGCAGAAGCCCAACCAGGCCTGGCAACCTCTTTACCTGGAGTGCTGCCAGCCTTTTTAGTTCCTCTTCTTTATCTATCACTATACTGCTCAGTTGCTCAACACTCACAACTGCCATTGAACCAATGTCATCACTTTCTAATTTGGTAAAAACAGCAGCAAAGTACTCATTTAGTGACTCTGTCACACACTTTACTTCAAAGAGCAGATTGCCCTGTTTATTCCTAACAGGTCTCACTCTATCCCTTATTAATCTATTAATATGTTTGATGCACATTTTATGATTTGATTTGGTACAGCCTGCCATCTTTCCTCTTAGTCTCCCTTTATTCAGCCTTGGTCTCTCTCCTGCATTGAAAAGATTCTTCTTGATTCTGATTGTTATGCATCATTCACTTCCTTTCTCTTCCTTATTTTCTTATCCTTATTCTTAATCATCAGGGTACTCTAGCTTTGGATACCCCATATTTATTTCCCATGGATATGTACCCAGCTTACACTCTATTCATCTCTCTTTTGAAAGTATCCCATTTCTCATCCATTGTTTTATTCATCAAAATGCATTTCCAAACAACCTGCTCCAGTTCAACTTTTGGATCCCTGAAATCTTCCCTTTTCCAGCCTGGGATCTTAGTCATTGAGTTATCCTTTGGCAAGCTGGAGAGGGTTCAGAAGAGATTTACCAGGATGTTGTCAGGATTAGAGAGTTCCAGTTATTAGGCGAGGCTGGATAGACTGGGACATTTTTTACCGGAGCGTAGGAGGTTGAAGGGTGACCTCATAGAGATTTATAAAATCGTGAGGGGTATAGATAAGGTAAATAGTGGGTGTTGTTTCCCTAAAGTGAGGGATTTCAAGAGAAGGGGGCATATTTTTAAGGTAAGAGAAGAAAGATTTTTTTTAAAAGACATGAGGGGCACAGAGGGTGGATTGTGTGTGGAATGAACTTCCAGAGGAAGTGGTGAATGTGGGTACAGTTACAAAGACATTTGGATAAATATGTGAATAGGAAAGGGATTGGACAGATATGGGCCAGGAGCAGGCAGGTGGGATTGGTTTGGTTTGGGATTATGGTTGGACCAAAGGGTCTGTTTCCATGCTGTATGAGTCTATGAACCTTATAGCCCCACTCTGGAATTCCCTACTTGGCCTGTCTCACATTCCAGATCCAGTTCCAGCACAGCTCCCTCGCTGGGAGTAGGACTAGAAATGTACTGTTCTAGAAAGTTCTCCTGACATGTTGCAAGAATTTCTTCACTTCCATGCTCCACACTCTACCTTTATCCCACTCCACCCTAGGGTAATTGTAATCACTTGCCCTGCAGATTCCCACTATCTGCCTACAAATGCTCTCTTCTACTGCCTCCCCACTAATTAGAGGTCTCCAATAAATATCCAATAAGGGGTTACTGCTCACTTCCTGCTTCTAACCTCATATAGATTCTAATTCAGGAACCATCCCTTCTTCAAGGACTTTGACCAAGACTGCTATGCTTTCTCCCTCAAGAGGTATCTCCAGGATCTTCACTTATTCCTATACAACACACTCACTCTGAGCCTACCTAGATACTCATAGCATCACCTTGCATTGCTTCTTTGAGCTTTGCCCCTAAGCCAGAGATACCGGGCCCATGTTACTGCTGTTTTGCCTTTCCATTAAGGCGCAGACACAAAGCCAGGAAGCTTGGCATAGTTTCTTTTCATGCCTAAGGAACAGCTTTCACAACTCACCCCGTGGACATTTGGCCAGAGACACTTTACAGAGGTATCGGCAGAAATTTCTACTTCTTTGCAGAAATTAGCTGAGAGATAGTAAAACAGCCACATTCAGTTCTTGTCTATCACGTCATGAGAGGCAATATAAAATTGTAGCAAGGATTCAGAAAACAGCTGGAGATAGTTAGGGGCCATTATATACCCTTTAGGTTCATTTTAACATTTATATAAATAAAGAGTTATGCTCCCTACAGGTTCTTAAAAATCAGACGATGTCCTTTGCCTTTTGTGACCTCGGGACCTTTCAAAGTGCTTTGCAACTGATTAAGTATCTTCTGAAATGCTACCGTTATAACACAGGAATGGGGTTAACTTTCAACTGTAACAGGAATGTAAACTTGCCAAAATGTTTTACTGGGAATGTCAGTAAAACCAAAATCAAATCCATTAATTCTGCATTGATTTTTTTCAGACACCAACACCCTTGTCATTTCCACATGTTCCCTCAAATTTATTCTCCTTTCAGTATTTATCCAATTCCCTGTTGAAGGCTACAATTGAATCAATATTCACCATGTCATCAAGCAGCGCATTCCAAATCCTAACAGCTGCTTGTGTAAAAGGCTTTTCCTCATATGCCGCTGGCTGGGTTCCATTTGTCAATCGAGTTAAACCTCTGCCCTTGTTATTGATCCCTCAGCCACTTGAAACAATAATGTTCAGTCGTGTTAATTAAACAGTAGTCAGCTCCAAAATCAGTCAAGACCTAGATTACGCCAGTTTCAGGTACAGCTCTCAGATCGGAGTGTCATTAATTAATGCAGATGACTTAAACGAGGATGCTATAATGCCTGTTTGAAAAGAAAGACCTCAAAGTGGAATATTTGTGCGTTGGATCCTCAAACCTTGCATATCTTAAAGCAGTTTTATTGCCGGTGATGGTCTATAAACTCTAGCACTCACACTTCCAGAACAGCTGTACAGGTCAGACTGATTCCTGGGATAATAAGACAGATGTATGAATCATGGAATCATGGAATCCCCATACCTAAGATAGAAAGCATCCAATCCATTGAGTCCACACTGGCCCTCCAAAGGGCCTCACATCCTAACCCCATATTTCCCATGGTTAATCCACCTAGTCTGCAGACTATGGAGCAATTTAGCATGGCCAATCCACCTAATTTGCATATCATTGAACACTGGCGACGATACCAGAGCACCTAGAGAAACCCAAGCAGACATAGGGAGAATGTGCAAACTACACACAGTCACCCAAGGGTGGGATTGAACCTGGGTCTTTGACGTTGTGAAAAAACAGTCCTAACCACTGAGCCACCATGCCATGAGGAGAGACTACAGCGATTAGGAATATATTCACTGGTGTTTAGATAGGGCACCTCGTAGAAACCTATGAAATTCTAACGGGACTAGACAGGGTAAATGCAGGAAGTGTGTTCCTGATGACCAGGGAGTCCAGACACAGTGGTTACAGTCTGATGTATTGGACTAGGCCATTTAAGACAGGGATGAAGACAAATTTGTTCCTCCAGTGAGTGGGATTATCTGCCGCAGAAAAAGCTGATGAGGCCAAAACATTGAATGTTTTCAAGAAGAAATCAGATATATTTCTTAGAACTAGAGGAATCAAAGGACATGGGGTGAAAATTGGAACAGGAGACTAAGTTGGATGATTAGCCATGATCACATTGAATGGCAGAGCAGGCTCAAAGGGCCGAGTGGCCTTACTCCTGTTCCTATTTTGCAATGTCCTGCACAGATGGAGCTGAGTGAGTAAAAGTCTGGTTTCCCTTTTCTGCACTCAGTCATACTTACAGACTTATATTGTTGGAGCACGATTGAATTTAATGTAGCTTTATTGTTTGACTAGCATTATCAAAGTTCTGATGTTGGTAACTTGTCTAAATTGGTGCTTCAAATTATCACAAATATACACTGGGGCTATTGTAGAGTCTGAATGTATTGTGCTATTCAACTGGAATCAAATTGATGTGTTGCTGATCAGGAAGAAACAGTGAAATCTAAAATGTTTCTTTTTGTAATTTGCAGAGTAAACAGTTACTCACTGCATTTAAAAATGTTTTACAAAGAACTTACATTCATATACTACCTTAACACATTCTCAAAGTATTTTACAGTTAAAGTGGTATTTTTCATTGGGTATTCATTGGTTTACTGTTATCATCCTGACCATTAAAAACATTACACAGCAACAGTAACCTGTGTTTATTATGGCGGAGGAACATATTACTGCAGATGCTGGAATCTGTACTGAAAACAACAAATGCTGGAGATCACAACAGGTCAGGCAGCAGCTATGGAGAGAAAGCAAGCTAACATTTCGAGTCTAGTCTCAAGCTCTGATGAAGAATCATCTAGCCTCGAAACGTTAGCTTGCTTCCCTTTATTATAATGGAGTTGCCTAACTTCGATGGCTGGCTTACTCCACATGGAGTGACAGCAACAGCTCGAGTTCATTTCCCACATTGGTTGCGGTTACTATGAGCATCTCTCCTTCCTAATGTCTACCCTCATCTGAGGGTTGGTTGACTTCAGATTAAGCCACCAGTGTTCCTCCTTCTAATGAGAGTGGAGTTATGGCAACTTGTAGTATAGTAAACTGTCTTTAAGGAGAGTTGTAAGTGAGAATTAACAATGAGCCGCTTAAAACGATATTAGGACAGATGTCAGTAAGGAGAGAGTGGTGCTGGAAAAGCACAGCAGGTCAGGCAGCATTCGAGGAGCAGGAGAATCAACATTTTGGGCAAAAGCCCTTCATCAGGAGCGATGTCAGTGTTCAAGAAGAAAAGAGAGTTTGAGAATGTTGTATTTTTATATGGTGTTCCATAACATCGAATTGCTGTTGTATTACCAGATAGGTAAATCATGTAGATTTAACTTGTTTGAAAATCTCCGACAGGTTTTGTTATCAGATCACTTGCTAGCTTGCAGTTACAGTGTAGTTTATATACACATTCCTCTTTTAGCTTTCTGCTGCTTCGAGTCATCATGGTGGATGGCCATCTTCTGCACAGCAGCAACTCTATGATTTTGTGAAATTCCATTAGCTGCCTTGGTGAGATTTGAACCCAGGACTGCAGAGAAATAGCCCAGACCTCTGAATTACAAATGATGCTTCGTCTACATCATCATCTCCACTGCAGTTTGGCTGGGATTGAAAAGGGTGATTAGGAATGGAAAGGTTCGGCTGACTAAAAAGAGGGGTCCAGTGTGAACCGAGGCCAGAGAAACAAGGGTGCCCACCTGTTGTCTTCCTCTGCACCAAATGGAGCAGACATTGGACAAGAGACTGGGTCTCCTGAGTCAAACAAGGAGATGTTTAATACACTGTTGAGACCATAATGCAAACCATGGTTTTGCAAGACAGAAAGCTGTCACTCCAAGCTGTAATCTTTCAAATGTGACAGTGCAGTTATGAAACTTCCACCTTTAAACATGTTGTTCATCCAACATCAGTGGGAATACAGTTCATGTCTTAGATAGAAACAGATGCCTGAGAATGAATATCCAAGCCAAGAACTGCAATGTTTCACGATGAAATAACTGCGGCAGATAGAATAAAAAAGAAGTCATTTCTTCTTGCAGTGTTCAGCAGATGATAAAATGATGGAATTCTGCCAAAGTTGAAATCCAATTCAAAAGTGTTTATAGAACCAACCAATTACATTCAGAAGTCCTTACATCTGAATCCAAGCTGTTGCTTACATTTCATTTTCTTGTTTTCGGTCAGTCGATTAATGATTTGCCAGTTGACTGCTGAGAATCTTACATATTCTGAAATATTCCTTGTTATGATTCAAATAAATGACTAGGTAGCTTTTGTGTACATCAATGAGATTTGAAATGAAGAGGGGATTTATCAAGCCACACAATACAAGCTCTGTTGTATTGTAGGCATTTGTTGTATTTTGTTCTTAATGTTCTATTGATATAGAGGTTGTATTATTCAGTTTATTCTTACGTTTACATGTTAAAGCATATCTATCAAGAAAAAAACAGTCGACAAAAATGTGCTCCAAATGACAATGGCTCATTTACTTTCACTTCAGTGCAAGAGAGAAATCTGAATCCTGCGTAAGATGAGACTGGTGACAGACAAAGACAATTTGCTGTGGCTTGAGAGAATAGTTGAAGATGTAAGCCCTCTTACTGTCCCCACCACCACCACCCACAGCAGCTCCCTGCAAATTGTTTCTTGATACACAGGCAAGTCTGGTTAGAGACAAGAAAACTGCAGATGCTGGAATCCAAAGTAGACAGGCAGGAGGCTGGAAGAACACAGCAAGCCAGGCAGCATCAGGAGGTGGAGAAGTCAACATTTTGGATGTAACCTTTCTTCAGGACGGGGGTAGGTGGGGGTGGGTGTGAGGGGAGCTCTCTCTCCACAGATGTTGCCAGATTTGCTGAGTCTCTCCAGCAATTTCTATTTTTATTTTATTTCTAAATTGTCTTTAATTTCTATTGCTATTTCCTTACAGTTAGTTTTTTGCAGTCATGCTTGAAATTATGTGTTTCAGGGATAAGATTACAGTGATTCCAAACACTACACTACTCAACCTAACTGATTCAGTTCTCTATTACCAGAATTTAAACATTGGTTAGACCGAGTCCAGGGATATACGTTTCCAGACAGAATTTTATTCCAACACTCACATCACAAAACATTGCAATTGTTGATGAACTTTCATTACCCCTCTGATTGGTGAAACCATTAGAAAACATCACCTTCGATTACCTTCAATGGAAAATCTTGAAGAACGTTTGCCTGAATTCCTGAGTCACATTATCGGAAAGTAATCATCTTTAGGGGCTGGGGGAAGGCTAGAAAATAACATTCCTTCATTCCCAATTCCTCAATCCCAAAAAAGTTTGAAGATCAATTAAGTAGAAAAAGGTCAAGATACTTGAGTAGTTTGTGATCTGGAAAAGCATCAGTGACAAGGAGATTGTGAAGCAGATCCCAGCAAGTTCAGTTTATAGAGTCAGCGAGACATAGAGATGTGCACCATGGAAGCAGACCCTTCGGTCCAATTTGTCAAGGTTGACCAAATATCCTAACCTAACCTAGTCCCATTGGCCAGCATTTGGCCCATATTCTTTGAAACCCTTCCTATTCATATACCCATCCAGATGCCTTTTAAATGCTGTAATTGTACCAGCCTCCATCACTTCCTCTGGCAGCTCATTCCATACACATACCACCCTCTGTGTGAAAAATTTGCCCCTTAGGTCTCTTTTACAGAGGAACTTCGATTATCCAGCATTGGATTAAACAAACTTCAGATTATCCTGCAAGATTGCAAGGTCCTGGTGTTTGGCTAAACTGTGTTACCCGGCATTCAATTATCCAAATTTCGATTATCCAAACAAAATACTTCCCACCCATGTCATGAGGATAATCGCAGTTCCTCTGTATATCTTCCCCCTCTCACCATAAGCCTATGCCCTCTAGTTCTGGACTACTCCAGCCCAGGGAAAAAAACCTTGTCTATTTATCCTATCCATGCTCCTCATGATTTTATAAACCTCTATAAGGTCACCCCTCAGCCTCTAATGCTCCAGGGAAAATAGCTCCAGCCTATTCACCCTCTCCCTCTAGCTCAAATCCTCCAACCCTGGCAACATCCTTGTGAATCTTTTCTGAACCTTTTCAAGATTCACAACATCCTTCCGATCGGAGGGAGACCAGAACTGCACACAATATTCTGAAAATGGCCTAACTAATCTCCTGCACAGTCTCAGCATGACCTCCCAACTCCTGTATTCGATGCTCTGACCAGTAAAGGAAAGCATGTCAAATGCCTTCTTTTGCATTTATGTAGCATCTTTTAAGACCTCAGGATATCCCAGAATAGCTGCAAAACTACAGAACTACTTTGAAGTGAAATTGTTGTTGTAATAAAGAGACACAGTAGTTGATTTGCACACAACAAGCTAACACAATCAACAATAAAGTAACTGAGCAGATGTGGTTATAAGTATTGACCAGGATGCCAGGCAACAAAAAAAATCGATCAATAGATATGGCTGTTCCAAGTAATTCCATAGAACCATTTCCATAAGTGCTACGCAAAGACCATATCCAAAAGGAGACAAAAGGCGGCATGGTGGCACAGTGGTTAGCACTGCTGCCTCACAGCGCCAGAGACCCAGGTTCAATTCCAGCCTCAGGTGACTGACTGTGTGGAGTTTGCACGTTCTCCCCGTGTCTGCATGGGTTTCCTCCGGGTGCTCCGGTTTCCTCCCACAGTCCAAAGATGTGCAGGTCAGGTGAATTGGCCATCCTAAATTGCCCATAGTGTAGGTAAGGGGTAGATGTATGGTGGGTTGCGCTTCGGCGGGGCGGTGTGGACTTGTTGGGCCGAAGGGCCTGTTTCCACACTGTAAGTAATCTAATCTAATCTAATCTAACTATATTCCCTTGACATTCAATGGCATTATCATCATTGAATCCCCCACTATCAACATCCTAGGTGCTAGCATTGATCAGAAACAGAACTGGACTCACTATATAATTATAGTGGCTACAAGAGTAGGGCAGAAGCTGGGATTCTGCAGGAATTAACTCATCTCCTGACTCCCTAAAACCTTTCTACTATCCACAAGGCACAAGTCAGGAGTGTGATGGAACATTCTGGATTTGCCTGGATGGGTGCAGTTCCAACAACCTTCAAGAAACAGTGTGTATCATCTATAAGGTGCACCACACTAACTCACAACAACTTCTTGGCAGTTCCTTCCAAATCTGCGCGCTTTTCCATCTGCAAGGATTAAGCAGCCAGTAGCTGGGAATGCCACTGGCTGTAAGTTCCTCTCCAAGTCACGCATCATCCTGACTTGGAAATGTATCACTGTCACTGTGTTAAAATTTACAGCTCCTTCCTATCAGCAGAGTGTCCCTACATCCCAACAACTGCAACAGTTCTTATAAGAGGCAGCTTACACCCCTTCTCAAGGACAACGAGAGATGTGCACCAAATGCTGGCCCAGTCCACAATGCCAACATCCCATGAGTGAATAATTATTTTTAAAATTGAGAGGAAAGATAGGGCATCAAGTTAATTTTGTCTCTAAAGACAGTACCTCTAACTTTGAAACAGGAAAATGATATTTGGGGCTTTGAACCGATGCTGCCATTGAATAGAATCAAGGGTGATCCAACACTCCTCACGTCCGCTGTCCTGTCCTTTCCCCATATTCCTTGACTCCTCTACTGATTTGCCTCTGACACAGTTGCATGTCTGACATACTGGAGCAATGTTCTCTTCATTAACATGTTCAGATTTGTTATTAGATGCCACTGGAGCAGCTGAGACTTGAACCTGTTGGTTTAGAGATAGGGACATGATCTCTGTACCACAACAGCCATCCGCCTATGTAATGGATCCTTGGCTGAATACTCAAACTACCTTTTTCCAGTGGGAGAGCTCGCCTTCCACAATAAGGTCAGATTTTTATCTCATTACTGCATGGTTTACAGGCAAAAGCCTTGCTATGAATTTAAACCAACTGGCAAGCACAAATAGCTCACAGGAGCTGCAAAGGCTTCTCTCTACCCGTGTGATTGAAGAGTCAATTGATTAGATAGCAGAGCTCCAATAATCCCATCATGAACTGTCAGATCTCCTGATGTCAAAGAGGAGACGAGCAGATTGAAAAGGAAGCAATTAGTTGTTCCACTGGTTGACCGCTGAGGAGGGGATGGGCTTCCCCCAAAGGGTGTGTCTGTAATTTGAAAACAATCAAATGTAGCAGTTACAAAAGTTGTTTTCTGTAACCTTAGTTATTTAGTAATTTTTCACATTAGACACTAAAATCTGCAAAATCTTTTCAAGTTAACAATCAGATACAACAGAGGTTAAATTGCATTTGTTAATGTACTCTCCATTTTCTGTTGCACATTTAGTCTTGGGCTCATCTTGTACTTAATCTGCTACTCTCTGTGTACTGTTCTTGAGTGAATGTACAATTCACTACCCTGCTGATTGGGGAATGTCAATTGTACAGTCCATAAACAAATGCTAACAACATGTCAGAATGGTTTGCCAGTACATTGCACAGTGTGGAACTCAGACAGAAGATAGCAGTCTGCAGATGTTATCTCCAGTCTTTGTGAGTTAGTTGACTTCTGCTGCTTTGGGAAAGAGAGAGGGACAGAGAGTGGGTGTGAGAGAAAGAGAAAGTAACCTAGGCCATTTCTATTGACATCGACGCCTAATAACATTCTCACAAACATTATCTGGGCTTGTCCATAAAGGAAAAGAGAAAGATTCATATTTGTCAAATACCTTTCCCAAACACAGAATGATCCAAAACAGCCAAAGACATACTTTTGAAGTGTAGTTGCCTATTGTAATTAAGGAATGTAAAAATGGTCACATCCTTAGAGGGGGTGCGGGTGTTATAGCCGAGTGGTATTATCTCTGGACTGTTAATTTAGCGACCCCAATAATGTTCTGAGGAGCTGGGTTCGAATCCTGCCATGGCTGATGGTGGAATTTAAATTCAAGAAAAAGACAATCTAGAATTAAGATTCTTAAAGATGACCATGAATCCATTGCCAATTTTGGGAAAATCCATCTGGTTCACTCATGTCCTTTAGGGAAGGAATTCATCATCCTTACCTGGTCTGGTCTACCTATGCCTCCAGACCCACAGCAATGTGGTTGACTCTTAACTGCCTTCTGGGCAATTAGGGATGGATAATAAATGCTGGCCCAGCCATTGATGCCCTCATTCTGTGAATGAAAGAAAAAAAATTCTCTCCTCATCTCATTTTTTTAAACCACTCTCGTACTGACTTTTCAGAGAGGTCTAGAAGATGATGTAACTGGAAAGAGCCGTGAGGTTATGCTGCAGCTCTATAGAGTCCTGGCTAGACCATACTTGGAATATTGTGTTCAGTTCTGGTTGTGTCATTGTAGGAAGGATGTGGAAGCATTACGGAGAGTGCAGAGGAGAAATACCAGGATGCTGCCTGGACTAGAGAGCATGTCTTATGAAGAAAGGTTGAGGGAGATAAGGCTTTTCTCATTGGAGCAAAGAAAGATGAGAGGTGACTTGATAGAGGTGTACATGATTATGAGAGGCAGAGATAGAGTGAAAAGCAAAAGAGTTTTTCCCAGGGTGGAAATGGCTATCACAAGGGGGCATCATTTTAAGATGATTGGAGAAGGTTTAGGGGAGATGTCAGAGGTCATGTCTTTACACAGAGAGTGGTGGGTGCGTGGAATGCACTGCCAGTAATGGTAGTAGAATCAGATACATTAGGGACATTTAAGCGACACTTGGATAGGCACATGGTTGATAGTGAAATGAAGGGTATGTAGGTTTATTTGGTTTTAGTGTAGGAGAAAAGGTTGGTATAACATCAGGTGCTGAAGGGCTTGTACTGTGCTGTACTGTTGTATGCTCTACATTTTATGATTGTGGTGTAACTCTCCTTTGCTGCCTGTCTCCCTTAACCCTTGGTGCTCTATTGATTTAAATGCAATCTTGAATATTTTCAATGGCCCAGTCTTCACAGTTCTCTGTGGCAGAGAATTCAGCCCAGGAGAGAAGAAATTCTTCCTCATCTCCTTCTTAAAAGGAGACCTCCCTTATTTTGAAATTGTGCCTCTTGTTTGAGAAGCCTCCTCAAAAACAATCTGTCAGCATTTACATCATCAAATCCCTTCAGAATAAGATCACTGTTTATTCTTCAAAACCACAATGAGCAGACTGAATGTTCTATTCTATAATGGGATATGATTGTGTACATATCATAGTGTAACTGATGATGTTAACCTGACATTGGCAGAGCAGAACAGGCCAGAAAGAGGCCCGCTGTGGAACAAGAGTGAGACTCTACATGAGAGATCTGTATTTGGTAACATAAATGTGTCTATGCGTGTAAATAGTTTCTGCTACACAACTAAAGAGAGTGAGAGACCATTATTCAAGGAGGAGGATGAGTGGTGGAAAAATCTTAATACTGACCCCAAAGCAAGTGTAGCTTTCCTTGTATTCCATTGAAACGCTATTGGTTTGCAATGACACTCCTTCATTTCTTTCCTGCTACACATAAAATACTGTCGAAATATTGATGCCTTTTCTTCAGTTCCACATTAATCTGTACCCATGAAAATAGAGGGGTAGGGAGCAATGTTGTTTCTCAATAGTAATCACTCTTTTTATCAAATGCTTAAAGGAACATCATTATACAGAATTACAGGTTTCTGAAACTTCAGATCAATTTTTTTTGCACATAGTGATAAGAATATGTACAGAATGCGGAGGGTCTGATATAAAACTAAAAGCAGGTTTTATTTGATCTGCCTTTGTCAGGGTTTAATCTGAATGGCATTTATTTCCTCCACCTTTACGGTTGGTCTGTGGTTGGGAAATGAGCTAGTCAGATTGGCCTGATGCCAGTAAGGCTAACTCTCATGTTGCATCATTTTAATTGCTTCACTGTCAGTGACAAAGAAGTGTCCAAAGCTTCATCACTGGAAAGGCTGGAAATTTGAACAGAACATTTTAAAAAATAGGGGTTACTGTGCAAAAGGCTTGGAGCAAATTCAGGAAGACATTGCTCTTAACTCTGAAGAATGCAGTCGCTACTTGACTCAGTGCTGCCACCATACTGCAGGGCACTGTATCTGTTGTTCTGAAGAAGGGTCATGAGGCCTAAGACGTAAAATCTGTTTTCGCTCCCCAGATGTTGCCAGATTTACTGAGTACTTTTTCCAGCCATTTCTGTTTTTGTTTAGATTTACAGCATCTGCAATTCTTTCATTTTTTTCTTTACACTGTGTGTGCCAGTCACTGTCCTGGAGGACAAAAAAAATGATGGCTTGTGTTCATGCATGCAATTTGTTCTCGATAGTTCTGTTTTGACCTTGCAGGAAGGATTATGGTAGATATTCTAGTAGGATCCCTACAGTGTAGAAGCAGGTTATTCATCCCATCAGGTCCACACAGACCTCCAAAGGGTATTCCACCCAGCCCCACCCTATCCGGAAAACTCCACAATTCCCATGGCTAATCCACCTAGCCTGCACATCCCTGAACACTATGGGCAATTTAGCATGACCAATCCACCTAACTTGCACATATTTGGACTGTGAGAGGAAACTGGAGCACCCAGAGGAAACCCACGCAGACACAGGGAGAACATGCAAACTCCACACAGACAGTCGCCTGAGGCTGGAATTGAACCTGGGTCCCTGATGCTGTGAGGCGGCAGTGCTAAACACTGAGCCAACATGCTACCCTTAATAATTATTTTTTTCCTATGGCAGTGGTCAACAGAACTGAGTCAAAACCAGCAATACACACACAAACACACACACACACACACACTTCCTTCACATTCACTGCCACCTATGCAAACAGACTCAGACACGCAAACACTCTTCACGCTAATGCACAAAAATTCACATTCCTCACACGCACACAAACTCACACACAAAAGTACTCACACGCACATATGTAAATACAGTCACTGTCACAAACATGCACACAAACACAAACTCACACACAGGCACACAAACCCTTATCACAAATCCACCTCACACATGGATCACAAACTCACAGCCCCAGATATAAAAAGAAGCAATACAAAAACACAGTGAGCTGTTTGGGTCAGGGATGTACTGTCTCAGAAGAGGATTGAGTTGAATTCATTTGAAGACTTCTGCTTCATGATGGTTTTCAAAGTCTCTTCCTCACTAACCCATCTCACCTTCACAACCAGCCAGCTCACACTAACCCCCATTAATGACGCCGTCAACACAGCTCATACAATAACCAGGTAACAATGTCAATTCTGACAATACTGGGCATTGCCCTGTGCAGACAATCCTGGAAATACAGGAATCATTCCGTTCCATGGAATGCTATAAAACCACTGTCTGTATTATCAATGTAATCTCTGTTATATATCTGTTCCTTATGGAATCCGACATAAACTGATATTGAGTTGATTGCTTTTGATTGAAGTTACACAACACAACAACAGAACTGAGAATAAAAACAGATTAACCTGAAACAAGTGAATATAACTCATCCATGAATTCATGCTCAAAATCTAAGAGCATCTTTAATCTGAATCCGAGGATCTGTTTCAAAGGACTGGGTGTGGGCAGGATTTGGAAATTGTCTCAGGATCTTTCATTTTGTTTTGCTATTTGCAAAGGGCTGGCAGGTTGGTGCGGAATAAGGGGATAGTTCTGAAAGGGTTAATGTTGGAAAATGCATGAAGCTCCACCCAATCTGATAATCTCCATACAGAACATCTTGCAATTTTGGGGAGTGTGCCTCACCTGAGTAACAATGTTTATCATGCCAATAGTACCTGATTCCTACCATGTGACAAACTGTTTGAAGAGTTGACTTGATAACATCTCATGGTTTATTCTCCACCAATACAGATATTTTGAACTAACCCGTTCAGATGTCGTTGACTGACCTCTGGAGCGGGCAGTGTTGAAGCTAGACCTCCTAGCTCAGAGGTAGGGACACTACCACTGTATTACAAAAGTCATTTTTTTCTCGCTTTGTAGATATGTTAATCAATTTGTTCAGACATGTTCAGGCACATATCTGGCACAGGTGGCACTTGGAGGACTCAGCCTTTTATAGCTCAGAGATAGGATTCTGCCAACTGTGCTACAAGAGTCCATCATGAATCTTTGTTGCTGTGACAATCAATTTCTACAGAACTTTCTCACTGTGCACAGCTCCTGCTTAATGTAGATATTTTTAAACACCCTGTTCAGATGTATTACAGGCTATAATTAGTTGGGATTTGAACCCAGTCTTCTGGCCCAGAGGTTGGGATACTATCATTGTGCCAGAAGAGCTACTTTCACTAAATGTGGCCTGATTGATCGAGACCTAAATTGTAGACATTTTCACAGGTATTATTACACGCATGTGGAGCAGGTGGGATTTGAACCAAGGTCTCCTGGCTCTGAGTTAGGGACACTATCACTCCACCACAAGTGGTCTTTTCTCCATCATTGTAGAAATGATTGGCTCTGCTCTGGCCACACTTGGAGTATTGTGTACAGTTCTGGTTACCACATTATAAGAAGGATGTGGAAGCTTTGGAAAGGGTGCAGAGGAGATTTACTAGGATGTTGCCTGTAAATTCCACTGGCACTCTGTGTCTAACATTAAGCAATTTAGTTACAAATAGTAGGATGCTTCCAATAGCTTGTCATGCTTCAAGTGACCTCAGTTAAGATGGAGTCTGCAATCTTCATATCATCAGGTCAGATGCTATGATATAGTGATGGTATAATGGACATGTCTCTTAAAAAGTATTCTGTCATGATCCCTGCTGATGTTATTGCAGGATGAGTCTGATCCCAGACTGAAATCTGATTTGATAGATCATAGTTTGCTTTGGTTTGGTCTTAACGAGGTGGGCTTTCACTGAAACAGGTGCAAGCAGTGCTGCAGATTTGTTTTTAATTGCGAAACAATTTTATTATGCAAAAGGAATGACGATAAAGTAGAACAAATCAAATTATTTACATACAGCATAAATTTACCTAATTTGAAACACGTAGTGAAACATTATCCCATTAAGCTCAACAACACACGTTTGTATTACACACACCAGAGAGAATTCCCTTCTCTTTCACATCCATTGGGCATAATTTAACTGTGTCTTCAATTCCCAGTCTTGACAATCTGATAGCCTCCTACAATTATGCTTAGACTTTCTCAGCTTCAAAGAACTCCATTCAGGTTTGAAATCAATCACTTCAGGTCTGGAACCTTTAAACTAAGCTGCTTACACTGAGATAACCTATTTCTTAAGACCATTGGTGGACCAAATTAATTTTTATTACAATCCAACAGTGTCATGGTTATGATTTTTCTTTCTTTATTCATTCATGGGATGTGGGTGTCACTAGCTAGGCTGGCAACTATTGTTTTTAAAAGGTTTGCAGTAGCTAAAGTGAGTGTGATGTGATGAAGTAAAGGGAAAATTTTATGTAAAATTTGGTTATCTTACTCTTTAGATTAGAATCAATCTAAACATCATGGCATAGACAGAGAGCACAGGAGGCTAACACCTTCAACATATTGTCTGGCTAACACCCATTGTTACAGTTAACCTGAGAATGCAACTTTAAAAAAAAAGTTTTGTGATTTACACATGAAAGAAGTGAAACTATCATGGTATTCTAACAGACTCAACAGACAATCAAGGTATTTTTCAGTGCATAATTTCAGTTATATCACACTGTAAATTTTTTGCTATAAATTCTGTGCCTTACAATTGTGTACTCCACTATCACGTGATGAAGGAGCGATGCTCCAAAAGCTAGTGTGCTTCCAATTAAACCTGTTGGACTATAACCTGGTGTTGTGTGATTTTTAACTTTGTCCACCCCAGTCCAACACCGGCATCTCCAAATCAGGATAATTTTATAAACTTGGGATCCTGGCACAAAGAGTGATCAGCTATTCCCTGGAATTTTCAATAGCAGGAAAGGAATGCATTAAATAATTTAATGTACTGATGATTATGCTGTTAATGTTTCAAATTATAATAATATGTTAGGCTCCAAGAATCATGTGTATTTCATGCAGTATAATGAGATATTCATTATTATCAGGGATATGTCGTACTGGATCTGACAGATCTCCTACATCGATCACATTTGTGATTTATCAATGACAATAAAGTTCCTGCCTTTGAGGTAGAAATCAGAACAAACCTCCCATTTGATAGATCATGACTCTAAGGAACTCCCCCAGTCCTCAGCTGTGAACTTGCAGTCATTGGCAAACCCAAACATTTCAAAAGGACTAACTCTGTATTTGTGCTGGTTTAACTGCAGCTGGGGGAGATGTACAATATGTTTTAGAGCCTTAATTAATTCAAGATAATAAAAGTGCACACCCTGGGATAGAATTTAATCCAGACCATTGTGGTGAGGAACATCATCCCCAGGTCTACATTATTATGTCAGTATACTGGCAATGGGATAACCAACTGTAATAGTTGAAGGTAGGAAGAGGACAATGCCGCCCTGTTTTCACAGTTAATCTAGTCCCATTTGCTTACATTTGGTCCATATCCCTTTCTAAATTGTACTCTCCTCCACCACTACTTCTGGCAACCTGTTCCAGATATTTTCCACCTCTTGTCTGAACCGATTGCCCCTCTGGACCCTTTTGTATCTCTCCCGTCTCACCTTAAACCTATGCCCTCTAGTTTTAGACTCCCCTACCATGGGGAAAAGCTGTTGGCTATCCAGCTTATCAATGTTATCTCACGATTTTATGAACCTCTATAAGGTCACCCCTCAGTCTCCAGGGAAAAAGTCCCAGCTGTATCCAGTCTCTCCTCATATCTCAAACCTTCCAGTCAGGTAGCATCCTAGTCAATCTTTTCTGCACTCTTTCTAGTTTAATATCATCCTTTCTATATTATGGCAACCAGAATTGTTTGCAATGTTCCAAATGTGGCCTGATCTTACCAGGCCAGTGATCCCATCTCTAGTTAATTAACTGGAGCATTACCAATCACAGCCACAACTCCCAGTGGTGCTGCTAGCAATGGAGGATTGCTGACATCTGATTGATTGGTACCTCTTGGAAGACTGATTTCCACCACCTGAGGCCAAAATCCACAGGAAGACCTGAATCTGGCCTTAACTCGATCGAGCCTCCTCCACTGAAGCGAGACACAGCTCCAGTTTGTGAGAACTAGAGGGCAAGAAAGCTGATGTTAATTTTAAATCCGGACCGTGATATTCCTTAATGAGACATTCTGCATGGCGAGATTAGGATGTGTTCAGCTGAGGCAGCTTCCATCATCAAATAGAGAAAAGAACACCTTACATTTATTCAGCACCCTTCACATCCATTGGACAACACAAACCTCCGAACAGCTAATTAGTTCTTTTTTTTGAAGTGTTGTAATGCAAGCACATCAGGGACTCACAAGCAGGAATGGATTAGGGTCTCATAATCAGTGAAAACTCCTCTGGTGTTCACCAAACTAGGGGATGGGATCTTTTCGATCTCCTGAGAGGGGAGGAGCTTGCTTTCCCATCTAAAAGACAGCACCGTGAACAGTGAAGCACTCCCTCGGTGCTGCACTGGCCCAGAAAGAAGAAGAAGTCAAATTGGCAAAAGACAAGCAATGATCAGACGCATCTTGTACACTTTAGAATGGAGCTGCTATTTGTTTATTTCTAAATGTCATTGTTTTATTTTAACCTCTGGGAGAGTGGCAGCCTAAATATTTTTGCCTTCAAGTCTCTGCAATTGGACATGAACTCATTAACCCCAGATGTAAAGGCAAACATGTTATCCATTGAATTACAGTTGCTACAAGACACTGATTGACCAGGCTGACCGAAGAAAGAAGTGGAATTTGGATGCTGTTACACAGTTTGAAGGAGAAATCAGGCAGTTTAATACAAAATGTATGATGCATTTATTGGGGATTGTTAGTTAAGGGAGGAAGTGTGGAATATAAAACAACAAAAGAACTTTTAGTTAAGACAGATTAACTCAACAAAATAAACATCATTGTCTATAGAAATCAATAGAAATAGAAAAGGGAAGTGTAATATGAAAAACAAGATGTCCTTGACTGAAATACAAGGAAGGACTTAAGGCAGGTTACCTAGCAACCACAGTGCAACTCATTACTATTTGATTTCAGAAAATGATTCTTTGTTGAATATTTAATCCTTGAAAGACAAAAAGGCAAACTATTATGAGAGATGAAAAATTGATATGGTGTGTTTTCAGAGTTCAGGCCTCCATATATTGATCAACAAGTACAAGCAAACATGGTCCATGTCATATTTACATAGAAGTACAAATGTAATTGAATTCAGAAATGTATTCTATTGGTAGTGACATGAGTGATCACCAGACTGAAGAGTCGACTTTATAATAAGTGTATCAAGTTACAAATTATTACAAACAAGTTACAAAGTACATGTAGCACAGACTCTGGGCAGCTGCTGGTGCTGAAACTGTTCATCCCAATAATAATTCAGCTCTTCTTGGTGTCAACTTTAGTAAGTCCTGAGGTTTTAAGGCTTGAATGTGTGTGTTTCTATAGTGAATGGTATGTAATTGGGCATTAATTGTCAACTGAAGGACCTCAGTTGATGCAGGTGCAGGGTGGGAAATCCAGCCTTATGGACCTTCTGAACATGTGTCTGATTGAGATGGAAGTGGGAAGGAGGTGGAGGCTTCACCTCTCAACATATTTTTCCATTAAATCCTCTCCTGATTTTCAAGTTTGTCATGAGGTAAGGCATTAAATACAACCTTTTATATCTGCATTTGTGTGTTTTCTAAGTATGTGTGCATATTTGCACCTGTGTAGGAAGTTGGCCAGCTCATTTGGCTGGATAGCTGCTTTGTGATGCACAATAACTTCAGCAGTGTGGGTTTGATTCCCAAGCCAGCTGCGGTCACCATAAAGATCCTGCCTTCTCAATCCTGCCCTTTGTCTGAGTTGTGTTGACCCTTGTGTCAAACCCACCACCAACCATCTCTCCTTCTCTCTCTCTCTCTCTCTCTCTCTCTCTCTCTCTCTCTCAGTCTCCCTCTTCCTCTAATGAGACAGCAACTTTATCTGTCTCCGTTTGTGTACATGTGTATGTGGATTTGTTTCTGTGCTTCCTTAAATTTCATTTGCAGGATGACGGCATTACTGGCTGCACCCGCATTTATCACACATCCCGGCCCGCCTGTGAGAAGGTGGGGGTGAGCTGTTTGTTTGGGTTTGTTGTTGAGAAATCAGCGGACTGTGTTTATTGGGTGGCCGTTCTTATTGAATACGCTGTACAGGTATCTTTCTTCTACTGTTTGTAGTTCTTGGATGCTGCAGTGTGTTGTGGCTTGTTGAAACAATGTCCTGATGCAGCTCTGTTTGTAGGTGTTGGGATGATTGCTTCTGTAGTTAAGTATTTGAACCTAAGTAATTTAATTGAAGTAATGAACCAAAAGGATCCAATAGAAACTTGCCACCAATATACACGAACACCAACTAGCCACCAAAAGACATGACCCACTATCACTAGTATCCTTACATACAGATGAAAAGAACATCACTTCGACTGGGACAACACATCCATCCTGGGACAGGCTAAACAGAGACACACATGGGAATTCCGAGAGGCCTGGCATTCAAACTGGAACTCCATCATAAACACATCAAATTGAACCCCATCTATCATTCTCTGAGAAAAAGAACCAGAAATGATATTACCCGCTTTAAGAAACCAGGATACATAAATAGAAAACAGGACATAACACCAACTCTTCACTGGAGGCTCACTGATGTTACCTAGCATGGTGACGAAACGTCTGAAAATGAACCTTCCAGCTCAGCAAGCAAGCCTACATCCAGAACCTCAACCTGAGCTACAAATCTTCTCAAGAATTGCTAATACATATAAAATGCCTTGGATTCTTCTTATTCCTATTTGCAAAGGATGTTTCATGACCTGTTTTAGCCATCCTAATTCCTTGTTTAAGTTCTTCCCTGCCTTCTTTACATGCTGCAAGGGTCTTGTCTGATTTCAGTCCCACCTTCTTCACCTTGCCCCTTCTCTGAGGCGTGGTGACCCTCAGGTTAAACCACCACTGTCTCTCTCTCTCTCTCTCTTGACAATAAGAGAGTGGTCCTCTGGGACTACGCTGCGTTTTCCTTTATTGTCCAGACCTTGCTGCATTTGAACATGGACTGCTTCAGGAGTTGTGAATGGCCCAGAACAATAGGTGACCATTCACACTACTGTCCTTACGATGGAGGCAGCTGAAGATGTTTGGGTTGAAGATATATTTTGTGAATGAGTGGTTGTAAAAATGGTGGACGGAGAGAAACATGGATATTGCATCTACTTCTGAGTTGCAGGCTTTCTTAATATGATTCTTATGGTATTTTTATTTCTGAGTTATAAGGTAATACTGCTTGTAGTCCAAATAATTACAAAAAAAAGTGAAGAAGTAGAGATTTATTTTTTAAACAGCATTTATCTGAGCAGGGCCTCCACATGTTTGTCAAGTATCAATCTTTAGACAGGTTTTTTTCTCTTTCTCTGTTTTAAAATTTTATATTTCTAAAATTAATGTCTTAAAAAAGCATTTAAAAAAAACATAAAATGTGAAGGAGAGTTTCTTTTACAATGCAAAGGAGGGACTTTTTTGAACAGATTTTTTATTAACGGATTTGTGTTTGTCAAGTTTTGATCTGCAGAGGAATTTCTTTTTTACAAAAAAATTTAGGTTAATAAAAACGCAGAGAAGGAGAGATTGTTTATATACGGAGCAAGCAGAAAGGCCTACATGTGGATGGTTCTGGAGACAGTTCTTTTTAAATCTGGAGATTGAACGCTGAATATTGGATTATTTGTTTTTTTTTCATTTGTTCAGCTGTTTGATTTCTTTTTAATTTTTTTCCTTTTTTGCATGCTTAATATTCAATCTGTGGGGAAGGAAAGGTAGATTAATTTTATATATAAAGTGCTATTGAGAGCTTCTTCTTTTTAGGCTTAATGTCACAGTGGGCATTCAAGAGACACTGAGTATGATGGCTAGTAGATTTAGGGAAGTGTTTACACTGCAGGATCTGTCAGACAGATGGGTGACTGTCAGGAAAGGTATGGCTCCCTGGATATTAATGATAGGTGAGGTCTTTTCCATGTCAACTTGCTTTTGATTGATGTAAACATTTGGTTGATTGTTGCTTGTCTCTTAATTTTTTTTGTTTTCTTGGTTTGCTGATGTATTCTAGCCACTTAAATGAGGTACGAGAAGATAGTTATTACTTGATGCAAAACTGAATCTAAATACTACGACCTTCAGAAAAGGAATGAAGTAAGAGGAAATGAAGAACGTTAATCATTCGTGTTTATCTTGAAAAAAGATAGAATTCATAATTTGCCACAATTGTTGTGTTGTGCAAAAGGCTAGTATCTCCTCCAAGCATGCACATTAGCAGGGATTTCTATAAATGTAATTAAAGAAGGGTGGCATATCCCTAACAGATACATAATAATGAAAAAAAATTATGGATGAGTATATCAGTTAATGAAAATTACTGCAGGTGCTGCAATCTGTACTGAAAACAACAAATGCTAGAGATCACAGAGAGTCAGGCAGCATCCATGGAGAGAGAGCAAGCTAATGTTTCGAGTCTAAGTAAAAAAATCACACAACACCAGGTTATAGTCCAACAGGTTTATTTGGATGCACTAGCTTTCAGAGCACTGCTCCACCATCAGGCAGCTACTTCGGGACCCTCCAACCCCTTGGCATCAGTGTGAATTTTACCAGTTTCCTCATTTGAAAGGACAGACAGTCCCATTGGGGTGGGGGGGGGGGGTGGGGGGGGGGCGGAGGGGAGAGACGACATGATAACAGAATGTAACAAGATAAAAGAAAGGGAAGGAATGGGAGTGTGTTCACAGTTTGAAGGTGGTGAACTCAGTGTTAAGTCCAAAGGGCTTTAAAGTGCCCAGCCTGAAGACGGGATGTTGTTCCTCCAGTTTGCCCTGGGATTCACTGGAACACTGCAGCATGCTGAGGTCAGACACGTGGGCATGTGAGCAGGACGCTGTGTTCAAATGACCAGCTACAGGAAGGTCAGGGTAACGCCTGCACACAGATCGGAGATGTTCTGCACAGTGGTCACCCAGTCTGTGTTTGGTGTATCTGATGTAGAGTAGGCCACATTGGCTGGAGCGAATGCAATACACAAGATTGGAGGAGGTACAGGTGAAATACTGCTTCACTGGAATAACTGTTCAGGCCCTTGGATGGTGAGCAGGGAGGAGGGGAAGGGGCAGGTGTTGCACCTTCTGTAGGTACATGGGAAAATATTGGGGGGAGGGGGGTTTGGTGTTGGTGGTTGTGGAGTGGACTAAGGTGTCCTGGAGAGAACGATCCCTGTGAAATGCAAACAGGGGAGTGAGGGGAAGATATGTTTGGTGGTGGCATTCTGCTGGAGTTGTCTGAAATGTTGGAGAATGTTCCTTTGAATACAGAGGCTGGTGGGATGGAAAGTGAGGACAAGGGGGACACAATCATGCTGTTGTGAGTGATAGGAAGGGGCAAGGGCAGAAGCACAGGTAATAGGTTGGATGCAGTTGAGGTCTTTGTCAACCACAATGGTTGACAACCATGACCATGGATAAAAACAATATGTTTGCTGACATCAACAATCCGATAATGATTGCTGACTGCATGTACACAATGTTAAACCGATTTTTAAAAATGAAAATAAAAATTCTGCGTTGTTTATCACTTGATTTCTCTCACCAGATATTTTTTCTTTATGCTGCATTTGCCACTTTTGAATAAGTATATTTTTGGGGCTGTCACTAATAGTGCTCATGTTCCTCTTTCAAATACTAATTCTACCACCTTGTTTTACGCTTTATTTTTATTATGGGACTGCTTATTTTAGCAAATATATCACATTTTAATTTGTAACGATTGGTTTGATATTGCACATGCATTTGGAAATGACCTGCAGTGGATTTGCAGTCAGTAATCATAGAGTCATAGAGTCATCGAGATGTACAGCATGGAAACAGATCCTTCGGTCCAAACCATCCATGTCGACCAGATATCCCATCATTGGAGCAATTTCATCTGTCACCAATACAATGGTGTAGGTTACTATGAGTGAGTGATGTCAATAAAATCTTATTGCTTGGTGATTTCACCAGGTTTTTGAGCTGCTACTGAGCTAAATGATGTCAATATAATCATTCTTTCTTTTATTCATTTATGCTATGTGGGTGTGACTGGCTGGACCAACATTTATTGTCCATTCCTATTCGCCCAGAGGGCTGTTAAGAGTCAATTATGTTACCGACTAAGCGATGGTCATCAGATGTTTTTTTTTATGACAGTTGACAATGGGTTATATGGTCACCATTAGACTAGCTTTTTAACTAATTCACTTTTCATGGTCTACCATGGTGGGATTCAAACACATGTCCCCAGAATATTAACCTGGAGTTCCGGATTATAAACCTCAATGCTGGAAAAAGCACAGCATCTGAGGAGCAAGAGAGTTGACGTTTCGGGCATAACCCTACATCATTATGCCCGAAATGTCGACTCTCTTGCTCCTCGGATGCAGCCTGACCTGCTGTGCTTTTTCCAGTGCCACACTTTATCGACACTGACTTCTCCGGCATCTACAATCCTCACTATCCCTTACATTACCTCTATGCTACAATGGGTTCCCAAGATTCTCTTTATTTCTCCAGCGTAATCTACACTCACAAAAGCTTGCTCGCTATGTTTGTATATACAATCTGTTATGAGACACCTCTGGGCTTGAATCCAGGCATCATGACTCAGAGGTAGGGACACTACCACTACATCATAAAATTCTTTTGGTGCTTTTGCGAAGAAGTTAATTACTCAATGTTTGGATATTAGCCAATGCTAATTGCTTACCAATGATCCTAAGTCTGCTGGTTATCATATGGCCAGTTACTAGGTGTCAATGTTGAAGCTGTTTTGAACAGCAATTAATCTGAGAGACGAATATGACACAAACAACATTTATCTTTATTCTGTGATAACAGCTCATTAGTGCTTCTGACTAATTACTCTCCTTTAATAAGAAATGCCACCTCAATAACATCACAGAAAAATCAAATCCATGAAAATATGCCACCAGAGATAAGTGATTTTGAGAAATTATATTCCCATTTATTAACCAAAGGGAGAAGTAGGTGCATAAAATAATAATTTATGTTTATTTAACATAAATGAAACTGAAATTGTTGGGGAAACTCAGCAGGTCTGGCAGTATCTGTGGAGGGAAACCATTGTTTTCATTTAAAGTCCAGTGATTTTTCCTCTAGAACGTAGAACATAGAACATTTCAGTGCAGTGCAGGCCTTTTGACCTTGTGGAACCAATCTGAAGTCTATCTATCCTAGACCATTCCATTTTCATCCATTTGTTTATCCAAAGATCATTTAAGTGCCCTTAAAGTTGCAGGCAGTGCGTACCATGTCTCTACTATTCTCTGTTTTTGTTTAAGATTAAGATTGTAAGATGCATCAATACAAAACTAATGATGGACTAAAGGAATATTAGGTCAGATGACCCAACGCTTTGTCAAAGAGATGGGTTCTAAGGACCATAAAATAGAAGGGATCGAGAAGGGCAGAGAGGGAATTGCAAAGCTTTGGTCCTGAGCAGCTGAAGCCGCAGTCACCAAAATCAAGGAAACTCAAGAGGCTGGAGCTAGAGGAGTGCAGATACCTTGGAGGTTTGTGGTGCTGGAAAAGCACAGCAGGTTAGGCAACATCCAAGGAGCAGGAGAGGTGATGTTTCGGGCATAAGCCGTTCATCAGGAATGTGGGAGTTGTGGGGGGAAGGAGGCTGAGACATAATTAAGAGGGTGGGGGTGAGGAAGCTGGGAAGGTGATAGGTAGATGCAGTTGGGGGCTGATGGTGAAAAGTCGGAGAGGAGGGTGGAATGGAGAGGTGGGAAGGAAGATGGACAGGTAGGACAGTTAAAGAGGGTAGTGCTGAGTTGTAGGGTTGAATCTGGGATGAGGTGGGGGGAGGGGAGATGAGGAAACTGGTGAAATTGACACTGATCCCGTGTGGCTGGAGGGTCCCAAGGCAGAAGATGAGGCATTCTTCCACCACGCGTCGAGTGGCTTGGATTTAGCGCTGGAGGAGGCCCAGGATTTGCATGTCCTTGGCGGAGTGAGAGGGACAGTTGATGTGGTAGGTCACGGGGTGGTGGGGTTGTTTAATGCATGTGTCCCAGAGATGTTCTCTGAAACGTTCTGCAAGTTGACGTCCTGTCTCCCCAATGTAGAGGAGATTACATTGAGAACAACAGACACGGTAGACATGTTTGGATGTGCAGGAAAATCTCTGCTGGATGTGAAAGGATCCTTTGGGGCCTTGGACAGAGGTGAGGAGGGAAGTGTGGGTGAAGGTTTTACACTTCTTGTGGTGGCAGGGGATGGTACTGGAAGTGGAAGGTGGGTTGGTGGGGGGGCGTGGACCTGACAAGCAAGTCACTGGTCTCTGCGGAATGCTGATAGGGGTGGGGAGGGAAATATATCCCTGGTCGTGGGATCTGACTGTAAGTGGCGGAAATGGTAGAGGATAATACACTATATCCGGAGATTAGAGGGGTCGAAGGTGAGGACCACAGTGTTCTATCCTTGTTGCGGTTGGAGGGGTGGGGTTTAAGGGCGGAGGTGCAAGAAGTGGAGGAGGTATGCTGGAGGGCACCATCGACCACGTGGGAGTGGAAAGTGCAGTCTTGAAGTAGGTGGCCATCTGGGATGTTCTGTGGTGGAATTGGTCCTCCTGGGAGCAGATATGACGGAGGCGGAGGAATTGAGAATAAAGGGTAGCGTTTTTACAGGAGGAGTGGTTAGGAGGAAGTGCTGTCTAGGTTCGTATGGGAGTCGGTGGGCTTGAAGTAGATTTCCATGTTGAGTTGGCCAGGAGAGGTCCAGGAAGGGGAGGGAGGTGTCTGAGCTGGTCCAGGTGAACTTGTGGTCAGGGTGGAAAGTATTTGTGAAATTAATGAATAGTTCAACCTCCTTGTGGGAGGATGAAGTAGGGTTGATACAGTCATCAATGTAGCGGAGGAAAAGGTGTGGAATGGTGCCAGTGTAGCTACAGAAGATGGATAGTTCCATGTAGCTTACAAAGAGATAGGCATAGCTGGGGCCCATGCAGGTGCCCATGGCTACACCTTTTGTCTGAAGGAAGTGGAAGGATTCAAAGGAGAAATTGTTGATGGTGGGGACTATCGACCCTATCACCCCTACATCTCTTTCTACCTCTCTCTCTCTCGCTTTCTTTTCCCACTTTCTGTTAATCGAATGAGTGTGTTGGTGGAATGGTAACTCTGCATAAGAAATTGAGGGGTTGGAGGGCTTTGTCATGGTGGACAGACATGCACCGAGACTGGATGTCCATGGGGAAGATGAGGTGTTGGGAGCAGGGGAAATGAAAGTCATGGAGGAAGTGGAGGGTGTGGATAGTGTCCCGGGACTGAAGAAGATTATAGTGGTAGTTGAGGGGGGGGGTTTGTGGTGGTGTGGTTTGTGATGATCTGAAGGGATTGGCATAAGTAAGGATGGGATTTTTAAATCACTTCGAACCAATGTAGGTCAATGAGCACAGGGGTGATAAGTGAATGGAATTAGATGTGAGTTAAGACCGAGGCAGCAGAGTTTTGGTTTACTTCAAGTTTAATGACCAAACAACCTCAGAAGGCTAAGCAGGACAGCATTAAAATAGAATTGTAGAATCCTTACAATGTGGAAACAGGCCCTTTGGCCCAACAAGTCCACACCAACCCTCGAAAGAGTATCCCATCCAAGTCCATTCACCCCTGTCTAATGTGCCTGTCCTACACATCCCTGAACACTATGGGCAATTTAACATGGCCAAACCACACTAACCTGCACATCTTTGGACTGTGGGAGGAAACCCACCCAGACAGTCACCCAAGGCTGGAATCAAACCCAGGTCCCTGGTGCTATGAGGCAGTAGTGCTAACCACTGAGCCATCACACCACCCCAAATGCTCACATCTATAGGTAGCAAATGACTCTGTGAGGGTTTCAGCAGGTGCTAAGCCAAGATGGGTGAAATTGGACAATGTTACAACAGTGGATACAGGCCAGTCTTACTGCTGTTGCAAATAGTAAGAACTCATTTACTTTCTAAACTCCCTTTTTTGCAGCCTCAGTTTTTCTATTCATTTTCTACGTTTTCTTTAGGCAAGTAGGTCAGGAGTAGATCATTCAGACCATTGACTCGTTATTCAATATGTTCATGGCTGATGCCATTTCCCACAACCCTATCAGCCTTACATCTCTTTCTACCTCTCTCTCTCGCTTTCTTTTCCCACTTTCTATCAAACTATTGATGAGATAAGAATACTGGATCTATAAGGAAAACGTAAAGCAGCACGAAGGATTCAGGTGGATGTTAAAGGGCTTAGATGGAGAGAGAGCAGAAGATGAGATCATTGAATCATAGGATCCATACAGTGTGGAAACCGGCCATTCAGCGCAACAAGTCCACACTGACCTCCCAAAGAGCATCTCATCAGACTCACTCCCTTGCCCTATCCCTGTAACCCTGTATTTTCCATGGCTAATACACCTAGCCTACACATGAGAGAATGGGATGGCATGAATATAGAGTTGGCATAACAACTTCTGAGTAAATGACAATTTATGCCTTAGCTATTTAGTCTACTGTATTTGTAACATAATTTATTGTTCTAGACATTATTGCATTGTGTTTGTGTATAATTTATCATCCTGCATCAAATTTGCTGAAT
Source organism: Chiloscyllium punctatum (assembly GCF_047496795.1). Classification (NCBI taxonomy): domain Eukaryota; kingdom Metazoa; phylum Chordata; class Chondrichthyes; order Orectolobiformes; family Hemiscylliidae; genus Chiloscyllium; species Chiloscyllium punctatum. The sequence goes on from NC_092782.1 coordinate 57,556,312, forward strand.
TTTGATTTACAATTGAAACTCCACATGTAATTTATGGTGCTGTATTTGCATTTTAATTTAGATTTGTATTATAATTCAATGCAGTATATTTATATTCCACTATGGTGATGTATTGGCAGTTTCATTTAATATACTGAATCTGCAATATCATTTGCTATGTCTTATTTGTATTATTTCTAATGTTCTAGGTATTATAATTTATACTATTATGCTTATGCAAATAAGTGTTATTTTAAATTAATTTAATGTATTTTACATTTGTTGAAGTGCATCAGTATTGAAATTTTATGTACTGCATTTTCATTACAGTTTCGTGTGTATGTATAATATAATTTAGTGAAAAATATTTACAGTGCAATTCAAAGTCATTTTGTTAGAAATGTATTTATGAGTTTGTCGTGTAACTTAGTGGTGTGTAGCTTTGTGCCAATTTATTGCATCATGTTTATAATTATAAGTATTAGTGCCAAAGAATGGTAGGATGGTTAACCCAGACAAGCAAATCTTTTTAGATTCTTTACAGTGTGGAAACAGGCCCTTCGGCCCAACAAGTCCACACCGCCCCGCTGAAGCGCAACCCACCCATACCCCTACATTTACCCCTTACCTAACACTACAGGCAATTTAGCATGGCCAATTCACCTGACCTGCACATCTTTGGACTGTGGGAAGAAACCGGAGCACCCGAAGGAAACCCACGCAGACACAGGGAGAACATGCAAACTCCATACAGTCAGTCGCCTGAGGTCTCTGGCACTGTGAGGCAGCAGTGCTAACCACTGTGCCACCCATGTTATTTGGCTCATTATGGCTGGATCAGATCTTTGAAAAGCCAACTCATTTAATCCAACTCAAAAACAAAAGTTGCTGAAGAAACTCAGTTGGTCTGGCATCATCTGTGGAAAGAAACAGTTAATATTTTGAGCCCAATGACCCTTCAGAACAGACAGACCAATTGTCAGAACTGTTAGTTCCACTGACTCTCTTCAGCAATTTCTTTTTCTGTTTGTTTCAGACTTCCGGCATCTGCTGGCTCAGAGCTGCCGTGCACCAGCTTAGTCGATGTTCTACCAAGAAACGTTTTTTGCCCCTTTCAGTCGTTAAGAAAAGCAAGATGTTACAACTCAGAGATAAACATGCCTCTCTGGAACATTCCATCCCTCCCCTTCCCTCTGAGCCTATCCCTTCCTAACCCTACCACCTGTCATATATTTATTATCCCTTATGACTTTCCACTCTCTGATGCTGAATGTTCTGTACTCAGCCAAGGTCTGCATCCCCACCTCAGTGAAATTTGGGAATGACGTGACGTTGAACTCTTCTTCTGTCGCCTTCACCTTCATGCCCATTTCTTTGGACAAGAGTCCTCTTGCTGTCCCACAGTCCCCTTCTCCCAGTTCCAAGACTCTTACTCCATCTAGACCCCTCTCTCTGACCATTGACCTTGTTCATCAAGAATTGTCACCGTGATGTTTACCTCAATTCCTGTACCGTCATCTTCCATTTGAGCATATCTCCCCCTGAACTGATTGCACTCCCTGCTCTCAGATCCAACACTGCCATTGTAATGAAGCCTGCTGACGAGGGTGGTGCTGTCATTGTCGGGTGGACTGACCTCTACATTGTGGAAGCTAAATGCCAGCTCTCAGACACCTCCTTCTGTCTCCCTCCTTCAATCTCCCATCCTACTATTGAATACCAGCTCATTGTATCCACAGCACTCACTAATGTCATTTTGTCTGGTGATCTGCACTGCACAACTCTCCCCCCACCCCCCCCCCCACTTCCCCTCACCCCCCCCACTTCCCCTCCCCCCCCCGCCACCCCAACCCCAGCATCTCCAAACCCTAGCCCCACACAGGCCACTTCCACCTCGTTCTCAAAATCCACAAACAGGACTGCCCGGGTAGACCCATTGTTTCTGCCTGCTCCTGCTCCACAAAACTCATCTCTTCCTACCGGGACTTCATTTTCTTTCTCCCCTTCTCCAGTCCCTTCCCACTTTACATTGTGGTTCTTCAGATGCTTTCTGTTAGTTTCAGGATTTCCAGTTCATGGGCTCCAGCCGCCTCCTTCTCACTGTGGTTGACAGGGCCCTCAGCTGTGTCTAACCCATCTCCCACATTTCTGCCCTCAACGCTTCCCACCCTTCCACAACACTGTTAGGGGCCCCTGACCTTCCCTCAGCACCCCATCAGCGTCCACATCCAGAGGATTGTCAGCTGCCATTTCTGTGACCTCGGATGGGGTGCCACCACTAGACACATGTTCCCTTCCCCTCCCTTATCAGACTTCCACAGGGACCGTTCCCTCCAGGACACCTTGGTTCACTATTCCTTCACTCCCAAAACCTCTCCTCAGCCCCTTGGCACCTTTCCATGGCATTGTGGGAAATGTAACACCTACACATTAACTTCCTCCCTCTTCACTATCTAAGACCCCAGATACACCTTTAAGGTGGATTGTTATATTGTTTTTTCACAGGTAACAACTTTCCAACAAAAAGCTCACATTTACATACTCATTTCTAACCAATGGTGTTCACTCCGTGTTAATTCCAAGTGAGTACACGTGATTAAATTATTCACTTGCATTCAAATCTGATTATAATGTCATATCAAATCATTGCATGTTCATATCTACTACAGTGATTCTCAGAAACTCTTTTACCCTCCTTTTGCCACCCTACCTCTGGATCTCTAGGTTGACTGCAGCATGTGCTTCCAAGATTTGAACACAACAGTCTAGCCTGACACTTGAATGTATTACTGAGGGAGAGCTGCACTAGTGGAGATACCAGGCAAATGTGAGGACCGCAGATGCTGGAAATCAGAGTCGCGATTAGAGTGGTGCTGGAAAAACACAGCCGGTCAGGCAGTATCCAAGGAGCAGGAAAATCGATGTTTCGGGCAAAAACCCTTCATCAGGAATGAAGGTCTAGTGAAGACACTGTCTTTCAGCGATGACAGTGTGGAGGCACTGCCTGGCAAGCAGGGAACTACATCAGAGAAAAGCAGGGAAGATAATGCAGGTGAATTAGTCAAAATCTATCACTCAATCAACATCACAAAAAGTAAATTGTCTGTGCATTCTTTGAATTCTGCCTCTGGGAATTTTTTTGTTTGTTTGAGCTGAATAGGCTGGGACTGTTTTCCCTGGAGTGTCAGAGGCTGAGGGATGACCTTGTAGAGGTTTATAAAATCACGAGGGGCAAGTATGGGGTAAATAGATAAGGTCTTTGGGGTGGAGTCCAGAACTTTGGGGCACAGATTTAGGATGAGAGGAAAAAATTAAAAATGACCTAAGGGGCAAATTTTTCAAGCAAAGGATGTTGTGTGTATGAACTGAGCTGCCAGCGGAAGTGGTGGGGGCTGGTACAATTACAACACTTAAAGGAATGGTTATATGAATAGGAAGGGTTTATAGGGACATGGGCCAAATGCTGGCAAATGGGACTAGATTAATTTAGGATATCTGTTCAGTGCAGACAAGTTGGACTGAAGGGTCTGTTTCTGTGATGTGCATCTTTATAATTCTATGCTGGACCTACCTAT